>NC_049170.1:156408868-157090778 GCF_009769625.2 Cygnus olor | reverse complement strand
ATACTGACTAATCGCCGCTCATTGCCCAAGAGGAAAGAAACAGAAAGAGAAAATAACTTTAAAAAGGGAGGTTTCTGGTCTCTCCCTTGCGAGGGAAGAAGTGGCTGAACTGACCAAGTCCTGCAGCTCTCAAATGTTGTCCAGCAGCCACTGTTCTTGAAGGCCAGACAAGTAAATTCCCCATCAACTGCAAATTGCACTGGAGTTTAATGCCTCGCAGTTTTATTGTGCAGATAATTATAGAGCACATAAATTCAAAAGGCAGGATAATTTTGCAGCTGCTAATACCGATTTTAGCTGTGCAAACCCGGAAAATAAGTCTCATTCTTCAAGGCATTCTCCAGGAGACCTCACAAGCAGCAGCAGCAGCAGCAGCAGCAGCAATAACACATCTTAGGGTCTCGTATCGGCATCTTAGCCAATGCACCTTGAGACCCGACCATCAGCCATTTATTCTCCAAACGGGGATGGTTTGGGGAGGTTTAGATCCTGCTCCTGCTCCAGGTTTAGGCACAGAGACCCACAAGTGCTCTGCCGCGTTTGCTTAGGACCGTTGACATTGCTCTGGGGTGACACGAGCCAAACTTTTGGGGACAAGGCAGGGCAAAGGGCTGGATTGTGCTCTGTAGCCGCAGGTGCTGTCCAAAGCTATCCGGATCTAAAAATTCAAGCTCGAAGCCAAGTTTGGCTACCACGGGCGATCTCAACTGACCAGAAGAAGTGCCTGTCTGGGTCCCCGTCGCACATCCTGCTGTCCGTGAGACCTTCTTGTGACTTGTCTGAGTCCAGACAAAAAAATCTTTGGTTGGCTTGGCACAAGTTGACGGCTTTTATCTGATAAGCAGAAATTAGAATTATATCTCAATGCTTTTAGGCAGAAAAAAAAAAAAAAAAGCATCAAGGGACATGGGCCATTTTATACAGCCATTTCAAGTTCCAGCTTAATGACAGCGTATGTTGGGGAAGGGTGGGAAGAAGGAAAAACAACAGTTTCAAGCTCAGGGCGCTGTTTTCCCATCAGAAATGAATCAAACACCCTTTGTGAGAGATACCCGAGGGATAAGCTACAAGCCAAACGTGTGAAAGTTGAGGCTCATTTTTCATGTCCTGTTTACGAGTGTCCTGGCTGGGAGACATCAGCTGGGCTTCGGAGGGCTCGGCTTTGCTTCAAGCCTCGCCTCAGGTCTCCTAAACCCACGGGCGCTCCCAGTCAGGAGGCACCTCTAAGAGCCGCCTGTGTCACACGCCATGAAGGCTGAACGCCAGCCAAAACAACCCCGTGGGCTTTTGTCCACCGGGGATGACGAATTACCTTTTTTTAAAGTCCAGGTTTTCAAAGGATTGAGGAGCAGCGGCAGCCGCCCGAGGTTGGGATAATCTAGGAATCCCTGCCTTTCACATAAAGCAATTCGCACCAGATCTGAACGCTGGCAAACAGTCAACTAAATCCATTATCGCACGATAACATTTCATTAATTCCTAAGCAGCTGTCCTCTGCTCCCTTACCCCTTCCATCACACAAACATTTCTTTAACTGTCTGAGGGAGGGGAGAGGGAGGATCAGACGCAGCCTTGTAAAATTCCTTCAGCCCGCTTTGCCTGCGGCAAGTTATTTCTTTTGACACGCATGTAAAATAATATCGGGGGTGTTGTTTGTTTGGCTTGGCTGCTTGGCAAATTTTCATAACAATTTTGTAAGCCAAAAGTACCTGCGAAACGGAGTAGGGAGTACTCACGGCAGCTTGTTGACGATCCTGGTTAATTAACACAGCTCATTAAATAGAGGAGACCCCTTGCCCCGATTTCTATGCCAGGACAGAGGGCATCATGTAGGGAGCTGCATGGCTTTTAGGGCAGGATATTGCTCTCCAGAGGTCCCACATATTTTCTGGAAAATCCTCGGGTACTGCATGCGAAACAAACCAGTGGAAGCAAGAATCCTGTGAGAGATGAGAGCCTGAGGGGGTTCGCCAGCTATGCGACCCACAAAATGGAAACCAAAGCACTGTAAGGGTCACTAGGGAGATTTTAAGGTCATTTTTGGATGTTTTCTTTATGGTGGGCTCCAGCTAAAGTGCTTCAGGCTGCTCTGCATTGCCAAGGGAGAAATAAGCTTGAGGAACAAGATTCACAAAAACCGCCCCGTTGAGCAGGGACCCGCTAAAGGTAGACCATAACAAACGCTGGGGAGGGGAACATGTCCCAAAACTCATTCTTAACTCCTATTTAGGGTCTTTTCTCTCAGCCCCACAAACATCAGACCCTCTGCTGTGCCTGGACCTCAGCTCCGTGTCCTGACGGACATGGCTGTGCCCAGCGCGCATCCACGGATCCCTCGGCATCAGCAAGAGGAGAAATTTCATTTCTCCCCTGCCAAGACTCGAGGATGTGTTTATTTATTATGGATTAAATATTTGAAGTTGAATAAGAACCTCAGAGAGAAGAGGTGGGTCTGCTTCCTCGGATTTTTTTTTTCCACCCCCTCACTCTCTTTATAACAATTTGGATTTTTTTAAAGTAAAATATTTGCTTTATGGAAAATTACCCTTTCTGGCTCTGGGCTCAGCTAGTGGCTGACAATTAACAACTCTCAAGCAAAAATCACATGAGGAAATAAAATGGAGAAATATCTGGACACGTCTGGACACGTCTGGACACTGCCTGAACACGTCTAAAATGTCAGGGTGAGGAAAGGACCAAGCTTTGCTACCATGGCAGGCAAGAAAAGGACAAAAAAAAAAAAAAAAGGGTATTTTCCTCAGGTATTTTAAAGTGAGGTGCCAAAACATCAGGTAGCCTGTGTTGCCACAATTTATGGAGAACAAGAAGCACATTTGGGATGTTTTAACTACACGCACAACTTCAGATTCCTGTTTGGTGCTTCCAGTTGTGTTTGCATCTCAGATAATTTGCACTGAAATCACCAAGGTCTTTTCCCTCACCACAAGCCATTAAACTTCTCCACTCCTACCCATATAGGCAAATTTTGTGTCTTCTGTGGAACCAGCTTTCATGTTTTATTAATGCACTTTCAGCTGAGACATAATGAATGTTGTTTTCCTGTCAGGAGGAGGTGTTACACTAAGCTGCTATCGGTGTGGTAGCTTTATCTTTACCACGTGCATAATTAACACAACTATTTCGCTGCTTTTTTTTTTCAGAAATGTAATAATGTCATTATAGTTTTTATATACATCAATAGTACATCAAAAAAACAACAACCCTTCCTTGAACAGACTTTGGGAGTCCTCACCAGGGGATGGTTAATTCAGCAAGTTGTATAGGATTGTGGTTACGCATGCTTTTTAGTCCTTGGCCTGAATTAGCCTAAAAACAAAGATATATTGAAAGTAGTGTTCTAGAATAAAAGATTAACTCAGGTTTTTGTTTCTTTAGGGTATGTAATCATAGTAATTTTGCTCGACTCAAAATTAATATTGCTTTTTAGTAGCGTATAGATGTACGCTGTTCTTTCATTCTGCCTTCTGTGGTTTTCCTTTTTCTTTTCTGAAGTCTGGTATGCTTTGTGGTTTATTCATGAACTGCAGAGAAAGAAGTTCACAAGAAAAAAAAAATGTTTTGGAATATATACTTAATGGAATGGCAAGAAACAGAAAGCAATTACACTTACATGATATAACGTGCATTTTTACAGGCCACTAACATGCAACTTTATGCATCTCTAGTTTATGTAAGTAAAGAAAATTAAATATTACCCTGCCCAATGCAATTGGCACAGTTAAGGCTAGATGTCAATAATTTCAATTTAAAAATACATGCCTGTGTAGGTTTAAAAAGAAATTTTAGGGCAAATTTGCATGGGGTTTATAGGATGTGGCAGGAACTTCAACATCTTGGGGTTTTCTATTCATGATAAAGGAAAACTTTGGAATGTGGTGTGTGGAAAACATTGGAGATTTGGTGTGTGTAAAACTTTGGAGATGTGTGTGGAAAACATTGGAGATGTGGTGTGTGGAAAGCTTTGGAAATCTGGAGTGTGTAAAACTTTGGAAATTTGGTGTGTGTAAAACTGGAGATCTGGAGGGTGAAAAAAATTAGAAATTTGGTGTGTGGAAAACATTGGAGATTTGGTGTGTGGAAAACTGGAAATTTGAGGTGTGGAAAACTTTGGAGATGTGTGTGGAAAACACTGGAGATCTGGTGTATGTAAAACTTTGGAAATTTGGTGTGTGGAAAACTCTGGAAGTTTGGTGTGTGGAAAACTTTGGAGATCTGGTGTGTGGAAAACATTGCAGATTTGGTGTGTGGAAAACATTGGAGATTTGGTGTGTAGAAAACTGGAAATCTGGAGTGTGGAAGGCTCTGGAAATTTGGTGTGTGTAAAACTTTGGAATTTGGTGTGCGGAAAACTTTGGATATACGGAGTATAGAAAACAATGAAAATCTGAAGTGTTTGCAGCATACCAGGCAGGGAAGGGACTGTGCCCCAGCACTTGTGTTTGGGTGACCGAGGGTCGCTTGCCATGGCAGGCAGCAGGGCACAACTCTCCCTCCCGGGGGACACCCCATGGCACCGCGGCTCGTCTGAGGAAAACACCCGGAGCCACGGCCGGGCCTGGCGGCCGCCTCCTTCCACCCCCGTCCGGCTCCCCGCCGGCCTGAGGAGGCAGAGCGGCGAAAATGGCCGCTACACCTGCTCCAACCCCCCCCCCCCCCGCTTCCCGCCTCCGCCATCTCCCTCAGGTGGCAGCGCCCCTGCGGGGGGCGAGGGGCCACCCCGTAGGCCGCCATCACGTCTCCCTAGCAACACTCCCCCCACCACCATTTTTTTGGGGGGAAAAACGAGATCACGCCTCTCTATACATATTCATGAGGCCGGTGGCGAGGAGGGGGGCGTGGAGGGGGCGGAAGCGGAAGCGGGAGCGGGGTTCCGAGGAGCCCGGTATAAAGCGGCCGCCGGTGCCCGCTCGTGTCGCCGTGAGGGAGCTGAGCCCTTCCTCCTCCTTCTCCTCTTCCTCCTCCTTCTCCTCCTCCTTCCCCCCCCACCCTCCCCGCCGCGGGCGCCTCCCCCGCCACACGGAGCTGGTCCCGGGTGCAGGGGGGAGAGCAGGGGGCAGGTAAGGGGGTTTGGGGGGGGATATTTTTTGGCGGGAGGATAAGGGGGTCTTGAGGGGAATGGTGGGCTGTGGTGTGAGGGAGGGGGGTGAGGAGGGTTTGAGGGTTTGGGGTGAGGGATGTGTGGGGTCGTGAGATGGAAGAAGGTGGGATAAGGTAGATATGGGGCCACGAAGGCGAGGAAGGGTTGGGGGGTTTGGGGTGAGGGGTGTGTATAGCTCTGGAGGAGAAAAAAGGTGGGATGAGGGGATAAGGGACCAGGAGGGGATGGGGTGATGGTGTAGGGCTGTGAGGGGGGATGTGGAGGTGAGGGAGGGTTGGGGGGTTTGGGGTGAGGGATGTGTGGGGTTGTGAAAGGGAAGAAGGTGGGATAAGGCAGATATGGGGCTGTTAATGTGCAGAAAGGTTGTGGGATTTGGGGTGAGGAATGTGTAGGGCTGTAGAGGGGAAGAAGATGGGGTGAGAGGTTAGGATGAGGTGGGTATGGCACTGGGAGTGTTGGGGTGATGGAGAGAGAGGGCTGTGAAGGTGGGGTGAGGGGAGATACGGAACTGTGAAGGTGAGGAAGGATTTTGGGAGGGATTTGGGGTAATGATGTGGGTTTGTGAAGTGGAAGAAGGTGGGATAAGGCAGATAATGGGACCATGAAGGTGAGGAAGGGCTGGGAGATCTGGGGTGAGGGACCTGTGGGGCTGTGAAAGTGGGGTGAAGGGTTGGGGAGCTGTGAGGTGAGGATTTGGGGTGAGGGACATAGGAGACCATGAAGGTGAGGAACAGCTGGGGAAGTCTTGGGGGTGTGGAGATGTGGGGCTGTGAAGGTAAGGAAACTGTGGGAGAAAGGTGTGTAACTGGATATAGGGGAAGGTGGAGAAGCTTTGGGGTGAAGGAGGTGCTGTGGGGGTGAGGCACTAGGGGGTGAAGGGGATGGGGAGCTTTTCAGTGAGAGAGATGAGAGGCTGCAGAGGGAGGAGAAGAGTGAGAAAATGGGGCAGGGGTTGAGGTGAGGGAGCTGTGGGGATGGAAAAGGGATGAGCCCCATGGTAATGGGCTGGGGGAGCTGTGGGGCTGCCTGAGCCAGATGGGGTGAAATGCTTGGAGATGATGGGGTGGGTGGTAGGATGAGGAAGGTGGGGTTGGAGAGGCTCAATTGGGGTGCCTAGGGTAGAGCAACGAGTCCTGCCGAGGTGAGGATGGGACGAAAAGAGGTGGCCGTGGGATTCTGCTGGGAGACAAGGGACCAAAGATGGAAATCAGCTTAGCCTTTCAGGCTATTAAACTTGACTAGTCTGCCATTGGAATAATTCCATGTTTAATCTGTAAGCTGATCTCGGCATGCGCCACCAAACAGTGAGGGCTAACCTAGGCTGCTGTGGTGGCTGGAGAGTCCTGGGGGGAGGAAGAAGAAATTACTTTGCACTTAACTCATAAATCTCCCCCCGAAAGCTGCAGTTTTCCTCGAGATCGTTATCAGTGATTTGCAGCTCTGAGCTGCCCTCATTCTGCACCTGCTAGCTGTGCTAAAATTGGTTTTGACCTTGAAAAATACCCTCCCTTTGGGGCAGTTTTCCACTGTGGTGGGTCCTGTGAAGGCTGGCATCCTTTAGTTTGTGTGTAGGGCAGGAAGAGACCCAGCCAGGGCTCTGACTGGATGCAGCGGGTGAGTCAGTGTGGCTGGAGCTTGGCCCCTGCAGCTAATCGCGAGTGGGAAGGGTAAGAAGAGACGCTGCAGGATGGTGGAGGTTGGACGGAGGAGGTGATTTTGCTCGGAAAGGTGGTGTGTTACTAGATGCACAGCACTGAAAGCACAGAGGGAAAACCGCGGTGTTTGGGGAATTCATGGGAAGAAATCTCTCTGTTACAGTGTGTTTCTTTCTTGCTCTGTAAGAGCTGCTCCTATATGATCTGCGTCATGTTCTGCTGCCTCGGATCAGGCAGTGCTACTGAAATATTTAAGGAAATATGGCTTGAGCTGGCACTTGAGCTCAAAGAGCTGGTGGATACTCGCTGTTTCCCTGTAGGACTCGAGCTTTTCTGTAAATATCTGGCAGCAGTGCTTGATGATGTGATCGCTCTGACACTTCTACTGCTTAAATGCTGAACCTGCGTAGCTCGTGCCTGCTTTTTTCCCCTGTACCAGGATTGTAAAAGATGAGGTTTTCCTCATTTGGTTTGTTTAATGATTATACTGGATTGATGAAATGTTCCACAGGCCTAAGTGCTCCCTTCCTAAAGAAGGAAGAGCAGTTTCGGGTAACAGATTAAGGTATTTAGTTGACACTCTGGCTATAAATGCTTCCAGAAGTACCTTTTCACCTTAGGCTTGGAAAGGTAATGCTGTCATAAGCTGCTCAAACTGCATCCAGGTCTGTCTGAGATGCTCTTGGACATCACTCTGAGCTCCTCTCTGTCAAAGGCAGTGGCTTGGAAGTGAGAGCTTCACGCTGTATGTACAAAATTGGGTATTTAAGGGGGTTATCACAACAAAATAACTTCATTTCCATGATGTAGAGGATGGGATCAGTGAACGTATGTTTTGGGCTAGCTCCTTGTGATGTTGGAGGCCAGCTCATGAGTTGGCTCATGCCTCACTGGGCGAGGAAAAGATAGCAGGTCTTATGCTTAATTCTGTACAACCGAGGCATTTTCAGTAAAACTGAAAGCGTGCGTTCCTATAGATAACGCTCTTGTGTAACGTGTTAACTCCCAAAAAGCAGCAGGTTCCTGCAGGAGTGGGTTTTTCAAGGGAGTGAGCAGCGTCTGCTGCTGTGATCTCGTTTGGGTGCTGGGGGGGGGGCTCCTCGCAGTCGAAAGCAAAACTCAGAGCTGAGATGTTCTGAGCAGTTCAGTTTCTGTACACTTAACACTTACATCCTCCCTTGCCAGCTGAAAGCAGTGCAACGTATCCTGTAGATATCCTTTATTAGTGGTGCTTAGACTTAGCTGTTGAACTTCCTGCTTCTGTGTCACGTTATGACAAAATTCGTAAATTGAAGCAACTGCCTTTCTTCTAGGACGGGCTCTGAGGAGCTTAGAGGCTGAATTTGGACCCGTCTCGCGAGTCTGTGACCTCAGAGGTTAATTACCTTTAAATTCACTCCAGTCTTGGCTTCAGTGACCGCTAGAAAGTAAGGCCTTGGTAATTTAATATGGCTCTGCTTGTCTGCTGAGGCTGGAATGTGTGGACTCCGCCGCTATCCCTGTATGAACTTGTTTTTCAACGGGTCGTTCCTAAAAGCTGGGAGAATAGGAACGTTGGGCAGTGTTTCCTCAGCGAAACTGCAGCTAAGGATCGAAAAGCTTTGATGTCAAAATGTTCAGTCAGCAACGCAGCTTAGGAAGCATGTTTGTGCCTAGGTGGGAGCTGCTGGCAGCCGACCTAGCTGCCATGAAGTGAGCAGAGCTGTGGACAGAATTGCTTCCAACGCTGCTGCGCTTCCAGCAGACGCTAATTTAAGTCGTAAACAGTTCCTATGCTGACTTTTGTCTAGCTTCGTCTTCAAATTCTGCCGTCGTTCTCAGTGGGACGCATCGTGGCTTCAAGCTTCAATTCCTGGAGCCGCTAGCCGGCTGCTTGCACGTACTGCTGGCACCTCTCCTTCCACGCTGGGCGAAATCCCGCACGTCTCCCATCACGCGAAGCAGCAGCTGGCGGTTCTTTCGGGGCTTAGCTAGCGGTCTGGTACTGCTAACAGCAGGCCACCCCGAAATACTTGCACTGAACGATCAAGCAGCGTGTGTTGGGCAAGAGCGCGCTCGCAGGGGTGTCATCGCGCTTCAGATTTAAAAAGGGAAAAAAAAGCTTCGCTTGTGGTTCAGTCTGACTTTAACCAGATGGGCGGTGTAAAAGCCTGCAGAAAAGAGGCAGAGCTCCTTGGATTGAAGCGGGGCTCGCCGGCTGATCTGCCAGGAGAGCCGCTGTGGATGCAGCAAGGCAGTTGGGTGATGGAGGGGGGAGTGTTAGCAGCTAGCAAACCGACAGCATGAAAAACTGCCGTGCTGCTTTTGGGTCTCAAAGGCTCACTCCCGTGACCTTCACCTGTGTGACTGGCGAAGCCCCAGGCTGTGCCCTGCTTCTGCTCTAGGCAGGAGGGTCAACAAAACACCTTTTGGTGGTGGTATAGCCTCCTGTGCTGTTGTTTCCGCTAGAGAAGGCTTAAACTGAGAACTTCTTCTGCCAGGACTCCCAGTCCTTCAGTGTGCAGCGTTCTGCCAGCCTCACGAGACGGCTTTCATTCAGGAGTGGTGAGCTTGGCCACAGCGAGTGCGGTGGCTGTCACTTGGCTGGATTTACCAGCACTAAGCAGATATTAGCGCTTGAAACAATGCTCTGCTTCAGCAGTGTTACTCCTACCCAGTAACTGTCTGAATCAATGAACTTCCTAGCGGGGAACTCCTGCGTCTCACAGAAACACAAAACGTGAGCGGTTCCGGCAAATCCAGCTGCCAGGAAGCTGAAGCGGAACATCTGCAGCCAGCACGAGTGACACCACGTGTGGGGCTGGGGCTTCGTTTTGGGACTCGCCCTCCAGACGGGCTGCCCCGGCCAGCCCAGGAAGGGAGCTGGAAGCAGACGCTTAAGCTGGGGAGGTGCGTGCTGTGAGCTAAGGGCTTTACGTGCTCTCGGTAAGCTGCTGCTGGTCAGATGACAGCTTTACAGGCGGCAGCTTATCAGCTACCCACACATCTCGCATTTGGGTCGCAGCCCTACTCACGGCGTGTCCAGTAACCGCCCAAAACTTCAGCTGGTGCAGGATATTCCGTCCTCCTGCTGGGGCTGAGTGGCTCTTGACCCCTCGAGCTCAACAGTTAGTGATATCGTCAATAAAGGGGTTATTCTGTTATGCTCCTATATCGTAGTCCTCTTCTCTGGGTGGGGGGGATGAAGTACTCTGCATTGAAAAGAGCTGAGTTCATCCTGTCCCATCTCAGCTCAGACAGAAGTTGCATCAAGTTAAATGCTGAATTTTGGGCGTCACAGCAATCCCTTGGGAGGTTTTGTGCCCTGGCACGCGGTGGCTTAGCCAAAGCCCCCTCGTGTTGGCGCTCCCAAGGGCTGGGAAGTCATTTAGAGCCTAGCTGGCATTTGTTATTGGAACAGCCTGGGATAAGCAGCCAGGTTTTCTCATCGAACTCGTTCTTGGCCGGGACGCCAGGCTATCGTTTGGTAATAATTTGGTTTGGCGTGGGAGCCGCTGCTGACCTCGGGCTCGCTCTCCTGGCGTGTGCTCTGCTCGAGCACGAACCTCGAGGTGGGGGTGACGGGAAGCCTGTCTCAACACGGTAATAAAACTAAAAAAAAAATGCAGTTCAAGCTGGGGGAGACTCGCTTTCCAGCACTTCCATCCTGTGCGCTATTAATATTGAACCATCCCCTTCAGCTGGCTTGATGCTGCGAGGTGTGACTTTGTCCTCCTTGTATGAGGACGGACAAATCTGGGGCTCTCCAGCTGTGGGAAGAGACCTTCCAAGAGCAAAATTCAGTTATTTGTTGCTACTCAGGTAGCAAGGCGCGGAAAGACAGGAGGTAAACAGCTCTTCTTGGCCCTAAAGAACAGATTGAAGGCGCTTTTAAAAAATCTTAGCGGTGTGTAAACAGCAAGAGGAAAGCATCACCCCCGAGTTGTTTTGATAAACTGTCTCTGAAGTGGTGTTCTGGGCTCGCAAGGCTGGTGATCTTAGAGCAGAGAGCCCAGTTCCTCATCTTGTTTTAAATGAGAGCTCTGATGTTTTCCTAACTGAAATTGAAACCAGCGTTATGCTGACCCTGCATATTTTCAGTCCTCCGCTGGCTGGCCCGCGCTACTTCTGCATGCAGCATACTCCGTTTATTTTGGAGGCTCGAAAACAAGCCGTTATCGCCCTTCGGTGCCAGATAAATAAATGATCTCAGTGGGGGCCGAACCCGCAGCTCTCTTCGGACAAAAACACGTCACGCTTAGCTCCTGCCTCCTGGCCTTGAGGATGCGATCGCTCTTCCTGGACGGCGGCCAGGGAGCGGTGCCTTACCCCGAGGAGCGGTGACTGCAGCGCCGTCAGATTTCTGTGCCACTTAATTTCCGAGCATCGCTCGCACGCGGTGAGCGATCCGCTAGAATACGCTTTGTCTGTCCGCTGTTTAACCCACAGCTTGCCTGTCAATCAGCAGGGCCTAGAAATGAGTTGACGAGACGAGCGAAGTCTCAGTGCTGGCTTTCTGCTTCCAGGTAACGAGACAGGGATTTATTTATTTTTTTTAGCGGGGTGGGAGAAGGCGTGCGTGCAGGGTAAAAATACTTCTCCCCTTTTACGAGGGGGATATCTGAGCAAGGACGCTGGCCTGTGCAGCCTGGCCCTGGGCGCTCCCCGGGGAGCGATTTGGCAGTGTGAACTGTTGCTCCTCGGAGCAGTGTGGCCGGCCAGCTAATTCCCAGGAGCTCAAAAAATAACCCAAAACAAATGCACAGCTAGCTTTAACGCTGACACATCTCGCACACACGTCCCGCTCGCTGTCTGAAACGTAGCTGGGCGAACTGGCACTTGATGTAGGTTTGTTCTTGCGTTTTCTTGGCTCTTGTTCTGCTTCTAACTAACGTGCAGAGAGGGAGAAGGGTTATGCTTCTTGGTGCAGGAGTTACCCTGGTCGTTTCCAGCATGGTGGCACTTGTGCGGCTCAGGCTGCCGTTCGCGTTGGTCATCACAGCTTAAGTCAAAGCACTTCACTTCTTCAGTGAGCTGAGAAAAAGAATGGCCTGACGGTGATCTGCACCCTTCGTGCTCCTACAGATATTGCAGGTAGCTGCTGGAGAAGTGGCATTCCCAGGCTGCTTGGGGTGGGAAGGGACCTCTGGGGCCGTCTGCTCCAGCCCCTGCTCAAGCAGGGCCACCTCCAGCAGGGTGCCCAGGACCATGTCCTGGTGGCTTTTGAATTTCCTCCAAGAAGGAGACCCCCCAACCCCTCTGGACAACCTGTGCCAGTGCTCAGCCGCCTATGAAGTACCCTTACCCTTCTCAGCACCTTGCTGGCTCACGTTCAGCCTGGTGCCCACCAGGACCCCAGGTCCCTTCCTGCAGCACTGCTTCCCAGCTGGGTGGCCCCAGCACGTCCTGGGGTTGTTCCCCCCCCGGTGCAGGACTTCACATTTCTCCTTGTTGGACTTAGACTCTTCTGAGCCCACCTCTTCAGCCTTGAGGTCCCTCTGGAAACCCACTGAACCAGATAAGCTGTTTGCGTGACAATTTGGGATGCCTTTTGACCCTATAGTACTAGTGGGATCTCATCTTCTTTGTGAGCATATGGGCTGGAGTGGAGCACTAGATAAAAGCTGTGGCCTTTACTGTGTTCTCCAGTAGCCCCCAGATAAGCTGTGCAATAAAAAGGTTTGGGTTCCCGTCCAGTAATTATTATGCCTGCACCTTCCACAGATGCCCAATGCCTGCTCATTTAGCAGACTTTGGGAAAAAAAAATACCTTTTTTAATTGCAAACCGCTGGAACTCGGGTTCATCAGTCCACAACCTCTTGGTTCATTCCGGCAGCCCAACGCTGCACAGCATTTCCCGGAGCTGCGCTTAGCAGCTTTCTTTTCCTCATTAACTAGGCTCCTAAATTAACACCCTCTAAAGAAATCAGCTCCAGTTCTGTGTTAGGGCTGGTTACTGAATAACTGATTGTAATTAATGTCGAGATTTATCACTGGGACAATAATAGCCACACTGTTCCCCGAACTTCAGGCTCTTTCAGAAGCTTTTGGTCAACAGGCTCCTTGTCTGGGTGGCTCTGGAAGGAGCCTGTGTAGGTATTTCTGAGTATCTGATGGGATCCTTCACTGAGCTGACACTAAACTGCCTCGATTATGGATCGTAACCTCGTTCTGCCTGCTAGGATTTTAACAACTGGTGCGTCCCTGACGGCCTGCACGGATCTCTCAAGTTGTAGAGGCTTTCCCTCTGACAGCTCCAGGCTGGTAAGCGGCCCTTGGTCAAACATCTGCACCAGAGAAAGCTTTAAGTCCCTCCGTGGCAATTACTGGGCTGAGACTTAACACCCAGCATAGCTTACGGAAGGCAAATTCTTCAAGTGAGCGGGGAATGAGGCTTTAGCGTTCTGTGGAGAGACGGAATAACGCGGTGTTCCTGCGAAACAGGGTGAGGAAGCTGCTGCAGTTCCGCGTTAACCATTTGCGGTACAACTTAATTTAGGGGGGAAAAAAAAAAAACAATTCTGACTTAAAGATAAGTGATCGAGGGGGGTGTTGGTCATAGCTCCCTAGCCTTTAATCCTCAGGGTGGAGTCCGACATCGGTGTGTTTACGTCCTTCGGCGCGGTGCGATGCGCTGCCTGCCCGCAGTTTCAAGGAGCGTGGTCGGGGTGGAAGTATGGGCAGATGAAAGCCACACCGTTGTTTATCTCCAGCGGCAGCCTGCAGTTCATTAATATTGCATCCACCCCTAACTTGGAAAATGAGAGGAAGCCTGCCAGTGGCAAATATTAAATGAAAACCAGTTCTTTATTTTTTGCTTCAGTGGCTGCCCAGCGTCCCTTCTAGTTCTTACCTGGTGGTTATGCAAGGGCCGTTAAAATGCTTCATGTTCTTGCTCCCCATCGATGCAGGGATTAAATAACTTCCTTTATTATAATTTTCTGGGTAATTGCAACATCTTTTCAAATAAGAACGCTGGCTGATTCTTTCAGTGAATTAAGGTTTTTAAAACCTAGGTTGAGAACAAACCAGGAAGCCAAGGCTGGGAACTTCTCGACCCCACCCTATCTGATAAAGCAAGCGAGAGCCCAAAACTTTTCTTCATCAACTTGTTAGCATCACAGGACAAATTGGAGCTCTGTAAGGTGCTAGCAACTAAGACTAAAGCTGTTTAAATCGTTTTTGCATCTACAAAGGTTTAAGCCTGATGTTGCCACCCTTTCAACCCCCCAGGAAAGAGTGGGGAGTTGAAAAGAGAAGGCTTTCAGACCAGTGAATAACTCTCTAATTATACGTATATTTGAGCGTGTAGTTTGTTAGATATTCATTCCTAATCTTTGTGATAAGGTTAGGCGCAGAGGGGAGCTGCTGACTGTGCAGGGGAAGCCTGGCGCTCTTCTGATCCGTTACACGAAGAGTTTTGCTCGCGGTGTGTGTGGGGAGGATGCGCTCGGAGTGACAGACAAGTGTCACCGTTAGCGATCTAACGGGATTCGAAGCACGGCTGTGGGGCTGCCAACACTTCTGAAATCAGCTGAATCACACCAAATGGTAGGCACAGCTGCTGCTAATGGCAGGGAGCTGCTGCAGTCTGGTGTTTTGCACCACGAAAAACTTCAATAATTGAGAGCCTGGGTAGGGCTAACCAGCAAGTGGGAAGTATTTGCCCAGGGGTTCGGGATTTTCAGCGCTGCGTTTCTCTTCCATGTGGCCAGAGTGAATAACCTGGTGCTTATCCTGAATGACCTGGGACTTATCCTGGCAGCTGCTTCATGTGCAAGGCCCTTCGCTCAGCCTGTGGCCATCCCGAGGCTCAGCTCCCTCGCCGTGCAGCTTGGTGGTGTGACAGCAAAGCCCCATCTGCTTCCTTCCTAATTCCAAGGGAAGGAGAAGGTGGGGGATTGGGGATACAGCTGGGGGATCCTCCAAAAGATGCCGGAGGACGACTTTGTCAAAACTAGCTGGCATTTCTGCTGCCTCTGTCAAATCGAAGTCGATTTGAATTGGTTTTAACCCTGTAACGATGAGCGAAGTGATGGCTGTGCTTTCTTCTGGACTTGAGCAGCCGCTGTGACATTAGCTTCCTGGGCAGGAGACAGGCTACATCTCTGCCACCAGTCATTGTGATGTTTCAAAGCTGACACAGCCCCGAGCAGTGCCTTTCAGATCATCCTGGGGGAGAAGGAGGTGGCCGAGACAGATGAGGAATAGACAGGCTCTGGAAAGCTGCCTACATAAGGAGTTTTGCGCACCTTGGTGGGACCGGTACGCACAAACCTGTACTGACAGCTGCTAGAAAAGCCTGCTGCAGTAAAAGGCATCGCTGGTCAGTTAATTTATGTTGTCAGGCTAGAATTAATGACTCCTTCAACGAGCAAAGATGACTGTATTTTGGAAAGCTCGTTGAAATTAATTTAGGTGCCTGCCTTGTTAGTGGGAACAGGTTTGCTGTGCAAACCCTTACCTTTCTTTCCCCTGGAAGCTAACCCAGATTATTTGTGATCTCCAGAGCTAATTCCTTGCTCTTTATCCCAGTCGGCGACAGCTCAGAAGCTGTTCCCAAAAATGCCCAGGGTGGCAAAAGCTTTTTAGGGCCAACACAATAGTGCATTGAAGAGATGGAGCAAAGAACCAAGGGTGTATTTGTCTTCTTGCTTCCCTCGTACACACACAGGATTGCTTCCAAGGTTATGCAGAAGGAGAGCCGCAAACATTGTGTCAGGAAAGATGAGTCTGAAGGCTTTCAGAGATTTGTTTGGAACAGTGCTGTGCGGCAAGACTGTGCGCCTGTAATTCCTAATAAAGGAGGCCCTAATTACCGTAATGTTTTCCTTAGTCACTTCACAGTTAGAATCACTTTTGTAAATGGAGATGCTCTATCATAATCTGAAGAGGACGGACTATTCCAGTCCAGCTTTGAGCTAGGATGCACTGACTGTGGTGAATAAATAACACCAGCTCTTGGTTTGGTAGCCCTCTAGAGAAACAAATGCTGTTTCCAAAGACTCTTTTCACTTTGCAAGCATTAACTTCATCTTCTTACTGACGTGTAGATCGCATCACTAGCTTGTAGCAGTGAGAATAAAGGAGTCTTTTTAGTGTGCTTGAGTTCCTTGGGTTTGGCCCATTCCTTGAACTGATCACGTTTAATAGTAAAGCATGCTAGAGGGCACGTACATGTGTTCAGTTTATTTTCCATACAGCGAAGAAATCCGGGCTCAGGTCTCTCAAATCCCTACCCAGATGGCTGGTTGTTCCCGGTGTCTATCCCTGAATAAACCAGAGTCTGTTTTGGTTGTGCTGAGCGCGCTCTCCTCTTCTCTGGATGTCGTCACGGCATACCGAACCCGTAAAGCTCCTGTCTCTGCTAATTTTAGTTCCGTGTTTCGAAAGCTGATAACGCTTGTAAAGTTTTGTGCTCCCTGTGAGTGAAGGTCTGAGCCTGACTGAAGCTTATCGTTATAGGACAAGCATTCTTTCATCAGGAAAATACCGGGCGCAATGGCACGCTTGATTTTCCACCCTGTTTCTCCAGGCTTTGTGTATGAGTGGTAAGACGAGGGCAAGCTGCCTGGGGCCTCAAAAGAAGGTGGGCTAAGACTTCTCCCTAGCCAAAAGTCTTCTGGGTTATCTGCAGTCAGAGCAACTAGAGCTTGTAAACGTCAGAAGAACTTTACGGACAACATATGAATTTTCTTGCCGGATTTATTTAAATGTCACCAGTAAAGCACCCATCCTGTCAACACTACTTATTTTTTTCCCCTCATAAACCCATAACTAGTTATCTTCTGCCTCTTTACTCCGATTAAGCTACGCCAAGCTCCCTACAACTTGACTGAAAACCAAAACACGAGCTCAGGGCAGTAACGTGTCACACCATGGCTGTTAATGCAGCACCGTGACTTGGGAATCGAAGTATCTTCTGTCTTAAAAATGTAAACCAAAATGAAGTAACCTTTTGAACTATCTCTGTTGTTCTGTACGATGACTTGTACTTCTTCAGAGCTGCCCCCTTTTTTCCAGATAGCAGAAGGGTGTCCAACTTAAAAAAAACTTCTTCTAGAAGAGCAAAAAGTTATTACAGGATAATAAATGCCTTTCACTTCAAGGAGATAACAGGGAAGTGGTGCCCCTGTTTTGTCTATTAAATTTTGGCTGCTCTACAAAGCAGCATTAGGAAATTTCAAGTCTATTTAGGCTCTTAAAGCCTAAAACGTTTGAGTATATATTATGCGTAACTGCGCATTGCTTCAATCAAATCTTAGTCCTCCCTGACATCTGGCAGGTCATTGTTCAAACAGTAAACACATCAGTTTATTGCATAAGCTGGTACTGTAATTGGAAAAGTAAAATGACTAAGCAGAGTTCTCAGTGAAGCTGCCAAAATAAAATAGTCCAGAAGGACGAGCTACTTTTTTGTTAAAATAAGCTTGAACGGCCATGAAATTCTTTACCCTGAGGGCTTTCCTCATTTCGACAAGTGACTAAGACCTAAAATGTCAAATACCTCCGTGTGCTGACCAGTAACTTTCGTCAACTTTAAGATCTTTGTTAGCCAAATGCTAACTGTACTTTCTTGTCTACAAGCTGCAAGGACTGAAGAATTTTTCTCCTGAATTTCCTTGTGTTAAATATCGGGGCACGCAGCTGCAACATGCAGCACGAGGGGAAAGTCTGCGCCTTTGCAGCTGGTAGGAAGGTAGGAAGTTGTGTGTCCTCGCAACTGGATGGGTAAGGATTGCGAGGAGCAATCTCAGCTTGCAGAGCCACAGGAAAGCTATCAACGAGTGTGGTAAGGAAGGAGTAAACCTGCTCTGCCTTTCTCATGAGAGATAACAACACTTCTGATACCGATAGCACGTGGAGAATGTGCTGTAATCTTCCCGGTCGCAGCTTAGGCCAATTTCCTCTTCTCTGAAGAAGAGATCGCTTAGTGCTGCCTTTTCAACACATTTTGCATTTGAATCTTATGGTCAGGTCTTTGTTTAAACGAGGCGAATAATTCCATGCCCTTCCGCCTTAGTCATGTCTCCTGGCTCTCCCCCTGGCTTTTTCTAGTTGGCTGGCATCTGTTTAGGTACGGCGTGCTTTGGGCACCGAAGCGTTCAAGATGAATGTTGTTTTACTGGACGAGGAGTCATTAGTCACGCGAGGTGATCCTCGCCTCCAGGAGCACACTAGGACAGAAGCAGGAGTATCTGTTTTCAACAGGAGACTCACTTGGGTTCCACTTCTCTGCTATAACCCACAGACCTTGAAAAATCCGCGATCCCGCCTTCAGTGAACTGTGCTGGCACGAAGAGTGTTTGAATGAACACTTGCTGGTTTTTCATTTTTAATTTCAGACTGGCCTCTGCAGTTCTTGCAGATCTGTTCAATAATTCAGTGCAATAAGTGATACTTCTGGACCAGCACAGGAAGACTCCCGAAATCCTCGTTAGAAATACTCTTGTGGAGTCAGCCACGCTTCCTAGCAAAAGATGTGGAAGTTGGTATACTGTTCTAGAAAGGCCGGTGAAATCCTTCATCAGTGCTAGTTTAACGAAACCTTCCTGTGTTTCTGAATAGGAGACTGTCTGTGGAAAACCTCAAGTGACCAAATTCAGGCAATCCTTGTTGTTTAGGGTCAATTCTAAAAGTCGAACAAACTCGAGAAGGCCTATGGCAGGCTATCCAAAATGCCAAAGTACTTGTAAGAGGGTTTTTTTTAGAAACTGTAGGCAAAATTAACGTCACCGCAGTCTGACCGGGGTCGGACAAGGGGTAAACTAAAAGAGGGTAGGTTTAGGTTAGATATAAGGGAGAAATTCTTCACTCAGAGGGTGGTGAGGCCCTGGCACAGGCTGCCCAGAGAAGCTGTGGATGCCCCGTCCCTGGAGGTGCTCAAGGCCGGGCTGGATGGGGCTTTGGGCAACCTGGGCTGGTGGGAGGTGTCCCTGCCCATGGCAGGGGGCTGGAATTAGATAATTTTCAAGGTCCCTTCCAACCCAAACCTGTTCTGTGATCTCTGCCAGTCACTCAAAGCTCACTCACTTTTTTGGTTTGATGCCCGCTTTCATAGCCATATGCTTTCAGCAGCTGTGACGCGTTCTATGCTTAGCACATGCACATCACCGTATCGAGGTAACAGCTCGGTCTGCTCTGTGAACACCAAAGCAACGACGTAGCTAAGTGTATACATATAAACTTAGCAAAATTGTTCCTTAATAATAGTTCCATCAAACTTCCTCGTATAAGCATCCCGTAAACAATTAGTAAACAGGCCCAATACAGTGAAATAATTCAAGGAAAAATGCTCTGTCCCGTCTCAACTTAGTGTTGTATAAATGCACTTAGCTGGTTCAGATGCTGGAGAAAGGAATCCTGCAAGTGTTAACTATTTTCATTGGAACTGGGTTGGAAGCCAAGCCGCTATCTTGTACCAGAATAAACTGATAAGAGAAAATACTCGGTTAAAAGTAGAACAGTCCTTTAAAGAAATAGACTGAAGACCCAAAACTCTTTTGAAAAGCTGAGAGTAGGTAATATTCAGTAGTCGTCCAGGTAATTGGCTTTGGTTTTGCAGCTTCAGCGCATTCCTTTGTTCTAGGAGTAATGACTGTCCTGCTGGTTTCCCCCGCAGATGTAAGCCCATGATTTCCTCTGTACCGCAGAAATAAGGCGTCCCTTTCTGAAACCGACCCGGTCAGAAATGCCTGGCAGCTTCGACTGGGCGCACCTGCGCTCACGTCATCCTGTGTGTGTCCTCTGCATGCGATTTGTGCTGCTCCTTGCTCAGGCTGCTGCCATTTTTTACATGTGGGTGGTTGTCATCTCCTGGAAGATTACCACCGAGTTGATTTTGAATGGAAAATCAGCATGTTATAGCAAGCGGAAGCCACCAAGAGGTGAAGTGATCAGAGGAGTGATAAGGGAGATCAGAGAGATCTAGAATACCCTGAGATCAGGCTCAGCTTTCTAAAGGAGCTGGGAGAATTAACATCCATCGCACTTGTAGGATCAGAGAACATAAAGCAATGGAAGCTTCGAGCAAAGAGCTGAATATCCTAGCTCCTGGTATCCCCGTTCCCAACAGCTTCTGCTGAACCACAGAAAAAGGTGAAATCAGAGCAAAGGGGAGAGGCTAAAAAATCTTGTACCAGCAATTCTTCCACCACGTGAGCAGAGCTGGAGCCAGGCTGCATGAGAGTGGTGCAAGGTGAGGAAAAGTCAGGTGAGGAAAAGTACAATAAAGGTGTGGGGATGAGAGAAGCTGAATGGAGAGCTATTTAAACTATCTTTAGGAAGCCCGCTCTATTAACTTAGGTGCCTGTGAGACTAATCTTAAAGACTCCTGAGAGCAGGGCACTGCTGTTTGTGTTTATGCTTCAAATCAACACTCACCAGACTTCACTTGCTGCTCCAAGCTGTGGTTAGTACGTATTTTAAACATGTAAAGGAAATACTGAAATCTTTCATCTATAGATGCTTGTCCACTTTGGGGATCCTGAATGTGATTTGTAGCCCTTACTTAACACTGAACGTATACTCAGACTATGGAGTCCCTTTTATTTCCTGCGGATGGCTTACACTAACTGCCGTGTGCACTTTGAGGTCTTTTTAAACAATAAAAGCACAAAACGAGGCCTGTTTTGTCTGTGGTTAGGTTACTGCTTCTCTCCCCTTCTCACAACTGAGTTTCCCACTTGCTCTGAGACTTCAGGCTCTATCCAGGGTGCCAATGAATAAAATCGTTGCTCGACCTGACTCTATTGAAGGCATCTCTGTATCGGGGAGCCGATGCATTTCTGAGGATATTAGATAACTGGCAGGATAACCTGGCAAGTCAGCTGTTGCACTTTATTGCCTTGCTTTTGTGTGCTGAAATTTTAGCATTTCCCTGATGATCCTGCTTGCTTTCCCCGTGCGCTGCTTTCAGTGCCTGCAAGTTTTAAAGCAGCTCTGCCCACCTCCTGAAGCACTCGTGATATTATCTGACCACAAATTCATTCTGCCTCTGAGAACGAACTGGAAGGGCACTCGAGCTGGTATGCAATTAGCTGTGCATAAAGAAGCAACCGCTAGATTAGCTTTGTTTTCTAAACAATCAGTCGTGCTTGCAGAGGCCGAACTTTTCATTTCCATGTTCTTTATGCCAGCAAGCCTGCGTCTAGAAAATGACTCAAGTGCAATCACTGTGAGTTTTACAAGTGAATTAACGTTGGCTATGACCTGTTGACCTCAAAGACCCCTTTTATGCAAAGAACCTCGTAGAAGAAACCTGAATAATCCAATAGAAACTGCACAACTGCATTTTTTACTCATGAACGTTCGAGAAAAGATGCTTTAGTTTGCATAAGACTGATTCCCTGAGGATGTTTCAGGTAATTTTAGGTTACATATCTGATAGTAAACTCCAAGAGTAATACTTGTAAGCGACTAGGTGCTTTTCAATCAGCATTTGCTGACAGAGCACGATCAAATTGAAGGTGACAGGAGTAAACCCCGCCTGGGAGGTAGATGTACTTTGATTTTTACCTGCCGAAGGTGACCGTCAGCTGTGAGATCTGCCCTAGTGATGGCACCAGTACAACAGCAGACCATAGAAGCACCTCAACCTCAAGTCTCATCCCATGGGGGTCTGGATGTCTGCTGCTTAAAGCGACGTGGAGGCTGAAACTTGTGCATCCTCTAAGAGGAGAGTGGCCGACAGTTATTCCCAAATTAGGTAAAAACGCCAAAATCTGACCAGCCTTTGCCAAGTGTTTCGTAGCTCTGCAAAGTCACAAGTGGAAGAGGTCTGCATGCCCCAAATATTTCCCCGCTAGCAGGTCTTCAGGCATTGCATCCAACTGCCAAGCCTCTTATTATTGCAGCGTGCATGTCGGTAAATGTCTTATCTCGCCAGTGCTAACGGGGTTAGAGCTTGGCAAAAGCCACGACTGAAATAGCATTTGTTCGTAGTTGAAAATCAAAATATGTTGGTAGCAAGCTGCTCTTAAACGCGGCCACCAGCTCTCTGCTGGGCTGCTTATAAACCAGCTGTCTAAATCCTGTGACTTGCAGTAAATTTGTCTAAAACAGATGGTTTGTAAATGCATCGTATTGGTCAAAATGTTGTCTGTTCACGAGCTCCTAGGAAGTGTAATTCTTAAGTGGTGTATTTCATGTACAATTATGCTTAAAATTGAATATTAAAATACTGCTGGTGGAAGTTCTTACAGTGTTCCTAGGTGCTGGAGATGTGGTCTGAAATCAGTGTGGTCGTGCAACCCTTCTAAGCACTGATTAATCCATTTTATGGGCAGGACAGCCGCCTTCTGGTATTCTTAAGATTTATTAATTCGATTAATTATCGGCGCTAAGAAGGGACTCGGAATATTGGTCCTTTATCTTATGCCTTACTTAAAATATACCGGCTACGCATCGCTGCTAGGACAGATAAAATGTTTATTTAAATAGTTCAGAAACTAAATGGAATAGCTGACCTTTATAGCCGTGAACATAAACACGTCTGGTGTTCGAGACGGTCTGAAAAAGCAGAGCAGGAATCTGCTCAAGTGATGGAGCCGCACTTTTGGCGGAGTGCGCGTCCTCAAAACTTGGTTCTGGTCACTGGTGTTTCAGAGGGGAGATGCTGAAGGTGTCAGTAAGAAATAAAATTCCTGTTAAAATACCTTTATTCTTTTCTTTCAGCGTAAGAGCAGTCAGCTTCGTTTCACGTGGGGCAAATAAAATGGTCTAGGAGCCCTTGATGAAAGGAACCTATGCAAACATTTTGGGGTGAGGACGAGGCAGAAGGGAAGGCATTATTTATTTGCACTGACGAGAGGCAGACTGTTTCTAGCAGTCGTGCTGAATCAGTGCTGGCTCAAACGGCAGGTTCCAGGTATGATTTAAACAGTTCCTTCTGAATTACCAGCCTGTGAAAACTGTGAAAACTCACAGTTTGGTCTGTGAGTTCATTTGAAAAAGGCAAAATGATAATATGCAGTGCGAGATGATATGAGCGGTTATATTTAGTTGTTTACAACCTCTTCGGAGGATCTGAGATGTGAGAAACTCTCTTCTGAGTTGTTTTGCTTTTCCTCCGAGGGAGTAATTATTTCCTCAGAATTAGGGAAACGTAGCCAGAACGTAACTTCTCCATCTTCGTTGGAGGGTGGACAAAATTCCGTGGATGCTTTCAAAAGCTCAACTTTAACAGAGCTTTCTGAGTCTGAATGATGGTAATGCATTTAGGGACTGCTAATTGGAGATAATTCCAATGAATTAGACTTTGCAGATGTTAATGATATGCTAGGGGACGTCAACTTAGGAAGATCTATGCTCTGTTCTTTTTTGTCTTGATCTGTTGAATAGCTTCTGTAATTGTCTGATACATCTTCTGGCAGTATTTGGGTTTCTTAAGCATTTACAGCCTGAGGAATCCAGTTGGTACAGCCTGTGAGTTTTCAGAGCAACGAGTATAATTAGCTCAAATGCCAGCGCACGAAAATAAAGGCAGTATTGTGCCCTTCACCGTAGGTGCGGTAACATCTGCAGGGAATATCTACCATTGCCAGTCCGGCTTGGCTATTTCCGATGGATGAATATTCATGCAAAACACTAGTCCCAGCCTCTTGTAGAAAGCATCGCTCATTCCGGGGAGTAATTTGCCAATGGTTGCACTGATGTAATTCATTTCCCTCACTGCAAGCAGGAGGACAGCCCTGGTCAAAGACCTTGCGAGAAAGTGCTAGTGGCAACGATGTCCTGATAGTTAGGATTGCACTCGCACCGCCAGCCGTGCTGGGTTGGACACCGTCCTGCCCTCTGCAGGAAGGTAAGATTGCTCCAGTTAATCCACTTAGCGACACGTCGAGATGTTCCCTGATGATAGCCTTACGGTTGTTTTCCTCCATTGCCCTGCCTCGTTGAGACAGGGGGGGATGAATCAGTTCTGCCCCGATGGAAGATAACTCTCGCGTTCGACGTGGTTTACAACTTGAGGATCGTTCCACTTGAGCTGGACCATACTTACCCCACGCCAAAGTTTGCCTGGGCTTACCTGACCAAGTTAATGCTTTTCCTTCGTTAAAGTTTGCATTTTCACAGCAGCATGGTTTGCACAACACCGTGTTTGATGGAGGGATCTCCATCCCAGCGAGTTTCTGATGACCAAACTGTTACTTCTCACTTTTGAATGCGCTCAGTGCTCGCTGTCTTGCCCTTAACCTTCATCTAATTTCGAGGGTAGATCCTGCCACTTGGAGATCCAAGATTAAGGCATGGTTTTGTGTGAAACTGCTTCAAGTTTTCCACTAGTTCGGAAGGTTTCTCTGCTGTTATTTGTGCCCATGCCTTCTTAGCAGTGTACTTGTTTAATATATCGCTATTAATACACTTCAGGCTAACAGGAGCGCACACAAAATATTTTTTTTGGTTTGTTTGTTTGTTTGCTTTTAGCGGTAAAGCCAAAAGGAAGTTTAATCAGATAATGGTACCTCCCCTGTTTAAGAAAATGAAGTATTTCCTAGTAAAAACAGCAGCGGCAGTGATTTAACAATGTAATCTGATCTAATATTAGTAACAGGCTGTGCCTTCAGGGAGCAGTATAACATCCAATCCACCGAATAAAGTCTGTCTCGCATTAAATTCTGGATCCTTCTTGAAAAGATGGCTTCCCAGAATTGGTTCAGCAACTTCATAAAAAGCCGTGCTTCCCTTCGTTTTTTAGGTTTACCACCGGCAGGGCTGGAGTCGGGCACTCGTTTAGGTCAGGTTTTAATAATTTCTGGCATTTTGTATACATACCAAGGAAAGGGTGCAATAATTAATCCTGAACCCTTTCAAGATGAAGCCACACACACTTTTGCTCTTATTTCATCTGGGTTTCTTGGGGGAGTCGGGGATGTCAGAGTATGGCCTCGAAATTGGGAGAGCTGCCAGAACCCTTTGCTTTCCCTAGATAAGTGTATTTTCCAAAAGTTACGGCCTTTTTCCTTTTCTCCTTTTTTCCTTGTCTCCTTTTCTCCTTTTTTCCTTGTCTCCTTTTCTCCTTTTTTCCTTTCCTTTCCCCTGTCCCCTGTCCCCTGTCCCCTGTCCCCTGTCCCCTGTCCCCTGTCCCCTTTCCCCTTTCCCCTTTCCCCTGTCCCCGTCTCAGTTCTCAACACAAACTTGCTCCAGATCTCATCCCAGTCTCCTCTCGGTGTCAGCTGTAGGGTTGCTTAGGCACGATCTCCTTGTAAAACAAGCCGGTTTACGCTGTTTGGATTCGATGGCTCTGATTACCTGCCTGATGGATTAAATGTTAGGACATGTCAAACGCGGTTCTTTATTGCACCCAGTTAGCCTTAACCTTTTTCCTTTGGCAGGCTTTTCGCGATTCGGAACAGGTTAGTCCTGTTTAATGTAAAATCAGAGGTTGACTTTCGGTGTCAGGAGAAGTGTTGCTCACATACGGGGCTGTTAAGTAACATGTGGTGTAACTGCGTTAAAAAAAAATTGGTGAACGAGCCCAGCCTTCCCCTCCTGTTAGGGTTAGCGCAGTTCTGTTTTTAGAAAGCAGCGCCTGAAAACCCTTCTGTGTTTGCATTTAACTAGGTGAGGAGTCCTAATGGGAATTTAATCAGCCACGGGGCTGTAATTGCTGCCTTTTTGAACCGAAGGCCTCGTGACTCGGTTACGCGCTGGTGCTTCTAGAAGGGTGCAGGATTTTTGCTTGTAAACGTTTGCGAAGGAGCAGCGCAGGACGATGGAAGGATCCAGCCCCCTTGCACAACGCCAGCAGAGCTCTTGAGTGCGTTTGTCCAGCAGGGTCAGAAATTCAGGTACGTTTTCTAGCTGCTTTTCATCCTCCTACCGCGGCCGAACACTCGAGCCTTGGTATGGGCCAGAGAAACTTCCCCTGTGGCCAGTTCTGTTACTATAAACAGCTGCTAATAATTAGCAACAGAGCCACAAAACACCCGGGCAGAAAATAGCTGCCTGTTGGCTAAGCGAGTGGCATTCTGCCTTGCACCTCTCAAGTACTGCGAGGCAGAATAAATGCCGGCACTGGCGGCTGAAGATCCTCCTTCCGAGGAGGAGGAGCGTGGAGCTGAGCAGGTGAGTCTGCTTTTTGACCTTGCTGCTGCAGGGATCTGCCGACAGCTTCTTTGCACCCTGGGAGCTGCAGTTTCACACTGGGTTTGGGTGGGAACAACCCAAATTGTTACTTCTAGCTGTTGCTATCGCTCCCATCCCCTGATGTGTTGGTGTGGAGCCACGCAGCCAGGTAAAACCAACCTGAGCCACGCAGCCAGGTAATACCGACCTGACTTTGTTAAAGATACGTTGATCTTTCTGGCTGTGCTTTTGTCAGGTTGGTTTTTAACCTAGACCAGCTTCATAAATGCTCGTGGGGTTGTGCAGGAAGGGGTGGGAGTAAGGAAGAAAAGGAAGAACAGAGTGCTGCTTTTAGAGGAAGTACTTGTTTATGCTAACTCGAAGTGATTGAGAAACCTATAGCATAAGCAGCGTGAGAGGCTGGCTGTGTATTTTATGTATGCCTTCAAGAGCAGCAGATTGCAAAGCCAAAGTTCCCTTGCTAGTGAAGCTGGCTGTCCCAGCAGAACGGATTGCTGGTAAATGTGAAGCTGTGCTCAGGTTCGTGCTGCGGGGAAGTCGCTGTCTGCTTTCAGCAGCTGCTACCCCAGGGCTGGCTACCAGGCCTGTGGCAGATCCATAGAACACGGGGCTGGTGAGGGAGCCACCTGTTTCGGTACGAAGTCGTCTGGATCCCTCTCCTGGAACCGTTTTTGATGTTCTGAGAAGCAGTAAGTCTGTGTGAGGTGGCATAGCCGTGGTTGCAGAAGGATGAGGGACGGTCTTTGGTAGCTGCCCTTTCCCAGCACCGCGCTACTGCTCTGCTGGTGTGGTAGCGGACTGGAGCTCCAAATGCCAGCAGTTTCCTTGGACAACCGCCATTCTCCTCTTTAAAAAGGCACGGGCCCAAACAATGCATCATCCTGCAAGCCGGTCAAATGCTGAAGCAGAACCGAGTCTCCTTTTTGCATTTAATCAGAGAAGGAATAATAAATGATGTTTGTCTCCAGCGCAGAGGTGGAAGTGTTCAGCCAAACGTCTATTTAGTCTGAGGAAAAGCCAGATGCACTCAGAACGCCTTGCTTTCCAGTGCTAACATTAAAGCTGTACTTAAAGCATTCGAGATAACTTTTCAGGAGATGGCCAGGTTACTGGAAACTTGAGCATAAACCAACTTGACAAGTAAATGGGATGACTGGGCAATCGGAGGCTTGCTAGCCTAACATAATTCCCAGGCTGATTAGTGTGGCTAGCAGTGCGTGTGTCCATGGGGTGTGCTCCTTGAAGAAGTGAAAGAGGGTAACGTGCAAGATCCTGGAAGGAAGGAAGGCTTCTCATGTTAGACTGGCAGCTTCTGGGCTCTTTTTTGAGTCAAACACTTGGATATTTTGTGAAATATGCTTACCTTGGTTTTCTGTTGTTCTTGCTTTTCTCGGTGTCATGCACAATGTTACGGTAGGATCTGCTAGTGATTCAATGACAGCTGTGGCCAGAAACATTAAAACCTAATTAAATTCTCTAACAACTGATTTTTACCTATTTTCCCTGGGAAGTTACCGATGAACAATGGAAAGACAGGGGCATTGGTAAGCAAGGGTGGCTCAAGGCATCTCTTCATCCTTTGTTCCAGCGTCAAGAAGATGAAACTTCGTAAACTGCAGTCTTTGTTTGAGACAGGACGTGTACTGCAAACAAGTCCTGGGTAGCAAAATGCAGCGCTTCGCTACCATTTGTCAAACGACACGAGGAGGCTTTGATCAGCCTGCGTGCTTACGTGGGAAGGCAAGTAGGGATAAGGGAAGAGGCAGGTCTTGGAGAGAGATCAGTGGCTGAAGTTATTGCAAGGCACTTGGAAAGCGAGGATGAGCAGTGGGTTGTTTGCCTCGGCTCATCCCCCAGCTTATTCCTTCAGGCATTACAGTGTTTGCACAGAACGCTATAATATTTTCCATCCTTTTCAGTGTGCCCATTCGAATTTTTCTTAGGCCATGCTTCTTTTTCCCTTAAGGACTTCAAGACTCTGTAACTAGCGCACACAATTTCAGTTTTCTCGTGGTGTCCACTTAAACCTTGGCCAGTAGATGCAGTTATTGCTGCTTAATAAAGTGTGTGTGCGATCACCTGAAATGTGCTGCGTGCATCGTAGCTTAATTAAGGTCACAGGCTTTGGCACTGGCTCAGAATATCTCGTTGCTCGTAGAACGGTACATTCCTGTTCCTTGTAAGCAAGAGATATCTGGAAACGTGTTAAAAATAGTTCAGTCTTAAAAGATTCGGGCAGGACTGCTGTTAACCCCCGTTTATGCTCTATTCTGGGACCGATGGGTGTAGTGCCCATCACCTGATCTCCAGACGATGGTGTCACGGATGTGAAAACACTGCTGGTCGACCTCTGAGTCCTCGGCAACGCCGGGAAATGTGAGAGAAGTCATTTGCCCGAGGCGTTGCGTAATTACCTAGCGTGCTTCTCCTATCTTAGTGGTCATTCGAGAAAACAAAACCACGGAACTGCGTGGGCCACAAGTAAGGCCCATATAACTATTCCTCTTCTTTGGAAACCCAAGAGAAGGCAGTAATTTTCCTCGATGATTCACCCGCCTGCGAGCAGGACCTATTTGAGGCGCGGGATTACGGTGGGATCGCCTTGTCAAGCTCGTAACGTGCTGTTCTGTGCCTCGCCTCGTCGTGCTACGACTCATGCCTGGATGGGAGAGAGTACAGATTTAACAGATTAGAAGAGATCTGAGCAGCTTTTGTAAAATTTTGCTCGCAGGTTAGTTCTCGGAGTTGCCTGATTCATTGGGATGTTAACCTCCCCTTTCTTGTTTGTACCATGTGCAGTAGGGCCGGAGGTCAAAGTAAAGCATGCAGTCAGGTTGAAGAAGAGCTGGTGTCATCAAATCTCCTCCACTATACGCTTTACAAGTGTGCATATTTCTGCATTTAAGCTTCTGCTCGTACCCCGCCTCTGTACAGTGCCCGACATTAACCCCTTTGTCAGGCCGAGACACTTTGTTCTACTTTCTTACTCTTTGTGAGTCATGAAAACGCCTTTTAAAGCGTTAGGGAAAGTACACTGAGAGCGCGTGGCAGATGGGGTACGTGGTCTCGTCTTCCTAACACACATTTTTAAGTTACTTTGGGTGCTGCGTGCCCTGATGTACCTGCACTGCTTGAATGATAGGTAAAAGGTAAGCCTAATTCATCGTTTCTCTTTATTTTTAACCTTTTTTTATTATTTTTAGAAAGGAAAATATCACAGGACTGTTTCTTTCTCTCTAAAATGAAGCCTTTCAACCTCAGGAGGAAAGGGAGTTTGCTGTATTACAAATTCCCATTGATATTCAAAACTACAGTCAAAACTATGTTGTCAATTAAATTTTGGCTTTACCGGCCAACAAAGGTGAAAACAAAAAAATATTTGTGCTAGATACACACATGGAAGTGTGCCCTCTTTACTATTTTAATCCAACTCCTGTTTAGACGCCATTTAATTTAGATTTGGAGTTCTTTGCTACGTAAAAGCTTCTGTAATATTTACTTCCAGCAGGTAAATGAATTTGCCTGCCTTTTTGATAAGGAAGAACGCCGCCGTTCGAACTTGCCAAATTCAAAATGAGCTTGGGAAAAGAATCTGCCTGTAAGATGAGTCTGAACACAGCCTCCAGGGCTTACAAAAGGACTGGAAGACCTTCCGGAGAGGCTGTTGCCCTCCAGCTCGTGTGCTAGACGTGCGCTTGGAGTCAGATGAAAGTGCCGCAGGGAGACGAGCGTTACACTCACCACAAAATTGGCATAATGGACCGGCAATTCTGTGTTACTTCAGATAAAACCCGTCCATTGTGCCTCCCGCTACTGCACTTGAAGACTGCGACCGCTTTTTCTGGCGTGCTTAAAATCTACTGCTCTTTTTATCTGTGTCAATTACAGCTTCAGTCTGCCTCCATCCATCATCCATTATTCCTGTCTCTTAAATTACCCGATCGCTCCCCATCGTCTCCTGCTTCGAGCAGAGCTTCTCCAGCCCTCCCTTAAGAGCCTAAATCTGAGACCTCCTCTTTTGTCCTCCCTCTTTATCCATCCCGGTGACAAATGCTCCCAGCCCGCCGTCAGCCTGCTTGCGTATTCAGGCAGCCCCAGTGCATCGTATAAAATGTTCTGGTATGATGAACTGCCTTCCTGCCCTGCAACTACCTTGTAAAAGAGGTGTTGGGGGGAAACTGAGTCAAATCCCTCCCGGACGGTGACGCGAGGGGACGTTGAGCCTAAGAGAAAGCTCTGGGCTTTAAAGCCATCTAGTGCAGGAGCGTTATCAGTGACCTTAGCCTGTAACACGACGTGCTTGTTCTGAGAGATTTCCAAGTAGTAAGAGCTGATATGTAAACATTAAATTCTACTGAATGCAATTTTGCCTGCCTGCCAGCAATTAAGCGTTTTATTACTGTAATTAAAATAATCGCTCCTGCCCCGGAACCTGTACTCTCTAGGTTTTATTCACCCAGGCCTTCTGTTACGATAAGCGTGTGTGTGTTCTGTGGTTGTGTTTTGGTGGCGGTGCTGTTTGGTGTGTTGTTGTTTTTTTTATTACGCAGTACTTGATTTTGTATTTGTGATAAACTAATCGCTATTCGAGCAGCGAGCTGAAACCTCAGACGCTAGAGCAAGGTAAGAGAATCCCATCCCTTTCCTTCCTGCCGCGAGTTCAACACGCTGCTATTTAGTGGGCAAATGAACTCTGCCACACGCAGAACGTAGCAAATCCAAACAGTGATGGAAAGAAAACGCTTCATGGAAACACGGAGCTTACGAAGAACTTGAACAAGTTCCTGTGTTTGCCATGATTCAGTGACCCTGGGCACTGCATCTCAGCTCCTCCTTTTCGTACCGAATGGGTGCAGAAATGCTTTCTTGAGACCTTTTTGTTGTGAACTATTTATTACTTGTAGATTAAAACATTGGAACTTAAAACTTAGGTAAAATAACCTATAGCACTTAGTTATTTTAACTTCTCTCACGTGATTTGACTAGCTCAAAAGGAAATTATAGGAGTGAGTTGTTACTGAGGTGACCAAAACTGAGACTTCAAGTAATTTGGGGAAGTCTGGGACGAGACAAAACCCAGACCAAAAAAAAAAAAAAGATGCTTTTGGCTGGAAGAAGAGAAGCACTGAAGAAGATGTTCCCTTGCTGCACGTGTAGAACAGTGTGTTGGGGTCACGAGGAAGCAGAGTTGCTGCTGTGCTGCTTTAAACCCCAGACGTGTCATCTCCTTCTTAGGGCTGACTTTTAGGTTCGGTGCCTAATGGTCTGATTTACACTAGAGCCCGCAAAGAGGTTTGCAGCCGCAACTGGAAGGGCTGGGTACTTGTTGGGGTCTGGCAGCGTGGAACCATAGCCCTAGAGGTTTTGTCCTGGGATAAGGCTCCTTCTGAAATGCTTTTTCATTCTCCCAAGTGAACATTTGGTTGATGTGGTGCTGTATGTAAGGCACAAAGGAAGGGGAAGGACAGGAGAAGCCTGTCTTACCTGGCTGGGATATATTTCACGAATAATGTACAGTGCACCAACAACGTATATTGCACCGTTATTTCTTAATTAATTCGCTAGTCTCATAGGATAAGAGGCTGAAATGCTCAGGTGTGCGCAGAAAGTGAAGATGGTTGCGCATGCCATATAGATCTCGTTAAAAGTTTAAATATTTAAATGCCAGTCTTCAAAGTTACGTGCCTGATAGCTTATTTCTGCTTGTGTTGGCTTGAGGAATATCTTCAGTCTAAACCGGTCTGAATTTACACGGTGATGAACTTCTCTGCCAGGCCGTGCAATCGATTTGCTAGTGTTAGGGAAGTCCAGAGGAGCTGTGGGCTCTCAGATGTTCCTGCAAAGTAGCTGGCAACTTCCAAAAGTCCGACCTGGGCTGTCTGTGAGTAAATGGCAGCCTATGAATCACCTTCCTGGCATAGTGCTGGAATATCCCACGCTGTTTCTGAGATGGAACCTGCCTTAAATTTCCCAGCATCTGTTAGTCTGGTGCTGGCTGTGCTGAGGGTCTCAGACACCGGTATGTATTCTTCGGTGGCTTCGTCTAGGACCACAAACTGGATGAATTTAGGAGCTCAGATAAGCATCGTTTAACGTGAGGAACAACTGCATTTCACTGGCAAGTCCAGGGGTAGGAGGGATCGTGGAATAAAAGACCCTACAGGAGGCAGGGACAATGGAAAGCATTAAGCAGGAAATAGGGTATATGGTTAAAGGGGGGGGACACAATATCCTGAAAAAATGCTATTGAAATTTTTAAATGCTTGCTTTTTGTTGCAGATTAATCAGCCACTCGATGGGGATTAACAGTGGAGCACCTCTTTGTGTCGCCTTTCCACCTCTCTGTAGCAAGAATAACAACTTCAGCACTTCTTCAATAATAATTATGAAACTGGTATTAACTGAATGGCAATTATGGATTTTTAACTCTAACTCTCAGTAAACCAGCAAGCCATATGTTGAAATTCCTACCAAATAGCTTTTCGTCCTTGACGTCTCGTATCTGTACAAGAAGTTGCAAGATTCCTGTTTGTACAAGAGGAATATAAGCGTTTACTTGCCTGAGGAACAGAAGCTGAAAGAGAAGACACCCTGACTTGTTTGTGGAGTTATGGTAGTATTATTTATATAGATATAACAAAGATATATATATATATATATTTTTATGGTAATGAAAATGGCTCCCCAGAATGCTGACTCGGAATCTATGCAAGTTCAAGACCTACCTGTGGCACAGCTTCAGAAACCAGAAACCAAGGAGAATGAAAGCAGAGAGGAGACCATTAGTGAAGGGTCCATAGACCGGATACCGATCCGCCTGTGGGTGATGCATGGTGCAGTCATGTTTGGCAGGGAATTTTGTTACGCCATGGAGACGGCTTTGGTAACGCCTGTTTTGTTACAAATCGGTAAGTGAGTCTCGTTTCTCTTCAGCAAAACTTTATACCTAAATTCTCTGTGAAGTCAGAGGAAAAAGGGAGTGGGAGCTGATAACTTAAAAATGCAGATGGTAGAAAACGGGTTATGTTTTTTTTCATTCTTGGCTGTGCCACAGATTGAGTTGTGTGACCATGTTTAAGTGGGGAGGATTTTCTGTCTGCATTCACCTTGTCTAATACTGCTTTGCTCCATAAAAGTTTAACCTGGTATAAGTTTTGAGTTCATGTGTAAAACTAGCACCCTCAAAAGCTTCCAAAATTCTGCGTTAAAAGGTAGGTATCCTTGACACCAGAAACTTCAGGCTATAAAGGACTGCAGTGAAGCTTTTTCAGAAATGCTTCAGGTGACAGTACTTCAGAATAACTAGATGTTTAATTTAGCTTTTCCAACTATTAATGCAATGTTACATTCATTTCAAACCACTAGTGAGTGTTGTGTTATATGGTTGATGTGCTTTGTTTATAATTAACTACACAACTGCTATGGATAAGCCATGATACAAATAGCTTTAGAAAAAATGAGGGAGAAAGGGGAATTGGAATAGGAGTAGGTTACGGTAAATTTTGTGGTGAGTACTATAGTTAGGTGTCCAATAATCTGCTTGCAGCATAAACGATATCTGGTATTACCTTATCAAATTCAGAAAATCATGTTCTCTATCAGATACCAGAAAATATTCCATGAAAGTGAATGGAGACACTGCAGCGAGCACGGCTCCACGCGAATAAATCAATCGTGTGTGCACACCGTGTAAATGTGTATGCAATATAGGCGTGTGACATCTTTGCTAATGTTTGCTTTGGCTTATACAAGCAGCCGTGCCTTACAGCACGCTCGGTTGTGGCCAAACAGAAGCACCCAGCCAAGTCCCTAAATACTGCTCAATGAATGTTTTTCAACATTGTTTAAAAAAATTCAAGGTTAGCGTTTGAGATGAAGCATTTGTATTTTATTTGAGATGACCAAAGAGCATCAGAGATTGAATGTGCGAGCATGCAATGTACAAATCCCTTCCTCCTTGCAGTTATAAAAATGTGTTTTCAGATGAAATTACTGGTGGGTTTACTTTGTATTAACAGATGGGTCGATCACCAGTACAAGAGCCGTTAGAGATCCTTAGGGGTTATTCCTCCTCCAGGCTTTCCTGAAAATGTTCATTCTCAGAGCTCATCATCCTCTTTGGATATATTATTGACATAGTTAAAATAGATTATAAAAGTATTATAACGTATTATTGATATACATTATACATGCTATAAATATATTTAGCTCCTCTGAATAGGAGCTTTCTGCTCAACCCGACTGGCTGAATAAAACACATGCAAAGTTCATCTAGGAATATTTATAATGGCTGTAACTTCTTTCAGGATTTTGGGGGTTTGGATAAGTCAAGATTCACAGATTCAAAATATTTAAATTGTATCAGGAGCCTAGGTTTAGTTACTGTCTACCGTGACTACAAAATACTTGCATCCTGCTCTGCATGGAGGAGACCCCCAGTTTTGTAAGTGACCTCTACTTTTTTTTCTTGCTTGTGCTGGCACTTGGATGTTTAAATGTATAGCTGGCTGAGCTGCCTTTACCTTCCCAAACGATTAAGGTCAGACAGTATAAACAAACCATCCTCTTAATTACTGATCACTCTCCTGGTTTACAGTTCTTTTGCGAGCTCTTCTAGCAGATCTGTTTCCTCCAGATAATTGAAAAATCTCTCTTCTCTTCCTTCCCTAACCCCAGTGATCACCAGAACATTGGGATTTGGGGGAAGGGGAAGGAAGAAAAGAGCTCTAATGTCTAGAAAAGCTGGCAAATGGGGATGCAGTGATGGTGTTGAGTGCTGTATAGATGAGAAGTGGAGGTAGCTGGTTATAAATGTGAGCATTTGGGGAATGAACTGAAATTCTCAGTGCTCTTGCTCGTGTTCTCTTAGCAGAGCACTAAACATCGTTGGATGCACTGAAGGGTTAAGTTATTCACGGGTGACTTATCTCCTGTTTTGTAATTACCTCTTACATGCTTCTGTTTACCTTTATCAACCCCAACATCTGTCTGCCTCAACGCGAGCTCTATTTCTGCCTCGGTGGAGGGGGCTGCAGGGAGCTGTTTGACTGCCGTAATATTCCCTCTGCTTCTTGTTCTGGTGAAAGCAGCGCTCGGTTCTTTGCTCCCTGAGATCCGTTTGGCTTGAGAAACTTTCCGAGAGGTGGCAGCTGGAGAAGCGTGGCGATGCAACCAACTAAAAGAAAACAAAATCGCTCAAAATAAACCAAAAAACCAGAAGCCTTTTGGCTGTGCAAGGCAGACTCCTCCTTACAGCTGTACGTTAAATCTGAAGCTTTCTGGTTTGTACTCGCGTTCCTCATCTCAAAGAAAACCTTTGCTCCCCGAAACACTCTGAGATTCTTATCTGATGCCATGGTTAAAGCCTTAGACATGTTAGCATGGTGTTAGACGCTTTGTGCTTGCAGATATTTGACTTCCCTGTTTGTGTACCCTAAACCAGAGGTGGAGCTACCATCTGGCCGATCAACCACCTGTCCTAACCACCCTGAGACTTCAGCAGCTGAAGGAGGTGCTCCCTTGGCGTAGTCCCTTTCCAGTTCAGCCCTGGTTGGATTGTCAGCGTGTTTGAATTCCAACAAGTTCTCAATTCCTTACAAAAGAGCTAAAGGTAGAGGTGGGAGCTGCTCGACTCGAAGGATACTGTGAATTCGAAAGCTCTGGAAGCCCCTGAATGCCGTACGCCTGCCAAAATACGTTCAGATTTGTGACTTTAATCTTCGTCTTTATTGCTGTGCTTAGATTGATGTTACATTGCCTTTTCAGAAACGCAGCTACAAATTGGTGGCAGTCTTGTCATAAACGGGTTTTAGTAGCTTAGCAACAGGAACAAGACAAATGCGTCTCCCAGGTTTTTTTTATTCTAACGTGTTCTTTGATTTCCTGCTATCTGCAGCTCAAGAGTTCAAAATTAAGCAGGTAACTTGTTGAGGATAATTTGGAGGACACAAAACTACGCCCGGTAGGAGAACTGGCAGGGCGACTCCAGGTGAAATGATAATAGGTGGCCCTTCTGTAAGTTTTAACCTCTAAAAACCTTCGTTAACCTTTATTTGGAGGCCTATTGAGGCAGCAGTTCTCCCAACCAGTGTTAAAACTTCACAAAAAAGCAAGTGGCAGCTCCTTCAGCACACCGGGTATAGTTGTACGGGTCAGTCCAAGGTGGTTTTGGAGGAGCTGAAAGATTTTGTGTTACAATTTAGGATATTCTCTGCATTAGCCCTGACTTACACCAGCTACTGTTTGCTTCCTCTGCGACATTTCCATATTATAAATTCCGTAAGAGCACGAGGAGGTTTTGTCTTCTGAAACATCTGGCCCATAATGCTGTTATCTGTGAGAGGGAATTAGAATCCCCGCTATTGTTAATGAGGGAAGAAAATAGACTGTCACGTAGTAACCTGGCTTCTAAGGATTAAATCTCCAAATCTACTGCCAGTTCATAATGGTTCGTGGAAAATTTGGATGCGGTTGGGAAATGGTTTTGCAAGGGATTTGTTGTGAATAAAGGTGAGGAGAAGGTAAGGACTGGCCTGGCATAAAAACTTGGAGAAATCTGTGTTCTGGGGCTTGGGGTGGCTCCTACCTTCAGGAGGATTTGCCGTGCAGCAAATGAATAGCGGTGACGCAAACATAGAGGTTAAATTTTATATTTAATACGATGAAAGCTTCGCCAGACCTTTCCTGTTGCTTCAAAGGCTCTTTCCAGTGCTGTTGAGTGTTTTATGAATAGTTAATAGGCAGAGAAGTGACTGTCAGCACCAGAGCTGTTCCTCATTCCCCTGCATAAATTATTAAGGAGATTACACCAGTGCTTTAGGAAGAAACAATGTGCATTTACATACGGAAAAACACAAACATGCCTTGCTTACCTTTACAACGCCACTTCAATCTAGGGCTGTTTCTCTGTTAAAAAGTATTTTATTTACAGTTTTTCTCCTAAGGAGTACATCAAATGAGTGGTTTTGTAGAAGGAGTCACTGAAGTGCATCAGGTCTGGTACTGATTTTTACGTATTTCACGTGAGTGCCCGTCTGTGATGGCATTCGTTGTGCTGGAGAGTTAATGGGCTCTTGGAGTAAACGGTAGCTGGTCCGGCATTAAATATTGAAGCAGTTGGTTTTAAGCTTAACCCTGACCATGTGTCTTTTCAGGCAGGACCACGAGGGAATAGTATTTCTGGAAACGGAGTATTTCGGTGCTAATTAATAGATTCTGGTACAAAGAAAGGCTGAGCTAAGCAGAGCAGAACACAATAGGTTGGTTTGCTTTGGAAAAGCAATAATTTCTCTCATTATGTGCTCTCACACCAGCAGAATACTGTCGTTGCTGCTGTCTCACACATGTGGGACAGCTGTTTGGGGCTTTGGGCTGTCGGTTCTCAGCGAAATTTCCTTCTCAGCTCTTATGACTAAGTGCTTTATCAGCCCAAAGCTTAGCAGGCCGTGCTCAAAGGGTCTTGAAATGGAGTTCACGTGGGCTTGCCAGGATGGGAAAAGTGTGTTAAGCAATAATAGAAATTGCTGATCCTGAGAAATCTCAACGTGGTAGCCGAGAAGTGTCCGTCCTAAGCAGATTTAATATTCTGGGGTGAACTTTTAGCATGAAGTAGCTGGTCTCCCCCTTGAAATTCAGCGTTGATACCTGTCTGAGAAGAATGCGTGTAGGTAAAGAGGAGATTATGGAGACGTATTTAGCAACCAAGCATGAAATGTTAAAGATAAGTTAGCCTGTAGGTATGGTTCTTCAAAGGAATTAAAGTTATCAATTGCTGACTCAATTCAGCGTGGAAGGGGATAGTCTTCCACGGCTAAGCTTGAGATCAAAGGCAATCTAAAAACCTTAAAGACCTGGTGGGGGAGAGGGAAACAAAGGGATTGGATGAGCTTTTAGAGGCTGCCTATAATTCAAGTGAAAAAAGGCTGACTGGCTGGAAAACCTCGCAGATGGAGGAGCCTCTTCAACATAAAAGCAGCACTGGCTATTTATTTCAGCTTGTCTCTCCTCTGCCAGAGAATTATTTTAAGGGTGTAAAGGATATACATACGTACAGCTGTCCATGAATCTGTGTCTTACCATTTGCCTTACCTTGCCTTACCAGGAAGAAACTGTCCAGGTTGCCCTTTGACTCTCCAAGTTAATTTTTTTCTAAATTCCAGCTGCATCTGGGCTCCTGGGCGCAGTTGCATTTGGTGCTGAGAGCGAATTGCAGGATCCGAGTTCCGCCTTGGAAGAGTTAATGGCTTGAGAGCTGACCTGGGGGACTGTACCACAGCTGACCTCAGGGCAAGAATTGAATTTACAGTGGCTCCAGAAGACTTAGACCAGTAAAGGCTTAATTGAATACGCTTTCCAGCCTTGGTAGCTTTGAAGATACTGTCTTTAAGACCACATAAAGTTTGAATTCGGATCTCAAGCGGTGGAAAGGATAAAACAGCAAATGTTGTGCCTTTGAGGCTAACTGCGCTATAAAACCTCCCACCCATCATTTGTTAGTTATTGACTAATTTTATGTCTGCTAAGGCGTTGTGTAATACTAATTTTACTGTACTTTAAACCAAAAATCAAGTCAATGAGGCTTTCATATCATATATCACTTTTCTCTTACATAAAACACCTCTTGGCTTGGAATCCGCGGCTGCACAGTTCTTGAACACTTAGTCTTTAGGAGAAGGTTTGGTTAGGGATTCATTTAAGGCACTGTTGAAAAAAAACAAAAAGGTGCAATTCTCCAAGATGAGAACACTTTGAATCCTCGGAAGTTTTCCTTTTGAGCAGCTTGAGGGCTGAGGGTAGTGCGAGTAACCATATAGCACATGCAAGAAACAGATGCGAGAACTGCGGGCAGATAGAGAAATCACAACGTGCAAGACAAAGCAAATTGCACGACAATGCACGCTGTCAGCTCTCATGAGAGGATGGAGATTTAAAAGCAGTTCTCAATTTTGTTGCCATTTCTGTTCTTCAAATCCATTTTTTTTCCTGACACTTTAGGCTGTGTGTTGTGGGAAGGGCTCAAGGCCTCCAAAAACGATCACCCCTGAAGAAGGGAATGGATATTTCTTCCCTCCTGTAACTGCTTCTAAATCTTTCCTGTTCAGCACACTGGCTTTTTTTTTTTTTTTTTATCTTGACTAGCCAAGGTTTAAGAGAGGTTAAACTTTCTGGAATGATGTACGAGGACTTTGACAGCTGTGTTGTCCTTTCCCAAACCTCTCCTGCTTCCAGCAGGTCCAGCAAAGCAGCAGAGATAAGGACCAGCTAACACCACCACGAAAACTCAGCAGGTTGTGGGACTATACTGAAATGTAAGCAGAATTTTGGGGGGGTTAATTAGAAAATACTGGGTGAAATTCAGTTTTCTTTCAGTCTTTTGTCCCTGTGCTTCCTACTTCTCTCCTGCGTTGGGTCGTTGGGAGTTCTTCCCTGCCACCCATCGTGTTGGTGCAGGCCAGATGTGCGCTAAAATCAAGTGGTTTTACCCTCACTGCCTCAGCCCTTCGTCTTAGCCCGCCTTCCACCCACGTCTGCTGTCAGCCAAATTTGCCAAAGCCCTCAGCTTTTCATACTTCTGTCCAAATACACCTCAAGACGTTGGGGGAAGCCTCAAATACACGTGCAGTGCACACAGGAATGGCTTTCACAGCAGGACCTGAGCCTTGCCTCTCTGTCCAGAGCCTGAATTTGGCCCTCACTTGTGACTTAGAGGTAACTTTGCAGTGGTCACACGATAGTGCTTCTGGGCTCTTTATTTAAGGCAGGCAATTGCCCGTTTTTTACTTGGAAAGAAACCTTTTGACTCTTTGGATGGGGTGGTGGCGGTGCAGATCCGAGGTTGGCGCACCTAGCTCTTAAACCTCAAATCGAGGGGCTTCTGTTCAGCGTGGGTTGTGAAACAGGGTAGGGAAAGGGGAAAGGCTGCGTACTCCTTAACGAACAGGAGGCTTACTTTTCAAGGAAATAAAATTAAGGCCGCTTTTGAAATGAAAAGAATGTCAGCGGGCCGCTGCCAAATCACGGAATGCTTTAATAAAGCTCGCTGCAAGAGGATTGTCAAAGCTGCAACCCCTTAAGCCTCTATTCTGCTCCGAGTCTCCTGTGTGCTTGTTGCAACAGCATTTCTGCCGCGATGCACCCTCTGGGACTCCCTTTTAATCGGCCTTTTTTAACCAAACGACAGTTGAGAAGGGTTCAGATATGCTTCCTGCAGGCTATTCTGCAAGAAATTATTGGAGAGGTTTGGAGCTGCTGATTGTTTGGTGCTGAGATTGAAAGCGAGTCCGTTTAATTAAACACGGAAAAATCAAGTCACGGCTTTTATTCCCGTGGGCTTTTGGAGAAACCCCCGATAGCTCCTGTCCTTCTATAATCATATTCCCGTATGAAGTCTGAAGGTGAGGCCTTGTAAATGGCTGTGGTATCGCTGTAGCATCTCTCTCGCCTGTCCCTGCTCACATTGAATCTTCAGAAATGGTTTGCAGGTTGGGCTCGAGGAGCTTCTAATCCCCTTCCCAAGCAAGGCTGCATTTCCCTACGCAGTGCCGACCTGGAGAGCAGGAGCTGCACCCAGATCCGTGGGCAGGATCAGGCCCTACGGCTGTCTTGTTCAATCCTCAGCATCACCTTCATCTTTGGCAAGCGTCTCAAAGTAAGGTTGCTTTCAATCTGCTGCTAAATTTTGTACGCCTTCTGTTGGGATCACCTCAGACCTGGCTTTCTGCCCTGCTCTGGATCCCGATTTCTGGCCTCTCTGGCACAAGTGATAAACCGAGCTGGACCATTTTCTGCGTGTTCTTGTGTATGGGCTGTTTGGAAACGTGAATTTCCTCCTTTTATCACTTGTCCTGCCCTGTAAACAATGGTCTTTCAAAAATTCAGTCTATCAGAACTGAGCCCAGCACCCCCCCCAGCCAGGATAATCTGCAAATTCCAAAAATATCCTGCTGGCTTTAACTGAGCTCTCGGTCTGGAGGTGTTCAATACCTCCTATAAATGTTATACGAGGTGTTCAGTACCTCCTATAAATGTTGTATCTGGCCACTTCCAGAAACTTTTTTATTTCTTTGCAGAGTGGAGATGAAGTCCACGCACTTCAGAGCTTACGGCCAGAAAATTCATGTTAAATTAGACGTTTTAAAATTAGGGTTAAACGTGGATGCTCTAGGAGGAACCTAAAGGCAACAAAACGCCCCCGGTACTCAGACAAATGATTTTTAGGGGCATGGACGGGTCGTTGCGGGATCCGCTGTGTTTTCCTTGCCTGATTTGGGAAGCCAGGCGTCGCGGCTCGCCAAGCCAGGCATTTTCTGGCAGGGAAGAGTCATTACAGGCATACCTGCTGCCTGACACGGGCTGCATCAGGTGACTTTAAAATGGTTGTTTATCCTGCTTTGGTACGGATTAGACAAATTCTGTAGCGATGGGCTGCCCCTGCAGCCTCGAAAACATCTGATCTTGTATTTTGTTTCAAGGTAGGAACACAAATGAAGAGCAGATGCACTGGGCTCTGCTCCTGCTTTTCCCCCTTGAGTTCTTTTTTCCGTGGAACGTGACAAAAATAGGCTTTTGGTGTCAGTTTATCACCTCTGTAGTTGTTCTGCACCGTACCTGCCTCTTTAGGAGAAAAAAAAATGTTTATTTAAAGGGGTTAGGGGACCACTTAGGGGATATATTCCTCATATCAGTGCAGCTGAAGAAGTGCATGGGGGAGCTTTAAAGATATTTGGGGCAGAGGAGAATAAGATGTAATCGGTTAAAAAGCTGAGGTTGGCTCTTCTTCTGTGATTTAATTAAGAGTGCTTTAATAACTGCTCCCCGCTTCACTGAGGTGCTGAAAATCATGGCTTAAAACTCCTGTGCCAGGGCTCCAGCAGTTCAGAGGTCCAGAGGCTGAGGAGGTAAGTGAAGAGGAAGGTTATTTTTCCGTGCTGATGTAGCAGAAATGAATTTTCAAAGGTTTTTAAGCTGGAACCTTCCCGGGAAGGGGGCTTGGAACAGCTTTGTAAGGTACGAAAGGATTTCTGAATTCAATCCTAAAAAATGAGTCGGGTTTCCATGGTTCAGGACTACACGATGCTGTGTTGGTGGGTACCCCCGTAACTCGGACGTGTCACATTCATCGGTTCAAACGACGACAAAAAGCTCGTGAGCCCAGTGATGTAAGGTGCAACAGCTTCTCCCAGCCTGATAGAAACGTGCGTCGCAGTTTGGAAATGAGCTCTGCTCTGCTTTATCCCTGCTGGGGCCTAATTCTTGCACGTTGGGAAAGGAAATGTTTGGTGCCTTCGTGGAGAGTTGTTTAACTTCGGAGGAATCGTTTTTACGGGTGGATCTGTCATCCCACGCATAGCCGCACTGATTGAAACGTAACGTGCAAAAAATGGTTGCATGTAAAAAAAAAAAAAAAAAGAATTAAAGTCTGCAGTACGAAGACTTTTCGTCCTGGGTCAATACATTTTGTCCCAAGCCATCAATCTCAGTTATTTGGTGAAAAGTGCCTCCGTGGATCTCGTTGTCCTTCGTACAGGAATGCAGGCAGAATAATTTTGGAAAAGCTCAGAATTTCGGAGCCGCAGCGAGCAGGTTTATCTGGCGGGGAGCTGGGGCTCTCGTTCTGCTCCAATTACCCAAATTTCCTGTCTTCAGCTTCAAGCTACGGCCCTTGGAGCTGAAAATCCTGAGATGGAGATGTCTTTTTTATAGCTATAGTTTGGAAGGCTTGGACGTGAACGCAGCTATGCATTTAAATCTCTCTGGTACGTGTGCAGAGTGCGTTTCGGTTGTGTTAATGTTCAAGCCAAAACATGCAAGTTTATAGGAGAAGGCATTTCGGAAAGTCTGAGGCAGGCTGTATAAACACCAGCGCTGTCTTTGCCGTCGGCCCCCCTCATTTTTTTTCTGGGAGGATGGCTTTCTCTAGCCCCCTACCCAAAAGGCAGGCAGTCGGTGTGATGAATACCTAGAGAGGGGGGCGATCCCGCTTCTTTTTCGGGGGAAAAAAAAAAAAAGGTGACTTGATTAAAATGCTCCGTGTGACAGCCCTGTTAGCAGCCTTGGTTCGTCTAGAGCTCGTGAAAACAGCCGGGGAACGGCGGTGTGCTCCCGCAGCGATGCTCTGACTCAGGGAGAAACCATCCCTCCGGCCCGAAACCTGCGGCTCGCTTGCTGAAGCCAACGGGCAGAGCACTAATGGGATTTCTCTTTCCCTCAATACGGCTACACGAGGAATTAACCTCAATAAAGGCAGCGGCGTGGAGGAATGTAGCTCCTCTGGAGGAGCTTAGCGTGGGTTCTTTTCCAGATTCCTCTTTTTTTTCTTCCTCAATCTGTAACGAAGGAGAAGAAGCCGGGGCGTTCATCGATACGCCCGATTCGGCGGCGTTTTTAAAACGTGAAAGAACTTAAAGGGAGTCCCGAGGCCTTCAGAAAGGGCAGGAGGCTGGAAGAATAGCTGCCAGAATGCAAAGGTTAAGCAAGATACCTGTAACGTTTGTTAGCTCTCGTGTTTCCTTAGCTCTAGGGCAGTGACCAAAGGAGCTGCCCGCGCTGCTTGAGGCCCGTAGGAGGACCACGCGAACGCGATCCCAGCTGAAATTCGGAGAGAACTGCCTGGCCAGGTGCTCAGGGGGGTGTCAGGCCAAAAGCCACCTTCCTGAGTCAGCCTTTTCCAAGCGTGTAGCCTAAAAACCAGGCTGGTTTTCCTCAATGTGCAAAGGCAAGCTGGTTTTTGCTCACTTGCCCTATTTAATGCACGCACACAGGATTTGGGATGTCCTGGCCGCGCTCTTCACCTTACCGTGGCTCGCTGTTGTTAATCGTGCTTCTGCCTCCCATCAGGCTGAGTAAGAGCAATGCAGAAGGGCAGCCAAGGCTTCCCCTAGACCAAAACCCCATGGAGCAGCTGCTGGGCTGCCCCCACCCCGCTACCAGCAGCCCCGTGGCCGGCAGGACCCCGTTAAGCCAGCCAGATGTGGTTGGAAAATTGCTCTTAGTCATTAACCAGATTATTAGGGGGCGTCCCTGGGTGGCGCAGAGATTTCAGAGTTAACACTTGGGGTTTGGCGCTAGGTGGAGGGGAAAGAATAGGGTTTTTTAACACTGCTTTGGGGTTAGGTTCGGTACAGCGGCGTCATGGTCATACCCCAGGGTATTAATGCGTTAATCACTGCAACAAAAGCTCCACTGTGGGTAACAGAGCAGGCCCGCACGTTGGTGCTGAAGGATTTTATGTTGTCTACGTAAATCTGTTGGGTTTGGGGATTGTGGAGTGCGCTGGAGCTGTAGAGTTTAGAGTGCGTTCGAGCTGAAGTGCCTTTGTTTATAAACGTACCGGTATTTCTGAAGCAGTGACGGGAAAGTATCGAGCCCGGGACAAACTGGGCTGCTGCATGTCTTCAGGCGACGCGTGTCATTGGGGCTGCTGCGTGCTCCCGCAGCAAGACGGAGCGCTGCAGCCTTACGTAACGCCAGCACGAGTGGGGCAGCGGGCACAGCTCACGCGTTTTAATTGCGGCCCCTAAACGAGGATCGGCGTGGCAAAACAGCTTGCTGATCGGGGCATTCCCGTCCGGGTTTGCAGACCTGGTGTCGTTGCTCGGGACCTTTCAGTCCTGCGTCTGCAGCTGGCGGCAGGAGGCAGCGTTTCAGCCTGGGAATAAGCAGGGTGACGTTGTGGAGTTAGCCTCGGGTGCTTGCGCGGGTATGTAGGGATAAAGGGGTACAACCTACATCTCGCAGGCACTCCAGAGGAAGCTCTCAGCTTTTTTTTCTTGATTTAAACATCTCTGTTACATCCCCAGAGCTGCTCTTCGCTGGAAGTTAGAAGGCAATGTTTTTATTCCTGCTGGTTCAGCACGCTGGGAGTTGCATCGGTTTTAATCGGTGCTCCACTTCAGCGCATTAAGCACTGGGATGCAGATTTATTGTTAGTGTCGATGCGATATAGTTCTAAATATTGGTTAATGAGTGACAGAGGAAGGCAAGATGAAAACAAGTTGCCCAAGAGCCAAAAAAGATGGCACAGGTAATCTGGAAAACTCCAGTGAATTGGTTCTAGCAGTTGATTTTTACTCTAATAAAAAAATCGACAACAGAAATCGATTCTTGGGTCTTTCCATCAAAGAATTCAAGCATATAATAAATGTTGCCTTTCATTTCTCCTCTTCAGCAGCAGTAGGGGTAGCTAATGTTGGCACCTGTGTTTATTAGCTGTCTCCTGAGATATTGGTTGAGAAAGCAGAAAGTTGGGTTGTTTCAGTGGCAGTAAGCTGGAAGTAATCTTCTACCTGAATTACTGCAGGTTACTGCTGTGGAAGTAGGCTAGTAGGAGGTTTAGAGACGTAGAAATAAATAAATAAAGCCTTAAAAGCTTTCCTTGGCAGCCTTTATGATCGCGCTAAAAGGAAAACCCCATTTTCCTGCCTGCAGATCAGCGCTCGTGTTCCTTCTCTGATGCTTCGGCCCTCAGCTGTTCCCAGGCTATTGCTTCCCCTCTCCCCCTTTCACGCGTACCTTTGGCTCGCTCCTCTTAACACATGCTTCTCTTCCCTGACGCAGCACTATAAACCTTGGCTATAAAGTAGAAATGGTCAGGGAAGCCACGTAAACCTTGCCCCACCTTTGGCAGAACGGCGGTGCAGCAGCAGAGCCTCACGAAACACCGACGGCTCCCCCGCTTGCCAAAGAAGACGTGGGGAGGACAGCTGCGGGAGGCTGAGAAGCAACAGTTGAACTGAGACAGAAAATGGGAAACCGGGATGATTGAAATCCTTTAAGAGGCCTGTCACTTATTTCCTTAATCCCATTCTTCAGAAGGGTCGTTTGACCCAGCGTGGTTGCTGCTGGCTGCACCAAAAGGCACGATGAGTGCGTCAGGAGGGCGTAGAGCTTGAAAACACCTCCAGGACTCTGTGAAACACCACGCTGTGTTTCGGACCAAAGCTGCTCGGTTGTTTGGGTTGTGTTTAGGAAGCTCCTGGTCCGGCTGTGGGCACGGCGTGTAGCCAGGGGTGTCAGGCACAGCCTCTCGTCATCCTTGCCAAATTCTCCAAGTTGTTTCTGCTGTCAGAGCGTGACTTCTTTACACCCGCCTACGAAGGAAATTTAAAGTCTGAAATCCACGCTTTAAGGAAATGCCGGGCAGATCTTCCAGCATCTGAAGCAGTTTCATCCTTTTAATATCCCTGCTAATTATTTGTTCATCTATCTCGGGCTAGATCCAGCTTTTCTCTGTAGCCTTGTCCTTACGACACAGAGCAACTAAAGCAGAAACGTGAGTGCATTTCAGAGGCAGGAATCTGCTGTAAAAGTGTTTGGATATCATGGTGAGGAGTGTGGGGGGTCCCTGCCCTGCATTCAGGGCCCAGCCACTTTTTCTGGTGGCTTTGGAGATCATTATCTATATTTTACCCTGGGGTACCAGTCCCTCAAAATACTGTGCCTTTTATATCCTCGTAATACCCCTTTTAATGATTTTTTTCTCTTGGTTATCGCTGCCTTCTCTCCCCCGGCTGTCAATAACCCACCCAAACAGCGGCAGCATGCTTGAACCATCGCTCCCACAGCCCGCAGCTGATTCCTCGTTCTCACCTGGCCTCGCTTCGTGTCGCCAGGAGCAATCCCAGACCCTTCGGAGCGAAGGAGAGGACGGACTTCTTGCAGCTGGGCGATGCTTCGTGCTCCGGAAAAGTATGTTCAGAATGCAGAGCGCACGTCCTGCTGCCCATAAGATGCATGTAACGTGCTGACAGCTCGTGAAAGCTGCAGACTGGGCAGAAGGGCTCGTGTTTGACAGCCGCAAGAAGAATTTCAGGATGGAAATCTTACCAGCGCGAAGATCTAAGCCACGGTTTCGATACCGTTCCTGTTTTACGTTCTGCTTATTGCCACGGGTCATCTCTGAGACCCTGAGCAAACACAAGCTGCCTGACAGCTCGATAGGCTGGGGTTTTTACGGAGAAAGCAAACGGCGATTAAAAAGCTCGTGGTGGCGGGTTTGTTCTGAGCTCTTCCACCTGCACGTGGAAGTTGAAATGAGCCCTGTGGTCGCGCACACTGCCCACTGTAATTTTTCTCCAGCATCCTCGTGCTGCTGGCAGCTTGCTCAGGGCACAAGATACCGTGACATCAGGGGTGCAGACTGGGGGCTCTCTCTTCTCGTACGGCATCAGGCTGTGATTGCAAGGAGTTGTCAAAAGCAGTTCCTTCTTAAAAGCTTGTACTTCCAGCTCTGGCAGCTGTTCAAATCGCGGTAATGGGCACCAGGAGAAATGACTCTGCTCTCTCCCACCCCTTCCCTCTTGCTCAGAGTTTCTCTTCCAGCCCAGAAGCTACAAGGCGGCTCCTCAGGGGTGCTGTAACATCAGGGGACGTGTTCGCTGTGCTGCAGGGTCGTGGTCAGACCACCAGTCAAGTCCCTCCCAGTGCACTGCTCCAGTATGTACTGGTCCAGGTATGGCTTCACAAGGGTTTGTGATTCAAGCTCATGGTGGTACAGTGCTCAGAAGAGGCAGGCAGCTCATTTTCAGTTTCTCAGGGGGATCCCAAGCATGAGATAGCTCAGTATTTGTATTTTAAAGGTTAGGGAGCAGACATCAGCTTGCGTTTCTGAAATGATCGCAGCCCTATTCCGAAATCCCTGTTCCTCATATAGATACTCCAAAATGCCCGAGTTTGCACTGTTTTCTCCAAATCTGCTGCAACAAGACGAAGAGCAGATACTGAGGCTCCGACTCTTTCGCAGCTTTTTGACAAGCATTGATCTTTGCTGGCTGCGTTCTTTAAAAATACAGCCTAAACAGAGCAGCTTGCGGAGGGAATACATTTCAAACAGATCAATGCACGGTATTTTTAGCAACACGCCGTATTTTACAGGGGGATGAAGCTGCAGAATACAAAGTATTTACGTGCAGGGCCCGACAGCTTCTTGTGGTAGCCCAGAAACTTGGACGGTGTTTGCTTTTAGGCGCATAAACAAGTCTCTAGGTGATGATTTCTGACGAGTGAAACCAGGCGCTTAGCATCCTATTCCCATATCAGATCTTATTGTTAAGCTTATAAAGAACTATTTTTCCCCCAATAGAACTTATCAAAAAGAGGTTTTGAATAGAAAGCCCTGCATGGGACTTAATCTTTCTTCCACGGAGCCCGTGACCTCACGCAGCCCTCAGCCCGCTGGTGACACAGTGAGCATTTCCTGTGAACCGTGAGCAGTGCTGGTCCCACTATTGTTGGGCACTTTTTTTTTGTCTGGGAAAAAACAAACCCTTATTTACTAGAAGCCAGTGTCCTGTTTGTTTGTAGCTGGCTGGGAAATGCCATATTACAAGGGTCTCAGTGGCTGCCGGCGCTGCTAACAGAAGCTGTTGTTGTGTTTTGCTCTTTTTCTCACTGATTTCTATGAGACTTCGGAGTCCGACTTGTGACCTGCTCCGGATCCAGTTCACGGCACAAACGCTAACCTTGTTTATCCAATCTGCTTTTGTCCTCCTCGGTGTTTCCTCAGATTAGCTGTCAGTAAAATGCTAAATAATAATCCTGCAGTTGCTATTCCTCCCCCTTTTTCCCCCCGAGAGGCCGCGTCGCTGCTTTTCCAAGCTGGCGCACGGTCAAGCTGCTACCTGGCAAGGCAAACGCATCGGTGGAAAATTCCAGGCAAAATAAAGGAACAGCATTGCACTGGTAATGGGATGCAGCTGCTCTGGCCTTCGGGTCCTCCTGCAAGCCTCCTCTAAAAGCGTTGGCTGCGGGATTCTTCCCTTGGCCGTCCGAAATCGGCCCCAGCCCAGTGGGAGCCTGTTCCAGGTGGGTACAGCAGCTCCCAGCAGCTGGGACGTTTTACGTTTGGCTGCGGCGAGGCCGTCGTGTCGATGTCAGGCCTGCTGGGCCTTGAAATCTCATCCAAACCGGCGTCTGTACATCTGTGGTGCGCATCAGAGGCTGGATGCTGCCTCCTGGCACGGCACCGCGGCCAAGGGTTATTTAAATCCGTGCTGCGTCGGAGTCCCTGCCGCTAGATGGGGTATCAGGAGGAACTTCTTGGTGTTAAAATGTTCCCTTTATGTCTTCGTTTCAGCTCGTCGTCTTGGATGCCTTCTTAACTGTCTTCCCGTTTAAAAATGTTGTATGAAATGGTCAAGTTGTGTAGGGAAGGTATAGCACATACGTACACGGAGAAAGGAACCATTAGGATGTGTAATTCCCTTCCTCAGCTGCCCAGCACCCTTCACAGACGATTTCTCTAAAGTTTCATTGACAGAGCTCCTTCTTGTGAGGCTGCAATCTAACTTTCGGAAGACATCCACATATATATTCATTTATATTTAAGTATTTCCATGTCCAGTCCCCGTATTTATTTTATTTCTGCTGTCAAATCATGGACACCGACATAAATATGGTTGCGGTGCACGTAGCCATTGAAGGTACTAAAACCTCTTTTAAGGAAAGTGGTTTGGCTTTGGATTTCTCCTTGTCTGTCTGGAACTTTGTCATTTATATCAAAACATCCAGCACTAACGCAACCCTACTACTGAAACGATGACGGTGCTGTACACTCTGCCAGTAGGATTATATCTATAAGGTGTGTTTTGAAGCCTCACATCATGGTGAGACTGCTTGAGAAAGCTCTTTCTTGGAAGACCCGTGGTAGGTAGGACTCTGTGAGCTCAACAAATGTTCGATTTCCCATCACCAAAGCAGGGTGCAGACATCAGAGGCAACACCTAAATCTATACGGAGAGAAGAGGCTTCTCTTGGCACAGAGCATCACGGTTCAGACCTCTGCGTGATACAGAGCAGAGGTTTGATTCACAGGGTAGACTACGTCTTCTTGATAGCACATCTCAGCTCTAATAGAGAGAAAAGAAATGCAAAAGTGAGCTTTTGGTAACTAACTTTCCTGCCCATCGGTAAAACGATTGCTTTGTTCGGTTGCTCATATATGCAGGTGAGCAGGCTGGTGCATGAGGTTCCAGAAGTTGTTATAGAGCTTTGCTGCTCAAGCGAGAGAAAAATGTTGAGAAAATCGAGCAAGAGAAAAGAGAAAAATGGTCCTGAGCAATCCGGGTACAACCGGTGGGAACTGCTCCTCCATGAAAGTTATCCCTTTCCTGTTTATTTGGGGGAGCAGGGAAAGCTCCTGCAAGACAGAATTTTAGGAATTCTGCTTGGTTTGGGGCTAATGGTTCTTGTAGAGATTTTTATCACAGCCTCTTTTTCCAAAGATAGACGTTTTGGCTGCTAAAGAGTAGTTCAATAAACAAATCCAAAGTGGTTTGTGTAAGGCAGGATCTCCAAACATCACGTGCTTGGATAAGTGTCCTTATTTCCCTTCCATAAAAACTACCATACATCCCTAGCTCAATTTTGAAATCCTTGAGATCTGCATCTTTTGCAAGCCATTATCAATGCAAATATTTGGATTTAGGCTTTTATTTATAACCGATGCTAGGAAGATCACCCTTTTCCATCAGCGAAGATGAAGCCTTCTCAAGAAAGCACTTGAGTCTCTCTCCCCTGACTCACAGAGGCTACGATGAGTTTCCACGTTTCGGCGTGTAACAGAGGTTGGGTAAAAGCCCTTTTTTCCTTTTATTTACTGCTCTGTAAAATCAGAACGCAGGCTTTAAGCTGCTTTGGAGTTATTACATGTAAAGTTGACCTTGAAAGTACTGAAGTCAGAGTAATGGTAGCAGTAAAAATCCCTGGGTTTTGATAATCTTGGGCCATTCTTATGCCAGCTGGTGAGCTGTGGCTATACAGCATGCACCAAGCAGCTAGCTTTCCGATTTAGAAGTGTGCAGTTTTTGCAGTCGAAGGAAAAGTATTTGTAAACAGGTCCTAATTGTGTGCAGAAGTGATCATTTCAGACGGATTAAGGTAGCGTTTCGAGAACTTTTTTGGTTTTTTCACCCTAAATAAATCACAGCCTACTCGGCATTTAGTTTTGCGTGCCCTGAGCTAAACGCATCCTCTTTTCCATGTTAATTTTCTTTGGAGCGAGCCCCCTTGTGTGTGCCCGTACAGGCCTACGCAGGCGGCAGCCTCCTGGAGCAGGTGAGGTGCTGGTTAAACACACGCTGCCCAACTAAAATCCCAGGGAAGTGGACAATTTCTCTGCTTCTCTTCGGGCTGCTGGCTCGCTGACAGGCACCAGCGAGCAGGATAGTGCTCGTACGAACCCAGACTTTTCCCAGGGATCTCAAACCTGGTGCAAAAGGAGCCAATAGCTGTACGGTAAGTGCTGATGGGCAGGGTTGGTCTCGGGCACAGCCCTGCGGCAAAGGAAGGCGGCTACACCAGGATGCTCACCCCATTCCCCAGGGGCATGGTGCCAAGGGTGTGTTTGGTCCAAAAGCGCAGGTTGTGCAGGTTTGGAAAAGGCAACTCTTCCAATAACTCTGCACTCATCATTGCAGCCATCGAGTTACATCACATAGACCCTGGCGTCAAACCTCGATTCTGAATCCTGATGGTGAAATTGGTTTTTAATGGTAGCTTCTCAGCAAAAACTTGTGTTTTTTTTTTCCTGTAATGTAAGTACTGTATCACCGCAGTCTCGGGAAAACCTGCTTTAGCTAGCGGAGGAAGTCAGCATCGTTAGTCAGGATTTGATGGCACTTTAAGTAACAGGAGATCAGACTTCCAAACTTGCAGCCTGGGCTATTCCGGACGGGGATTGGTGTAATCCCGCTGGCAGCAGGTGCCTGAGGACGCAGAACGGAGCACGAGGGGCAGGTCGATGCCCCCAGCGAAGGTCAGACACTGCTCACACAGCGTCTGGCTCTCAATTATAAATGATTTTCCTTCGGAGGATCAAGACACCGAGCTTGTTGGTCTTGGCATTCGCTGGGCTGCCAGCGACTGATTGTTTCGGTTGCAACGCTTTGCTAAAGAGCACGTCGGAGGGGTTACCTGACCTGTGCTGATAAGCTCAGATGGGGACAGATGGCAAAAAAAAGACCTGAGCACATCTCTTCTGGACCAGCCTGCCATCTGCAGGCCGCTGCTTTCCGTGCTGGAGAGGTGTAAAGCAGAGCTTTTTGGTTTCCTTCTCCTCCCACACAGCTCTCCTTCTCCAAAACTTATTATTTGTGATATTATTTTTTTCCCTAGGTAAATATTACATGGTAAGTCCAGTCTGTTTCCGTCTGATGCTATGAATAATTCCCTGGGTTCTGAAAAAAATAAAAATAAAGCAAGGATATTAGAGACAAGCAAGCTTCTTCAGCTGATCTCTGCATTTTAATGAATAATTATTTCTCCTTCCATTGTCCATCGATCAATTCTATCATAAGCAAACATTTAAAAATTTCCTTAAAAATGGGAAATTGCTCATGACAGCCAAATTCTGCCCATCATCCTCAGTCCATTCAATCTTTAATAACTCTTTAAGGCAGTGGCCTTGGATGTGCAGTGCTGCTGTGATGTTTGGCTGCTGCTGGACGTTAGAAGCCCTGGTGAGCCAGGGACGTGTGTACAGCCAGCTTGCTTCCAAGCATCCCAAAAATCTTTGGTTTTATCGTCTGTGGATGTACCGAGGATGCAGCAAAGCAATCAGGCTTCTACATGGCAAATCTTGGCTGCTGCTCCTTTACAGAGGCACTCCCTGCTAAAATCCTAACAAAAAAATGAGCGTGTTTAGCAAAATTCAGCAAAAGTGGGATTTTGGGGCACTGATTCAAACCTGGTGTAATCTAGCCTGATTAGTCCCCCCTTCCTTTTTATTTTAAACTTCTATTTCAATAGCTTAAATATACTTATTGTTGTGTTTTTTAACCATTGTTAAGAAATCTTACCGGAGTCGTGCGTTTAGGAACAAATGTAAGTAAACCAAAGATCAGTTGACAATTTTATAATGTAGAACAAAATGTCCTGCACAAGGTCAAATGTCTGCTGCGTACCACGTAACCTTTAAATCCTTTTTGTCTTTGTTCCAGGTCTTCCTGAGCAATACTACAGCCTCACTTGGTTCCTTAGCCCTATCCTGGGCTTGATCTTCACTCCGCTTATAGGTTCAGCTAGTGACCGCTGCACGCTGAGCTGGGGCCGCCGGCGGCCTTTTATCCTCGCTCTCTCCATTGGTGTCCTCTTTGGAGTTGCACTTTTCCTTAATGGCTCTGTTATAGGTAAATAACGGGGAAAACACCTGCATGTATCTCCTGCTAACGTAGCTGCTGTAAGATTTTTATGTAAGAAGTTACTATAACGATAAGCAGTCGAATAATTCAGTGTTAAAGTCATTAGAAATCTGTGCAACGCCACATTTGAGCTGCCCACCCGAAACATTTTTACTTACTCCAAAGTCAGAGCTGTGCTAAGTGTTGTACAACAGGAGCTGTAAGGGTCGATGCAGAGTTATTCACGCAGCGGCTGCCAGCAGAATGTTTGCAGTCGCCGAGATGAATTTCGGCGATCCTTGACATGGGAAAATTGTAGCAACCTGTTCACAGGGAAATGTTTCCTGTTGTGATCCGTTTTCCCTTTAATGCATATCTGGCAACACATCCTGTTTCCAGCATTATTTCAAAAATTATCTTTTCACTTTTTCTTGTGCTTTTCTTAGACCCGGTATTGAAAAAGTCCAGAGCACAGTTAATATTTGTTTATCAAAAACGATGTGGGAAAATAATTTTTCCTGAGCCCCCATCAAAGCTGGTAAAAATAGTTCTCCTTGAACATAGTTTACTACAGAACCTAATCTCCAATCTAAGATTCTTTTGTAAATTTAGTGTAAGAGAGGTGACAGCGAGTACATTTGGGAAATGTTTACATTGTGATGCAAATGAAAGGAACTTAACACCTAATAATATCCTCTTGGCTCTCTTTTTTTGGGGGGGGTTAGGTACAGCTCTATTGTGAAAAGGTTGTACTAATTGAGGGAAGTGAGCGGAACATTGCCTTGGCTCAGCACGTTAGCTTTTCAAAGCCAGATTGGGTTGACATACGAAGCTTTTCAGTTTTCTGCAAATTGCAGTGGACAAACTGTTCAGATGAACAAGGTTTAGCTTGTTTTTTGAATTTACCCAAGCAATAAATATCAATTATTTGAATTGCTCTCGTATGGTACCAGTTTTGCTTCGTTGTTGTGTCACCAAGGCTTACTCCTCCAGCTCCAGATGTAGGCAAAATACTAGACGGCAGCCCTATTGCAAGATTTTAATTGACAAGGAGCTCTTATTTCCTCACCTTGGCTTAGGGCTGAGGCCATTCATACTGGCAAGCAAATCTTTTATAGGTTTATATTGAAGTTTCTCACCTTCTAATAAATCAGCACAAAATACAGTTTTTGACTTTTCTCCTATTCTTCCTTACACAATAGTACAGTCTATGGCATAGCTTTCTAGAAAACCCACGTGTTTCAGATACCCAGAGCTACTTTTGCTCAGTGAAACTTCTTTAAGCACAGAGGTCGTTGCAGTGCACTGCGAAAGTGATCCGTGTTCGTTAGGCATCCGTTCCTGGGATGTTGTTGTGGTAGATTTTGAGAGAATAACCCCTTCTGAAAAGCACTGCGAACACTGCCGTGCCTCTCCCAAGGGAGCCTGGAGCAACCTCAGCAGAAGTGAGCCACGTCCCATGGTCTTCTCCAGACCTCTTCCGTAGCCAGCTCATCTCTCTCCACAGCCATCTTCGTCATTTCCCCAAAAATTTTAACACTCCTGCATGTCTAACAACTAAATCTCTCAGATTCAAGTAATTCATGCCTTTGTCAATGATTAGTTTTGTCAAAAATTCTCTGGCAATAGATGAGGTTTGTCATTCTGCTTTTGGATGCTCTCCTCTCTCACCGTGGCTGTCTTTTATAAGAGCAGCCTTCAGCCTTTGGAGGAAAATACACGAGGAACACGAAATAATCTCCAATGCTAGCAAAGCGTTGAGACACTTTAAAAATAGCATTTTGAAAAATAAATGTCAGCCTTCCAAGTGTAAAAACATAATCTTCTGCCCCAGACCTTCCATGAAGCTGTGCCAGAGAGATAAAATTGCCAGTTTATTCTGCAAAGGAATGTTTCCAGTAAGTGTGCTGGCCACCTTTCTCTTGAGATTAACCTTGCTCTTTTGTAGTGTTTGCTTTTGGGCTGACGTGCTCAGATTCCTCTGCTGTTCTCCCTCAGGTCTGGCTATTGGCGACGTCCCGGACAAGCAGCCCATCGGTATAGTTCTCACGGTGCTTGGCGTTGTGGTGCTGGACTTCTGCGCCGATGCAACGGAAGGGCCAATTCGGGCATACCTGTTGGACGTGGTGGACAGTGAAGAACAAGATATGGCCCTGAACATCCATGCCTTTTCAGCTGGTATGTGGCTACTTGGTGTGGTCTTGGCAGCTGTCAGCTCTTCCTGATGACCGAGTTTTGGCTGAATTGATTTTTCCTGAATTCACTGCTTGTTTTTTCATACTTTACCACTGCCACTTCCTTACTAGTATTGAAGCTCATAGTGCAGCTGTCTTGGAGGAAATACCCATATGGAACCCCGGGCAGAGAATAGAAAAATTACTTACAGAATCAGAGAATTGTAGGGGTTGGAAGGGACCTCAAGAGATCATCGGGTCCAACCCCCCTGCCAAAGCAGGTTCCCTAGAGCAGGTTGCCCAGGTAGGCGTCCAGACGGGCCTTGAATATCTCCAGAGATGGAGACTCCACAACCTCCCTGGGCAGCTCATTCCAGTGCTCCGTCACCCTCACCGTGAAGAAGTTCTCTTGCATGTTGGCGCAGAGCTTCCTGTGCTCCATTTTGTGGCCATTGCCCCTTGTCCTGTCCCCACAAACCACTGAAAAGAGGTTGGCCAAATCCCTCTGTCTCCCACACTTAAGATACTTGTAAACATTGATAAGATTCCCTCTCAGTCTTCTCTTCCCAAGGCTGAACGGGGTATGAAAGATAAGTGCAAAGAGCACGTACCTTGTGGCATAAAGCAACAAGGTGGTGGTTAGCATTATAAAATTTTTAAACCACTTGGTTAAAATTAGGACTTTCAGCATTTGTTGCTATATGATGAATAGACAAAACTGAGCAGAAGCAAACTGGAGCTATTCTGTTACTTAAACGTAGGTTTAAGTTCTTTTCCCCAGGTGCTTTACTTGTTAGTGAACCTTGTATGCATAGACCTGTTGAGAAAAGGGCAGTAACCTACAAACTGAGGAGCAGAGTCACTGCTGCACCTTTCAGCAGCAGTACATGCTCACTCAAAGACATGAATCTGAAGACGTATCCTCCAAACACTTGCAGTCCTTCCTTTATTTACCATTTTTCCCCAAACAGGCACCCTTCAGGCACCGCATCCCTTTTGAGGCTAAGGGAGCAACAGCCTTTCTCCCATACAGTAGCATCTGTACAGCCCCAAAAAACATAGCTTTGCACAAAAGCATCGTGTTTATTTACTCCTCCATGTCTTTATGGATGCGTGGAAACTGTAAGGGCAGCAGAAATTAGTCCTGCAGCCCTCAGGTTGTCCAGAGCTAGAGTATATCCATGTGTCCCAAAGAAGGCATTTTACCAAAGAAATAGCCGTATCTGTCATTTCATTACATTGTGAACCAAAAACCAAAGAAATTTTCATTTAAGTTTTGTTGAAGTTGTCTGATGAAAGCAACTTGTCTGTCAGGTTTAATGTGCTTTTTTGGCCGTGCGTATTGACATAACTCCGTTTTCTCTTCCACAGGCCTCGGAGGAGCAATCGGTTATATGTTAGGAGGGCTGGACTGGACACAGACCTTCTTGGGTGTTATTTTTAAATCTCAAGAGCAAGTCCTTTTCTTCTTCGCAGCCATTATTTTCTCAGTCTCCGTTGCTCTCCACCTTTTTAGCATTGAAGAAGAGCAATATAACCCTCAGCAGGACAGGATTGACGACGAAGGAGACACCCTTTCTAGTGTCAAATTCAGCGGCAGCCTCCCCCCTCTGAATCGGCTGAATGTGATCAGCGAGGAGGAGCCGTACGGAGCCTCGATGTTCCACGACGAGGTTCAGTCCGAGCACGATCTCAGCATGGAGTTCCTTGAGGTGAACATTGTGAGGAGTAAGAGCGATTCCGTGCTGCACATGCCCGACGCCACTTTGGAAATCGAATCAGAGCTGCTCTTCCTGCATGACATCGAACCCTCCATTTTTCAGGACGCTTCGTATCCAAACACTCCCCACAACACCAGCCAAGAGATGATGAAGTCCAAACTGAACCACCTCTCTCCTTTCCTCAGGGACAATGAGAAGGAGGAGGAAATGTTGCTTGATAATCGCTTAAATGAAGACAAAGTCCCAAACGTGAACGGCTCCCTGCGAAAAGAGTTCCTCAACGGCCACGCTCGAATAGGCATGAAGCAGTCCAGCACTTCCAACTCCATGCGGAGGCGGAGGCACATGTTCTACCGGCAGCCCTCCTACACCTTCTCCTACTACGGCAAAATCGGCTCTCACCGCTATCGCTTCCGTCGAGCCAACGCCATCGTCTTGATAAAGTCCTCGCGCAGCATGAACGACATCTACGACATGCAGAAGCGGCAGCGGCAGAGGTACCGGCACAGGAACCAGAGCGGCACGACAAACTCAAGCGGAGACACCGAGAGCGAGGAGGGGGAAACTGAAACCACTGTCAGGCTCTTGTGGTTGTCGATGCTGAAGATGCCAAAGGAGCTGCTGAGACTGTGCGTTTGTCACCTCTTAACGTGGTTCTCGATCATCGCTGAAGCTGTGTTCTACACGGATTTCATGGGCCAGGTCATCTTTCAGGGCGATCCAAAGGTAAGAGAGGAGTTGCCGTTTGCAGACCTGCTTGGAGCTGATGGTTTCTGAGGTGTGCTCATCAAAAGAAAATGTCTTTGTGTTTGCGTTTGGTGCAGGCCCCTTCCAATTCAACGGAGTTACATGCCTACAACGCGGGAGTTCAGATGGGGTGCTGGGGACTGGTGATTTATGCTGCTACTGCTGCCGTTTGTTCAGGTAAGAGACTGCACAACCAGACGCTGGAATGCACCTCGTCGATGTACTGCAAGATAAAAATGGTTTTGCTTCAGTTAGCATCTGAAGCATTAAATGGCATTTAGCTACTCATCGGGAAACTAAAATTTTGCTTGTTAGAAGATTCAAGCATATATAAAAAGGGTTTTCCAAAGACTGTTTTAAAATGAAAATTATATATTTCTGAAAGTCTCTTTCTTGCTTTCTCGTGACAATGTAGGCTTGGAATACAGGCTCTGAAATTGAGAGCTTCTGACAGACTTAAATCCTGCCTTTTACAGCCCACGTGCAGGCACACCTGCACCGATCAGTACCATGGGGCTGCCTCTTTGTTGAGACGTGTCAAATCGAAGTTCAGGCAGGGAACTTGTGTCTGAACACAAACTGAAATGCGGCTGAAAACTTCAATCATCTGAGCATTTCATCTAGCAAATGCGCTTGCATTAGAAACAGCTCTGTGCTCAGAGTACAGTTGCATCGATGGCGTTTAATAAAGAGATAACATTAATGAATGGACTTCCACAGAGTGGACCGTGGTATGATTGAGTTTCACGTTATTGAATTCTGCTGCAGACTTGTAGCAGGGCTTTAGGCAAGTCCCTGAGCTCATTAGTTCCTCTCTGAAGCAGGAATACGTCCTTTTCCCGGTGAGGGCTGAGCAGCGATGCTAAGCCTTGCCAAATACGCAGTGAGCATCCAAATCTTAAACAGCATATCGAGCTGCCACGGCCATGTCAATACCATGAAACCTCACCAAGTGAGCTGGTGTTTGTTTTATTCTTGATCTTTGCAGCCTTGTTGCAGAAATACTTGGACAACTACGACCTTAGCATAAAGGTGATCTACATCCTGGGCACACTGGGTTTTTCTCTTGGCACTGCAGTGATGGCTATGTTCCCCAACGTGTACGTCACCATGATAATGATCAGCACGATGGGAATAGTCTCCATGAGTATCTCCTACTGCCCCTACGCGCTTCTGGGACAATACCATGATATTAAAGAGGTATGTGGAATACTTTGATCAAGGTGGAGCATTCACGCTTCTCCGAAGATCAATGACAAAGGAGATTTACCAAATCCAGTTATTTGAGATACCTGCTTTGATGGGACATGTGCAAAAGCAGAGATTCATCCTTGATAGTAAACAGCAAGAGCTGCTCCTTAGGTCAGGTGGAATTTAACGTGAAGTGGGCTCAGCGGGGTCATGATTGCTTTATCCAGTGCTGAAATATGAAAGGATTTGCGTGCACGTGGTAGATAAAGAGAGAGAAAATAATAATTGGAGTATTTATTATATACATGGTGGTCGCCACTGTTAGGGTAGCATTAGTTAGGTTCTTGGCAGTCTTAGATCTTGAGGTGAGTCTGGACCTGCAGCTCAGGGTCTGGGGAGATGTAAGGCAAACTGATGCTGCTGGAAATGAGGACAGCTTTACTGCCCAGTTTTTAGCACTGTGACACTTGGATTACAGATTACACGAGGATTATTTATCGTAACACGTTTCTATGCTGGGATTGGAAGGGAGATTCCTTTTTAAAATCACAGAAATAATTTTCAGCAACAGTTCCGTGTAGATTTTTTTTTACGAAAGGTAATCCTGGAGCCAAAGTCACGCTAGGAGTGCCACAGTAAATATCTACCTTGGGGTAAGATGAGGAGGCTTTGATAAGGAGATAAGGAATTTGTTGCTTTGGACATGGCATAAAGTTGACCACATGGATGAGAGATTCGAGGAAGATACCAGTCTTTAAATATTTGATTTCCTGCTTTGCTTTGCCTCCTGACATGTTTCTTGTATTTTCCCAGTACATTCACCACAGCCCTGGGAACTCCAAGCGAGGATTTGGCATAGACTGTGCTATTCTGTCGTGTCAGGTTTACATCTCCCAGATCCTCGTGGCCTCCGCCCTTGGCGGCGTGGTGGATGTGGTTGGCACGGTCAGAGTCATTCCCATGGTGGCTTCGGTGGGATCCTTCCTGGGGTTTTTGACAGCCACCTTCTTGGTGATATACCCCGAAGTCAACGAAGAGCCGAAGGAAGAGCAGAAAGGACTGGGTCCTCCAGAGACCACCGAGGGCAGCAGCACGAGCGCGGAGAAGCCGACCGTACTGAAGCTCACGCGCAAGGGCACCGCCGCGTCGGAGCTGGAGAGCGAGTCAGCCGTGTGAGGCCGCCGCTTGTTCACCACATTCCAGGGAGTGCAGGTGCAGGATCAAGAACTCTTTCTTTTTTTTTTTTTTTTTCCCAGGAAAACAAATTAGGATCTTCACTACTTGTAGCTAAAGTTGCAGAAGAAAAGGCAGTTTCATGCAAAAATGTAAATGAAATTCTGTAGTCCTTAATATAGGTTTGAACAGGTAGCTATGATGCTAATTGCTTTCTCTACAACTTAGAAATGCCATTTCTGAACACTTTTTTATTGCGAATACATTTAGGTTTCAAATAAGTTTTATTAATCTGCATGAGACTCACAGTGTATGCGATTAGCAGTTAGAAATATTAAGTTTTCGGCTGTTTTTAAACTAACTGAAAATGGAAGCTATCTCGACTTATAGTCTCTTGCCTTTTTTTGTCTGAACATTTCAGATTTCACTAGTGCGGTAGCTGAATCAAACGCTTAGACACCTTGATCAGTTTTTTTCAGGAGCGTATTATTGGTCTGACAGCTACAGTTCTTTAACATTAATTTTAGATTTCATATTTTCGTTAGTGCAATTACTACAGAATAGTTTTATTTTCAAGAAGAAAAGAAAAAAAGCAATTGCTGCGGTTTCTAAGAAACTGCTGTGAGTCCTTTTAGTCATGCTGTTCAACAACTACTCCCACGTCTGCTGCTTGTCCCAGGCGGGTGGCGTTGGGTGCGTGATGTGAACCATGGCGGCTGGGAGAGGTGGTCGGCACTCGCAGGCTTTTGTCACGAGTGCTGAGCTTTGTGAATGTCATTGGAATACGCTGTGACAATTTCTTGCTGGGAGTTTCGTGTGCCGGTGAGCTCTGGGGTGTTCTTGGCGTTTAAAGCTGATCGTCTCTGGATGAAGCTGCCGTGGGGGAGGGTGTCTCTGGGGTCAGCTTCGTGGGATGGGGCGTGCGAATTCTCACTTGTGGGGAAAGGAAAGCCGTTGCTTAATTGCACTTTTTCTGATCCTTTAACCTCCCGGCTGGGAACGCAGCAGCGGGGGTAAGGGCACAGCGTCAGTACAACAACGAAGGCCTACCTCTGTAACTTTATGGCATAGTCTGGTTGTGTAAAAATCTGTGTCAGAAACAGTTTTTAGGCCTTAAAATCCAATCCACTAGCATGTGTTGCTGTTCCAGTCCGTGTGTCGGAGGACTTGTAGGCTGGAGCTCTCCGTCAGCGCAACCTCCGTGCCCCCTTCCTTGATTCAGGACGTAGCTGCAGTGCAAAGACATTTGCTGTGAAGAGCTTAAAAGAGTTGTGCTAATCCGATTTAAAATCTGATTTGGATCGCTGGCAGTTCCCCAGTCCATGGGCAGACAAAGCTCAGAGATCCGGCAGCCATTTAAAGCAACTTCAGAACCCGAACTTCCATCTGTCGTCTTCTGAGAAGTGTTTGTGATGCTATTTACCCATTTTCGCATGGACCTACAGGCTGCAGTCAATCCGTGTGCTAAACAGACAAATCACGCAGCTCATCGTAAGATTCCTGCTGCCTCAAACTTCTTATACTACAGTACTTTAAAAATGCATGTGGAAATCATGCTGCAATATAGTCAGTCAAAAGAAAAAAGGTATATATTTCCAAATGAAAAGCAGTTTTTAATAAATTACTTGAATTGTCGATGTATTTAAGAAATGGATGTTTTGGTATATTTGAAGTCGACGTGCAGTCTTGGCTGGCATCACTGACGAATTCCCGGTGGCATACGGTGTGGTTTTCAGCTGAAGGCTTTCGGTCGGTGCCGACGTCCTTATGCTGTCAAGGGTGACGATGTCGTTTTCAGGCTGGCGAAATTGTCGAGCACTAAGTACATGTAATCGCACAGGACTTCTATTTTTTTTCAAATGTCTCAAAAAGTCTTTTTTTTTTCTTTAAGGTGTTTTTTTTGTTGTCTTTTTTTATTTAGAACACATACTGTGAACTGTGTTCGGACAGGGGAATAGTACTACTGAAAAATACAAGACCTTACTGAAGAAATCAGTCGTGAGAAACACTTTAACTGAACTTCTGCCGTGAATTTTATCATCTCAATTACATTTAATATATTCTGGTGATATTCCTATATAACAGAGATGCGTGTTGTATTTCACCCTATAACTGGCATTCATGTAAAATACAAACTGAGTTAGACGTTTTAAAGTGGCTTTAATATTTTATTTTTAAAACTTCTTGAAGATTCTGCTTTTGGTTCAGTGAACACTGTCGAGTACTCCTTATTTCAGTCTCTATTTCTCAGAAGGTTCTTCTACGCTTTGAAAACCTGCATCTTCTGGTCAGTGCCAGCCTTACCCCGTTTCCCCGCCAGTCGTGGTTTCGGTGATTGTGAATGTAGCTTCAGCCCGGCGTTGCTCCACGCAGCACCTTTGTAAGCCAAGATTTCTTTCACAGCGCGGCCGAGCTCACCGAGGTCCAACAGGGAGATGCTGAAGCTCCCTCTCGCTGCACGTCCTGCAGAGGGAACGCAAAACAGTTTTGGGGGGGGAGGTCACGCGCTTTTATTTAGCTTTCTCAGTCGGGGCAAGCAGTGAGGAGAGAGAACGACATTTCCAGCCCGGGGGGGTTCAGTCGCAGGCAGAGCAGGGCCGGTTTGTCCCAGCCAGCGTTTTGCTGAGCCTCGTTTCAAAGAATCGGACGTTAAAAGGCAGATTTGGGATTGTTTATGGGGTTCTTTAATTACCGTTCACAACGCATAAATACGCACACCGCTTTGTAGCAGGAAGCTCTATTTCACTGCCCTCTAAAGCCAAAGGAAATAATTATCCATTGTAAACAGGCTGAAGTATTTGTAGTATTGCCAGAAGAATTAACTGGGGGCAGCCCCTGCCAAAGTATCTCCTTCTGTACCTCGGCCAGCCCGTGAAACCACCGCGCTGACTTCCAGCACGCTCGCCAGCGATGGTTTCTGACGTCTTTCAGAGTAATGCTTTTTCTGGAATTTATGAGAGTTTTCTTCCTAGCCCCGGCACTGCTCAGGGTAGAGTGGGCACTCGTTTGTGTCTAGATGTGTCCCTTACCTTTATTTTGATACAGAAAAGATGGGTTTTGTCACAATTAAAGGTAAACTAGTATGATTTTATGTCTTTATTGCAGAAGAGAGAGTTGAGGGGTCTTTTTTTTAATTCCTGGTGATAGTAAGTGTCATTTTTTGTTTGCGGGTAGTACTGTACGAGCTCGTCCCGCGTGCTCCGTGTCTTAGGACCTTCATGCAGTCGTCTGAGGTGCAGTGTTTTCCTTCCGAGTTGCTCTATACTGTAAACAATTGCAATGGATTTTGCTGCAGTCTTTCTGACCTGGAACACCTCTGCATCAGGCACCGTTAGCTCTCAGTTTCTCGAGTGTTTCGTGAGGACTTTGTGGTCGGTGAGCTGCACGGGTAGGAATATCTACGGGGAGGCAGAGAAGCTCAAACCGATCCGCTCAGCAAGGCGTAGCAAGGGTTTTGCACCGCTGGGTTATCGCAAGAGTCCAGTCGGGTCTGAACTGTTTGCGGCTGGCAATTTGAGATTCCAGAAGCAATAATTTCTTCGGAATGTTTCCCTTCCTGCTGGTTAGATGACGTTCATAGAGATTTATTACCTACATAGCCTTTTCAGAACACGACTCTGGTCGTTTGCGAGCGCTGGCAATAAGCAGTCACGGAAAGATGTGGGTTGTTCATCATCAGGAGGGAGGAAGCCAGTAAATCCAGCAGAGGTTAGCGCTCCCTGAAACACGCGGTGTCCTTTTCCCCTTGCCTCGGGAGCCCAAGGCGACGCCGGTTCAGTCTCTGCGACGAATTCTAGTTCGATCCCCGAGAGTTTTTTTAGGTGCGTGCGTGCGTGCGTGTGTCGGTGTTGTGTGTACCTGCATATACACACCGGTCGGGCCAAAATACCGTGGGTGGTTGTGCTCTTCGTCACTGTACTCAGCAAGGTTTTCAACTGAGTTCTTCCAGGTTTTCCCTCGTCCTTGCCTGCTGCGCGACGAGCTCAGCTGTACGTATATATCTTATTTAAATCACTAAGTAAACTCCTGCATGATATTCCAAGCACATGTAGCAGCTTCGGCATCTGAAGTATCTATTGTGAAAGAGAAGTTGGTTTTCTTTGCAGCTGTTTTGTCCTCGTTTCCTTTTCATAGGCCAAATAAATGTTAATGAACACCAAATGTTGCACAGAAATGTTGTTAATGACTGTGTAGAAGAAATACCAAATTTTATTTTTCTTTGCAGAAACTTTTATGGTTACAGAGAGTCCTCTAGCTGTTATTCTTAAACGACAAAGCTGAACGTTTGTAAAGCGCGTTGAAAGTGGTCATTTTAACCAGGGGAGCTACCCAAAGTTTTCTGTTTCTCATGTTGCATCCAGAACAAGCGCTGCGCAGAGGCGAGCTGCAGCAGCTCAGCTGCCAGCCGCCGTTTTGTTTCGGAGCTCAGCAGCCTGGCCAGTTAGAAATGGTGTTAGATAATAACCAAGGGGCTCAGGCTTTCAGCCTCGCACAGGGAAACACGGGCACTCTGACGTTGACTGAAATTACGGCAGTTTACTGGCAAATATTTCCCCCCCAAAAAAAGAGAGTATTTTCAAGTTTCTTCTCAAATTCAAATTTCTTCTCAAACCACAAGGCTTTTGGTGCGGTTGTGACCTGCTAAAGCTTTACGGAAAAGCCAGGACACGGGTTCCCTTCGGCATGCTCTGCCACGTTGTTCTGAAATTTCAGAAGTTTCAGAAATTTCGGCGTTGTGGGTGGAGCTCTAGGAGCGTTGCCTTGCTCAGCCAGGCATCGCCTGCACCTATTCAATCCTCAGCGATAGCCAAATTGTAGTAAATAGCCCCAAAACCAGGAAGACTTCTCTCTTACCGCATTGGCAGTTCCCGATGATTATTTTCTTTCTGATGTAACATGAACACTAAGCCCTTTTGGTAGCCAAATGACCAGCTTCTTTTAAATGCCTCATATTAATAGAAAGCTGCATATAGGCATCTCATAGCGGAAAAAAATAAAAAGAGAATATTTAGTTCCTTTGTGAACTGGCCATATGACAACTACTTTTTTATCAACTTATTAAGTTGGGGCACTATAATAGCTCTTGCTGAGTTTAGCAATGTTTATAAGCATGTGTTAAACACATAATGTTAAGTTTTATGAGGAAAAAGGGATAAAGAAAAGTAATGTCACAGATGAATGTTTGAGTGCATAGACGGCATAACGTATGTATGTTTTTTATTTCTACACTGTTGAGCTTACTTTCTGTTTTAAGGTCAAAAAACAAAAAGATTTGTTGCATGAGAACTGTTTTATTGTGTTCTGCACTTTCTGTTCTTTTTGTATAATCTCGATTTTTTTTCATTTACGCATAGAAAACAAAAAAAAAATCAATTTAGAGATATTCTACTTCACAAGACGTTGTGTTCCAATCCGTTGTTCTGAAGTTCGATCTTAATAAACATTTCAGTAAGAGTTTGGGGCTCGCGTTCCTGCGTTGTTTGTAGGGGGCTCGGGTGGGGGCACTTTTTTTGTGACACAGTTCACGTTTGGGTGTAGGAGGAAGGGAATACACACGGAAGAGCAACGTGCTGCAGCCTGGGAGAGGTGCACGCCTGTTTTTTTTGCTGGTTGCTCTCAATGCTTTGCATTCCCAGGCAAAGGCGAGGGGTGGCAGCCACCTGCTAAGCCAGCAAATGCCAGTGCTGAGAGCGCTGCAAGGGCAGAGGAGTTCAGGGACAGCTTCCTCCCTCCTTTACCTGCACGGCAGCCTCTCCTCTGCTTTTACTGTGGTGTGAGACCCTCGGCCCAGGGGGGAATGGGATCGTTTCTGCAGAAAAAAGGGTCAGGCTTTACTCTGAAACGAACCATAAGCAGTCTCCAAAAACAACAGCTCACATCCAAGCTAATTAATCCCTCGTGCTCTGCGGGTGACAATAGGGGAATGCTGGAGGGACGTCTGTCTCAGATGACATACGCCAGCTGGCAGGGTTAAACCTGCAGCACGAAGATGTCAGCTTTCCCACTTGGATTCCCAGCAGTTTACTCGATGGATTTGGTCTGTGACTTCTCCTGAAGGAACTTCTCCAGGAGCAGCAGCAGCAGCAGCTCAGAAAACGTGATGCCCGTGCAGCGTTTGGTTCATTTTCGTCCTCCCTCCCTGTCCTCGCCTGCTGTCATTAAAACCGAGGAGGCCAAAGGGAGGCGAAAGCAGCGAAGAAACAAACTCAGCCTCGTGGGTGTCTCACGGCGTGGGGACAAGGGTGCGTCAAAGGGAGGAGGGGGGCTCGGGGCACCAAAAAGGGGCGGGGGGAGCCACCCAGCAGGGACCAGGCCCTAAAGGGGCTGCAGCGATGAGCAGCGAGTTACAGCAGGAAAAAGTGGGCCAAAACCTGGGGCCAAGGGTGGTGGGCAGTGGGGAAAGCCAGGTACCTGCAGGGAATCCTGCAGCCTCCATCCAGCACGCCCTACCTTATCCTCAGCCCCCCCAAACGGCCTCTGACCTGGTCACAGACAGGATCCCCAGCAAAGCCGTGCAGCCAGACAGCCACCACGAGGTGTGTTGTGTCCTCAGGAGGTCGTGGTGGGGATGCTGGCAAGGCAAGCGGGCTCTTCAGCCACCCGGAGGGGCGCAGCAGCTGAAATGATGCAGAGAAGCCAGAGGTAAGCAAGCCGCGGCAGCGGTGAGATGACGGTTTCTGCTTTTTCACTACAGAAAGTGACAGAAAGGGGTCACTCAGTAGGGAACAGGGCCTACCCCTGCGCACAGACACACACCGGTCCGTGACTGTGGGCTGAAGGCCGAGGCAGAGGCTGTTTCCTCACTGCACGGCCCCATCGGGGAAATCGCAGCCAGCACAAGCCGGAGCGGCTTTCCAGGCAGCTCCCGTCTCCGCAGTTCCTGTGGGTTACTTCCAGAAGCAAATGCTGCCATCCCTCGGCTTGACTAATCAACTGCAGGAAGGAACAGCCCAAAAGTTAACCTTGTTCTGCAGCCGGCTTCCAAGAAACGGGGAATATTTCCAAGAGGTAGAAGAGGTGGCACAGGAAAACTCGGGGTGGGGGCGAACCCAGCTTGAAGGCTTCACATCACAGCTGACCAGCCCCAGCAGCAGCTCAGCACAGGGCTAAAGAGCCACTGAGTGTGTCCCTGCCGCATCTCTGCTCCTCAGAGGGGCATCCTAGAGCTCAGAAGGTCTCCACGTCCCCTCAGGCAGGCAGTTACTCGGTGTTAAGCTGAACGGAGACAGGCAGCGAGGAGCCAAAGCCTCTCTGGGCAAGTGAGAACAGAGATATCACCTGTCTGTAATACAGGCTGCAGCACCTCTTTCTGGTTTAATCAATAATTTATTTATAAAAAGTTATAAAACTTCGGTTTTTGATTTGTGTAGCAACCGCTAAACGCTGTTTTGAGGCGAAGACAATCTCAGGTAGAACATAAAACTCTCCCCACTGCTTGGCAGCTTGTTTTGAACCCCTGATCAAAAGCAATCTGCTTTTGACTTGAAAGGCTCAGCAAAAGGTTTACAAAAACCAAGCATTTAAGCACTAAAAGGGCCAACGCCGTGTTGAGTGTTACATGAACACAGCCAGACGGCGGTCTCACCTCAAACAGCTTACCCCAGGGTGAAACAGCTGGCAAGAGATGAGCAAAGCCCACACAAACTGAGGGGCAGCATCAGTCAGCAGGTCCAGCGCGGGCTGCCCACCACCGACTCGCATCGTGGCAAAGAGCAGCTCTGAGGACAACTGGGCTGAGGGTCCCTCTCCCTGAGCCTCCCCCCCCATCACTACAAGAACAAGCAGGCTGAAAACCAAGCAAAACCCCAGCGCCTTGGTCGTGCAGGTCCACGTCCACGACCGCAGTGCTGGAGCAAATCAGAAATAGTAAGAAAACACATACCTGAGCTTCCTCATCGTACCAGGAGAGATAAAGTGACGTGGCATTGTGCTGCAAGTCAGCTGAACGGACATTGCTGCTGCTCCTGGGGAGGGCTTATTTTTCCCGAAGGATCTGGGCAACTCGTGGTTTTGCCCACTGTGTTAAACGTCTTTCCTACAAGCCTGTGTTCAGCAGCCGTAGCAACAGAGGGTGTCAAAGAGAGCGGTGCTTGGAAAAGGAGACATCGAGTCAGTAAGCCATGCTGCTGTTCAACAAATACACCGGACTCTGCTATCAGTCAGAGAATTTACTAGCATAAAAGTATTTTTGCCATCTGACGTTTAGATAAGTTGGGTGTGAACCAGCTGAGAAGCAAAACCAGGTTTAGAGTCCTGCAGGGCTGAGAGCACAGGCAATGCCAGGCAGGTTGCTGTAGCTGGGGACATCTCCACAACTGAGAATTGCACTAGCAGCTCGTGTGCCTTCGTACACAGAAACCTTTTAATTCAGTAAATAATTCATGTCACTTACCACCAGCAGCCAGGCCAGTGCCTGGGGAGGAAATAAGGAACCTGAAAGTTACAGATGAGGGGCTCAATAAAGGGCACATTAGCAGCAGAAGCTGTTTTTAGAAGGAGAATATGTAGAGAGGAACACACAGAGACGATGCAAGTCAATGCTAAAAATCATTCTTGTATCATGTACCAAGTTACACAGGAAAAAGAACAAGATATAAAGACAGCCTGGAGTATCTATATAGTGTTTAATATACTTAAATTGAAAAAAAAATACTAAAAAGATAAAATTACAATTGCCATCACATGATAAAACCTTTTGTCAGTACATTGAAAGAGTCAGAAGTATTACATGAAGTACATTTGCGGTAGTTTACACTTCACCGTTTCAGTTTACATTTGTTAAAAAAGTAGCAGCCCATTTTTTCCTTCTATTTACAATAATTTAAATATTGTATTCCACTTTATTGATACAAATAAAATTATTCTGCAAAGATTTATTGTTTTACTTGAAGATGATTTTGTCACCAGTGGGAAAAAAAAACTCAGGAAGAGATCAGGGAATGCTGCTTGAAAGAATCCCTTAGACTGCGATCTGATGGTGCCCACTCCAGTAACTGAGGAGTAGTTTGATGACTTTGCAGAACTTTAAAATAAAATTAAATTAAATTAAGCAGGTTCTCCATTAAATAACAGCAGCTCCTCTGCTTACAGAAATGGTGACTGAAGAGAGGGCTGGCAGGGATTCGTCTGCACAGCAACCAAAAAGGTTGCTTCCAAAAGAAAGTATAATATACTTTCTTTCAATAAACTGATAATAATAAACTGCTGCATGTATTAAGTGCTTCAAAGAAAAAAAAAATCAGTTTCACAAAGTGTTACGAGTATCAACTGCATTGTTTTTACAGGAAGAACGGGTTTAAGAAGTAAAACGTTATGGAGACTACCCAAGTATCTTGCTTTACCAGCAGGAAGCTTTCAGTGCTATCAGGGAGAGCCTGCCTGTACCTACCTTTTAAATAACAGCACCATAAATATACACACGTGGTAACAGACAGTCCTCCTGCCTAAATCTGCCGGTTCAGAAAGGTACTGGGCATTTACAGTAACTCAATAAATCAAACACATTCGGGTGTTTTGTTTGGGGTCTTGTTGGTTTTTTGGAGGGATGGGGTTCTGTGTCGTTGCTTTGTGTTTTTGTGGGTTTTTTTTCCCCCTCCAGTGAACATTTCCAGCTATTACAGGCTGTAAAGACATTTGTTTGTTTGTTTTTAAGGTAGTCCATGCATCGCTGAGAACGAGCTCCTGTGGAATCACCGAGCTTATCCTCCGCTAGCTTTGGCTCACTCAGTGCAGCCTGCATCACAGGGTCTGGCCTCCAGCTCTGATCCTTCACACCAAAATAAGGTAAGTTTAAAGCCAGCGGCCCCGCTGTTCACATTTCCATTTCTGTATCAAACGTGCAGGTGCAATACAAGGTGCAAGGAGAGATTCACTTCTGGTCTGATTTTCTACAACAATGTAGCTCCTAAAAATAACTCAATAAATACAAAAATAACACTGACGGGTGGTTGAAATAGATGCAAAATGCTACAGTAAACAAAGCCTGAGGTCTTCACTTCTTCCAGCACAGGCAGACGTATTTTGAAAAGCTGAACTATTCAACCTTCCAAATTGCAATTTTCCCTTCCTCCTTTCCAGCACCACTGAGGACGTATCTGTCCTCTGCCGAGCAAAGTGCCCTTACTGTGTCGGCGTGACCAACCAACTCTTTCTCCACGGTCTTCTTCTCAGCGCTGATCACGTAGATCTTCCCTTTGGTTTTGCCTTGTGATGTTCCGCTGCTGCCGACCCACAACTGGAAGAAAAATGTAACAAAACAATATTTTTTGTTATATTTTGTTCTAGGACACAGTCGAGACAGGTGTTTTGCTTGCCATGACAATAAAGTGAGGGTTCTCTCTTGCTAAGCTGGAAGAAGGGAACACTGAGAAATCTCCTTTATATGTATTTGTTGGAGTTCATGGCTTCCCCTACAAAGAAAGGGGTCCTGAAGAGTATCGTTAAGAAAAATAAAATAATCAGACTAATGAGTCTGACTTCCATCCCTGGAAAGACAGCAGAGATCATCACAGAGAATACAATCACCGAGTAAATGAAGAAATTCCTACTGGTGGTGAGCATTAATACACAATATTTTTCAAGATTATCCATTGGGAGCAAGTCGGCTGGGCTTCTGTAAGAGGGAAAACTGCCTCAGTGTCCTGCTGGAGGTCCAGGAGAGCGTTAGTGCCCATGTGGACGGAATGGAGTGCAAGGATTTTGATTCTTCAAGAAGCTCTTGACTTGTCTTTGGTTCCACAGACACGGTACAGACAGAAGGGGTCATTTCACTGCTGTATAAACCTCAGTCTGCTCCCATCTTGAGTGCTATGAGCAGTTCTGGTCACGCAGTGCAAGGACACAGAAGATCCAGGGAAGGGTAACTAAAACTATCAAGGACAACGTGCTGCTGTCATAAATGAAGATTTAAAAAGCCAGGACTCCTTAGTCTGGAGAGAAGGCAGCTAAGGAGAGATCAGATTAAGCTTTACCAAAAAAAAAAATCACAAGAGTGCAGATGAGAATGTAGAAGGAGAATGTAGAACTATTTTTCAACAAATCCCACAACTAGAGAAGTAAGGGACCCATGTGGAAACCAGAAAGAGTTTAGTTTCATGCAGAAGAAAGCACTTCTCTTTACACAGCTGTCAGTGAAATTCCGGAACCTGCTGCTACAGGAAGCTGCAGAACCAGCAAATTCAGGATGGAATCCGATTTACAGAAATCGGATCCAAAAATAGATAGAACTGAGGAAGAGGTATACCCTTTTTTTTTTGTTGTTGTTTAGTACCCCTAAACAAGACCCAGGGACAGTGAGTGAGTTTAAGGGGAGCAGACTGAAGGTAGAGGCCAGGTCCTTGTAAATTCCTTGCGTGGCGTTGTTATTGCCTCTGTCAGACCCAGAACGCAGGGTCAGATGTACGTGGTCCAACCCGGTACAAAACAGCCGTAGCAGTCTTGTGCACAGCTTTGCACGAGGTAAGCACTCCCCGTTGTGTATTAATGCTCACCGCCAGTAAGGATTTCCTTGTAAAGAGTGCTTAGGCACTGGGACAGGCTGCCCAGGGAAGTGGTGGAGTCCCCGTCCCTGGTGGTATTTGAGAGATGTGTGGATGTGGTGCTCAGGGACATGGTTTAGTGGTGGACTTGGAGTGTTGGCTGATGGTTGGACTTAAAGAAAGAGCATGGCTTGTTTTTAATTAAAGCACCTAAAAGCAATCCCGTGGCAGAGAACCCCAACAATACGTTGTTAGCCTTTACCAGGCGACAAGTTAATTCTCCTAACTGCAGTGCTGTGAGGAAGAGGAGCGTGGGTGCTCCGGGCACAGCGACAAGCTTGGACAACAGAGGCAGGCTGGAAGATGGTGTATTGAACGCTTAGGGTCAGGAGATGGATCACGCAGGGATATTTTCCCGTTGTTTCTTTTAACTCAATGTTAGTTAAGGTGGAGTTGAGTGAGGAATGAGCGACAGAGAAAAGGAGCAAAGTTCTAAGTAGAGTAAGAGAGAGCTTAATTACTTTGGCTTTCCAAACAATCCTCTAATTTACAGGTCAGCTCTTCTCATTTCAGATCACAAACCGAGCCAAGGGCACAGAAAGCTTCCCTGCTCCATGAGGCACTCCGTGAAAAAAGTCATTTTACAGGAAGGCAGTATGGAAAATCTGAGGGGGGGGAAGCTTTTTCCCCCCAATAGATATATACTAACCATTTATTTGTGCGTTAAATGTAAACCTGTCCGTGTGGTATCACTACTACAGCTACTGACACTACTCAAACAGCAGGTACGCAGCCTGAAGCGGCAGGGACACAGGACAGCTAGGCGGGAAGCTGTTAGCTCCACTGGTCTCTGTCGAGTTAAGCATGCGGTAACTAAACAAGGAAAAGGTCGTCTACAAAACTAGGCATGCTAATTGGCGTTTATTGCTTGTCTATTAACCTTTTCCAAGGCTCAGTTGCAGGAGCCTTTAGATTAAATATCAAGGGACCTAAACCTTCAGTTTCTACAGTTCTCTGAAAACGTTAATGGCTACTAAAAGCCACCATGCATTTAATCACTGATGACACACATTTTGGGGTACAGTCATAGCAGTTAGTTGTGTTGGGCTCCGATTTCAAAGAAGAATTAATGTTTCAAAGCAGCACGCGTGCAGACACCCTGCAAAGTAGCTAACAGCCCAAGAGAGTTGCAAACAAACAAAACTTAAGTAAAGAATTCTACAAGTAAGAACAGCCCAAATGTCTCTCACCTGGTTTTTCACTTGTATCATACAGGTAATCTCAGAGCAATCCTGAAGATGAATTTTTTGGGGCACGCTTGTGAAGTCTTTGGTGTTCCAGATATACAGGTCACTGCTCCCTGAATAAGATGCCCACACTTCGTTTCTCTAAAGGACAGAAAGTTGTGTTTAACAGCACTGCTGACAGGAAGCATAACGTGAGGAATAACTATATTTTTGCCTGTAACACCACATAACATGGTGTGGAGACAGCACGATTAACAATTTAAATTTAATACCTCAGGAAAGAGCTGGAAGCAGAGGAAATATGAATGCAAATCCTTCAGGTGATAATCAATTTTCATCTGTAGTCGAAATTCATAAGTTGACATTACGAGTATGCAACTTCCCGTACCTTCAATATGAAAGAGAAAGCGCTGTTAGCAGAAGTGCCTCCTCCTTCCACAGCCACAAACCATGGGGAAAACAGGCAAAATAAAACAGATGCGTCTAACAGCTGTCTTGTTTCCCAAGTCAACAGTGAAATCTTTGAGGTTGTTCTTCCTCTTTTTTATAGTACCTATTTTTTACATCTGTCCTTTCTCTAAACTCTGGTTACTATTCTGCAGCACAAACACCTGTTAAGTGTCCAAAAACAATGAGAGGAGAAAAAACAAACTCCGTTACATTAGGAGATCTAAAGGTGTATTAGGAGATAATCCTTTACCCAAACATAAATCCTGCCTTTATTTATCTAGACTTCTGCAGAGGGGCTGACAGGTTCAGGGCCAGAAGGCAGGTGTGAGGATTACCAAGTCAGACCAAAAACACAAAATCTAGCCAAAATATCAAATGCAATTTGCAAACATCATTGCCACTCTAGACTTTAAAAGGGCTTTCTCAAAGCTTTCCATTCCAATTTACAGGGAAGAGCAGACAAACAGGGTGTAGCAAGAAGTCACATCCTGCAGCGGGGGCAATACCTTTAGGAAAGATCCAAGCCAGCCAACTATGTAAGTGTTTTGGAAGCCTCACCTGCTGAAGACTGCTTAAACGGACCAAGTGGAAAGAATATCACATACAGAAAAGTCAGTGTTCGAGATTAATGGGTTGTTCTGCCTAATAAAACAGCGTATTGTGTGAAGATTAAAAAAAAAGGTTAATTGTTTGAGTAATGAACTTACAGCACCACAGCTGGTCGTTATGAAGTTTGATGGAAGTGAGGTTCTGGCAGGGCAGCTGAAATGCACGGTTAACTTTCAGAGTGCTGATGTTCCAAGCAATCACCGTTCCATCTAAGCTGCTCGAGTATGCTTCACTGTTGGTACAGATAAAAAATTAATAATAATAGCACAGTGTGCATTCATGTTCAAAGCAGAATTCATAAACAGAAGAGGCTTACTGGCAAAATAGCGTATTTTACACTAAGCCAAATTAACATTTTTCACTTCATAGACTGGAAGCCCAAGAGGCTTCAAAGCCAGACAAATCATTTTAGCAGTGAACACTCAGCCTCGTTCAATTATTTGAAACACTGACCAGAGCCATGAATGAACAAGAGCACGTCCATCCCATCATCCTATTCCCACCAAGATGCCTAAGGAAAAGACCTACACTTTCCTCCTTCCCTCACTACACCCTATATAGCTGGCTCTAGACAGCTGCGTTTTGTGTAGGCACTTTGCTCATCACAAGGGCTCTGGATCCCATTCTGAAGCGTCCAATTCGATCCTTGTAGTGAAAGTGTATTTAAGCAACCAACAGCGTTGCAGCCAAGCATCCATCTTTCAAGCTGCTTGTCTCCTCTTGGAACTGAAGTATTCTAGCACAGAGATATATTTTTGTCTTCTAAACATACGCTAAAGACTTTGTATCACTTGAAACGCTGCAGTATAATTCAGACCTCAAAGTGAACTAGAGCATCGATTACATCATGCTTGAGGAGTTAAGTGCAACAAAAACATCCCCTATAATCCTCCTGAACACTGTTGCCTGTTAAGATTTTTGATTAAGATTTTTGACACACATTCAGCTTGTCACTGACCAAACCCCCAGATCTCTTTCTGAGGGGCTGCTCTCCAGCCTCTCATCCCTCTGTCTGTACATATGTCCAGGGTAGCCCCTTCCCAGGTGCAGAATCTGACCCTTGCTCTTGTTAAACTTCAGATAGTTGGTGACTGCCCAGCCCCCTAATTTGTCCAGTTCTCTCTGTAAGGCTCTTTCCTTCCAACATCTCAGAAAATCAGCCACTGGTTTCCTCTCCACTCTTTTTCCTTGAGCAAAGTTAATTTTTTGGTTTTGCTTCAGTCGAATAATTAAGGCACCATACTGCATCACTTAGACCTTTAACTGGTCCTCTGCTCACTGCAGGCTGAAGTTGCCCAGACCGATGAATACTTTTCTAGCTACACAAAATGGCTTTTTATTTAACCACAGGAAGATTCTCCTTACATCCGTGACTCTTCCAGTCTTTCACTTTTGATTGTAAATGTATTTTAAGAGGAAAACAGTGTAATTAGATATACCTGGGTATCCCGTTCTTCTTCTCCACAACGATGTCTGTAATATCAGAACGATGATCATTTAGCTGCTTATTACACGACATACTGTGGGTGTTGATTATATAAATAATGGAGTCTTGAGAGCCGATCCACACTTGACTCTGTTCTACCATCACCATACAAGTCTGGGGAGAAAAAGCAGGATTAAATACAATTCAGAAGAACACTTTTGAATGTAACATGGAAAAATGCTGCGTTAAGAGTTACAGTAATTACCATAAAACTGTAACAAGATCAAGACTCAGCACTCCAGTATTCTATCCTTTGCTCTGCTGGAGAAGAGGGGGGAGAGAGAGAAAGAAAGAGAGAGAGAGAAGGGACAGATCTCTGCCGAGTTTAACCTTCAGTAATTAGGATTAATAATGTATCTTGGTTATTGACTCAAAGCCGTGTTTCCTGGCTTACACAGAGTAAAAGTTACAGATGGTGCCAGGGGAAACCACAGAGGTTAGTGTATTTCTGTCCTCTGGATTAGAAGCTGCACTAGCCATCTGATATAAACATACTTCCCACTTTAGTTAGAAGTGGTGCCTCTGAAAATATCATTACTGTCTCTGGAACATCCTTCCCCCATTCAGAAACTTTTAATTTCTCTCCCTCCCAAGTCCCGTAAGTTCCAAACTTCCCTCCTCTTCTCCAGAACATGATGGCATCCAACTCCTCCCCTAAATTTCTACTTTTCTACTTGTTTCTACTTTTCCTCCACCCCCAGCCCCTCACCATCAGCTTTACTTTTCCCTTTCTCCCACATTTATCCACAAAGATGTTTCTCAACTTCCATGCAAGTCCCCTGTCCAAATCCTTTGCTGTTGTTTGCTTTCTTCTGCACGTTTTTCACTCAGTCCCAAACCTGATTTCTCTCTCCCTGTTGTTATCCTCTCCCTTTCAAGTTACTTGTTTCAAGTCAAGCATCTCCTTAATCTGTTGTTAGAGTCATCTTCTTTTTGACTGTTCTCTCTCTTACGAAATCATCCACTGGTTTCCTTGCACCAGTTTCCAGTTCTTCAGAACAGTTGACTTTCTGTGTACTCTTCAGGCTCTCCTCAACTTCTCTTTATGCAGATTCTCTCCACTCAAGCTGTTTCAAAGCAGCCTCCCTGCCCCAAGAGCCCACGCCACTAGCCCAGCACACCTGACCAACACTCAATCCATCACTTCCTACCAGTTGAGTTGTTTCAGTATAAATCCATTTCCTCCCCTCTCCCTTTTCCTTAAAAGCTTCCATTTCTCCAAGCTGACCGTAGGACAAACAACTTGAATGTCCTCCCACAACTTTTAATGAGTAACAGCGTGGCCTAGCCCACGATTCAGGGTCACACAGGTTCTAGCAACAGGAAAAGCAAGCTGAAGCAGCAGTCGCGATACGTGTTAGTCTCACCAGCCTGCAGCGGCCCATTCTGAAGCAGTGCTGTTGGATAGACCAGGTAGATGCATCAAAGACCACCACCTTCCCCTCGTTTAAAGCACACCAGAGTTTCGGGTGAGCACTGTCGGGTCTTTCTGTAGGGTCAAGATGCCCTAGAAACAAACCAGAGAAGAAAATAAACCACTTTTGGAGACATAGGGGAAAAACAGTATTAGGTTAGGCAGAGCAACTTTCTAACAAAATACACCTGTGTTCTGGCACTTATATCTCCAGTTGATGAATCCAATGACACAGTTCACGATGAATTTGTGCTCCTCATCTATCTGTTGAGCCCACCTGATGGCGTAATCTCTCACTTCGATGCTATTCGGAGCAGAGAGAATCTTTTTCACTGACGACTAAGTGCCTAGCTAACTGGGGTTGCAGGGAGGCTTTTAAGCCCTATGAAATAAAACTCATAAAGCCATTCATTCCATCTGCCCCAACGTGAGAGCTCCATTTAGAAGCTTCGCACTACAAAGAGAGAAAAGCACAACCGTGCCCTCACCACCACCACACACACAGTTCCTCCTGCCCGCTTCCTTAACTGTGAAATTGACTTTTGTCTCAAATTGCTCAAATATTAGGAATTAAACGTGAACTTGCATCAGAAGACTAGGAAGGTTATGAAGTTAACCCAGAATTAGTAGCTCCACTTCCCACATTCACACCCACTGTGAACAGCCTCAGACACATGCCTGTTTTTTTCTGTTTTTACATGTATGATCACATACTTTGTCTCTCACAGATCGCTGCCAGATGTCCTGCACTGTATAGATTTGCTTTTGAATTAGATCAGGATCTTGCAGCAAAGGAGGGTTATTTCTAGGACTTCTCCTTCGCTTTCTGGCTAAATGCATGCAGTGAGTGAGGCAGAAGTTAGGATCTCTAGGGAATTCTTAGTGCTTCCGAACCAGAACACCCGTGTAAGTCATTTAATCCAGAACTTCTCGTGTACCCTCACAGCACACTCCTCACTTCCAGACATCAAACCTGAGCTGCAAAGCTAAATTTATATTCAAGTCTCATTAAGAAGTGGAATATGACTGCTCTGAAAAATCAGATCCATGACAACCCAAATTAAGCATCTGAAATGATATGAGGCTTTTGTCCTTAACTTTTTTTTTCCCCAGCACGTTTTGAATCAGTGAGGTACAAATTTGCCAACTATCAAACTTTTGATACACTTTTTTTGATATACTTTTTGAAACATGATAAAGCATTCTTCAGGAGTGGACTTAAATCACGTGCAATGAATTAGACATGGGATCACACAGGATGCAGTGAGAGCCACAGGAATATCGATCTGTCTGGGATTTCAAGAGGTAGTACACTATTCCCTGCACTGTGGTTCCACAAAACACCCCCATATGACTCTGCTAGATGATAAAAAGGAACGGTGAATGAATATTGATCAATAGTGGAGCATCCTTCTTCCACTGCTCAATAAATGAGGTGGAACTCTTAAGGGGAAATCAGCGCATTAACACATAATTGAAGACTATTATAACACATATACACATAGGGAAGCAAATTACAACTTTGAAAGTATACCTTGGAGTATCTTAACATGCAATATTACTGTTCTGTTTTAATGATTTTTCTGTTTTAGTATTCTGTACGCAACCAAAGGCTGTCAGAATGTGAACAGAATCAGGCAGTCGTAATACCAGGTGCTGGGAGATAACCTGCTTTATAGGCTAATTAAAGCTAACAGAGAAATTCATCACCTCACCTGGCGTATAAAGCAAGACATCTATTGCCTGTGGAAACGTCTCACCAGCTGAGGGGTTGATCTTGTGCTTTAATGTCTCTGAGGTTGTTTTGGGCACCATCATGGGCACTGAAATAGAGTTGTGAAAGGTTACAAAGTGCATACTTAAGCCTGAAATAGATCTGTAATTCTTATGAAAGAATAATTCTGCACCACTTAGTAAAATTAAAATTATTATTTTTCATTTTTGTTTCTCTCTAACTTTAGCTGACCATGAAAGCCCAAACAGTATTTGTATGAATTCTGGTAAGAGAAGCACGCATATAACACCCAAGTAATAAAGAACTGAAACAAAAATCCAGCAGCCTATATGGATACAGACGTACAAACTAAGGCTGTGATGCATAGGAGCAAAATAAATAAATAAAGCTATTATTTAACAGACAATGGCTACCAAGTGCTATAGACTATCGTCATCTTATATTTCTGCACATAATGAGCTTGAAAAACATAATGTAAACAGAAGAAGCTGAGGCAGATGGTGAGACAAGAGCAGGCTTTGTGGTGTTGCTGTGTGACTGACCTTCATTTTTCATCCTGTCAAAATATGACAGTTTAGAGGCTGCGTATATGCTTTTGGAGGACTGCAGTGCACCAACCACAGCATCCATCAGGAGAACGTTTGTCAGCGCCTGCTGAATATACTGAGGATCCTAAAGACAAAAGTCTTATTGTAGTTTGACGTTATTTTCACAAGTCTCCACGTTCAACCATCACAGTGCACACCATGCTCAGCACAAGCGCCAGCTAGTTGCGTCCCTGGAGCACAGCCCATGCTAAGTGCAGTCAAACCCCATTTCAAACCCCACTCCTGCATCCCATTTCACCCCCAAGCAAGGGCACGGGGCAGGGAAACAAGAGCTACTTTTAACTCATTGCACCGAAAGAAGTATTTCAGGTCTGGCACAGTTCTGACTCAGGATGTGCAAACGAAACCACGTGAATTGCACTGATGGAAAACACGCAGCATGGACAGGATAGATTCCAGTTTTCAGCCTGGACCTCTCTGCACAGAAGAGAAGTGCGTTACTCTTGATCTCAGCTAAAACGATGCAAATCCTTCCTGGAGAAACACCAAGATACATTTGCACTATTAAACTCATCACTGATGAGGAATTTGGTATTTTAGACGGAAACCATGTTTGTGTGATCCTTTTTCTCAAGGTTTCTGTGGCAGAAGAAAGCATCGTGCCCTATTTATTCAAAGGGATCCACAACCACCAAGGTTCCAGCACAGCAAAAATCTTTCTATGTATTATACTTTTTAAGGGAAGCAAGGTGTAGGAAGCTTTCTTTTGGGACCAAAACTCTCATGTTTTAAGTTTAAACTATGAAACTATTTCCCAAACCGGTGACTAAACAAAAAGATCCAGGCTAATGGAACAGAAAAGATTAATTTTTAAACATAACTTCACTTTTTTTGGTAGTATTCTGGATGTACCATATCTAGAAGAAACATCAGAAACAACAGCTTATTACTTAGCTATCATGTGCAGAAACCTAGAAATTCCAAGACTGATACATGAATAATTTAGAACAGAGAAAACACGCCCTTATTCAGTTAGATATGCCCAAATTTATACCTTGTGATCGTCTGCCATTTTCTTCCCAGCCCACATTTCTTTCACTATCAGGTGCCAGAGATCACACTCTGTTTTAAGGTTAGCTTCGAAGACTTCTTTTTTAGATCTTGTTGCAATCCTCAGAGTAGGTATTTTCAAAAGAAGGAAAGCTACAGTTGTGACCTTCACATCCTGGAAAGAAAGAAAGCAAGGAAGATGTACCGCGCAGGCACGGGTGAGGTGCAGCACTCATTCTACAGGGCAACGTCCTCTATTTTAACTACAATTCATCATTTCCATTGCTCATACAACACCATTAAGCAGAGATGGTCGCTGATCAGGTTTTGTGAAAATGTTCATTTCCAACACCATCGCACAGGCTTCGTTATACAGAGGATACAGACTGGCTACCTGACACCACAGGCAAATTTAACACTCGTGTTTTTACACGCCTCTAGCTCTATACCCCACATGCCGTGCTTTGCATCTTTCTGTAAATCTAGAGGTTACAGGCTCCAGGTTTTTCTACCATGCCATCTTAGCACCCAGCACACATCAACCCTGCAATTCTTGGCCTGAAGACCCAGAATTTTATCCGATCTTTTGTAAGTTACTGATATCAGAGGTGTTTCCTACAACCCTTACTGAAACAGTCAGGTTGAGGCAAATCTCTTAGCAGAATGGAACGTGACTTGTGACCCAGGATCATGCAAGAGAAATTCCTTGATGCTCACCTCTATGTCCCTGAAAGCAGCAATGTGGACATAGCCAGGACGTCCTCCTTCAGTCAAAAGGAACAAGCGCTTTTGGGTCAGTGCTATTTTTCCTACACCGTAGTTAGTTTTAACTGAGCAAGACAACTTGTAGACACATTCGTTTTTATCTAGATGCTCTATTACTGCTGGTGGCAGATTCACTTCTTGAGCTTCTGCTTCAGTTTCTTTCCAGTAGTTGTAGAAATCTCTGAATGTTTCGGGATCAATTTGTTTCTGATGTCCTAAAAAAAAAAAAAGAAAAAAAAAATCAGGAAGCTGGTTACTGTGAGAAACTATTACACAGATTTAAACAGGAAGATAGCTTTAAAGATTCAGATTTAAAAGATTTAGATTTAAGATTTAAAGAAAAAAGATTTAAAGATTTAGAGATTAAGATTTGAAGATTTAGATTTTTTAATAAGATTTAAAAATTTAGATTTTTTTAAAAGTTAGATTTTTATCTAAATTTCAAATTGTGCTTTTAACAGCATAACGGGTAAACACAGTACAAAAAATACAAAAAAAAGGCCTGCAAAACAGTTCAGAGAAAATCCTTCCTGAGATAGAAAGATTCCTCTGTAATTAGCCTGTGTCCCTGGTTCCATGCTTCCTTCTATGGAGGGAAGCACTAAACACTGTACCATTATTTCTTTTCTTTAAATTCATGTCAAAAAAAGAAAGTCAGCCAATGGAAACGGATTTGTAGTTCCCTACTGAACTGAATATTTTTCATTATTACATTCCAGTTCTTTATCCTATACTGTGTTACTATGCTACATACTTAACAACCTGGGATAAAAGCTAGACTTACAGCAATTAAAGACTTCAGCAACAGTTATTCCAAATATTTAATTATTCTAAGAATTCAAGTGGGTTTGCAGGGCAGCAGAGTCAAACAAATTCTTGCTAGATGTATGCTACCTTTGGCTTCAGAAAGTCTTGCTACTTTGACCAACATTTAATCCTTTGTGGCACAAAATGTAACAGTTACTGCAGTAACTAGGTGCAGAAAGAACTGAATAGTGTTTTATAAAAGCACTCTCAAACTGTTTTTAGAAATCTGTCACAAGACTCAGATCTCATTCAGGAGATAAGAAAGTTCTCTCAAACATAGAAGTAACCTCTCCTTTTGCTACAATGACCATCCAAGAGGAATTTAATCTGTAGCTACTTGAATTTCGGAATTTGCTAGGTGCTTTTAACAGTCTGCCACCTTGCCAGGCTACCTAGTGATTTTGTAACAGAGTTATTTTCTGTTGGCAATTAGGACAGCCTTTTATTCACTTTACTCATCTAAGCCAAAGCAAAACTGCACATCATCAGATCACAAAACAAGCAAAACTAACCCATCTACACAATCTGGAAAACCGTACGCTGTGTGCATGTAAGTGGATTCCTTGTCTTTATTGTTAAATTGTCATTGTCTCAATGCAGATGATCCATAAAAATGCATTTTCTACCCACCTACTGTTAAGGCATCAAACAACCGATGTATAGTGTCTTTGTCTCTGACAATCCCAGATTCCTGGATTCGCTTCACAAAATCATCCAGTTGCATGTGTGTTTTTGGCAACGCAAAATTTTTTACGTGGTCATCTATTTTTGTAACTTCCCTTTGTTTTTCCATCACTCGACTTATCAGCCTCTTCAGCTCAGGCTTGCGGTCTGCTTGAAAACGCTCAGAAGGAGGCATGGTTTCCACAATCTTTCTTACAAGATCAGTAGGAAAAATTCTTAAGTCTGTTTTATCTAGGTTCTGAAAGTCAGAAAGTGCATTTAGTAGTTTCCCTTGCATCAAGCTAATAAGTCCCCGGAGGTAGAAGTACCTTGCCAGCAATGCTGACTTGTCAGGTGGTAAGGTATTTATAGCTTTGCTGAGATGGTTGAAGAATTCTGTATAGTAGGAGTGAACACACTGGTACATCAGAGGAAAGTGAATTTCTGGGATTTTGAAGGTACTGACTGATTTGGGGGGCATTTTCAGAGCTAAAAACAAAAAAAGAAGGTACACTGATTAGCGTAAGCAGCGAGTAAAAGTGTGACTATCTTCACAACCAGCAGTACTATAAATAATACAAAGAAATTCCAGTTGTGCTAAGGACACAAATGCGTTGTTTGCACATCCTCCTTATTATCAGAGTATTCCCTATTCTGATAATATCAGTAATAGAAAATATATAATATTTTAATTTGTATATTCATATTTAATATATACTTATATATATATATAGATATATATAATATATTCATATATAATATGATACATGCGTGTATATTTTATATATATATAAGCACAGATGGGCCCCAGCTCAAAGTGACCCAGCTCACCATTTCTTCCTAGCATCTGACCCTGTTTCTGTGGAAATCCTCAATGATGTCACCCATAAAGACAACAGAAAAGCCCCTGCATTCGTTTGACACATTCTTCCCTTACCAATGCCTGTTTCTACTCTTCGAAACGAGGAATTTCTAGGGGGGACTTCTGGCAGCTTGATATCTTGCAGATCAGGCATACTGATAACCATGCGCCTATTCATCATGGACTGTGAATTCATTTGTTTAGAAGCCATTTTCTCCGTAGTCATTCTTCTTGGGATACGAAACATCAAGTTTAATCTGAGAGAAACATTTTTAAATGTAATTAGTTTTACAACTCTGTATACATACACACTAAATGACTACTTGATTATTTTGTTGTTGTTTTACAGTATTAAATTACAATTATTGTGTTAATTTACAATTCCAACAGCCGTGACTGGACACATTTATATCACTCTTTCACAGCAAGCTTAATAAAACGGCCTATCAGTTAGTCACTATCTTATTCATAGATAACCTGATCTCATGCCAATAGTCAAAATAGAGTCACTTTTATCACTGACATCAAAATGAGGTTCAAAAACACAGTAAGAAATGAGAAAGCATCACCTGTCTTCTTCAGACTGGGTACTCAGCTCAAGTCGAGCAAAAGCATCCATCTTTCTATTCAAGCGGGCTTTAAGAAAAGAGTGAAACATGTAGGTCTCCAAAACCTGAGAGAGACAAACTGGTTAACTCTTGATCATTTACAGGTTGTATTAGCAGCATCTGTTGCTCGTTTTTATTAGCTTTGCTTATACAAAGCTGAGAACATTGATTTTAGCAGTCACAAAACCAAAAGTATTTCAACACAGAAACTTCAACACCAGAAGAACCAACTCAGCTTTCATTCACCTTCTGTACTTGCTTAGTGGCAAACCACAATCTCAGACCAACCTCGAAAAGACGGAAAGAAAAATAAAAAAGAGAAATACTGAGCATAACGGAGAGTTTTAGCTACTTAAGTGTAACAGTGTATTTTCTGCCTATAACAAAGTGATGCAGATACTGTCTATGGTTTGGAACAAGAAGTTTCTGGTGCTCTAATGTTACATAAAACTGCAAAGCTATCATTCCCACCATTTCAAATTAAAACAAGATGAAACCAGGACTTGAGGCGGCACAACACGTATAATTCTATAAGTGTTAGGACTAACACAGAGCAATTAGCATTGTTTGAAGTTAAACAATTCAGAAAACTGAGCTATTCAGAAAAATCCAATGCAAACTTCATCAGGAGAGTGTTATAACCAGGAATTATAACCATTCCTGTTATAACCAGGAATCCTGTCTTTGTGCTTATGCAACTTTTAGCTTTTAGAAAGTAACTGACACTAACAGAAAGACTGTTGTATCTTTTAACGTAACTAGAGAAATTACTTTAATTAATGCTTTATCACAGAGGCTTGGCTAAAGTACCCTTCTTAGTCTTGCAGTTACCGGGGGGGGAGGAGTTTATTGATCAGATAAGCATAAGCAATTCTGATTCATAAATCAGATTCGTAGTAAGTAATTCTGGTACTCTGAACTTAATGGAAACATTTTGCCAACTAATAGCCTCTTTGTACTCAGGATGCCTCCTATCTACCTATTTGCAATGCATCCTGCAAAAAGGTACCTACAGAAGCACTAAGATTTCTGCTTTCGGGTATTCTCCAGTAGATGGCGTATTTTCTTTCCAGTTCTACGTACAGGAGCTGACAAGCTGCAGGAACTGAGTCCTTCCTAATGGTTTTTAAAGATAATCAATCAAGATAACAGCAGATATCACTAGATACCATTAACACTACCGATAACACTAGATACCACTAGTAATTAGTCCATGTTTTGCTAATTTGTAAGATTTACTTGAAAGCAAACCTACCACTATGGTATTTTAGTATTTAAATGAGTCAACTGTTCAAAGGTCTTCTTAAATGTGCACCTGTTTTAAATTTCAACTCATGAAATTGCCACTCCTTCATTTATAGTGTTAGAAACTGCCATCGAAAATATTTCAGTTGTTTCTATTCATTTGAAATCCCAGTTAGAACATTTCCCCTAAATTTTTGGCCTGCTGACACATTAATAGGTTCTGCTTAATTTTTCCTTATTTAGTTTGGTTTTGAGAATGTTTGCCAGGTGCAAAGCAGTTACTCTGGAAAGCCAGTTGCCAAACTCCAAAGACAAAGGTAACTTTTGTAACTGTCATATGTATTCATGGAACATAATTAAAAGCAAATCTAAAACGGTAAATGCACTTTTTTATATACCTTGTTAAACCTTTGCTTTGACCCACAGCTTGCTAAACAAACTATAGTATCACTAAAAAAAAAGCACACAACTCTTATTATCTTTGAGAAGCTTAAATAAGAGCACAACATCTCACAGCAGGCAGGAATAAGAACCTACTTAATAAATTATCTGCTAGAAACTACTACGTAAATTGCATTAAAGGGTGCAAGAAACTGGGGAAGATGTCTTACATCTCTTCAGAAATTAGGTAACGACCACCGACACTCCAAGTTCTGGGCGACAGTCTTCCAATTAATTTTCATTTAATTAAGATACACTTTTATTTGGTTAATCCTGAGACTTGAAAAATCATCCGACTTTATAATTTTGGATTTTGGCTTGCTTTGTCACAACAGAATTCTCCTAAAACACTATAAATGGCTAGACACAAACCCTTAAAACACAAATTCTATTTCTCAGATACGTGACGGTTTAGTTTAATTACTTGAAGGTAAATATTAATTTAATTAGGTGTCAACAGCTTAATGAAAAATTAACTGCAAGGATAAAAACCTCAAACTTAGAGCTTCTGGGCAAAGCACCCCAACACTACAAGAAGCTCTGATGTAATCTGTCTATTCTTAGTCTCTCTTTCTCCCCCTGCTCCTTCCCTTCTTTCATTTTCACTTCCTTTCTCCTCACTTCCCCTCCTCACCCACAGGGTCTCCAGCCTTTGATGATCAGTGACAGCCTCACACCAAACAGAACAGCACCAAATCCTACAGCCTGGTGACCAAGACACTCTCTTTTTAATGAGGAGATCATACCCACCCCATTTCTTTAGGATATACATAGTCATTACAATAAAAGCATCCTCACGCACTGGCGTTGCACAATGAAAACGCCTGCAACCTCGCAGAAAGCTGCCTCACTGCACACACTGGGTAAAAACGGAGTCATTTGGGAGCTTCAGCAGAGGACCTAAATCATGCTTACGCTAACGGAAGGACCAAGCTGATCAGAACAGCAACAGAAGGAACTTGGGGCTTGTAAAGGCAAACTCCCCATGCCTATAGGGCTTTAAAATCAGGTATGTACCAATAAGCTGAGTTAGCAGGGGTGCTAGGAAAAACTAAGTGGGGATTTTAGGGTGTCCTTTAGCCTGAAGAGCTGTAGTTCTACCTACTGAGACCAACAAGAGACAAACCCTGTGCTCGGTGGGTGTGAGCAGCACGCTCTCGCCGTGCCACGCTGTAGGAAACGGGCTCGGGGCCTGCAGCCAAGCAGGCATCAGCAGCTCCATGCCCCACTGCTCAGGCTGCAGATAAGGCAGGTGCTTCAACTCGTGCCATTCAGGCTCTTCTGCCATGCTCACAGGCTTGCCCAAAATTGGTGTCCACACGTGGGCTTTGGTCCAAACAGTTTGGACAGGTGCCTGCGCTTAAAATGCAGTTTAGACGTAGCTTTACTGACCATCTGCCATAGGTTTATCGCACCCCTGGGGAATTACGTTTTATTTGCTCTGAAATTACGTAGTATCTTGCTCTCCAAAATGCTGCCTGCTATTTAATCTGTTTACAGTAAATAAAATAAATCCCATAAAGCGTTCTGTGAAAGCTGGTGAGTCAGGAACACTACACAGCCCAAACTGTGACCATTCCATTAATTTTTGGCATTAATCCTAAAGTAGGGATTAATAGCAGAATAACGACATATTTAACACTGAATTTACCTTTCTGTAAAACGGCTGGTCTCCCACTGCCCTTGTTTTCAGGAATTCTTCGCTGTTAAACACTCTGTGTTCATAATTCAGATGGTCTTTTACCTCCCTGGAAATAAAATAAATAGAAAGATAAATATGCTTGGGGATTTGTAAGTAAGTTGCCCTTTTGCAGCAGCAACCCACTGGTACTACTAGAATCATGCTGCAGTATCAGAAGGCAAATTCAATTTTACTGAACAAGCCTGAGCTACTGAATCACAGAAAAAATAGACTCTTGTAAGAAGCAAAACAGGCTACCTGCTGCCACTGCCATTTCCAATCAGCAAGGTCACTTACAGTCCATGGGATTAATTTCAGTAACCCCTGGAGGAGAATCTGTATATTTAAGTCACAATTTAGGCTCCAACCCTGAAATTGTGTTTTTATACAGGATCCCATACAACCTGCTGGAGGCACTATGAAGACAAGTGTACCTCTCCACATGGGCAATGTGGAATGTGTGATCTGGCTTCATATTATCCCACTGCATGACATCTGTAACATGCACATGAGACACTGATAATGTTTCGCTGCACTCTCAAACTCTGCTCCTAAACCCAGCACTAACTGACAACTCTTGTTGTGTCTGAAGAGAAAGAGTTATTGAAATAAGAGAGAAAGTGAGATGCAAAATCGATGTCGATTTTTAGTATATGCATGGCCACAGCAGGCAACAGAGGCTCTGTGCTATCCCTGAAAAACCAGACACCAGTTCTAACTTCTGTGTCCTAAAAACGAGACAGAACGAGCTGTTTCAGGAGCAGCATGTGTGTTTTTCAGGAATAAAAAGCTGTTCTTTGAACTCAAGCCCATGAGTAAGTTATTTAAGCTATAGATACGTGCTAGTGGCTAAAATCAGGGCTCCTTTTATCATTCTATCTTATTTCACCTATTCGTGCTGGATATTAAGAAATAATAAATTCCCATGAAAGCACATGAATGAAGAAAATAATTTGGTGAGCTAAAATCAAATATAAGCACAACTGGGGAATCTTATACCCATGCAGAGACCTGACAAAAGGCCACTACATCGCTCGTCTTTCACGTATGTGTTCAGAAAAACGGTAGTTAGTACAAGTACATAGTTCTATATCATTTATCGTGGTTTGCTTTAAACATGGAACCTCGTGCACACAGAAATACTACAGTGCTTCACTGGAGAGAGCAGCAACTGGCAGCACAATTGCATCAGAGATTTACTTTCCTTCATTCCTGGACGGTGGTAGACAGAGCATTAGAAGATAGAAGAAACAATGCTGAAAAAAAGAACAAAGAGAAAGTTTGAAGGAAAGGAGAAAGAAAGCAAGAAAAGAATCAACCCTTTTGCAAAAGGTTACTATCATCTCTTAAATACCAAAGCATCCGTTCATTTTTTTGTAGACAAGCATTTAGTGAGTTAAAGAGTTCGAGCTGCTCAGGCAGGAAAAGGCATTTCTTGTTCATCTTTATCTGGAACATATTGCTGCCAGACACTGAAATCCCCCAAATCCCACAGTGGCAGCACATCAGGTTTTAAATGTATTTTGTTTTCCGGATCCAGCTGTGCTCTCTGTAGTCTGTTTCCTCCACATCCAGCAGCTAATGTCCTTGCAGAGGGCCCAGCCATTTGTGTGACTGTTCTCTAAACTGACCCAACAAAAGCGAGGCAGCTAACAAAGCCCTGGCACCTGGGCTGTATAAATCAACCCAGCACCTCCTGACTGGAAGTGTCAGGAGCAGGCAGGTGAGCAGTTCCATAGCTGATCCACAGAGAGCTCCATCCCCAACAAGAGGCAGTGGGAAATGGCTGGGAACTTTCCCCTCTTTTTTTTAAGAGATGAGGGCTGCACTTCTCTTCCTGGAATCCTCACACAACAGACACGCAAGTCCAAAATTGGAACAGCTTCACCTAAGATGTCCTAGTAATGTGTATCACAAAATTGCTGGGATTGGAAGGGACCTCTGGAGGTCATCTGGTCCAACCCCCTGCTCAAGCAGGGCCACCTACAGCAGGTACTAGACGTATCCAAATACATTAATGATTGATATCCCAGCAGGCTGGCAGGACCTCCTTCTCATATCCCCTCACAAAACTTACAAGATTTGTCTATGAAATCGGACAAAATAAGAATATTTTCAGTGACACCTTAACCAGTACCATATGCTCTTGGAATAATAAAAAAAACAAAAATATTCTCTCCACTCACCTGAAAATATTAACAATTAACTGCAAAGTCATTTGCTGAACTTCTGTATTCAGCTTCTGCTGCCAAGCCCTTCTGCGCATTTGGAGTTCACCAAGATCTGTGCTGGCACGGAGATGGCACAGCTCTAGGTCATAATGCAGCCGAAGACCCTCCACTCTACAAAGAAAAGAAAAATAAACTTCAAGTTACACACTAACACCAATGTTTTCTTCCTATCTGTTAAAGGAAATGTTATTTAGCTCTCACAAGTTTTTTTTTTTTTTACCAAGTGCAAGACTGATTTACAAGCACTGACAAGCTAACAAGATTCCCGGAAGTCCTACTAGTACACGTACATCACAGTGCACTCAGTTTTCTGTATAAAGCACAGTAAACTTCAGAAAAAAATGCTTGTAATCAAAAACAAACCAGTGTTCTAGGTGTTGCAGCATAATATGGTTATGATTGTGACTGCTTAAAAGTTACTTGTATACAAATTAATTGAAACCTTCTATTTTCCTTCAAATGGCATTTTATATGAATTAAATAATATGAATTAATAATAAATAACACAAAATAAAAACATTAAAAAGAGAGCCCAACATGATTTACGCGCTATGATACACACTGTTTCAGTATCTTTTCACCTTTTTATGAAAGTTTCCGCGGCTTGTGCTGGAACATCTGGAATTTCAGGTTCTTCTTCATCCATTTTTGAACGTGCAATATTCCCATTATCAATATTAATTAGAATTAAATCTTCAGTTTCCTTTTTAACAGAAGAAAACAGAGAGACTGACAATGTATTTCTGTTTCTCCTTAATATACAAGAGTACTACCACCTACTAAAAGAGTGTTACTTAAATAAGAGTCTGAAAAATGATGACAAAAACAAACCTTCAGAATAACTGAGAAGTTATATACTTTATATAGCTGGTTTTTCTTTTTATTAAATAAATAACTCCATGACAGAGAACAGCAGCTCCATTAGAGTATTTTCAAGTGCATGCTGACCTCTTAACCCAGCTGCCTGGAAAAGGAATCTAATTCATCCCACACAACTCTTTAAGCAAAGATCTAAAGGGAAATCACTCGTACACAAACGACATGTAAATGGAAATTTTCCCCAGATGAAAAAGAAACTCCCAGAAGCCACGAACAAAGAAAATAAAGGTAAGGGATATAACAAGCAACTTATCCCAATAAGCCAATGGTCACACTAACATGACTCTTATTACTTTTAGTTTCTTCACTTCTCACGCACCTAAATAACAAAACCAAGTTTCTAGGTGAATCTGAAAGAAGGGAGGGAACACACACATGGGAACTGAACAGCAAGAACAGGAACATACCGTGCTAACTTCTTCAAAATGGTCGATATGACACCCCATCAGAAAAGATGTTGGGGCCATTACGAAATCCAGCATGTGACGAGACAGAATAGGCACAAAAGTGTGCTGCCACTGAAGAGGATGAAGGTATAACATAAAGCATTCAGCCACGAGAGTCAGCAGGGCCCAGTCAGAAGAGAAGAAAACAATTCTCTGCTCAGTCAAAATGCAGGTCAAAATCTGAAAACAACAAAATGCTAAGTGTTTACAAGGAGTTACATCTAGAACATACAACATATACACAAGTATTTCATCTGCTTGCAAAACAGCCTCACAAGTTCTGTTTTCTAAGAGATACCTTATATATTTTTAAAATTGAAGTAACATCCAACTTGTTGTTGCTACCAACATCCAAGCCATGGCACGTATTGGTTATCTCGCAAAGGTGAGGACACAAACTCCATGCTCCAGATGCACCAGTTGCAGAGGACCATTACGGATTTCTGATAGCTCCTTTCATAACATGCAGAAGTGGGTGGAAAAACGGGCGCATCAGAAAAAAAAAAGAAGCCAGTACCACCTCCCCTCTCAGGAGGTTTACAGACATGGATAGAGGTCTCCAACCTGAGCTTTTTAGAGAAAGTGACACCAGTACTGCTATAGATATTGAACAACCTAACTGAACTTTGAAGTCAGATCATACATTTAAGCAGAGTCAGATCGAGTAACCTACAAGGACACTTCAAATCAAAATTACTGGACAATTCTATGAAACCCTGAAAAAAATTCTTTGCAAATAGCTTCTTGTATTTTCTTGTCTTTCTATACCATTTACATTCTCTTTGCAAGAGTGCCAACTGTTACTAATCCATCCTACAGGTCCTTTTTTTTTTTTTTTTTTTTTTTTTTTTTTTTACACATGACAAGCGTTCTTATGAACCTTCTGAAAATGCATTTTATGAGAAATCAAAATAAAATCTGTCAGCTTGGGCATTTATATTTTAAAATGTATGCTTAAGAAATTTAGCACCTGTTGCTAAACTGCAGGAGAAATAAATCCAGTATGCCTTAATCTGGTCTTTAAGTAAGGAAATATCTTAAGAAGTATGGTTTATTATGCCATATTTTCCATATGCAGAACTAAGGCTATTCTGAATTGCTGGGTTTATGATGGTTTTTGGTAACTAAAACCTCTTGTGTTTTTTTTTTTTTGTTTGTTTGTTTTAAATACAAATTACCAGTACCATTAATCCCACATACAATTTAAAGTGTTGATGAGCTTTACCTGCAGCACCCGCTTTGGCTTGAAACACAGCAACGGAAGGTGAAGATCCAAGTCAATAACTGGACTGTCCGGGTCCTCTCGTGAAGGAATTATTATTTGAAGTGGTTTCATATTAAATACCTGTTACAACAGATGTTTTCTGTTTATTTCTTAATAAAAGCGTTCCCACACCACATTTAGCCCAGAATTTTAGTTCCAGCTACAAAGCATTAAGATGAACTAACAGCAAAAAGGCAGGTATTTGAGCATTGGAATAGAAACAGAGAGAAATATCAAAAGATATAATCTCTAGTTTGAAAGACTGACAGGGACTTTGTTTCCTTTCATTATCATAGGTTGCTTGCCCAAAAAAACTTTAAAAGAAAATACTTTTAAGACTTCTGAAACCTTCTTTGTTACAAGTATATTATAATGCAATTTATATCTGTACGTACAACTGGAAAATTCAAAGTCTTGTTAAAATTCATTTAGGAAACAGAAAAATTATGAACGTTATGTGAAGAAATCAAGCCAAACAAAATGGCCTCTTTCAGTGTTTCAAATATTCCACTTCAAATATCAGGGGGACAAATGCTGCATGTGCTGGATACCTTGGTACTTGGCAGCTGGTTTAGCCAATCACTCAATGTTCCACCCATGCTCTTTTTTCCTCTTCTCCAAACCCCTTATCCAAGGTTCAAGGAAATCAGCTAAGGAGAAGCACATGGCTGAAGCACTGCCTCCTTGGAAGCCATTTCCGGTAGATGAAAGATAACAACGTGCCCAAAATCAGACGCAAGACAGGGAACTCCCGCACTTTGGTCAAGTGACACAGTTATAGGATTTACTGGGGTTTATATATGTGTATTCAGCAAGACGGCAATGGGATACTGTACAGGTGAAAGGGAAATTTTGTTTCCCTTTTGACATCAGTTACGTATCAGCAGGTGAAATCTCTGATCTGACAGGAAAGAATTTTCTCTAATTTATACAAAGCACCATCCTAGAGCTTTATAACGTGTCACATGAAGATAATTAGGAAATTCAGCATCAGTAATTACCAAGTGCAGCGGTCCTGGTGGCGGGCTGGGTATTAAAAATAATTTTGCAGCAAATTCTTTTATGTGATCATCGACATCTAAATCCTTGAAAGGTCGCAGTTGCACCAGTAAGCTGAAATTAAATTATAGAAAAATATTTATAAATAATAACATATAAACATGAAAAAAGCTTTTTTGTTGACAACCTAGAATTAAGAGGCATTACTAGGAGCAATGAATCTATTACACCAGATAATTTGTTTCTAATTTATTGGATACTTTAGTGGCTCCATTTAATTTTAATGACGCTGCTGTGTCAGAAGCAGACCGGTATTTTGGTTTGGTTTTGTTTGTTTTACTTCCTTGCATAAAATAATGCTCCACATGTATCAGAGGATACAGCTGGCACACTTGGTCTCATGATGGCAAAACAAATCTAGAGGTGAGACGCAGCTTGAGGAAGGGGCTTATACAGATTGCTTCAAGAACAACACAGTGCCATTACGTCCATCCCATCCCAAGCACCAGACATCAGCTCTGAGATGGAAAACACTGTCACAAAAAAAGAGAAACTGTATATTAAAGAAAAAAATAAAAAACAGGCTAAACAGCAGAGGAATTTGAAGCAAGAACCATACTTAGTACAAGGCCTAGCCCTGCATGAACACCACTGTTTGTTACCGTTCCTACCCCCCAAAAGGACAAATGCAAAGTGTAAACTTGTCAAATATTGCTATTCCGGATCTGTATTACCTCAGCTGTTTCAAGGCCACACAGATCATGCAGTTTGCATTATATGCCACACCAACTCACATGCATTTAAACGTACACGGTATTAATACTGCAAACCAGGAAGTCCGACAGCATTCCTGGAACATAACTAAGACGCTACAAAATCTGCAATTTCAGCCTGATCTGTATGAGCAGAAATTAGGAACTTCATGTGGTTAATATTCTCCACTGTGGTTTTATTCTACTTTGTATCTTCTTTGAACTCTTGCAGAAAACTCGTTCTTGGGAAAGGAAGCAGTCTACAAAGCAACTGAGTAGCTCGAGGGATACATCAGAAGTCAGGACATCATATTTGTTTACAGAATGTAGATTCCTGAATCAAGACACACTGTTCTGTGTCACCAAGCTTTATAGCACGTTAGCAATAAGGAAGACATCTAGATTTACTAAATTCACCTTTGGAAGCTGCCTTGGGCTGAGTACTAGGCTGCAACACGTATCCCCCACAGTCCATCAGCTACCAGGGGCGTGGAGGCGGCAGGGGGAAAGGAATTTGGAAATTCTCAAAGAAATCCAGGCAGCAGAACCATTTTCAACATGCTGCCACACTTAGGCCACATCTAAGGTACCAAAAACAGCACCGGTAGACCCAAGAGCTTTTTGTTTGTTTGCTACTTTATTATTATTTGAGATTAAAAAGCATGTGGAGACACATCCAGTAAGTGTTACAAGAGAAACTACCTGACCCTGATGCTGCAAAGGAGCAGATGTACAAAAGGGGCTGTGAGAGCCTCCTGATCAGCACGCTGCACCCATCAGTGTAACAGCAGCTGGCAGCTCTACACTGCAAATGCCTGCTGAAATAAAGGAGGTAATCTCTGAGACATTAGAGAGGGAGCTAAGGAGTTTACACACCTTCCATTACCTCTATTAACTGCCCTCAAACAGATTTTTCAGAAAGCAAGACCACAGGAGGATAGGTGCTTTGTACTGCCTCGGTGCTGCGAGCTATTTGCACTTTTCTCAAGGCAGCTGAAGAGACTCCTGTGCAGGTTGGAAGATTTCTTGTTTGAATGGAACCTATTCATCCATCCAAGATGAGAGCTCGTCCAGAGGGAGATCACTGCCAGGGATATTTCACTTTGTGAGTGAAAGATCGTCATTACTATGACAAAAGTTTGGAAGTTCACTTTGCAGTTCAAAGCACCTACATGGATCTAACTTTTGATGCTGTGTTCTCATCTTTAGTTTGAGCCTGTTTTCCAGTTGTTATTTTTACTATATTTTGGCATTTGATAAAGATTAGGAGCCCGAGTTTTATCTAGAAATTCTTATGATGATAAAATACCTGAGGAATCTTCTAAACGAAAACAAATAACCACCCACCTATGCGCAATCCCCTGCACTGCAGGTCCTGCAGACAACGAGCTCTGCAGAACAGAGCTTTTTATTTTTGTATTTTCCCAGAAATCTCTTGCTGGGTCAGGATCCTGAACAGAAACAGAACCTACTTCAACATCAGCCCTTTATTAGGGATCACAAAGAGGATTTTTCCCACAGGTAATTACAGGACAGAGCTACACACTAGAAACAGGTGGTTTAAGGTCCACCAGCAAGTTTTTTCAAATCCCCAGGCTGGCAGAATGATAAATCAGCGAAAGCACCCAGAAGAGGGGTAAATGAACATAACTGCCTTTCTGCTTTACAGGCAAACTGCGACAAAATTTTGTAATGTTACAAAAAGCTGAAACAACCCCAGCTGCACAGGGAACTATGCTCAAAACAGATCACTGAGGTCTCGTTTACTATAATTGCTTATATTCCATTCAGAACTGCCACACATCCCAGCAACTAACTGTTTGATGCCCTATGAGGAAAAATAAATAGATCAGTAACACAACCAAAACCAAAAATATGTTACCTCTCCACTTCTTCCTCTCCTTCCACTCAACTCCACCCTGGCACAGTATGATACCTTTTTATAAAAAACAAAAAACCCCAAAGGGTAGACATTCTGATCTTATCTGTCCAATGGAGTCAAGGAAAGCACGTGGTGATCACGAGCTTTGAAACAAAAATAAAAATCCTGAAGAACACATGGAAGCGTAATCAGTTGAGTTTCCAGTTCAGCAGGAAAAGCCAGCACCGAATCGAGTTTTGCCACTTGCACTTCCCCTCTCCTTCCAGCTGCACACACACACTAGGATCTTACAGCCAGACGCAGCAGCGATACGGAAGGAGAGCTGTGCCACTAAATGGCAAATTCCCCCGCTATATGACCAGGACAACTTGCAGTTCTGCTACCCTGGAGAACTGCCATATAATTATTGACATATCTACAAGCCAATTAAAGCTTAGATGGCAGGTTAAAGATAAATCTGAACTGCCCTTAGAAACCAGTGCAGTTTAAAGGAAGAAGCCATCTAGAGTTACCTTGGAGGCTAATGCTTTAAGTGAGTGCAAAAAACGTGTTATGCATGATCAAGGCGGAAATATTTAATTATAATGTTTGAAATACCCAGCCAGAGGCAGAAGGTTGCATTTCTAAAGAGATGACTCCACCTGCAACTTTCTTTCCACACGTGCAGGACTCCACCTGCAAGCTGGTTCCTGTCTGCTCTGAACAAATACAGGAGACCTAGAAACGTTTCTGTAACCTCTGGAATTTTCCATGGCTTTCCTGAACATTTTCCCACTTCTCCCTTAGTGGACTATTTAAAAATGCTTTCCCAAACTGACTGCTTCATCCAGCTCAGAAGCATCTCACTTCAGAGAGGAAATGACTCATGAACATACCATATAAACCTCTGCTGAGCACCCTAACTACAAAACTGAGTCTACGCTATTTCCCAGCCTGTGGATAGCTAGAGAGTAGTATGGCCCTATATGGGCTGAGTTCAGGGAATAAAAGAAGCATGAAGCTGGACTGGGTTTATGTGGCAAGGTTTTGGTAGCAGGGAGCTGCAGGGGTGGCTTCTGTCTGGGGGGAGCTGCCGCCCGTGGGGGACCCGTGCTGGAGCAGTTTGCTCCTGGGGGATGGACCCCGTGGGACTGAGCCGTGTGGGAGCAGTTCCTGAAGAGCTGCTGCCTGTGGGCAGCCCCCGCAGGCTCAGTTCAGGAAGGACGGCATCCCGTGGGAGGGACCCCACCGGGAGCAGGGGCAGAGAGGGACCGTGAAGGAGCGGCAGAGACGAAACGCTATAGACTGACCACAGCCCCCATTCTCCATTCCCCTGCGCCCCTCAAGGCGATGAGGGAGAAGAGGGTGGATCGGGAGAAGGTGTTTTTAGTTTGCCTGTAGTTTCTCACTGCTCTAGCTTGTTAGTCATAGGCAATAAATGTCATTAATCTCCCTATGCTGAGTCTGCTTAGGCTGTCACAATAATTGGTGAGTGATCTCCCTGTCCTTATCTCAACCCTTGAGCCCTTCCCGTCGTATTTTCTCCCCCTTTCCCTTTGAGGAAGGGGAGTAAGAGAGCGGCTGTGGTGGAGCTTGGCTGCCCAGCTGGCTAAAACCACCACAGAAGCGTATTATAAAGGCCTGATAAATTGCAAAGCATCACTGCTCAGGTATACAGTTGTAACAGTTACACAGATTAGCATTTATTTGAGGTTTGGGACTATAAAAAGCAAATGAATCACCTCCTGCAGTACCAATGGCTGATGCAAATGACTAAAATGGAAGGACTGGAAAAAGTGATCAGGGCAGGAAAGGAGAAAGTGAAACAAAGATTTCCTTTCTCATTTACTGGTCATCTGGATTTTGCACTAGCCTGTGAATACCTGTTTCTACCATGTTGATGTCCCTCATCCACACTTAACCCCTTTATTAATGTTCTGAAAGTGACAGGACAGAGCTAGCATGAAAAACAGCAGTGGGTGTTTTCTACTTAAGGGCAGCCAAGAGTTACTCACTTCTGGTATCAAAGCTTTTTGAAGGAAACATCTGAATTACCAGGAAGGAAGGAACTGCTTTGTTCTTCCGGGACTCTCTTATCTAAACCAGGGAAAGCCAGCCTCTGCTACATTCAAGCCCACAGGGGAAACGACCAAGGTACAGAGTCCAGTTGGGAGGTAGCGATGCACCCACCGCACCCACGAAACACGCTGCTGCCTGCTCACCTGCCCAGCACACCAACAGCAGGCAGAAACAGGTTGGCAGACTCAAGCTGTGGCCTAAAACCCTAGTATTTTTCAGCTTACATATAAGAATATCACTTGCTGAAGCAAATCCCTGCAAAATGAAGACACCTGACGTCAAATTTGTCTCTACAAAGCCTGACTGAAATTTACTGAAAGGAATCTTCTACCTCTGCAAGCAAAGATTAGCCAGGAATGTCCACCACGCAGTGCCAGGCTCCCTCGTGCAAGGAGCTTTTAAGCCACTTCAGAAAAGCATACAGATTTTAACAGTTTAACAACAAAGCAACATACAGAGGTTATGACCTCAAAATAAGTTACTGAAGAAGATTGACTTACGTTCACTTATCTTTTAATCCATCTGCACTGCAGAGTTTGAGTGTTTCTGACCCATGAAGTACTCTAACGCTACAATTTTATCTCCTAGTTCTACGACAGCCAGGTAGCCACTGTACTGCCTCAATTAAATTGGATTATTTAGTTAAAATGTCATTAACTGCTTATTCATACATATATTCACGTTCTTGTGGCATTTGTGTGGCGCATAATAAAGAGGTCTTTGGCTTTTGAAGTGATTTTCAGCAGTGTGACAGAACTGCACTCATCCTTCTTCCAATGGAAAGCAAAACAAAAACCAAACAAACAAAAAAATCGCCACAAAGTCTGAGGCATCTGTTTCCTGCAAATTGTTATTCTTGTAGGCATACCAAGAATATCAAAGAAAACAAAGACGTCATCACATCTAAACATTAAATTCTTTAACATTTAGAACTTGTGTTTTCCTGCTGCCCAGGTAACATTCACCTCGTGTTTCTTCTCTTCCACTCCCTCCCATGTGATAGAATCTTAACTTAAACCTGTTTTAGCATTCTGCACGTTGTGGGAACTCATGTATGAAAACCTGCACGGTTATATCCAGCAGAAAGGCACAGGATAGCAAGCCTTACCATGAGAGACAATCCTTGAGGGCATTAAAATACGGGTATCTGGATATAACACAAATAGCAAGCGGTACAAAACAGTCCGACTTCTTCTCAGTCCGCGCAGATTCCCAGTGGGGCTGCCCGTTTGAGGAAATACAGCCACCCTACAAGGAAACTACAGATTAATGCGTTTATGTTAATCAGGAATTTGTGGCTGGTATTTTCTCAAGAGCCCAAGAGATATGATACCCAATGCCCTCTGCATTTTCAGGGGATTTGGATGCCTATCTCCCTTGAGCTCTTCAGAAAAATTTCAGCCTACAAGACTAAAAATACATATCACGAAGAATTTTAGCACAGAAGATGTTTAGAAAGAACAGAGGGCACAGCCTTCACAAAAAACGTGCCCAAGGGACAAGCTCTTAAATACTCAGTCAAAACTCCTGAAAAACCTGTTATGGATTTTAATCAGAGTACACTAGAACAGCAATGCATTAAATTACAGCAGCGTTACAAAGTATGATTTGTTCTGTATTCCTACTAAGAAAAAATATCTGTTAACTAATTGCAGAAATTAAACCCGGCGTTATTTTCCAAGCGTTTTATTTTATATCTTTTAATATGTTTCAATAAAGGCATGAGTTAAATAACATACTTGCATAGGCTGGTAGTACTGCGCAACAACACCGTATGTTCTGTTACCACAGACATCTGTGAAGACCAGGAAATGAATCTGGTCCTCTTTTGATTCAGAAGTTATATAAAGTCCTCCTGCAATGAAGACAGATTTATAAAAATATATATATATATATATGTATATGTATTTAAAATATATAATGATATATATATACACACAGTGACAAGTGCTTGAAAAGTGATTATTTATAACAAATATTGCACATTGCCACTTAATTTCAGGAGAAATGTGTCGTCTGAAGGGTTTAAAATGCACATATATAATCCAACCGATCTAAGGATTATTACGAAGGTTATAAGCCACACATTACTAAAGAAGCAAGAAATACTACACGATTATTTTGCATTTTAAATGGCAAAGTTCAATAGATGAGTTTTGTTCACTTCACTCCCCCTTCAAGGTATTTGTAAGGTCTGCAGTACTAATATGCACGTTAAAATTGCTGCAATTAAGCCTGGAGGAAATAGTCATTACTAACTTTATTGTTTATCTTAGAATACACTAATTAGGCTATCTTAATAGCAAATGAAAATTCAAAGAGTCATTTAAAAAAAAGGGGGGAAAAAAAGAAAACGTGCGTGTGTGCCCGTCCATTTAAGCCAAGATTCACCAGTAGTGGACAGGGATTTTCTGCTTCCCTCCCCTGCACCTGCTGCAGCTTCTTGTGCTAATGGGTCTTGTGCTAACGGGTCCGTCCCGCACAGCTCAGCCCTACTTTCATCACCGACCTGCTGACAAGCAGACACGGTTTTTGTACTGTGGAATTCACAAAGAGAGCGAAGACGATCGTATTATGGGTCATGAAATGCATATTAAAACAGTTCTCGTTTAGAAGTGAGACCCCTACGGTACCTGGGAAGCACAGCTGTGGCAAACCAATAAGATCAACGTCCTTTGGAACTGTAATGTCCTCGGTGTCGGGTGCTTTCTGCTCCCCGTTGACACTCTTGATGTTTTCAAACTTCGGTTTCTCTTTCTTCTTTCGGAAAGACCGACGTTTACTTCTGTTCAAGTTATTAGCGCTTGTATTAGCCATGTGAATATCATCTCTGCCGATAAACGGAGGCACGAATACAGAAAGAACTTCTGGATCAAGGGGAGAAAAATTTGCGGGTTTTCTTTGAGTGTCCTATAAAAAATAATAACAATAATGCGTTAAGTTGATACTCATTCTGCTAGGTTTTTTGAACCATTTTAACACGTTTTTCTCCCTGCTCCTAAAATTGTGGGTTGAGAATACACGTTTTCTCTTCCTAAATAATTCATTTTTCCTTCCAATTTCCCACTTTAAATAAATTAATGCAAGGGGAATAATCCGGTCGTTTTCAATCGGTAAAGAATCATTTTTCAACTTTCAAAAACATGCCTTATCAGTAATCCCTTTCACATAGGAAAACTAACAAATATCAAATAAGGTATTTCCTCCTTCCAAGCATTAGGATTAAACATAAGCTCTCTATAAAGTAGCAAAATAAACCAGGCAACAAATAAATGAAAGCAAACAAAATAAAGGAAGCAGAGCTGAACTGCCTGCATAAGTCTTTGTTCAATTTCAGGGAAAGTTATGTTTTGACTCAGAATAACATCCACAGGAGAAGGAGGAAGGTCCTTTCACAAAGCAACTTTATAAAGAGATTAAGAATGTGATTAAAAAGAAAAAAAAGTCGGTGTTATAATAAACACAATGTTAAGCTACTGTAAGACATGAAGCCATGATTTATTTTTTTTTTTACATATCCTGATGACTAATGGAACAGACATCCCAAGATGAAATTACAACATTTTATAGCAGGCAACTTCGTGAGGTACTACTGCACAGAGAGCCCTTGCTGCCTCGCTTTGAAAAACTGTGGGAAAAGTCCTCAGAAAAGGAGATTCCCTTCTACTTCAGAGAGCTTTTTGGATTCTTGACCATGCACCTGATATGAGTAGCTGCATTTTAACTACTTCACTGTAATTTTAATTCCTTTGGCAAGGCAAAAACAGCAAGTGAGAGTTTTGCTTAGCCAACAGATATTTGGAAACAGGAAAGGCAAGTCTCACTGTGGCTGACAAGCCTTTCCGTGTGCACTTTTTGCCAACCTTGAAGACAGACAAAGCATACACGCAGCTTCTTTTACCTTAAGGCACGATGCAACTATCACTTATATTTTAAATAATCCTTGAATACCAACGCTGGCCTCATTATTTGCCCCACTTTTTCAGGTAGCTGTAATACACAAGGCTCTGTTCACTGAAGCCCATCCTCCTCTGTCAAAATTTTGTAACAGAAAGTCTCAGCTTACACATTCCAGCTGATGAACCCACCAGCAGTCTTCTTCACGTGTGAAGCACCACAAGAAAAATGAGAAGGAATACTTACCTTCATGATATATTAGTTACTGGATTATAAGATCCACCATACTCTATAATAGCATACTTGGAAAAAAAATATTTCCATAAAAATAAGAAATAAAGAGTGTGGGGAAAAAAACACTATTATTTCATAGAACAGAGTCTGAAGTAGAAAGAAATAGAGGGGAAAAGACAAAAGTTCAGGTAAATATCCACTGAGATACTCAAAAGGTACAGCAAGGACTTTAAGAGCAACTTACAAATCGGGGTACTGAGTGCCATACCCCGCCAAGAACTTCAGGTGTCATTTTTCTTAGTTGGTGACTGACAACCAGAGAGAAATCTAACGCGATCCCTCTCAAAAAAATAAAACACAAACAGAAAAAAATCCACGCTGCTAAGCACTGCAGAAGGAAGTTAAGAATTAAGGCTTAGCCCTGAGGCTGTTGTGGTAGGGAAACACAGACCCACTCCAACATCAGCAATCTCAACTTGGCAGCTTTGCCCCGCAGAGCTTTTGATGGGAGGCTGCTTTGACAAGGCAATCCCCGACTTCCTCTGAAGGCATCTCTATGCTACAGAGCGCTGGATGGCAGCCAGCGATTTAACGGCCTCTCAGCCTAACAGCTCCTAACGTGGCAGGGCCTTGATGGCTGGGACTACAAGAGAGGCATTAGACACCAATTTGATTTTTATTTCTTTTCCCACAGAACAGCCTCGTCAGCGTTGTCGCTGGCTCAGTGACCCAGTTGTCAACAGCCAGATCAGTTTGTATTAATGTCTAAAGCCCAAGTCATATTTTCTTACCCTCTCAGTTCAGAGAACGAATAGGCAGCAACCCAACAACATCCACTTGTGTCTACTATTCTTTGAGCATTTCTTACTCTCTGCTTCTCCTGCCACTTCTCTGTTTCGGGATGCTTCTCTTCTGACTGTTGCATTTCACTACCAATGTCCTTGCGGCATACCTAGCTTCTTGTAAAGACTAGTGCCTTTTCTCTCCTGTAATTCTGCAAGATTCTTGAAGTCCGTGATCTTATTCCACTGCTATTTACCCATTATGTTCCTGTGATAACAGTGCCACATGCGACACAGATAAAAGAGACTTTTTTAAAAACAAAACAAACCAAACAAAAAAAAAAACAATGACCACACTGCTTTAGACAAAAACAAGAAGCAGAGTGTTGAAAACACAGAACGGAGCATCCTCTCAGCCGTGTGATCTCGACTATTTGGTGTCTCCTTGATGGCATTCTCCTCTTCCCATCGCTGAAGAAGTTAATTCCACCTCAGGTGTCACCAAAGAATTGGCTTCTTTAAGGAAGAACCGGGCAGGGAAAGGTATGAAGCGTCCCCTAGAGGAAGGGACCTCTGGAGGTGACAGCAATGATAACTTTGAAGTTAAATCAAGTTGCTCTGGGTCTCATCCAGCTGTTTCAGAAATCCATTGAGAAGCAGATTCTCCCAACTTGTGCTGCAGCCCTCAAGTAACTTAAACCACTTCTTCTGGTAGCCCTCCTGTTGGTCAGCAGCTGTCTGCATCAAGGTATCCAAAAGTGGGCCAGTATTTCATGTGTGAATGAGCACTGAGCTACAATAATAACAATAATCATCACTTACCTTCACCTACTAGCTATGGTCTTGATAACACAGGCCATTACCCGGCAGCTTTCACTACCACAAGCTCACACTGCTGACTAATATTCAATGTGATCACACCTGGCTGCTTCTGCACAACATGACACCTCACTTCCAGGAGGCCACTACAGAAAAAGTCCAAAAAAAACCTGGTTTGGTGGTGACGTCTGCTTTGGGATGGCCAGAAAGCACAACACAGCCATTAAAGAGCAACATCTGTAATACTAATGGCGGTGGGTAGATTTAAAACCCAACAATGATGGAGCCAATGGAAGATCCCAGATGCCTCACAGACTGCCGGGATGTCACACTCATCACTTTAAAACTCAGCTTTATATCTGGAAATCTTAGAGCAAAAATTATCTTGGCAATAAGGACAATTAATGGGTGACAGCCCAGAAGCTTCTGCGCAAAACTGTCTCTTTGTTCCCGGAATCCCCACTGACAACAGGTAAGTCTCTTAAAACTTCTCCTGTCTGGGGAGTGGTTTAAACATCATGCTCCCACTGACCTCATTGACTTTATTACTCCACGCTGCAATAAAGTTAATGCATAAACACAATTTCCAGACCAAGATCTGAAGCATTGACAAGGTTATCCTACTGTTATATCTGTAAATATCACCGGTTTTCATCCACATTTTATTATTCCTGTCAGAAGTTCTCTTCTTTCTGCACTCACTGGAATTACACAAAACATAGCCCAACATTTTCTCATGTAGATAGTGCTGTGGAAGGAAAAGGAAGTGGGATAAACCTACAAACTTTCCCCAAGATAACAATTATTCTGTGGTGTAACAGCTTGAAGAGATGTTACTGTAGTAACATCCACACCCATAGAGACTACTTTCCTTTCTGACATTGTGTTTTGTACTGTGAGCAAAAAGAGGATTCAAAGCACGTGATGTGATCAGAACAATGGAAAGGCTTTTTTTTTTTTTTCTTCAGCCAGTTTCCTATTTATTGTTCCACATGTTTTTGGAAGCAATGAGATCAAACTGAGTATACAACAGTGGATGAAAGTGAAAAGAAAATTCATCCCTTCTGGGCCTGCTCCTGAAGCAGATGCCAAAACAACACATACACACCGATTTCAAAAGCCTGGTGGTAACATTTATGGCATAACTACTTCCCCAATTTGAATGTATACATGAATGAGATCCTGGAATTTGAACCTCTCTTTAGCCACTATCACTTAAGAAGCTGACATCAGCAGAAACCGTCTCCTGAGTGAGTAAGCACCAATAACACGTTTAACAAAGCCTTTTTTATCTAACGCTATGAGAGCACACGGCCAAATCCAAGTTGAAGAAAGACAGCAGAGATCCATGGGACCAGGAGCTTGGCTTTCAGCATGTGCCAGCAGCACCACGGCTATTCCCACAGCCAGACAGCTTCGAGCAGAGCCATCAGCACATATCAACAAAGCAAAATTAACCAGAGGACTTTAATTGTTAACTCACATGTGCAGCGGCAGGTCACGAGCACGTTACAAATATTCTAGGCTGAGTCCAACCTATCGACTCCTGTTGCACCTGAATCAAACAGGTTGTAATTGGGAGCACTTAACGAGTCCAACCTTAACCTCAATACCAGGATTTTGACCTCTATGTTATCCTGAGGGTATTTATTCTTGTTTCTAGCTTTTTTTCCACCACAGATGGGAAATGGGATGTTAACCTGTAAAGGATACACGCTATTCAAGCATTTTGCTGTTCCAGCTTATATAAAGCCACTTTGCATCCTTCACCAAAGCCCAGACCTTCCAAAAAGCGTAATTACTTCACATTTTTGTAGAATTCTCCCTGCTGTTGACAGTCTCCTGTCAACTTTTCAAGCATTTCTGCTGCATCCGATGACAGCAAGAAGGCCACCCAGGTGCTTCACTCGCGTCAACACTTGGGGAGAGAAGCCCAAGGAGGGCAGAGAGGAGTTTGCCCGGCTCGGACATGAGGTAAAAGCCGGGGAAGAAGCTGCAGAGGCTGTCCCACGGAGGCTGCCCCACGGAGGCTGCCTCCCGCTCCCCCTCAGCCCGCCGACCCCCCTCACCTGCAGGAGCGCCCTCAGCCGCTCTTTGGGCACGCCGACCATCAGGCAGACCTCCAACAGGCCCGAGGGCAGCACGTCCTCCATGGCACAGCAGCACGGGGCGGCAGGGGACGGGAGGACGCGGCGCACCTCCGCCTTCCCTCAGCGCCGCCCGTCCCCTCCCCTCAGGCGGCCCCGGGGAGGCGCCGCTCCCTCAGGGGGCTCCGAGCCCTCCTCTCCCCTCAGGGAGTTCCGCTTTCTGATTGGTCGTTCTTCCCGTCGCTCTGAGGGATATGGCCAATCAGAGCCGCCTAAGGGAGTTAGGCGGGCTTTTCGGGGCGGGGCGTCGCTGCTTGTGACCGCCCCGGCTGGGGGGGGGTGTGGCCGCATGGCGCTTGGCCGGGCTCCTCCTCCGGGAAAGCTCCCGGGGAAGCCGCTCCCCGCCTCAGGGGTGTAAACTTTGATTGCAATCCTATTTGGGACTCAGTCATTTATTACAACTGGGGGCTCGTCCGGGATGGCTTTGGTTCCCGAATTCTGATTTGTTCTAGGAGAGGCGCCCCACCATTTGGTGGCTCCTGTTCGAGTCGGGTCGGGACTAACGCCATCTTGTACCTGAATAAAGGCAAGCAAAGAGTTTGGTTTGGTTTTTTATGAGCTCCCTTTGCCGGTTGCAGCACAATATTTTGCCCGTAGTTCTGCGCGCGAAGATCCGAACGAAGACGACGGAGTCGTGAGTATTTAAGGCGTGTACCGTTCGGTTGGGTGGGATCCGGTTGCCTGTGTGTGTGTGAGAGAGTGTGACTGAGACAGAACTTAGTTCCGAAGCGATTGTGGAGGTCTTCTAACCGCAGTTCCACTCTCCCGCGAGGGACTGGGCCGGTGAAGGACCGAAGCGATTCCTGTAGGATTCGTGGGTGGGTGCCAGGTCCTAAACCCCCTGCGGGACACTCTCACTGAGGTAACCAAGGGCTGTGGGAATTGCCATAGTAGAATTCCTAGGTGGGTCAGACAAAATCGAAGGCCAGGCACCAGAAGAAAGGGAGCAAATTACCAGACGTACCACCAGAAAGTCCATTAGGAATAATGATTAGAAATTGGAACGGTGGGGGCCCCAGAAAAGGAAAATGTAAATTAAAAGTGGTCCAGTATTGTATGATAGAATGGCCAAAGGAGCCTTTAAGACCACATGTCTTTTGGCCTGTTTTTGGATCCTTTGAAGACTGGATTTGCCAGGCCTTAAATATACATGTTAATTCAAAGGAACCTTTTAGCCAGGGGGAAAGTGATTGTGCAGGATTATGGATCAGGACTTCACCTCCTTTTCCAGCCTCAATATTTACACTAAAAGCAGACGAGAAGTTTGAAGAAGAAGAAGAAAAACCGGAAAAAGAAAAAGATGATGAATGGGAGCCATTGGATAACCTACCACCTCCATATCCTAACAGTCCACCTACCCCTCCGGTGGCTGTGGTATCTCCACCAGTACCACCGTTGCCCCTGCCTCTACCACCAACAGCACCGGAATTAGACCGATCTCCAGCTGCATGTACGAGAAGTAGGACTGCCGTATCTGAGGGAGCTTCTCTATATCCCTTAAGAGAGGTACCCCTCGGAGGCAATCAGGGAGGCATCAGGTTTGTGGCAGTCCCATTAAATACCACAGATGTAAGGAATTTCAAGAAAGAAATGGGGACCCTATTAGATGACCCCCTCGGAGTAGCTGAAAAATTGGATCAATTCCTAGGCCCTAATACTTATACCTGGGAAGAAATACAGTCCATTTTAGGGATCTTATTTACTGCTGAGGAAAGGGGAATAATTAGGCAAGCTGGAATGAGAATTTGGGAAAGACAGAATCAAGCAGGACCCCCGGGAGACCAAAAACGGCCAAATGTGGATCCCTACGGGGATCATCAACAACCCCAAGGAAGACAGAATATGGGGGATTTGAGAACATTAATCATACAGGGAATAAGGGAAGCGGTTCCCCGAGGGCAAAACATTAATAAAGCATTTAATGAACAACAAGGGAAAGATGAATCTCCAATAGAATGGTTGGAGAGATTAAGGAAAAGCCTACAAATGTATTCTGGAATTGACCCGAATATGTTGGCCGGAACCGCACTCCTTAGAACACAATTTGTAGCTAAATCCTGGGGGAACATAAGAAGGAAATTAGAAAAGCTGGAAGACTGGCAAGAGAGAGGATTAGGGAAGCACAGAAAGTATATGTTAGGAGAGATGAGGAAAAACAAAAAGCAAAAGCCAAAATCTTTGTAGCAGCAGTAAGAGAAAGTCAGGAAAAGACCCCGTCTGGAGAGAGGAGGAAAAAAGGAATAGAGAAAGCACCTAGGGGGCAGCCTTATTGAGAGAGATTCACAATTCCCGTCTGTTACTATTGCAACAAGAAGGGACGTATTCAGAGGAACTGTCGTAAGCGGGAACAAGATGAGAAAATATTCAAAGAAGAATAGGGGTGTCAGGGGCTATATCTTCTGGGGACTTCAACATCAACGGAGCCCTTGATAAAACTATTAATTGGTCCCCATAAAGAGGAAGTTTTATTTTTAGTGGACACAGGGGCTGAAAAATCCACTATTCAAAGACTTCCAAAAGGAATAGAAGAAGGGAAGAGTTACATGTCAGTAGCAGGGGCAAAAGGAGAGCCTTTTAAGGTACCTGTCTTGAAAGATGTAGAAATAGAAACAGAGAAGAAAATTTGTTTTAATGATTCACTTTTGCTCCCTGAAGCGGAATACAATTTATTAGGAAGGGATTTGATTTTGAGATTAAACTTGAGCATTCAAAGCCAGGGGCCAAGTTGCAGATTAAATTATACACTTTAACACAAAAGGATGAAGAAGTCATTAACCCTTCAGTATGGTATAAGGAGGGGGAAACTGGAAAGATAGAAATGGACCCCATAAATGTTCAAATAATGGATCCACATCGTCCAATTAGAATCAAACAAAGCCCTATACCAATGGAGGGTCAAAACGGATTAAAACTTGTAGTTGACAGACTTCTGGAAAAAGGAACTCTGGAACCATGTATGTCACCTCATAATACACCCATCCTCCCCGTAAAGAAATCGGATGGGTCATACAGGATGGTACAGGACCTGAGAGCTGTAAATCAGCGAACAATCACTAAATTCCCTGTGGTGGCAAATCTTTATACTTTACTAAGTCGTATATCTCCCAGACATACTTGGTATAGTGTAATAGATTTGCAAGGTGCTTTTTGGGCCTGCCCTCTGGATGAGGGATCCAGAGATTATTTTGCCTTTGAGTGGGAGGACCCCGAAACGGGACGAAAACAACAATTAAGATGGACTGTGCTCCGCAGGGGTTTACAGAGTCACCAAATCTATTTGGACAAACTTTAGAGAAAGTCTTACAAGATTTCACATTACCCAGGGAGGTAAAATTATTGCAATATGTGGGTGATCTATTAGTAGCGGGAGAAACTGAAGAGGGAACCCGAGAAGCTACTATTAAATTATTAAATTTTCTAGGAGAAAAGGGATTAAAAGTGTCTCAATCAAAGTTACAGTTTGTGGAACAGGAAGTTGAATACTTAGGACATTGGCTGAGTGAGGGAAGAAAGAAGTTAGATCCTGACAGGGTATCTGGGATCTTATCCTTAAGACCCCCACAACCTAAAAAGGAAATTCGGCAAATATTGGGATTATTAGGATATTGTAGACCATGGCTTGAAAGCTACAGTGAAAAGGTCAAATTCTTATATGAGAAATTAACTAATAACCAACTTAAGTGGTTCACAGAAGATGATCAGAAATTCGAGGAAATAAAAAGGGCATTAATACAAGCACCTGTATTGAGCCTCCCAGATCTGGAAAAACCTTTCTATCTCTTTGTGAACACATCAAACCAGACAGCATATGGAGTTCTTACTCAAGACTGGGCAGGGATTAAGAAACCCGTGGGGTATTGCTCTAAGTTACTTGATCCAGTAAGCAGAGGGTGGCCTGCTTGTCTCCAAGCTTTGGTCGCTACAGCATTATTAATAGAAGAAGTTAGGAAGATTACCTTTAGTGCTCCTTTAAAGGTGTATACTCCACACAATGTCAGAAGTGTCTTACAACAGAAAGCGGAAAAATGGTTAACGGATAGCCGGATCCTAAAGTATGAAGCAATACTAATTGACTCCCCTGACTTAGAACTGAGGGTAACCTCTGCTCAGAGTCCAGCACAATTTCTGTTCGGAAAACCGCCGGAGAAACTACAACGTAACTGTTTAGAGGTAATTGAGACCCAGACTAAAGTAAGGCCAGATTTAAGGGATACTGAGTTGGAGAAAGGAGGAGCACTGTTTGTAGATGGCTCCTCCCGAGTAGTGGAAGGAAAAAAGAAAATCAGGATATGCAATAATTAATAAGGACCTAGAACCTGTGGAATCAGGGCCTTTGAGCCCATCATGGTCAGCTCAGGCCTGCGAGCTGTATGCCCTATATAGGGCCCTGGAACTATTAAAGGGGAAAAGTGGGACTATATATACAGATTCTAAATATGCATATGGCGTGGTCCACACTTTTGGAAAAATTTGGGAAGAAAGAGGTTTAATTAATACTCAAGGGAGGAATCTTATACATCAAGAATTAGTAATAAAAATTTTAAGGGCATTAAGAGAACCAAAGGAGATAGCAGTGGTACATGTGAAAGGACACCAAAAGGGATTAGATTACCGAACCAGAGGAAATAATCTAGCAGATAAAGAAGCCCAGGAAGCAGCATTGAGGATTCAGGTCGCTAAAATCAATATAATACGGGAGGAAGAAAGGCGAGAGGGAGGAGAAAAGAAGTTTGCCCCTGAGGAACAAACAAAACTGGAGAAAATAGGGGCTGAGTTAGAACAAGGAAAATGGACACTGCCTGACGGGCGAGAGATATTGCCAAAAGCATACGCGAGGCAAATATTGGAACGCTTGCATACACAAACACATTGGGGTACAAAGGCGTTAAGTGATCATTTACTTGAACAATTTGGTTGCGTTGGGATTTTTGAAATAGCAAAGCAAATTACACAAGGTTGTTTAACTTGTCAGAAAATAAATAAGAAAGTGTTTCGACAAGCAGCCACGGGAGGGAGAAAAACAGCCTATAGACCTTTCGAGAAAGTACAAGTTGATTTCACTGAATTGCCTAAGGTAGGGAGGATAAAATATCTATTGGTAATAGTAGATCATTTAACACAGTGGGTAGAAGCTTATCCCGTAGCACAAGCTACAGCACAAACGGTGGTAAAAATTTTATTAGAACACTTAATACCTAGATATGGGATAATCCAGCACATTGATTCTGATCAGGGCACACACTTCTAAAATAATAAAATTATTACGTCAATCGTTAGGTATTCAGTGGGAATACCACACTCCGTGGCACCCACAAAGCTCAGGGAGAGTAGAAAGAATGAATCAAACAATAAAACAACAATTGGCTGAGTTAATGATTGAGACACAAATGCCCTGGACGAAATGCTTACCATTGGCACTTTTAAACATAAGAACTAAACCACACAGTGAGACTGGATTATCACCATATGAAATGTTGTATGGTATGCCTTATTCTCAAGGGATGCCTCTAGGGAACAACGTAGTTGAGGATCGTAGTATCCAGAAATATATAATTACCATTGGAAGGAGATTACAAGAGCTAAGAGAAATGGGGATGATGGCTCAAACACCACCTTTGGGATTTGCTATTCATAAGATACAACCGGGAGACAAGGTCTTAATAAAAACCTGGAGGGAAGAATCACTGAACCCCCGATGGGAGGGACCATACCTTGTTTTACTTACTACTGAAACAGCTGTGAGAACAGCAGAAAGGGGTTGGACCCCCGCATCCAGAGTAAAAGGACCAATAACTACCGAAGCCTGGAGGGTTGAGTCCACTCCTGGGGAACTGAAACTGAGACTAAGGAGGAGCTAATATTCTGGCAATGAGGTTCTGCATGAATTAAGGGCGCCGGATAAAGAGGATAAGTCTGAAGGGAGGAAAGGGAGAAGGCAAGACTGGGGCAGGACCCTCCACTGCGGTGTGTATGGTCCACTGAGGGAGGCAACCCCTATGGGTATTGACCGCCGAGGGACAGGGCCTCGACTGGACTTCTCCCGCACTAAGGTCACGTTGTCCTGAGAAAAGTAACATAAAGACCTTTTTTTAAAACCCATAATTGTGATTAGTTTTCCAGGAGCTGGATTACCCCGAGAGGCCGAATGGTAACACAAGCTCAAATCGACCCTGAAAGCGGGCCCAACCCCTTGATTGAAGGTGTTTCCCACACCCTCAAGATTGGATGGCACAAAAGGGTAAGAAATGCTATACTTCCTGGTATTGTTTTCACAGGGGCAACTGAGCCATGGGCAAGACTGGAGGAATAACTTCTTCACTCTGGGGGAGGAAGTGGCCAAGGCCTTTAACTTTAGTAACTGCTGGATTTGTGGAGGACCGGGGGGAACTGAAAGATGGCCCTGGGTAGCTGGCCCGGTCGAACCCAAGTGGTGGGTCAGTAATTTGAGTGAAGTTCTTAATGGGACACAATTTTGGAAGGAGGAAGGAGGCCCATAGCGATTGCACTCGTCAGCTCGGGGTATATACTGCTTAAACAGAACAGGAACGGTAGCGGTAGGAAAAAGCATTTGCAATTGGACTCTGTCTCCCGGATATGATTGTACCGATCCTGGATGTAGACCTAAACTGTACAGCACGTAGTGGGAGATGGAATGCCACACATGTCCAGCTGAGAAACGGGACTTGGCTGCAATGCTCATATAGGGAATTTTTTGGATCCGGATGTGAAACCGTGGCAAGAGCACAAGAGGGGAGACAATTTGACAGCCAGATCTTGAGCTGTCAGCGTGATAACACCACTAAGGAACAGCATGTGGTACGGGTCTATCGCTGGAGATGGCAGGATGAGAATGGGAGGCGAGTGTTCTTTAAACATTTCTGGTCAGCTCATAATATGACAGGCCTCCGAAGAGAACTTGATTGTAACTGTAAGTGGAAACCCAATGCGGGAGCTTGGAAGTGCGCATATACGAGTACAAACGGGGCAGACATTGTAACAGGACCGCTCGGTAACAAGGACACTCTGTATTTTCATGCTCCAAAAGGTAAAGAGGGATGGGATGGTCCTTTTCCAAACGGGACGTGGGCCCTAAAGGGACATTATTGGGTGTGTGGCAAACGTGCTTACAAGAGGCTACCCGGAAACTGGTCAGGAATATGCTATGTTGGGTACATAAGACCCGTGTTCTTTTTATTGTCACAAACACAAGGAAATTATTTAGGAATAAGATTATACGATTACCTGAACAGAATGAAACGATCTGTTGACGCTTCCTTAGCCGGGGGTAGTACCCAAAAATGGGGAGAGGATGAATGGCCTCCTGAAAGAATCATACAGCATTATGGACCAGCTACCTGGAACCCGAATGAGGTAGTATCGGGAGCCCGAGAACCTATTTATAATTTGAACCAAATAATTAGGTTGCAACAATCAAACAGCGACGGCCTTGGATCTTTTGGCTGATCGATCCACTCAGATGAGGAATGCTATCTTTCAACATAGAATGGTCTTAGACTATTTACTAGCAGAAGAAGGGGGAGTGTGTGGAAAACCGAACGATTGTAATTGTTGTTTACAAATTGATGATAATGGAAAAGCGGTTAAGCAGATAACAAAGGAAATTAGGAAGTTAGCCCACGTCCCAGTACAAACTTGGAAGGGTATGGATTGGGATTTGTTTTCATGGCTGCCCAGTGGACCATGGGTTAAGAGGATGTTATTTTTATTTGTATGTGGTGTAATGACGTTATTGTTTATACCGTGTATGATACCTTGCTTTACGTTGTTGATACGCCGAATAATAAATAGTACCCAATTTGTGGTGACTTCGGTAGAGAAGAAGGGTGATGTGTCAATAATGATGCTTAAGAAATGGACCCCCCGAGAACCGACAGATGAAATCCAGTCGTTACTAGCAAAGGTTGAAGAAGAGACATGATAATATTAAAAAGAAGATGGGGGATTGTAAGGAATGGTCCAGCAATTCGTGTCAGTAGAGGATTTGAAGGGTTAACATTGAGGCCCGGGTCTAGGGGTTAAGAGAACAAAGGGGTTTTCAAAAAAAAGAAAACTGCTGACTATTGCACGGGACGTTGCACAGGTCTCTGACATCCGGCCCAGAGGCTACCAAATCAGAAGGAAGGGGGAGCTGAAGGACGATTGAAGGACAAAGCCTGGGAGGAAGACTACGAGCCTTCAGCACGAGCGACCCCCGAGGGACCACCGGAGACTGATACGCAGGTGCCCTTGGGAGGGTTCGGATTCCAGAAACCAATTATAATAACCCTGCCATTTCTAGAGGTAGTAATGAATATGTATTAGCCTAGGAGCATAAAAACCAGCCGCCTGATGTAACGGGTGCGCATCTTGGTGGAGCGGAGACTCCCGGCGCACCCAGCGCTGTTTGCTTGCCTCTATTCGTTTAATAAATTATAAACTTTGATTGCAGTCCTGTTTGGGACTCAGTCATTTATTACAGGGGGAAGCTCCTTGTTTTATCCCGGGAGGAAACAAGCCGTTTTTTTCAGCCCTGAGGTGCCTCGAGGCTGCCGGCTTCCTCATAGAGGCGGGTGCAGTCAGCGCTGCGCTGAGCGGTGCCGCTTGCCTCATGTTTGCTCCAAGTGACTCAGCAGCAGTGCGTGGCTGCCGTTAAATAAGAGCCATTAAATACGAGCCTCGTTTATACAACTTGTCATAGTTTCGACGAACCGTAACCGCAGAGCGGGTTGCGGGCTGTGAGGTGTTTTCGCCTCACAGCAGCAGGGCCCTGGCTTCGAGCTGCCCACGCAAGCGAGGGGATAGCGAGGGGATTCCGTGGTTTTTTTTTCCAGCTCTGTAATCTACACAGATACTGAGTCACTCCACACGTGTTGGCTTGAATTGGCTTTCCCTGACAGAAATGTACGTCCTCTGGGACTGGCACATAATTTTATCAGACACTGCACGAGGTACCTGCAACTGCGGCAAGCAGTTTCTTTGAAACCGAAAGTGTAAGAGGTAAATCTACCACAGCCGTCAACCTCTTCGTGGTTTTTTCACGTTTTACACACAAAAAAAATCCCAGTAGAAGTGCCTTTTCGTGGAGATTTTATAATCTGATTTTTTGTTTTTTTTACAGTCACGTGTTCTCAACTTTTGGGGGGAAGTCACAAACACGAAATAAAATGTTATTATATAGCACTGACTAAAAGAAGGAAATTCTTGAAAACCTAGAAGTTCAGGGATTATTTCTTCAAAGGGCTCATAGATTTATGTTAATCCCTTACAGCCTTAAAATTCACTGTTAAAATCATCTTGTTTAGCTTGCATAGTCCAGGACATGGAATCAGAGTGATTTCTGTATGCTTCTGACTGATGCATGAGTCCTGAAATAGGGTTTGATTACAATCCCTGATAGAAGTCATCTTACTTTTGGTTTCACTGTTCAGTTCAGCTTTTTGCCACTGGTTCATGTTAAGCTTCACCTGCTGCTTGAACAGCTTCTTCACTAGAAAAAGATTTCTCCTTGCATAGAAAATACAGAGTTCAAGACAATTCTTGATCTCAATTTATTTTTAAGAAATTATACAGCACATGTATACGTATTAAATTTCTTCCTAGTCACATCTGTGCATCTTTTATCAATCTCTTCAAAGTTTTTGAATATTCTTAAGGTTATTACTTCCACAGTGACAGCCCTACATCCCACATTCTTTGACCCGTGTCTGTGACCTGCTATTTGACCACATTAAAAGAAACATACAAATGGAAAAATGCTATTTAGCAATCTAGGTCACTCTGCAGTTAATTGATCTGTACTATGGTTAGTTTCAGATTTCTCTGCTATCTGCAATGATAAATAGTGAATGATTCCTGTTCATGATTAGTCTAGCCCTCAAGAAGTTATTATAAAGTTATAAAAACAGAACTGTAAGATAAAAGGTAATGATGTGAATCTCTGATAAAATCTCAAAAACTTTGGGAACAGGATAACAGGTATATGGGATCACTGGGAAGAGACAGAATAATTAATACAGAGAAGAACCCGTTTGTGCTAAAGAGGGATTCACATAGTTGAATCAACTCTTTTCCTAAGAAAAATTGACACCTGAGGAAGAAATACCCACTTTTGTTATGTGCTCTCTTTTTGCAAGAGTACAAATACAGTAGATGTTCGTTAGCTATCCGATGTGGTGCTCAGCTGCTTAAAGTACATGAAGAAAAACTGCTGCTGTAGATACATCTTCAACATGGGCAAGGCTGTATCGCACCTGAAGGCCATGTCTTGGTAAAGATTCCCGTAACATAGAAATCTAATGCAGCTTTCAGTGTTCTTTTGACACCATCTTGCTTATAAAATATAACCAACCCAATCAGATGAGAAGCCTAGAGCTGTCTCTAGCATTAAGGACATCGTCAAAATCCCATAGTCACAGGTAATATCTTCCATGTTCTGCCTTGCATTTGAAATCTCTTCCGAAATCTTCTCCAGGTGGAAGATTTCCACCTTCACCTCTTTCAAATCGAGCGACTGCAAATCAGATTTGTCCAACAGTCGTGCTGTGAACTGCATGGACATGGTTGACGTGTTCTCCATCACCCCAGAAGAGAGCTCAGGAGCTCAGGGTGACTTTGTTGGGTTGCAGACATCTGTACTGTGAACGCTTATATTTAGTTAAATGAACCCTACCCGTGTAGTGGTAAAGCCATTCGATGTGTTTTCATCATGGCATCTTCCCACACGTGTCTTCTGTCATCTTTGGTACCCATAAAATAGTGCTCAGTCCTCAACCTTTATGCTCCCTCCCAATGGATATGGCACAACCACCTGATAACAGCAGCTCTGAGGTAAAGAAGAGAAAGGAGTTTGCCCTCCAGAAGCTCTAGGACTGTGAGCTGTAAAGCACAGAAGTGCCTTAAGGAGTTACAAAATGGTTATTGGGCATGTTATTTTGGTGCTGATTTCCATTCATGCTTGAGCACATTCTCAAACGAAGCTGTGAATTATATGTAGGCTACACGAGGAGTGTACAGTTTCTAATTTTTGCAGAGTTTCACCATGATTTATATAAGTCTACAGGAATTTCCTTTTGCCACTGAATATAGACATCATTTGTATTCTGCAGGTTTATTCACACGCTGCTCCGCTCAATATCCTCCCCTTCACTTACAATTAAGATTGTTGCACAGTCGTGTCTTTCTTTAGGTGAGAATTAAAACTCAGACGGCTGCTTCCTTCCACCAACTGGCTCACAAGAATCCTCATTTCTCTGTCCATGCTGTGCAAGATTGCATAGGTAAGTCTTTATTCTGTCTGCTAGGAGCTGCGTGCCCCAACCAAAGAGAAGAAGGGAAGTACAGTATGAAGTACGCTACTCTAAAATGCATCACACGAACTCTTTGCAGTCTAGAAGTCCCTGAAGAAACACAGCATCTCAAGATTTTAAACCCTTTGGCTGTGAAATCAGTTCTTATTAACGTGGTCTTTCATAGGTGGAAGGATTTGTTTTAAACAAAACTCAGGGACATCAGCTTGTAATGTTCTTCCCAACTTCAGCATTTTAGTTTTATAATCCTTCTCTCAGAAGGAATACAAAGCAGGAGAATTCCATGGACATGCAGAGAAAGGTATTTATGGGCAGACATGACATTGCTTTCATTGCTGGAAAATGCAAATTTAAACTGGTATTAGCAACCACTTGATAACTGGCTATGCAAATTGAATTATTATTTTCAAACACGGGCCCTGCACAGTCTTAGAATTTCTCTCGCAGAGTCTCAGATATTTATTCCCATTCTTACTAATGCTATAAAAACTACTGTGACAAATTTTCATTGTCTTAGTTATTGTCCAACCGAGGATAACGACTTTGACTTCAATATTATTCTCTAAAAGGCTGCCAGATTCAGCAGAAAGGCATCAGAGGGTAAGAAGGACAGCTTAGGGATCTCGGCAGCTATTAACAGTTCCATTTGCATCTTCCTTTTTGACTTGGCTTGTCTGGTACTCTTATGGTACTGAGCTAGTACCTCTGCGCTGCCCCACAGCAATCCCAGAACTGTCAGTAGCAGTCTTTGCACCTGCAAAAACATCCAATTAATTTAATGTGCTGCACACAGAATACTCGTCAGCTTTTATGATGCTTGCAGTTAATTACCTTAATGTCTGTCATCTCCTTTGAGATATAAAGGTGGACCCAGCCACTCTGTGAATGAGGGTAGGACGCGGGAGGAAAAGAAAGGTGCCACGACCATATGTGTGCCGCAGCGTTTTGTGACCTGGTGTTTGTGCCCCAACAGGGAGGGAGAGAGGGCTAATGAGGAGATAAATGTCCCCTTGGCCCCACTGTAATCCCACAACCTGATAAAAGCTGCAAAGGACCATAGCATAACACTGTGCAAGACTACTATAGCGACAAAAACTGGAACAAATTCAGTGGAGGGCTGCCGTGGTGGTTGGGGCTGGAGCACTTGCCCTGAGAGGAGTCGAGCTAACAGGGCTGGAGAAGAGATGGCATCAGGGAGCGAAGAGCAGCCCCAGAACCTCCAGAGGTCATCAACAAGACATAGCCAAGCTCATAACCGAGGTGCACATCGGAAGGTGGAGCAACAGTGGTCAAAACTGAAATGGGAAGTACTCAATGTATCTGAGGAAAATATTTTTCATTCTGAGAGTAGTTAAGCACTGGAACAGGGGCCCGGAGATGTGCCATGTCCATCCGTGGAGGTTTTCAAGAAGAGACTGAATAAAGCTATGAGCACGTGGATCTGACCTGACAGCTGACCCTGCCTTGAGCAGGAGTTTGGACTAGAGACCTCCTGAGGTCTCTTCCAGCCTGGATGAGTTTGTCATCCTCAGTGACTCTTTGTACAAATACAACAAGAAGGTTAAAAATTCTTTCCATATAGGAAACGAAATGTTAGAATTGCAGTCAACCAAGTAGGGGAAACCCTCAGCCAGTTGGACAAACAGTGACCTGTCAATTCAACATAAAGTATTTTTTTGTGACAGGGTAACCAAGCCCCAAGAAAATAGCTTTTGGGTGTCAATGCAACATTTATTCCCTGTCATCTCTATGTTCCCATTAAGTAGACTGGCCATAGTTTTAGTTTTTTGGTCAAAAAAAAATCTGTTGAAAGACCTTGGAGGGAAAAAGAAAAAAGAAAAAAAGAAAAAAAAGCTGAGCTTTATCACATGTAGCAACGCTAAGCTGTCAGGTGCTGGCAAAAGAACCAGACTAATGTGAGTGCTGTGGATATTAGAAACATTTCTCATTTCAGATACTGTGAGATTTTCCTGAGGCTGCAGAAGAGCTCCTTCCTGAATCTAATTACTATAGGGTCAATTTTAGCAGTGTTTTATTTATGAGGGATGTATAGGATGTCCCTCAAATCCGATTTGCTTAACATGACATTTATTGTTCCAGTTAGTTGCCATCTGGCACAATCTCAGGCAGCCAATGGGATTTTGATAGTTTTACAACTTTTTTTATAGTAGCATTAAGACTTCATAACATTTGTCATTTTACTGCAGTGCTGTTAAAGAAGTGCAGATTCAGTATTATTGAAGTGGTGGGACAAGAGAGAGGAGAGCTCAATTAGCGCAGAGAGAAGGAAAACCAGATACAAAAAGTAAAACTTCAGGTAGAATAATTTTTATATACTAACTTCTTGTATACATCAACCTAAGAAGCCTTAAAATGCATAAATACAGATATCATAATTCATGACTATAAGCTGTTTTTGTTTGTTTGCTTGTTGTAAATAAAGGAAACTTGTTTCTGTGCCTGGAGTCTGACGGAGTCTGAAGGTGCTTAGAAGTGGTGAGCATGGGTTTACCAAGGTCAATCAACAAGGCGGTGTAATCTCCTTCCTTAGAGGTTTTGGAAACTTGGCTGGATAAAGAGCAGAGCAACCTGGTCTGACTTTGAAGCTACCGCCATTTGATCAAAGGGTTGGACTGGTGACTTCCAAAGGTTCCTTCTAAACAACGTCTGTCTTTGTTTCTATAATTAATTAAGCCTATATTGCTTTATTTGCATCCAAGGGTCCTTAGAGGTTTCGAAGTGCAGCAGAGAGAGAACAAAGTTCAAACATTTGCATAGCTAAACATATCAGGTACTTTTAGGTGTACTTCTATACCACTGTAAAAGAAGTCTATTTAAATGTTGCCTGACACGTCAAATATAGCAATCAGACACATACTGCTGTGTCGTGTGTGACTGAAACTGGACATAACGTAACTTCTGGTAAATAGTTAACTCCAGTTAACTGCTTCAAAATCCCTGATTTGCATGGGGACATCATAGGGCAACTTCGAACATGAGAACAGGCAGCCTGCACTGCCCCAAGACCAAGGAGGATTCCGTACATAGCTGAGTTTGAAAAGAAAAAATACAGTAGTAGAAGCATCGCCCATGGTCTGTGCTTGTTTTTTATGCTGCATTTTTCCTGATATTATAAATAAAGAACTGCCAAAGTTGGGGCTGGTAAATTTACCTGACAGTGTGTCCCCTCTGTCTTATTTTCTATGGTCTTTTTTTGTTCCTCTATGATGGGAATTTCAGTGTTCTGTAGGGTATCCTGTTAGTTAAAGAGCAGAGAGAGTATCTACAAAGGTGAATTATTCATCAAAGGTGTGAGGCTTTCTTTTCTGGCCCAGCTGAACGTAACACTGTCTGTCCTTATTTCAATTTATCTTTCTTTGGTGCTTGGAGAATTTTTCAAAGTTGATCTACCTCAAATCTTCTAAGAGCAGAAAACCACCTAAATACAATAGCTCTACTAGATGAAGTAATATAACCCGGCGTAAAAGGAAGTGACTGAAAATCATAAAAGAAGGGTCATACCCCACACGGATGAACCGTAGATGCGATTATCAAGTGTCAGAAAGAGCAAACTGGTTACAACAGCTTTGGTCTTCCTCTAGTAGCCTAAGTTTTGTTCTCATCCACGTTTTATATATTGGTAAGCTCGCTTGCTGCCTCTTTTTTAAAATTAAGCCTCCAGCCCTTATTTTCTTGTTAAGGATCAAGCCCACACAAGTCATTACAGCATTGCAATGTCAGGCTGTAAAAGCCTCAGGTCGGGAGGCATTGAAATACATGTGAACTACATCATTCTGCTGTGGCCTGTACTGCACCAAAAGAGAAGTCGTTTTTAAAGCACGCTGGGGTTATGTCGTGCGCCGCTACCACGTGAGCTTCCCTTTCAGGCCTTTCTCCAGGCTGTGCAAGTTGATCATAGATCAAGAAATTGAACACGTACTGATAGAATCCGTATGTCTTTAATGAGCAGAGTACAGGCTCCTAGGAAAAGCTGAGCCAACTAAATTGGTTGTGTCTTTCCTGTCTTTCTGGGGCTATAGTTATAAGAAAGCAGCATTGTTAGTTGAGAAAGCATATTAGGGGAGTTCATAAATGAATCTATGAACAGATTTTCCTGCCGGGTCTGTTCTTTAATTCATATCTCTCTGGGTTTTCTCCTGGATTTAACAAGGTTCTTTTTCACAGAAGCTTTCTCACGGTGATTTGCTGCCAATATACTACAGCACCAGTGTAGAGTTGACTGACTTGAACAAGATACAACCACCTCTTCATAACAACATGCACGATTACCCCTGAAAATCATGTAATTGTGATAAAGACTTCAAAAGGAAAGAAGGTAATTTATTTACGTAGTGTCCAGAAAGATTCGGTCTCTTGAACTGAAGCTAAACTTGAACTTCAGCGTGGAAGTCTTTAGAGTTACTGCAACAGGACCAGTCTGAGTGCACCAGGGAGGAATCACAGGGGCTATTAATAAAGCGATGACTAGAAGAGTGCTGTAGGGCACCGTGCTGCAATGTATATTTACAATATGCTAAAAAAGTTGCATTTATTTTAAAATTTACATCTTTTAAAAGCAGTACATTTTGTTTCGGAGAAAGCAGCCCCCAGCTGGAGTTTCCAAGTGATCCCGACCTATCTAAATCTCATGAAATAACAGCAGCCAAGCCTTCTGTTTTCCTGCTCAGCCAAAAAGCAGTCCTTAAACATAAACAGCACAAAGGCTTTGGCACCAAGCAGCATCTGTAATTCAGCACTGAGCCAGCTGTTGAATCCCCCATGCGATATTTTGGTACTCTGCTTTATTTTTGCTAATACCAGGTACACTAGGGGGCTTGAGACACCCTTGATGCCAAGCATCCTACAGACCTATGGCATAGAGTCTGGTCCGAAGAGCTTACAAAACCAACAGCCTGGCAACAAGGGCTTGTTTTGTCTTTATTCTCTGAGTACAGATGGTGTGCAGTTCTGCTAAATTAAAATAAATACCAGAACTTAAATATAACATCCACATCCTCCAGACAAGTGATTGCATAAATATGCAGAATTTGCAGCCTTGTTTTCATATTAATTCTAACCACATCTCACTCGTATCGCCAGGCAATGTTTTCCCCTTATTATCTTTCACTACCAGTCTCATTTCAGACAGCAAAGCCAGCTCCAGACAGCCAACTTTCTGATAACAAAACATCCATGGCTCTGGCTACCCCTGCAGCATACGACAGAGCTCTGAAAAGCTCTGCTTACCCTTCCAGCTCCCGGGAAGGAAGAGGGAGAAGGTGTGTGAGATGATGATTCAGAGATGGCTACTGCCCAAGCAACAGCTACTGATTTCTACTTTCCCATTCCGTTCAAGGCACAAAGAGCAAACCCAGCTCTTCATGACTTTCCCCTGAGTTTTCTAGCCCAGATCTTCTGCTTCTAGCCCAGATCTTCTGCTTAACTTCATCCCATTTCCCATGTCAGGAGGCACAAAGTCTCAGCCAGGCATCTGTCCTCTCTCTTTAGGATGACAATATTCAGATTGCCTGCAGTGATGGTAACCCTGTTCCTGAAAACCAGGGTTTTATAGGTATCCTCTCTTTTCAGTCCTTATTTTTTAATATTGCTTGCACCCCATAGCAGCACTCAAAAGCATCATGGAAATAGCCAGTGATTCATTTTTTCCTTTTGTCACATTGAAAGACATTTCTGCTTTGCAGCAGGGGAGCGTGCAAGGTTTGTATAAAAGATACAGGTCAGGAAGGAGGCTGAGGTCATTGGTTTTTCGGGTACACCTCATTGACTCTGCATAACACGTTTCCCTCACCTTTTACAAAGGAGTTGTGAAAACGGTTTCTGTAGAAGTCATTAGTACTTGTACTGCAGTGGTACCTGAAGCCAGCTGAATCCAGGCTGCTGAAGGCAGGATGAGCTCCCAGGCTTTGCCTTAGGGAGCGTGCTCTCCACCTTTCCTCACCCTCATTGCCCATTCTGCCCCGAGGCAGAATGGAAGCAGTTAATGATAGCTGTAAGGCTGGCTGCTGCTCGAGTGAACACCGCAAGCTGTGTGGATGCCAATACTAATGGCACGTGTCTCTTCCTGCGGCTCCAATTTCATGGCATCCAGGCGCCCTCAGTACTGGCTAAGTCTGAATTGCAAACTAGGCTCCGGTTTCCACTCTTGCAGTCATCTACCCACCCAGATTTTCCTCCTTTTTAATTGAGAAGGAGGTTGTGAAATTGCTGTTGCTGAGCAACCTAATCTAATTTCCATGTTAGCCCTGCTTTGAGCAGGGGATTGCACTTCGAGACCTTCAGATAACACTTCACACTTGAATTTTTCTGATTCTTCTCTTCGTAAAAGCAGGTGTACTGGGTGTCCTTGTCTGAGTTTCGGTAGCAGGGCAGCTGCATGAAAAGAGACCAGGGGCTGCTTGAGCAGAGCCAGTTCCAGCCACCTCTAAAAGAGGGTAGGTTTAACTTAGACATTAGGAGGAAGGTTCTTCACTCAGATGGTGGTGAGGCACTGGCACAGGCTCCCCAGAGAAGCTGTGGATGCCCCGTCCCTGGAGGTGCTCAAGGCCAGGCTGGATGGGGCTTTGGGCAACCTGGTCAGGTGGGAGGTGTCCCTGCCCATGGCAGGGGGTTGGAGTTAGATAATCTTTAAGATCCCTTCTAACCCAACCCATTCTGTAATTCTATGATCTCCAAAACGCAGGCCAGAGCTGAGCCCATCAGTATTGCTGCTTGCACCTCTGCGATAACATTTAGGAACCCCACACGACAGCTGTGAGGTGCAGGTGGAAGGTGTTTTTAGTTTTGTTTCTCACCATCCTGCTCTATTTTTAATTGGCAATAAACTAAATTAGTCTTTCCCATGTTGAGTCTGCTTTGTCCGTGACGGTCATTGGTACGTGATCTCCCTGACTTTATCTCAACCCACAAACTTTTCTGTCTTGTTTTTCTCCCATTGTCTTGTTGAGGAGGGGGAGTGCAAGAGCAGCTGGTGGGAGTCTGGCAGCCAGCTGAGGTCAAACCCACCACAGCAGGTAATGAACTTTACAAGCCATGCCCTGAGCACTTAAAGCACATGAACAGCACGATGGAACTCATGATGGGATTTATTCAAGTGCATAAGGGTATCAGGATGTGCTCCTTTATGAAAAACCTGCAACAACACTTGGAAAGCATTTTCTGTTTATAGTTGGGTCACTGAAATAATTTAGTGTCACTCAAATCATTGATTGGTATTGGGAAACAACAAAACTTTCCATTATCAGTTTCAGTTCTTTGCTCTCATTGTTGATATTCTGAGTGCATAAATACAACCATGATACATAAAAGCAACAGAGACTCTATTTCTCAAAAGGGTTAAGAAAAAGAAGGAAAAAAACAGCATTAAGGCACTAGTAGATAGTGGCAAGGCAGAGTTATTTATTCCAAGCTGAAGGGACTGGTTTCACACACAAAGGTGATCAGGAGTCAGTGTTATCTCCCTCCAATTCATGTATTTTCTTTGTTAAGTTTTAATCTGATCTGCTCTCACTAGTGTCCACTTTTTTCCAGAAGGAGGGAAAAAAAATGGCAGCATCGAGGATGGAAGGAATAAGAAAAGTACAAGCTTGGGAAAAGACTGCACATACTTACTCGTGAGTACTGTGGAAGTTAGTAAGGTAGTGCCAAGTGAAGTATGTCACATCAAATTCACAACACCAAATCCAGCCACCCCTGCTCACAAGATATAACTCCACGAGCTGCACATAAAGAACAGGAAAAAAGCAGGAGGTGACTTGATAAAAAAAACTTGGGTGGAACCATGACTTCTTCTGGGAAAGAAAGGGAAAATGCTGTGTTATTATTGATTTATTTAGTATCACAGCTCTTTGTGGCACACTATAGGCATGCAAGGTCCTACTGGATGGAATCTGTCTTTGTAAGTGTGTGCAAACACCTTGGATGCTGACCATGAAACTGCAAAGAAAGGTGGTATGCTCTGCTTTTGACTAAGTAGTGGTATGGGCAAGTGTGCGATGAGAAATAATCACAGCTCTGTAACCAGAAGTTCCCTGTCTCCCACGACTACCCCCAAATAACCAGCTCTGCAGAAGCTGCTGACTGTTAAGGATGTTCCACAAGCAATTTCTTTTCTGAGTGCTACTGCCATTAACTTTACATGTTAGCAGAACAAAGCAAGTCTTTTCCCTCCAGCCTGTCGTGCTTCAGGCTTTTTGATATAGCTGATACAGACCAGTATGTAAAGATTTTCAGTTGTTAGGGGAGCTGTAGCTCTCGCTCGTAACAGCTGTGGAGACCAGGATTCAAACTGACAGTGGGATGAGGACATCACTGAGAATAGAGGGAGTTTAGGGTGAATTTCAGCCTAGGTCCTTCACTTGGTACCTGAAGACAGATGTGATAAAGCTCAGCTTAATTGTTCTAATAAGAGTACAGATATTATCAAGTTGATAGATACAGATAAATTCTCAAGAAGCATTTGCACATCTGCATCTTTTCAATTACAATGGAGGGGAAATAAAAATCACACTTGATGTCATCTGCACATTCACTGCTTAGACTGTTGTCAGAATGATTAACAAAAAGCTAAATTAGGTAGTGTTTTTTTCACCCATCTTTAACTGCTAACAAGTTACTAAGACTAGCAAATGACTCTGCCTGAAAGATTAGTCTGAAGTTTGTAGTTCTGGCATACTAAGAATAACAAGCTGGATTTCCCTTCCCTGCCAGCCCATCAGTACTGAGTACCGACAGCATTTTGCATGTGATGAAGAGTAACACTCTTATCCTCGAGTTTATAAATAAAATACATGTACCTGCATCACTGTTTGCCATGACTCACCTCTGTAAGATCACATGGGGAAAATCAGTGCGCTGCTTTCACCTCTACCAGGCAAACAACGTTGGCTGCAGATGAACAATATCAGGCCTTGACATTCAGGACCTGAGCTGACGTCTTCTTTGTTTCATCTTCTGTGCAGAAAAAGCAGGTATGTACAATAGCACCACAGGATTTATATTTAACCAGCTTATTTACCTTGCTCCATCTGTTCAAAGCAAACAAACATCACGAACAAGACAAGTAAGAGGTTGGGCCTGATGTACAGAGGTGGTTACCTCTGTTCTAGTTCATGCAGCTCCTGGTCTTCAGATTGAATAGGTAAGGACTTCCTCTTCTCAAGCTCTGTGCAAGCAGTAACTCATAAACATACCCATGGAAAAGTAGGTAAGACGCAACCATTTCAAAACTAAGATGACTCAAAATGTGTTAGTTCTGGGGGAAGACAAAAAATATGTATTCTTAACTTGGGTTGCTATGAGTATGGCAGCTGAAGCTTAAAAGCTGGGTTGGTAGTAAATGAAAACTCCAAAGGGAAACTTGAGGGTAAAACCTAGCGCCTTCCCTCTATTAAAACCCCAGGTGACTTCTCTTCATCTTTGCACAAATTAGGAGTGTACTTTCTTCTTTCTTTCTTTCTTTGGAATGTAAGCACATCCTAAATGGAGGCAAGGAATTTCCACAGCAGCTACTAATTTTGATTATGTTTCTATACATTGAGTTTAAAGTACCTAAGGAAAAATTTCCAAAATGCCGTCTTTCAAACTGCAGCTGTATTGAGTATAAACTGGAGGTGCATGGCCATCACAGCTTCTTGGCAACCAGAGATATCTCTGAGGAAGCTTGTGGGTAAATTACTTACCCTTTTTCTGAAAAACAGAAGTTAGATAAAATGATGGTGAAGCGTGGGCTTCCCTTTCCCAGTGCTGCTCATAACAGAGAAAGAAAAGCTATACTTATTTGTTCTGTGCCAGCGGGTGTAGTAACTGAAATCAAAGTCCTCCCTTCTCCAAAGGGTGTACTTGGAGTAAACTGTTTCCTACAACTGAGAACAGGATTTCCCCTACCACAAACTACTCCTTTTATCTTCCTTCTTTTAAGCAGTATCTTCTAGCTGAGAAAATCCCGTCTCCTTTCGTCCAAGGCCATTTAACTCTTGCTAGGCCTAGTTCCATATTTTCTGGAACAAATGATTGTTTGATTTTCACTGTGCCTTAACAATTCTGTTTGGGTTTTGCAGAGACTCAGAAAATTTGGACTGGCTGAAATACCCCAAGAGCCACAGAGTGAGTTCATGTCTAAGCCAGCCTGAAACTAGAGACTAGGACTTGTTAAATTAGTTCCCTATAATGTCTACACAGATCTAACCAACGGCGTCTCTTCAAGAAAAGGAAATATTTCCCATGTCATAAACTTCCTTTTTGGTATAGGGAGATCAGACTTCTAATTGTCCCAAAGAGGAAGAATGCTGTTCTTCTATGGGGTTCCCGCTCTGAAGGTCACAAGGAGATGGCAGGAGTTCTTTCAATTGGTAATGACAGAAAATATTCATTCAAATACATTCAGCATGTCAAGTGGCATTTTAAAAATCCTTTGAGAGTGAGATGGACACAGCTGCAGGCAACTGCTTTTGTCTAGGCAGGAATAGGGCACGGAGGGGTCACATTTGCTCCAGACTGAATTATCTTGCACAAATCACACTAGAAAAAAATCTTTCTAAAGGCTTCTTGAAAAGATCCGATTTGACAAGCTAAAATCCAACTCTTAAGATTAGACTCTTAAATCTTGTGAGTTTAAAAAAATAAAGACTGTTAAATCTTGTAAGTTTTAAAAAATATGCATATTTGCAGCTATTCAAAAGGATACAAACCTAGAGGATCTGTGTTTCAGGATAGAGCTTAGCTGCTGTTACGTCATGAATAACTGTGACTCCATACAAAGTCTTTTTTCACAAAGGTCCTCCCAGTTGTATCTTCACTGCAGACAGCAGACCAAAAATATTCAGGGTCAGTGGGCTACATCAGGAATTTACTCCAAGGAGCTTTGTGGGATTAAATGTTGGGGTCTTCTAAAAGTTTCTTTATTTTCCATATAATATTTTTAAAATCAAATATTATGTATCACTGAGATGTGTTTAAGAGAAGTGTTGGTTTTAGGTATGACACTTCCTTCATCAGAATTACATCACTTGTGCTGAGATAGCAGCGTGTTGACTGTAAGTCTTGCTATTTATACTAGATCTTTTATCCCAACACACAGGTAAGTAGCTCCCTCACCCTAAGTTTCACTTCCTGAAATAAACACACACACTAGCGCTGAAGTCTGAGCAACCACAACCAGCATTTTAGCCACTGCAAATGAAATTAGAGCCCAATTTGATATGGCAGAGTCTACAATTGCTAGAAAATCCCTTTGGCAATTTTCATGCTAATAACTTCCTCTGCTCATACCAGAAGGTTATGGCCTAGCAGCTTCCAATTTCTTCACTCGTCGCCTGTCTAAAATCACACTACCTTTCTTTAAAATGACTCTAAGACTTTTCCCTGGAATGATTAACTTAACAATATTCTACTCTTCAGTGGTATTTAAATACGCTTAGACATGCTCATGAATTAACCTTCATAACCTCCATTATGAATTCATGGGTATCGTACTTACTACACAAATTAGTTACTGTTAGATGTTCAAACAATCAATTTCTCTCATGCTCTGGGCTTACAAAAATATTTACAGAGCTTTCTCATTATCTTTTCTCAAATCCTTTTTTTTTTCCTGTTTGCCACAATACAGAAGCCTCAGCAATAGGCTCATCCTATGATCAGTAGTGATCGGTAGTGCTTCTCTCAGACTGTATCCATCTGTTGTTTCTTGTCACACACCTCAAAAGCAATTTGGAGCAGGATTACCTCTTCATTTCAGTTTGTTTTTATTCACAGTAGTGGATAAATGGGGAGACAGATAGGTAAAGGCTAAATGCCTTGCCTAAAAGAGACAGTGATGGCTAGGAGTTAGGGCACTATCCATCTTGCTGTGTTTGCATCTTTTTTCTCACAGTTGCCATCCTTCTCGTTCTAGAGGAAGCCCAAGAGTTCTAGAAAGGATGAAAAATCAAATCTAAAAGGAAGAAAGATTACGATGGGTAATTCTGAGGAATGGGAAGAGTTCCTCATCCAGTTTACCAAGAGCATCAAAACTCCAGCAAAGCTCATTAAAAAAAAAAAAAAAAAAAAAAAAAAGAAAAAAAAAAACAATGCCATGGCTGCTTTTAACCACTAGGAGACGTATTCAGACCACCTCCCGCTTATAAGAGACATGGCAAATTTTAGCTTTTAGGTCAAGGGAATAGTAAAGATCTTCCGTCAGCCAGGGCTGCAGTCATCGACACCTCATCCATGCTTGCGTTTGGGATTGCCAAACTCCCGACGCTCTCAGGAATGCTCGATTTCCCAGACTAAGCCAAAACATAAGCTCCATGTCAACCCAAACTCTTGAAGAGTGCCTACATCCAGCCCAGATTTCCTCACGGTCCCACTCTTCTAAGTGTGATCACGTCACACCCCGCATGGACAGCCAGTATTGACCGAACCGGAGGGAAGGGAAGTGGTTTCACCCCCAATCTCACACACACACACACAAAAAACTTAGGAAATATGAAAAAATAAATAAAATACACAAAGAGAGGGTTCTAAGCCTTTCTGATTCTGGAGGGGTTTGTAGCTAGAGCCTCAACTTCTCAGAAAGTCACTTCAGCTAAAGAGTCCATTGTCATTAAAGACTTATCCTATTTTCATAAAGACTCGTCCTCTGGACTCCACAAGGGCCTGGAAAAGGGGGAAACATTCCTCGACTAGGATTCTTAATTGCTGTGGGCAATATACTCTTTTTGCCTGCAACTGTCACAAAATCTGAGGATGTTGGGTGTTTGATTGTTTTAAATATTAATTCTTGCAAAGCTCCAAATAGGTCTTTGAGGGATTTTGCACTCCTGTGATATTCGTCATTTCAAGGCTCAGAGATCACAAATTTCTTTAGAAAAGTACATCAGGTTGGCTGCAGAAAAAAATGAGATTTCTTTATCCACTGCCAATTTTACTAAACAGGTTCAAAATGTGAAGAGGTTCAACAATGAAGAAAAAGACAAACAAAACCCAGACCTTTGCGACTTCTACTTCATTAGTTTTTCCTGATGAAATTAGTTAAATCAGTTAAATTCTGTCCAGTGTAAGCAGTTCACACACAGAGCAGTTTGCAGGACAAATCCACAGGCTTGTTACACAATTCTAAAGCTCAGAAAATTATTTAGAAAATAGACCTTTTGTTAACTTTTTTATTATCCAAGGAAGTACATAATATCTGCATTTAAAAATGCCTATGCAATTGTTCAGTTATTATGGGTGTGCTTTATTAAAGCAGCTCCCCTACTCCCACTACGCTGCCCACCTCCCTGAGAGCAGCAGCTCATCCCGGTATTTCCCTGACTATTACAGATGTGAGCATGGTAGTTCGATTAGTTGACCTTTTGAGAGGTATTAAACCTCTGTGTGATGCAACAGGATTGTACAGTGCTGTGCAGTTCTCATATGAAGAACAAGCACTGAATAAACCTGCAATTAACCCACAGACGAAATTTGGTCACATGAGGTTTTCCATTCCAAGGTAAGGAAACCTCGCACTCTTCAGAGGTTGAGCTACATCCTACCAGAGAGAGGAAGAGCCTCGATATTTTCTTTTTTGTTCTTCATCTTCAAGAGTGACACAGCTATAGTAACTATTTCGTAGAAGCAAAGGCACTGAAGGCATCTTTAATGGAGTGTGTGGCAGCAAAGAGGCCAGTGTGTTATGCTCTGGATGTAAGTTTGAATCTTGCATGGCAAAAAAATGTTAAATCAGCTGGCTCAGCTATCGGTTTTACCCATTTGTACCAGATCTAGCTATGTCTCTCCTTTGTGTGCTAATGGCTGCCGAAATCTTCCTGCCTTAAGCACGCTGGCCTTTGGTGCACGGCAGTCTTCACGTATTTTTCTCAAGTGGAAGAGCTATCCATAAACCATGCTATTATATATGACTTAACTGTTCTCATCAGCAAATACTACAGAGCCCAGAGCTTGAAAATGGTGGTGCTGGTCAAACAAAGAGGTGGGACTACGTCACAGATGCACACCGGCCAAACAGCCCTGCGGCCACTGCACACTTCTGACGTGTCATCAGGGCTGGACATCTTTTCTTAAGCCTTTTGTATAACCCTGAGCAAATCACGTCACCTGCCAGCCACACAATTCTCTGTAAAACGAGAAGATTTCCCTCATCTGTGGGGAACCACTTCCTAACATAAGCAAAGTAATTGAGAACCTCTGATTAAAGGTGTAAATCTAGATGTTTCATTAAGTAGTACATGAATAATCTCAGAGATCAGACTTCAGTTGCAGGATATGGTGCTGACACACTGACAGCCATTTCTAAAAGGAAGCAGTGTCATGGCTGTGGACTGTTTTTTGTTTGTTTGTTTCTTTCTGTCTTTCTTTTTTCTTTTTTATTAGCCTAGCTACAAGCAGAAGCCTTTCAACAGACAAGAATTTGTACAAGTGATGTTTGATCACCAGTGAACGGTGGATTGCTCGAGCCCCAACTTACTGCCTTCTGCACATAAAGAAGTGAAAGCACCAAGTGAAGCTTTTCCCACAGTAGCGGTACCTACAAGGTGTCTACCCATTCTCATTTGAGGCACGAGTCTACAGCCTTTGCTTTGGTAAGGATGCTTACAGACGCTTTTTTTACCCATCTGCCTGTTTTCACAAAAGTGGCAGGAACTTAGTTCTGCTCAAAATTTTGCCCTTCTGTCACATTTGACTGAAAAGAGATTTAAACATTATTAGCAAGAGAAGGAAGGGTGGGGAGAAATCCATCAGATGCCGTGATCCTACAAAGTCTTTGTAGGAAACCAATGAGAAATATGCAATTAAACTCCAGCCAGCATCAGAGAAAGATGGGAAGACACAGCTGTCATTGGACAGAATGAAAATGCTCTGGCAGCCAAAGAGAGCAACTTTCTGTGAAAGTTTCTTTCCAGACAGCATAGAACATCCAAACATGACCTTTTTCCTCTGGAATCCAGCACTGACTGTTTGTTTGTTTGTTTTTGCTTAAGTTGCATACATCACTGCTGAATGCAGGAAGCACTTAGGTCTTTATCTGCTCTCCAGTCCAAAAAGCAAGAATAGATGGGCAAATTTCCTTTTTATTTCCCAGTTTAGAGAGAATAAATTATATTGGAATGGTACAGAGAAAAGCTGACAGCTTTCTGATGACAAGAAAACCTCCTCTGGCTCCATTCCCAGGAGATAAACATTCATTGTCGTGCCACACACATCTGTACCTTCCTGTGCTTTTCAAGAAGCTGCGGCCACAGACCCAACTCTCCTGGACCTGGCCTCCCTACTCCACAGGGTTAATGTCTGCAGCCAAATGCACACTCATTTGTTTGTGCTCAGCTGCAGGGACAATGGAGCCATAGTGATGTGCAAACAACACCTCGCCTTGTAGGCAGTAAGTCACAGGCTGAATGTTGAGCACAAGCCATGTGCAAGCTCATCTCTGGCCCTTGTCCAAATCCCCCAAGTACAAATATAAGAAATTAGATGGCGCTGAATACCTAAATTTAAACTCTTCCTGGTTTTATGGAAGTAACAGATTGCAGCTCCTTTTTGGCTTCTCCCAGCATACAGGCTCAACAGCTAGCCTGGTGCCCAACTACGTGCAGCAGGCAGCACACTTAAACCATTATTATAGCATCTTAAATGACGTCTGACAACAGTCCACAGCCCTCCTACTCAGGCTTGGCAGAGCCTGCCCCCTATAGCTAGTAGCCATGGGGAGCAGGTGGCCCAGATTGCTCTTCCCAGCTCCCCGTGCCATATTATCCCATCTGTCACAGGCACCAGAAGGTATGCCCACCCTATACACCAGGGCGGGCTGCCCATCTGAGGCTGTGGCTGCTTGGGGGTTCCTCTGACCCCCTCCTGGATCACTGAGCAGTGCTGACAACACCAGGATCAGCTGAACCAGAGGAGCAAGCAGCTGAGCAGCAACTGGACACAGCTCAGCAACATCTCAGCCCACCAAACTCTGACTCTAGGGTCCCCTAAAGACCCAGACCCCATGCTCAGGGGCACCACAATGCAGACAGCTCTTTTACAGAGGGATCAGCAGAGCTGGGTTTAATACACGATGTGAACGCAGCCGTAGTAAGCAGGTGGGTAAAGTCCTGTGCAATTTGCTGTGCATCCTCTTAATTCAGCCCTGCAATTTCTGCTCTGATGATTTGTGCTCAGAGATTGCTACCAGGGCCTGGACTGGCAAAATTCTGCAGGCAGTGGGGGTCCAGTAACCAAAGTGCTTAAGCACATGATAAACATTTTATATATATATATATATATATATATATGGGAAGGGAGAATAGGTGTGACTGAGTGCATTTTTCCAAACTGTACATACCATTGCCCCTTGTCTGAAATTTAGAGGGAAGCCACTGCACGTTGCATGCCCCACTGACATAAATTCCCACTGGGATGTCACTCTGAAACGCCCTGTGCTTGCAGTCAAGGTGCAGTTTGTGCCAGCAGGGCAAACAGCACTGACCCCAGGAAGGATCACCTCCAGGTCCCCCAGGAGCACAGGCTGCTCAGCACCCATCACCCAGAGGACCAGGGTGTCTGAGTGCCTTCCCCTCACTTGACAGGCTCTGAAATGCTATTTCAATGAGTCCTCCCCAATTTAAACATCCTGGCTAGAGGTTGCAGCACTTCAGATGCACTTTTTAACTTAAAAAAAAAGAAAAAAAGGCATACCTGACAGCACAAATTAGTCACAGCTATGGAAAACCTAAGAAAATGCATTAAAATCAGAGCAGAGCCTTGTGTCCCAATACAGTGTTTTCATTAGCTGCAAAGTACAGATAACATTTTTTGTCTGTTGCCTATTTACATTTTGAGAGCCAAATATTCCCTTCAACCAGGAGCACCTGAGTGCTCCATACCCCGCTTTTTTTCGGTGATTTGTGCACTAACCTTTTCTCTCCTTGAAAACTTAACCCAAACCCATGCCTACTTCTAATGGGGGGGGGGAAATTTCCACAATCTGAGCTATGTTCTTTTTGCATCACTCTATTTTTGTGTCACCACCGATGTTTTCCTGCGGCGGGAGCCTGCAGCAAAGCCCTTGCTATGAAACTTTTACCTTTTGGGATACGATAGAGAAGGGAACCTGAAGGGAAATGCCTTCTTTGCTGGCCACATGGAGGCACGGAGAACCCAGGCACAGCCAAGCCAAAATGCAGATGAGATCAAAAGGATGCACACAAGTGCCAAAGCTGTCCCCTCTCACTGCCAGTACCACTGCTGGAACAGGGTATTTGGTCAGGAAGGAAGCCCCCTTCTCATCCCCAGTGGGATTCCCCAAATTTGTGGTGTGATGTGAGATTCCCCATCCTCCTCCTCTACCACGAGCAGCTGCTGCCTCACCCCTGAGGTTGCTCTTGAGTTTTATGGGAGCTAATCGCAGCAAAGGATGTGTCCAGCTGGGATGCAGAAGGGTCTGGCCGCAAGAAGGATTTTGTAGGACCCCTGGTTCCTGATCCGGCTCCAGCACCCTCCCAAGGAAGGATTTCTCCACACCTCCCTGGGCTGTGCTCAGTAATTAGACTGATTCCAGATGTTGCCCAGCGAGGGGCTCTGAAGGAGGAAAAGAGGCGGTTCGTTGTTTGTTTGTTGTTTGTTTTTTTTTTTTCAGAAAAAGGTAGAAGTTTGTTTTCTGGCAGCTGGACTTCATTCGAACAGCCTAGTGGAAAGTTACATCAGTTTTAAAGACAAACTTGATCACAAAGAGATCTTGTATGAACTACAAAAAAAAAGGAAAAGGAAAAGGAAAAGGAAAAGGAAAAGGAAAAGGAAAAGGAAAAGGAAAAGGAAAAGGAAAAGGAAAAGGAAAAGGAAAAGGAAAGAGAAAGAGAAAAAAAGAAAAAGAAAAAGAAAAAGAAAAAGAAAAAGAAAAAGAAAAAGAAAAAGAAAAAGAAAAAGAAAAAGAAAAAGAAAAAAGAAGAAAGAAAAAGAAGAAAAAGAAAAAGAAAAAGAAAAAGAAAAAGAAAAAGAAAAAGAAAAATAAAAAGAAAAAGAAAAAGAAAAATAAAAAGAAAAAAGAAAAAATAAAAATAAAAAGAAAGAAAAAGAAAGAGAAAGAAAAAGAGGAAAAAGAAAAAGAAAAAGAAAAAGAAAAAGAAAAAGAAAAAGAAAAAAAAAGACAAAAAAAGAAAAAGAAAAAGAAAAAGAAAAAGAAAAAGATAGAGAAAGAGATAAAAGAAAAAGAAAAAAGAAAAAGAAAAGAAAAAGAAAAAGAAAAAGAAAAAGAAAAAGAAAGAAAAAGACTGGGGAAATAAACTTTTTATAAAACTCTTTCAAATAGCCATCCTAGTAGAGGAAATAAAGAAAAGGCAAAGCTCACGTTGTCTGAAGGAGATCCATCCATCGTCGTCCACGGGCATGCTACGAGAAGTGGGTGCAGGTGGGGAGGAAAGGAGGAAGTGAGCTCCTGCTGGACCAGGGAGCTGAGACTCAGACACCTTGCCTGGTGTACGGTATTATCATAAAGACAGGGTTAATTAGCTAGGAAGAAACAATTTAGAGAATAGAGATGAAAGTTGGGCCACTTACCTGAAGCCTCATATCAACGCGTTAATCAGGAGGAGACAGCACTGAATAGGATGACTGAAAATAAGGATTTTTGCTAGAAACCCTGAAAAGAAGCTGGAACGGGGTAAGACCTGGGAGATTTCCTTCCTCCGGACACAGCTGAGGAAGACTATCCTTCCCACCACAGCTGGGACGGCAGCGTCCCACCTGAGCTATTGCTGCGAGCACGGAAACTCCCCCCTATTTTGTGTCCTTCTGCCCCCACCGTGAACTATTCCCTGCTGCTGATGCCCTGCATTGGTTCTCTGGTGGCTTCTGGCCAGGTCCTGGGGGACATTTGGTGCTTCTGGTTACGAGCTGATGTGTGAGATGAAGAAACATCGCACGTGGTCCACGCCGAGCCATCCGTCAGACCTCTTGTCCCTGCTTGCCATCTTTCTCGAGGATCTTTTTTGGGATTTGTCTGAGCAGTGTTACGGGGGGCTGGCCCCATCACGGTTACAATTTCAGGCTTCATTGTCCTCTGCGGAGGTTGGGGCAGAGGGGGGTGAGTTTTCTTCTCCAGGTTCCTTCCCTCCTGCCTCCCCCTCGCACAGGAACCTGAAATCCCAGCCCCGTGAGCAAAAGCCGGGAGCCTACCAGGAGAGGAAATGCTTTGAAAATGAGATCTCCTACTTCTGTGCAGCGGAACGGGCTATTTTAGAACCAGATCGCGTTGGAGACACGGGATGGGATGCGATTACTGCAGCTACTAAAGGAAACGCTGCTGTACCCAAAGCACCCTGGGTGCATTTAGCAACACCGCTTACAAAAGTCAGCCCCGAGCAGCTCCCGCAGAAATCCCACCCGTTGTCCGCCTGAGATTCGGCGATTTCCCCATCCAGCTGTAGTTCCCCAGCCTTTTACAAGCCCTCAGAGAATCAAACGCGCTCTGGAAGCAGCTACAGCACGTCACAGCCCTGCTGGGTCTCACCAGGGACGCTGCTGCTGAAATCTTCGATTCTTCCATTTTCTCCTAGGCGATGTGCAGAGCCCTGCAGCTTGCTACCTGTGGATTTATGGCCCTTCAGCAGAATTTGAGCAGGATGCTGCCGTCTCTATTCTCGCCGAGATTTACAGCTGGTTCCGCCTAGAAACGGGCCCCTTTTCTTTTTTTAATTGAGTGATCTGTCTTTGGGGGAAATATTTTATTTCGGGTCGTGTGTTTCAAGGTCTTTGGCTGTGTCACTGCCACTTTATTTAGCTGCCCTGTCGTAGCAGCCTCGTGTACTATCTGTGGCAACCTTCATGGCTCATACCTTCATCTTTCATTTTATGCGTCTCCATGATTCTTCCCAAGCTGCCTCCGAGACCGAAGCATGGCCCTAAATTAGGACTTAGCTATGTGGGAGGCTTTTCCAGAGATTTTTGGATAATTCCTCTCCCTGAAAAGACTTCCTGCAGGATATATGTCCACGGGTGGGAGTTACAGCTGTCATAGCTCACTGTGCTGTTGTGCCACCGTAAATTAGTACGAGCACCAGCTCAGAAAAAGCCCCTGGCTGTAACTGAAGAAAGATCAGTGTGTGCCCACATCCAGCAATCAAATATATGTGAGGCTTTATAGGGGATGGGATGGGATGGGATGGGATGGGATGGGATGGGATGGGATGGGTTTTTTTTTTAATGCAGCTGCACAATATATGCGATTGCTGACATTGGAAGACTATCCTCAGTGCTTGTTCCTCCGTTTCAAAGATAAATAACAAGGCTGGGCAGTTCAGGGGCAAGCAGCATTCTTACAGCGATGAACAGAAGAAAACTAAGAGAAGGATTGGAGTCATTTATCTGGGAAGGACAAAATGCAATATAGCAAACAATGAACGGCCTAGGACATGTGGATTGAGCGCCTGTTTTCCCTTTCATACCGTAAAAGAGCAAAATGTCATTGAAAGAGATGAGAAAGAGAAAATTATAATTTTACAGCAGAGGCACTTGCTCAGTGTAATTACAAACTATGGGACTCTGGAGTTTGCTTAAAACCCAAAAGAGAGAAAACTTGGTACAGGAACAGGAACATATACAGATACAGGAGGGAGATAAACACTTCAGTACCCATTATATATAGGGGATTGATGTTATTCCATCAGGGAAAAGAGAGCTCAGGGCTTGTTTGCACCCTGTGCAGATGTCTCCATCACTAAACCCCCTCCGAAGCAAGCTACCCCACCGAACGGCCATGCAGCCACCCCTGTAGTGAAGTCTGTGTTCCTAAGGGATAGCACCAGCACTGAAGGCAAAGGAGCTGCCTCTGACTTCCCAAAATGTATCACATCTGCCTTTTGTGCCGGTTCTCAGCGCAGTGGTGCACACTAGGGCTACTGTTTAGAAACAGCTGCCAGTTCAGCAAGGGAAAAATATTATATCTGAAAGAGCTGCGATGCGGTGAACTTTCCTGGTTGCCCTGGAAACACCGGGATGCTGAAGGCTCGGGGCAGCTTCGTCCGAGGGGTTTGCGTGGCGCCAGGAGCCTCGGCCACGGCAGCGCTCACCGAGATGCCGACACGAGCATCGATCTCAGCCAGCAGCTGCAGGGCGGGTCAGCTTGCTCCTTCCTGGGATTAATATCAGCTCTCGGCCAGCCCGGTCCTTTCGAGCTGAGTTTCCTCAGCTCGACTGCACATCTGTGCCGTGCGGCAGCCGCTCCTGGCTTTGAGATGCTCGTTGCCCCAGGTGGGCGCAGACACGGCGTCTTGTTTGCCTTGACGAAGCGGCAGAGGGAGCTCAGGCAGTTCAAACATCCCTGGAAGAAATCTAGCAGTGATTTGGGACTTCTGGCTGCAGTACCACACATTGCTACCAGCACACAGCTGTTCTCCAGTTGCATAGCATGACGGAGCCAGCCCGACTATTCTTCTTAGCTCTATTACCATTTTTTTTTTACCAATATTCTCAGCTGCGTGGCCTCAGTGCTATGTAAAGCTGAGAAACTGCAAATTTTACAGTTTTCAGTGGGATTCACATGTGCTCAGTGCCCCTCGGACCAGGACCCTGCTTTGTCCTGCTCTGTAAGGCGCTATTTTGTGGCCAAGTTTCTCCCTCAATGCCAAGGTTTTAAACGACTCGAATAAAAATGTTATTTTGCAAGCAGGATCTCAATTCCCGGATTACGAAGCATTCTAGGAATGGATGGGAGTGTCTTCCTGCAGAGCCCGTGGTGGCTCTGCTGTGACATTTACTGATGAGCACACGCCAGAATTTCATGATCTAAACACAAGATCTAAGTCCTAACACAAGACCAAGATCCAAACACAAGCTTTGGGTCAGATTTTTGTTTCCTCACTCCATCCAACCCAAAGCGGGCTTCCTAGTTGTTTCCTCAGTAACCAGTACATATCGCTCAAATAAATTTAAGATTTTTATGTATGAGGCAAACAAATTGAGATTAGAACAGGTTCCAACAGTGGCCAGTGCCTACCTGATTTAGGGGAAAAAGGCACAGAATTTCCTCCTTTTATATTAAGTCTTTTATATACATGGAAGTCTCTGTCTACGGGTGAGAAATCCTGAAACTAGCAGCTGTGCTGCAGGTTTATCATCTGGGTAGGGAACGAGGCAAATATGGCTAAGGGAACGGGATGAAAAATACCTGCTCCTGAAGATTTCTTTCCAATTTTAATCAATAAAAGATACAACGGTGGAAAAGTTAGTATTTATATTTAACGTCCAAGTTCATAACTCTACAAATTAGAAACTTCTTTTCAGGGAGCACACCTCACAGTCAGGCTGAATGGTTGAAAGGACTTGCATTTGTGGACACGTTTCATGCCTGGTCTTTCATGCCCTTGAATATGCAGGCAATGGAAGCATCAAGGCGTTATTTCTCCTACTAGGTGGAAATAACTCGGCCCTAATGTTGAATCAATTCATAGAATAAACCCTGTGCATAGCTGCTGAGTGAATCAATGTGAGGAGACAGTGAACTGAAAACCCTCTGCAAATAGTCAGAAAAAAATAAAAGGTAGCTTGCAGCTGTCCTGTTTTGATATCCCGGAAAAGTCTGGGCCTAAAAGTCAGTTGGTTGCCCAGGTCCCATTTAGGTTAACGAATTCATCGAGAAGCAAATGAGGGGAGACTGTGGGAAAAGGGACAAAGGAAAGAAATTGAAATTAAAGCGGAAAGGTGATGGAGGTAAGATGGGTGCTCGCAGGTAAGCAGCAGCGTGGATGGGTGAGGGGAGAAGAGTCAAAAGAGGAAACCATTCACAATGGGAGAGTAGGAAAATGAAGTGGGATGGGGTTAAGGGCAGCAGGTAGAGTAGAGGGAAAGCTCAGCCTCTTTCTTTCTGCTCCAAGGTGGGAGCACCAGCAGGGAGAGCTGCCGTTCATCAAAACCCTTTAGCATAACCCTAGAAACCACCAGTCTCTCCTTGCCCTTAATCTGTTTTATTGGGGCATGTTTCCTCCTTTTCCTTTTTTTTTTTTTTTTTGGAAAAAAAAATAGCAATTAGCAATAACCTTGCTTGCAACTTGCAGATCTTTAGAAGCTCAGGTGGAGGCAAGGGCAGCACTGGTGTGCTGGGTGAGGTGCTGAGCAGATGTGTTAGCCCCGAGTCCTGTCCCTGCCAAACTCTTGTAGGTGCTGCCTAATCCTGATCACTCACTGGGCTTTGCTGCCCTGCAGCTGCAGTGCCAGTGCCGACAGCCACCGAAATAGTGGGGAAGAAGAGACAGACGAATGCCAGCTGCAGAAAAAGTGTGCAGCTAAACACGAGGGCATTGTGCAAAACAAGGAGCAGGGAAAGCTGAGGCATGGAGAAGACAAGTGAGAGCTGAGGATCGATGTGTCACAGACACCAGGTTGCCATTGAGCTGCTCCCTCGATGCACACTCATCAAAATGCCACTCCATAAAGGGGATGATTTTGGGCCTTCCACTTCTCTCTGACTGGTAAGCTGCTAAATGCCAGGAGGCTCCAGATGCACGACCATATCCCTCTTCCCTAGAGCATGGACAACACACCCAATCCTGCATCTGGGCTGGGGGAAAATAAATAAATAAATAACATAAAGCGGAGATGGATGAGCAATAGGGTTAATAAATAAATAAAATAAATTGGATGAGCAATAGGGTTAAGAGATTTGTATTTGACAATACAGCGAAAATACAGTATTTGACTGTTGCTTCTTCCCCTGTTGCCATATTTCAAGGATCTCCAAGATTTTTTTCCAGCTCTCAACCAAGTTCTCCTCAGATGCAGCTTCACACTACAGTTTCTGCTGCATGGTCCCAGAGTGGTCCCTTAAGGTTGCTCTCGCTGCATGTTTGTGCTCCTGTTCATCCTTGTGCAGGTCCAGAGCTTTACGCTGGGGCTTTCTGTCTTATATATAGGTCTTTTGGGGGCTTCATCTTTACCCATTGAAACTATAAGATCTGAAATAAAGCTAATAATTTGGGAGGTGAGTCCTTCTTCTCCCACTGCTGCTCAGTATATTCATGCAATAGATGCACCAAGCCTCCCTACGCATCTGCTATCCTGTCCGTGGCCGGGTGCTTTTAGAGCCTTTTATCTCCACGATCTGCTCTTCTTTTTTTCTCTCATCTGCTGGATGGAGGTAATGAAGATTTAAGTACGACGTGCAAACCCATCTGTCCTGGCAGAGCGGCTGGAGCTGTGCAGAGCTGAGGATCTTTGTGAGCAGCTCCATGGGTGGTTCCGCCTGGGGCCAAATGGATTCCATATGCGAGGTCATCTGTCATGCAGAAGGCACCGTCCTTCTCTCTGAGAAATCCTTTTCCTCTCCTGAAATACAGTGAATACACTGTCACTTAACCCAGCATGCTGTTTTGCCATGAAGGTGTTAGTATGGAGCAATTCTTTGGTAATTTCTAAAAGCACAATGGCGTTATATATATATATATGTATATATATATATGTAGTCTGTAGACAGCTAGTGATGCCATTTTATTGATTTTATTCTTGCTGTAGTCTCTTCATGCAGGTGATTCCAGTGCCCAGATACCTTTGAGGAACCTCATCTTGGGTGAGGTGAGTAGTCTGCAATGAAGATACTCCATACCTGATCTTTTAATTGTAGGCTCAGACCATTACACAAGGAGGAACAAGTTTCCACTCTGCATATCTGCATTTCTCATCTATGCCTATAGCTGGGGGCTAACTCATCTGGATTTTTCTTACCATCCAGTTTTCCAGTTCTGATTTCTACTTTTCTGTAGCAGCAGATGTTCAGATTCTGAATATTTTCCAAAGCTACCCAATTATTAGTAGGTATAATTAACACCCGAATCCTTAATCCATAAGCCTGGTTTAGGCTGGATCCAGTCCTACTGTGCTTACAAAATAAAACCTGAATATGAACATCACATCTTTAAAAAGCAAAAAGCAACCCTAGCTCCCAGTCCTACCCTGTACTTGTAGAATACAGAAAGCAAGAAGCACTACTACAAGGTGTAGCTGTTTGCCATAACTGTAGTACAACCTACTACTCACAAACTCTACAGATTTATTAGCGCCTAATTAATTACCGAGACATGTGTCTAAGCTCCAGTGTTCAGGAAAGTGATTAATATTACTCAGAGCTACCAGTTTGTGGGTCATTGTCTGCAAGTCTGTAATCAGGTTGTGGCAGTTCAATGAGATGCACGTTTCCTGTAGCTGACAATGGATTATTCACATAGGATGTGCGGCGTAATCGAGCTAAGGCTGGGGAAGCAAACATACCTTCTGGAATTTGCCCAGTTTGAGTCACACACTTCGGAAAAGATAAAGTTGCATAATTCAGGGATATTTCCATGCATTTGTACTACAAATATTACAATCGTGTTCTGATGAAATACAGCACGATAGGAACAGTCTCGGTTCTTACTAGGATGTAGTTAAATAAATGAGAAGTGCAGATCAGTTTTTGGGTGGTTTCAGTTACGAGGCTATTTCAAGAAACCCATGAGGATTTCTCTAAACCGTGCAGCTGCAATGTGTGCAGGCAAACAGGATGCTGTTCTATCACCAAAGGAATAACAAACAATTCCAAAAGAGGGGGTAATTTGGTTAAATATAGCACTTGAAATAACACGCTAAGAATTCATGGGTTTCGTGATAATTCTACCTTTTTTTTTTTTTTTTTTTTTTTTTTTTGCAGTGGATAATAGCAGAATCCTTACACGGGTAATGACTGCAAATGGTGTTCCTGCAAGAGAAGAAAAGTTGGAGGTAACAGCCGAAGAACAGCGAGGCAAGCTCTAGGAAATAAGATAAAGAAAAAAGCAACTGAATGCCTGAGGTCATTGCTTTGTCTACATCCGAGGCCAGATCCTTGAGGTCTTACATGCACGGCAATGCTGAAAAAAATGTGCAATATTCCCTATCCACTGGGAATGTATTTCAGGTTCTGGCGACTGTCCGAGCATGAGCTCATGCCCTGATTTAGGGCAGCCCAAGGATCAGGCTCTGCCGTCTGTAGGTACCCTTCCCCGGCAGCAGCCAAAAAGGACACCTAAGGAAGAGGATGAGAATTGGACAGAGGTGTGAGGTACTTGTTTCAAAGTTTTCCGAAGCCACACAAGCTTTCGGTTCCCACCGCACGCTGTGGCAGGAAGTCCCAAAGTTTAACCACAGGTGTGAAGAGTCACTTCCTTCTGTTTGCTTTGAGCTTATCCTCTCCTACTTTAACTTGCTACTTCCTTATTCTTTTATTGGAGAAAAACAAGGAAAAATGAAGCTCTCATCACCTTCTCCGTGATATTCATGATGCCGTAGATTTCTCCTGGGCATCTCTCAGATTGAAGAGGTGGACCAGGTTGGTTCTTACATATATTTGACGGTTGCATTCTGCTATCCTCCTTGTTACTCTCCTCTGAATCCTTTTAGCTCTTTAATTTCCCTTTTAAATAAGAGGACAGGAGCTGCACATAGGATTCAAGCTCAAAGGGATCCACAGGTATATGCAGCTGCACAACAACAATCTTTATCCCTTTCCTGACAGTTCCTAACATTTAATTTGCTTTAATAACTGCTGCTAAATATTTAGCAGGCATTTTCACAGAACAACTAGCACAGCCCCATGTTCTCCCTCCTGGCTGGCAGTGCCCAACTCAGGGCCATCACTTCACCAGTGAGTTGAGGGCTTCTTTCCCCTTGTGCATCATCCCATTGCTCTGTCACTGAGAGCCATCGAGTCCTTCTGCAGCTCTTCACAGCCTGTCCTCACCCTTGGCACTGGGATTAGCGTGTCGTGAGTGGTTTGTCACTTCACTCTTCACTCCTTTCCAGCCGTGTATGAGCGTGCTGATCAGGGGACACCGCTGCTGATCAGCCCGTACCATGACACCCGACCGTGGGCCCCCCCTCTCTGTTTTCTAGGTTTTAATCCTCGTTTTATTCATTCAGAGCCCTTCCCTTTTATGCCTTGACATTCCTTAAAAGCCTTTGATGAGAGATGCTGTCCGCAGACGTTAGGAAATAAAAGCTGGTTATATCAACAGGATATCCTTTATCCAGAGGCTTGTTGACACCTTCAGAGGACTCCAGTGGGCCCACATGGCAGGACTTCCCTTTATAAACACCAGGTTGACTCTTCCACAGCACGTCACATTTATCCATTTGTCCACTACTTTGTTTTTTTAATGCTAGTTCCTGTGAAGCAGCAGCACAGCACCAATCTGCAAGCAGCTTCCCATGCCGCTGGAAGACCTGAGACCTGGCGTTAATCTAAAAGAATCATAAAATCACAGAATAGCCCGAGCTGGAAGGACCCACAAGGATCATCGAGTCCAACTCCTCGGTCCACAAAGAACCACCCAAAAAGTCAGACCATGACCAAGACTTGGACAAAGGCTCTCTGGCTGGATCTCTGTTTTCCAGACTGTGACTTTCAGGTGTGGGAATAGAAGGAGCTGGGGTATTTTCCCCAGAATTTCCTCCTAGTGTTTGCTGTTGGTTTGGGTCAGATGCACAAGCGGGCTCACGACACTCAGCACAGCATCGTTTCCCTGTGGCAGGATTTTTCTACCTACCACAAAACGTTACAAACAAAGTTCCCTGCTCCAGCCAGTCCTCTTGGCAAGATGAGCACCGGTCTCCCTTCGGTTACATCTCCGAGGGGCAGGAAAATTCCTCTTTCTCACCATACCCCCCAAAATCCTGGGGGTGGGAGCCCTGCCAAACAAGGGGAGGAAGAACCAGAAAGTAAGTTGCTGCCAGCTTTGTCAGTCCCCAAGGGAAAGAGGTTATTTAGTGCGTGCTGCAATGATCCTGTGCAGTGAATCAGGAACAGGTTTATAGCCCCCAGGCAGCCCAAACTTCCCCTCCCTTCTGAGAGGAAAATTCATGAAGGGGAGAATCCGGCTTCTTTGTATAATCCAGCGTGAATTATTTCCTGATCCTTTAAATGATGATTTTTGTGGTATTGGGGTGCAGATTAATGATTTTTTTTTTTCAGCAGTGATTGCATGGCAAAGCAGAGGGCTGCCTACACCACCCGGCCAGTTGCAGCAGGTCTCATACCACTGTCCTTCTGGGTTGGAGGACAGGTTCTTTACATCTTAGAAAATCCAGAAAACAAAATAAATGACAGAAAAAAAATGTAAAAAAGAGCAGCTGCTAAACAGCTCAAGAAGGGCCTTGTGGCCATTTCCTCCAAAATAAACCGTGAAAGGTAAACAAGCATGCTTGCCTCTCATGAAGAGAACATTTCACCCTTTCTAGCTCTTCATGGCTTTGGGATGAAGCAAACCACCAGCACCTTTGTTCCTTGCATGGGCTGTGGACGTCATCCCGGAGCCCTGAGCCACCCCAAGGAACATCTCGCTTCACCTCTTTTCACCAAACCCCATTCCCAAATATTGCCCTGGGCTCATAGCACGGAGCTGACCTCTCTGGGAGGCTGGGGAGGGTTTTGCAGACACCAGTAAGAACGAGTTGTCCCACCGCAGTGACTCAGGGTGCTGCTGGCAGGAGCGAGGCTGTGCGTGTAGCGCGCTGCCGTCAGGGTGAGTAACCAGGTAAGCACAAGCACGACACCGAGCACGTACACGCTCGGCGTGACACGTAGGGTTGTGCAACCCCGTGTGCCTCTAGTAGACGAGCTCAGGGGTCCACATTTCATATTCCCAGTGTTTTGAGTGTCAGCTGCGTTGTTCATGGGCAAGAGCCTCCACCTCTCTGCACCGATGCATGCTCCTGCCTCTCTCCCAGCTGCCCTGGGATGCTCTCAGATTACCAAATCTAGAAGGCTCTGGTTTAGTTTAGAGGGATCCTAAAATCACCCGCTGCAAGGGATCTGTAGGCTGGCAGACCTCAGGATTCACTTTAATCTCCTGCTTGCCCCATTGCCTTAGGAAGGGCAGAGGTAGACTAAATCTGATCTGAATTACCAGGATTTGGGACACCTCATTCCCATTAGCTTCAGCAAGGAGTATCCATATCCTCTAGGAAGTTTTGAACACAAAGTTTTGACATGCTCCAACCCCTTCCCACTACATAAAAGTTGTAAGCATAAAGAAAAAATGAGGGACTGAGGAAAATCTTAAACAAAAACTCAAGCCTTACAAATTCAGAAGACCAAGATCCACCTATAACTTTGACAGTAGGTGAATGATGGTGAGAACAAAATAAGTCATTTTCAAGTTTTTGTTTGTTTGTTTTTTTGAGTAAATGGAAAAGCCATTCAAGTAACACAGACCACAGTCTAAAATACCACTACAGGCACAGAATGCCTGCCCTGAAATTGCCACAATAAATGGTTGTGCAATCTGAAATATAAATTGTCAAAAAACCTGCGTCTTCATGGAAAACAGCGATGCAAAATCCCCTTTTGCTACTTTGTTTGTACTCTGTCTCCAGAGAAGTGGGAGCAATGCAAAGTCCTTAGTCTCCTCTGGGTGCTATTCTCAAGCGATGGCCTCAGAGTTGTTATAATGTGCAACTTACGATTATAAAATGATGTCTGAGAGAAGTCGGTGACTTGCCCATTTGTTCCAGAAGAAGATGCTCAGGAAAGGATGATTTACTCCATAAAATCCAATGAGAATGAGCTTGGTAAATGAAGAGAATATCAGATGGATTCAGTTTCCAGTTTTAGATTTTTCTACTTCTGTGTTACTCAGTTTATGCTGGACCCATACAAAGCGAGCATTTTATGCACGGATGTATTGACAGCAAAGGAGAAAGGAGAATATGAAATATAGCTGCTGTGCTGATCACCTGCACTCAGGCTGCTCTTTTCTTCCAGTTATCTATGGAGATAAATTCCAGCATGCAGAGCAGTCTCTCTTCTTTGCAGTGCAGAGCTGCCTTTGTTCACTTGCTTATGGAAATCTACCCTGAAATTAGTGATGTTCTCCTATAGAAAACCTCAAAGTACGGTCTCAAAACCCCACCTTTTGTCCAGCTGCGGGGATGGCTACACATCTGGGGGAGCAATATAGAGTTGAAAACAAGCAGCCATAGCAGGGGACAGGCAGAAAATCCTGAGGCTGTCCCTTACATCCCCATATCATCAAATTGTGTTTCACCCCAGTTAAACGGGGTTTGCTGTATGAAAATCCAGATTATGCTGAGCTTCACAGACTCATCTTGCAAACCTTGTACAGCTGTACGTGATGGTGGGTACCTGAACTGAGATCGCTGTCTCTGTTTGCTTGCAGCTCCTATTTGCTCCTTTCTGCCTTTTGCAGGGAGGAATGCTCGTATAAGCACAAATACGAAGGAAATGCCTGGGGAGTAGCTGCCTGCTATGGAAATGAGCTTGGAGGTCATCTGTGAATATCCGCAAAGGAGACCTGGTTCTGGATGAACTTCTCCAGCCAGAGGAGATAAACCCAGTGTGTGATTCATGTGTCCAGTCAAAACTGACAGCACACTTCAGCATAAGCTGTCTACCATGTGCTGCTAATGTATAATTGATAAGCCATGGCTTACTGGGAAAAAATGGTGTGAGAAATACGGAATACATGTGATAAAAGTAATAACCTGATCGCTCCTGAAAAAGAAAAGAGATTGCATTTGTTGAGCAAATCTCAATACATCACTTCTCACGCTGGTACCGAAGGGCAGCTGTTACAGGATGCACAGCTCCAGACGGCTGTGGGTGACAGATTTTACTGCAGAGCGGAGCCAGCCTACCTTTACCCGCTGCCAAGAAGGAAGTCCGGCTCCCTGCCGCCGTCCCTGACCCCGGCGTGCATCCTGCAGCTTCCCTTTCACCGCGCTGCTCCGTCCCTGACCCACGCTGTGCCAGGCCAGCAGCTGAAGCAGCAGCACGGAGCCCTTCGGTTCCTGTGCTGGAGACGTTTTCTTGCTGGTGTAGTTCCCAGCACCAGCATGCAGCAGGACCAGCACAAGGGACCTGATCATAGAATCACAGCATCATTAGGGTTGGAAAAGACCTCCAAGATCATCTAATGGAAGTGTGCAGGCTGCTGAGCCTGGCCACCCTTTCCAGCAGCAGCTACCTATTTAAAAATATAATAAAAATCTCTTTCTCAGCCTCCTAATACCACCTTGCCATAAAAAGAACAACAATGGATGCCAGAGCAAAAGCAAAAGGCTGTAAGGGGAAGAAGCATGCAGTCTTGACTGACCGTGAGAATTAATTTCTGCCATAAAATACGGCTCAAAATCTGAAACGTCTGAGAACCATCCCAAAGCCTTGTCCTCCAGCAGTGAATTTTAAAAGTATTAGCTATGGTTTAACAACACCTGAAAGTACGTGAATGCCTCGCAGGCCAGACTGACGGGCAGGCTGCAGCCCTGGGGAATGTGCCATCTAATTAATTAACGCCAGGCAGCACGAGGGCTGATGAAAGAAAATTGGAGGGGCGCCGAGTAAAGCTCCTCATTGCAACAAGCATGGGGCTCAGTGATGGGCACAAGGCAGTGCTTTGCTGGGCAGGGAGGAGGGAGAGCCTCCGATATCTGGCCGCGAAGGAACCACGGGAGCATCTGGCCAAGGTTTTAAGGTTTCACAGGAGTTTTTCGTATTGATTCGCCCCATGGAGGTCAGTGGGGAAAGGGCCTTTGATAGGAAGGGATCTGAAGAAAAAAGGGGTGCAGTGCTCTCCCGCGCAGCCTTGCATCATCAGATGTGGTGCCAAGCCAGGGGCTTGGTGTGGTGATAGCAGGCACCGCTGGCAGAGCAGCACTGCTTCATTGTACCTATAACATACATCATACATCCTCTAAATGCTGCCTCTCCTCCCCAGCCTGCAGGATCAATGGTGTTATTTCTGCTCCAAGCGGTGCAGCAGGAGGCGACTTGATGCTTTTACAGTGAAGTCACCCCACAAAAAATGAGGCTCGCTGCCCTTTCCAGAAATGACACTGAAATTCCTTTCAACCCCCTAACCCATGCTTGAAGAGAAACTATTCGGGTTTCTCCTGTCTTCTGTTAGGGGTTATTATTAGAAATAACGCATTGCTTCACACTTGTGTTTCTCAGTTCTTACAGCATTCCCAAGGTTTTGATAGTCACCCAGACTATGTTCATGCATTTAGGCTCTTAAATAAGCTGTTATATACTGACATCCTCTAAACTGAACCCAGAAGTGCTTACTGGACTGAAAAAGACATCACCAGATGGCTCCAATATCAGCCTAGAAGGATTTCTGTTCTTCAACAGGCGTTAAATGTGGCTGAAAAATCAGCAGGCTGCAAAGTGTCTGCATAGTCAAATCACCTCCGAGAGGCTTTGTAATTGCATTCAGTTCTGCAGTGTTGAAAAAAATGAGGGTAATAAGCTCCATGTATTACACTTTAACTGGAGCTAGACTCCATATATAGTAGCAATAAGAAACACAGGCTGGTGGTTTAAAGGCAGTACCTGGGGACTCAGCACTTTGCTCAGTGGAAAAGGAGATGCTGAGCTACCTTAGCTCACTGGCGTCCTAGCCACAAACTCCTACATTTCCAAAAGTGCCCAGAGACAGGAGATCACCTATTTGGGACAGTGTGAAAGGGCACAGTACTCAGAATTCAGGTCTTGTGCACATCTGAAATTAAAAGAGGTTCTTGTAGTGATTTTAGGGTGAGAATCTAGCAAGTGACACACACACAAAGGTGTGTGTCTTCAGGCATTTTTTCGACATGCAGATCAAAAATAGTTGTTGTATTAAAGTAGCTAGCTTAAAGGCTACAGTTTTCTTTCTGATACTAAAGCTTCGCTAATCATTAAGGTATTTAATTTCATCTTGCTTTGCCTTGCTTTCATCTCTAAATAGTCTCATTTTCCATCTCTGTGCACATGAATTGAGCAGAGGGGTTTCCTAACAGCTGACCACACACTACCTACAGAAAAGTCTTGAGCATGTTTCCACAAATATCTCTGTGTCTCAAGTTCTTTTCAACAAGGCCTAAAAAAGACAGGACTTTCTGCTATCTTTTGTCTTTAAATTGCACTGCCAGATGAATCACTCATCTGGGTTTTGCTTTGAAAGGGTACTTTCCCTTTCTATCCACAATGCCAGTCTGAGCAATCCCAACCTCTTCTCATGCTGCCCACTCAGTTGTATGTGTTTCCATGGGCTGCCCAGTAAATCCTGACCAAACATGGTGTCTTTTTTTTTTTTTCTTAAAGCCATTTTGACCTTTGTTCAATCTAAAAAAAAAAAAGAAAAAAAAAAAAGGAAAAAGTCTGAATATTGGTTTCAAATTCTTTTTGCAAGTCAACCAGCTTCATCATTATTTGGAAATCCTGTGCAAAGTGTAACGTCCTCATCAGGCTCAGATCACAGAAAGTGCAGCTCCACGAGCTCTCACTCCATAGTTATAGACATGTTCCAGGCCCTAAACAACTTATTTTTGTGTCAGAGGAAAGGCTCACAAAACCTTCAGCAAAATTGGTCTCACCATGGAACTGAAAGCCCAGCAAGAAGTCCTTTTGCAGCCCCTGGGGAGCGCGAGGCACCTTGTAGATACAACATGACACCACAGAGGCCTTCTGTCAGCCTGGCTTTCGAAGTCTTCTAGGCCTCAGCACTGTGGGGAAATGCCCAGTATTCACCAAACCCACCTTTATCTGGCTTGTCACCCTCTGTGCCCTCTCTGGTCAAGGTTCCATTTAACAGAATCAGAATGCTTTGGGTTGGAAGGGACCTTGCAGCCATATATAAAGCTAGAGACATTCAGAAGAATTTTGAAAAAGACTTTTCAGATGAGACAATGACAGTGGGATATGATTCATCTCACCTCACTTTAGGAGTCTACAAAAGGGAAGTGGGGGATTCAGTTGCTTTAGAATCGCTATCTAGTGCCATATGGGATGATCTGCATTACCACAAGGCCACCACACAGGGCTGACAGATGTGACACTGAACATACAGGAGACCTGCACGTCCTGCAGTGGCAGCCAGTGTTGCTCTTGCCACCTTTGTTAAGGCGACAAAAAGTCACCCAAGAAGTCTACATCTGAGCTAATGGTCTGGGTAGCCATCATGGTTAGAAGAGGCCTAACCATCAGCGTCAGCTTCAGGATGCCATTCCTACCAAACGCAGGTGCCTCCTTCAGGAGAAGATGAATTGCTCACTGGGTTCATCTGACAAGATGGTGTCTTGTTCTAAAGCAGTTGACTGAACTGGTTTAGAAATTACTGGGCCCGGTGTAGGACATTTTGAGGCCTTTGCTCCTTGAGTGTCAGTGGAGAGGCTTGCCTTGGCCCTTTCTGAGTGCTGGAGGCTGTAACTTAGCTGCTGCCATCCCAGTCGCCCCCCAAGAACTATCATGTGGGCCACAGCAGGTCAGGGATCCTTCTCGCAACCTTGTCAATGGACTTCAACAAAGCCTGTGGAGAAAGAGCCTATGGTGCAGGAACCACCTCTGCCCTATGCCAGTCAAGGTCTGGCAATGGTGCTTTCTGTGGTTTTCACCTTAGCACATTGCCTTACATATTGATTGTCTCACCTGCACCCTGTAGGACACTACGGAATCTCCCAACAATCAGAAACTATCTTCCCATCCTAATTGTCTGCAGCTGCACTTGAACCACATGCTCGTAACTGGAAGGTTTCCAACCTCTTACCTTGCCGCTGTTCACTGCTTTCTCCAGGGTGGTTGGACATTTCTGTATGAACCAGGCACCAGGCTGAAAGTCCCTGCCCAGAACAAGCTGACTATTATTACACAGCCCACATCATTCATCTGCTTGGCTCCTTCAAGACAAATCAAATAGCTGGGTACTGCCTCACGCTGCCTGCAACTTAAATTAGAAAGCATAGACCACAGGAACAACTGCAGAGGTAGGAAAAGTGACTACAAATAAGGAAAGGAAAATGTTTTTCTTAGAAACCTTTGTTCCACAAAGGGAAATTGTAAAAGTAGTCCAGGATACGTTTGTTGCTGCTTTTTAATTTGAAATTTCATCTCTGGAAACATTTACAGACCTGGAGTGTTGTGCAATGTTTTTGCTGCAGTATGGTTATTGCTAAGATTAGCACAGTAACAGATCTTTTTAGAGTAAATTGCATATAATTAATAGGATGCAAGAGGAAAAAGGAATAATTGTACTTTAATCTAAATGCAAGTTCATTTCTCCCAGAAGGTGGAACCAGCACTAAGGCCATGCTAAAGAGGGGCCTTTTAGCATTCCTTTCAGCTGGGTAATGAACAACAATTTTGTGCCCATACTGCAATTCTCCTTTCCAATTTGAGATGAGTTTTATCAAAGTGCAGGGGTGTTCAGAGCTGGAACTTGATTCAGGTCCTTCATTGCAGCATTGGAGGTTATTGCTTTGCACTTCTGGCTTGTCTCCCATTCAGTGTCAAAACACTTAATAGACATTAAAATAATTTTTCCTTGTTAAGGAGCTATACAAAAGCTACGCAACACTTAGCTCACATTTTGATCTTTAAGGCATGACTAAAAAGAGACTTCATTAGTAGTCTACTAAACACAGCTTCAGCTCACCGTTTCTGAATTGAGTCTTCAGCATCCCATGGGAGCAAAGAGCAATTCTTCTCCAGGTGGTTGCAGAGAGGTTAAGCACCAGGACAAAAAATCCTACACTCCCAGCAAGGTTCCTATCTGTTACAAACCTTGTAACACCTCACCAGAGGGAATCCCGCGTCTCACTCCAACATGAATAATTACAGCCTTCCCCAAACCCTTCTGGAGTTCATGGTCAACAGAGGACCTGTGCTGAAGCCACAAGGCATGTGGCATGATGAGCTGCTCTCTTCCATCCCACAGAAGCCACCAAATTTCCCAGGGGGTGATTGTGAGCAGCAATTAGGAGGAACTAGCCCACACGTGTGCCCTTGCTCAGACTTTCTCAGCCTTTTGCTTCCCCACACAGCCAACCCCCCCGAATGTATTAGAGCATCACAATATTGCCAGATGCACAGCTCAATAAACCAAAATAAATCATTGCAGCCAAGGTTTCACTTAGCTGCTGTTATTAATCATTAGCAATAGTTATTGCTCATTAATGTCATTACACATCATGACTATTAACCATAATCTGCTGACATAATACGTTGTCTTTTGTAGATAGAAAAGAAAGAGGTTTAAAGCCAGGGAGCAATACCCAAACTTTAAAATGACGCTGGGCAGCATCTGCAAATTCATGTTGCAAACTTCATGCTGAAAGTAAGACAACATCCCTGCCTCAGGTGGCTGCATCTCTTCAATTGTTTTTAAGAAATGCCATTTGGCAATAACCACATATCACCAAACTGAGCATACATATTGTTTAGTATAGGATATCTTTTGATGACAGCTCTATACAATGCAGGAAACAGATTTCAATTAAACGTTGTCTCTTCCATAGCACTACACTGCTCCCCACCAAGAACACCCCCATGCTGCTGCCTTTACATCAAGGTAGGCTTTCAAAAAGAGTCAAACTATTCAATTTAAATACAAACTGCTAGGCTGTATGCAAAAATCACAGAGAAAATGCCCATGACCTTAGTTAGGTGGAAGGTGATATTAACTGACCCTAAGGGTCCCTTGGTCCGTGAAGTCTACAAAATGCTACAGTGCAGCAAATTCTTTGGCATCAGAAGTGCTCGGTCATTAGGATTTGTTTGTCGTTAGGATTTAAAATCCCATTAATCTTTTTTTTTTTTTTTTTTTCCTCATAAGGAAGGAGAGATTGCCTTCATTTTATATTTTAATCTCAAGTGAAAATTTAAACGCAGGTGTCTGAAGCTGAAACGCGAGAGTGGAATCAATTCTGTAGCTTACGAAATTGATTTGCCCCAGACCTGAATCTGTAATGCATCCCCTAAACCAGGCAGCTGGGAGCTGTGAGCACTCAGCACGCCTGCTTTCCCCACGGTGTACAGGAGCTCATGTACAGCCCTCGGCTACCAGCTTCATACTGATGGACCTGGGCAAAATCCAAAACAAAATCCTTGAGGTGGGAGTCATCGGTTGTGGCTTATGCAGAAATTCAGTGCGATAGCAACCTCAGAAAGCATGATGTGAAGAACCTGACGCCTCTGCTGGCTTTGGGTCCACAGATTCAGCAATAACGGGGTGCTAAGGATGGTTGTATGGAGGAGAAGGTGTAAGTCCTGTGAAACACAATTCCTGCCGCTGCATGTTCAGATGGCCACGTCTCCATCTGCTGCAGGAGAAGGGGCTGTTGGTCACAGTGGTGAGCTCATTAAAATGAGATCAATAGAGATTTAATCTAATGCTGAGGATTATTCGAAGTGGAATGCTCAATTAAGTGTGGAGCGAAAAAAAAAAAAAAAGTAACACATCAGATGAATTGCCCGCTGATTTCCCTCCTTTCTTTGGAATTTAGCCTGATATTGAGGAGAGCTGATAAGCTCAGGCAGAGCTTTGAAGAACAGCTGATGCTGGGCAGAGGTCAGCAAATTCAGGTTAAATGTGCCACATCGTTACTCAAAAGTTTTGCAGCCAGCTCTGAAGGTGCTCAGCGTTTGGCCAGGATTATATACCTGCCACTTTTCCCTTCTACACACACCGGAGGCTGTAAGAATATTAGAAAGCTGCTAAAGGGAGGATTTGCATAAATAGGATTTGCTACGGCTCTTGGAAAAGCAGCAGAGTTAGGTGCGAGGAGTGCTACAAAACTTGTGTTTTCTTCACTGTTCTGTAACCTCAGCCATTTCTCCATCCTTCCTCTTCCACCCACATCAAAATCGCTGCCTCCTCCCCAAGTCCCTCACCTCTCCAAGCAGCGGCCACACATGGGGACAAGGAGGATCCTGCTTTGAATGAAACATTTCATTCTCCAAGCCCAAAAAAATGCAGTGCCAGGCAGTAAGCCAAGACATAAGAAAGGAGAAACGTAATTCTTTAATTAAAACAAGCACCGCTCGCTTTGAACGAATAAAACGATGCTAAAAAATACAAAATCGCCACGATGACTTCTCATTCTCTTGAAGGGAAGGACGTGCTTCAGCCCAACCCAAGGCACAGCGAGTGCCTGCATTGCAGAGGAGAGGGGAGATAACGCGAGATGCTCTCCCCAAAGTCGCTAATTGGCAGGCGCAGGGCCCTGCGCCGCTCACAGAGTGACGATTTAATCGGTACACGCACAGCTCTGTGGCCTGTTGGCACAATATCACAGCTTTTTTTTTCCCCCAGTGAGCAGCTTTTAAGCCTTGCCCAGACATTTCAAGGCAGAGCTGTCTTATTTCTCCTGGATGGCAGGACACCTTCCCACGCCGTTCCCTAAAGGCATCATTTTTAGGATGAGGCCAAGCCAACCACGACCTCCCTCATGCATCTTCTTCTTATGTTCCTCTAAGAGCCTTGCCATCCCTAAGGCTTCTAATTTCCTCTAACAAGTCCAGCAATTCCCCATCCTGAATATTTTGCCTGATCTCCTATGCTCTGCCCATCTTCATGACCAGAGAGGTTAAAAACCTTCCAAGGCCACGTGTTGTTGCCTTTTTGGTTCTCACTATCACTCTACATCCTGGGCTAAGAAAGGCCAAGCACAGAGTTATCTTCCACTGCCTGCTACCACCTACCTGTGGCCCTGCTTTTTTGCTATTTCTCACTATTGCCGTCGTTATTTATCATTATTATTGTCACTATTTATCAATGGTCTGGGGTACGCAGCAGGAATTTTCCTCCCATCACTCAACAGCCTTAGAGAGAGGATAGGTTTTTCAAAGTGGCCCAGGATGGGCCTGGGAAACTGTCAGCCCAGAGAATTAAAAGCCCAAGTTGCACCTACGATGACAGATTTCTCCAAACAACCCACTTTGGTATGTGTCGTTGCAGCTACCCATGAAGTGCAATCCCTCTGCTGTCCATTCTTCTGCAAAGCATTTCTCTAGGAGGCTTTTTGGACTCAGAGTGACAACAGCCACTGGCACCATGGGGTTGCGTTACCCCATCTGGCCCCAAAATGGAGCAAATGCCCGGAGCATTTCCAGTCCCTCTTGTTATCACCCTCAGCATCCTCCCAGCTCATCCCACAGATGACAAGGTTATTGTCCCGTGTTCGTAATGCAGAAGACAGCTCGGATGGTTGCTCTGCATCCACGCCTCTGTGGCAATCCAGAACAGCACAAAAAAGAGCTGATCTAGGATGAAAGAGGGAGATTCAATGGCAATTTCCTCCAGAGCCTTCCATCTATTTTTAACAAGGAAGAACATCCTGCAGGACAGACTGCAGGAGGTGGGGTGGTGGTACAGCATCCTGACTCGTCCCAGTACATCCCATGGGACTTGTGCCCACCAGAGGAGCCTCCTGGCTCCCCAGCGGTGCCAAAACCTCTCCCTGACAAGGCTTCTTGGTGTCAGCACATTGTCAATAACTTGCAAAGACTGGGCTAAAAAGCCCCGAAGAAAAGCAGGGTTTGAAATGAAAAAACTACACCATGGGTTCGAAGCTCCCTGAGCCCACCAAGAGCACGCTGTGGGTGCCTGGGGGTGGGATGGGCTCTGGGGCATAAATAGATGGGGATTTGGCAGGAGATACCGTGGGGCACGAAGCAGAAATATTTGAGGGGCACGCTGTTTTAGGGAGGGTGGGGGAAAGACCCAGAAATGCTTTGATTTTGTACAAACACAGGACTTTAATAATAATAATAAAAGAAAACAGCACTCACTGAAAAAAAAAAGGGGGGGGGATAAAATATGAGAATAGAAATACATAATTTATATACAGTATAGGTCTATATGCTTGGCATTTTTACAGTCATAAATTCTACAAGGCTTTCCTGATGCTGTTTTGTCTTGGGGTTATTTTGAGGCTGTTGGAAGACCCAGAGTGTGCCCAACTTGGGCAAAATTCAAAGTGGAAGAGGCCGAGCTGTGCCCGTGTAACCCCAGCCGCACCACACCACTAACTTGTGGCATCAGCCCCAGCGGCTGCCAAGTGCCGGGGTCGATGTCTTCATAAAGAAACCCTGCTGAGACCCAGCACTCCCATCGAGCCACCCAGCTGCAGCTAATGCCTCCTCTCACCGTGTCCTCGCGATAGCCAGGGTCAGGAGGAGCTTCAGAAGATGAAGGCAAGTGGCCAGGATGGAAATCTTCAAGGAGAAGAGCAAAAAGCAGAATTGAATCCAGGACTGAAGCAGGAGCAGGGGTGTCTGTGCAGCCCCAAGCACCCTGCTTTGTCCCTATTCATGCGACTCTTTCAAAGCAAGCAACTCTGCAATTTGCTGGCACTCCATGAAAAGCAGTGCCCCCTTCGATTCTTTCTTTCTGGGCTTTTTATTGGAACCAGGCGGTCAAAAAAATGCGGTTTTATTGGAAACAGGACGTGAGGACGGTTTTTGTGTGGTAATATTCTCGTTGCAATCTGCTCCCAGCGACAGCCTATTTATTCTTCTCCAGGACTCGAACAATAAAGGTCTCACACGATGGCGGGTCGCACAGCAGGAGAAAGGATGCTCGAGGTCAGGGCTCCTTCCTTAACCTCCGGTGAGGTCAGGAGGAGGCGACGTGCCAGTCCTGCTTTCCTGGGTGAGCCATTCGCCAAGCCCAGGAGGTGGATGGAGATGCAAGGTCTCCTGCAATACATCTCTTCTGCCCCTCCTCATAGTTCTTTGGGCTTCGTTGTGCCACAGAGAAGCTGTCCTCATCGAGGTCCAGGCCATCGCCGTGCTAAAGGGCTCCTCCATCTCTCTGCTTCGAAGCGTAATTTTGCCAGACCATCATTTTTAAGCCTCAGTTTTAGCCTTCCTGGCCATTTTAAAAAATATATTTAAAAAACAAAAACCAAACAAAAATGAAAAAAAAAATCTAGGCCCACTCCATCCATTTAGGAAAACACCTACAGAAATACACATACAGAAAATACAGAAATACACAAATATATATTTTGCTTTGTATGTTTGTGCCCTGTAGCACATCATAACACATTTTTTGTTCTTTAAACTCCTTGTCCCCCTGTAACATGGATAACCCATTTGTCCACCTTGCTGGATATTGGGTGTACAAGTACATTAAATACGAGAGGGTAAGTACATTAAATACTTTGAAGCATGCTGGCCTGCTTTATTCCTAACTACTGCATCGACACAGCCACACCACATCTGGACTGAGGAAAATCCATGTAACAAACAAACAAACAAAAAAGTTAAAAAAAAAAATAAAGCCATGTAAACTTCAGTAGCATGGGGAGATGGAGCTGAGCTAACATGCGGTTCATACAAAATTCGTGTGTATTCAAAACTCAGGGTGGAAGAGGAGCTGATGAAAGAACCAGGTAAACCAGGTAAATAATGTAGTGTATTTGTGGGGTTCAGCATCTATTTTGCCATCTACACTTTTTATGCCCTCACTGCTACTCAGTGACAAAATGCCTTTTTGTTGTTAGGAATTTTGTCTCTTCCAGCTCAGAGGCTGCACCTGGGGCTTTCCTGCTGCCTCCCCTGAAGGCTCTGGAGCCTTTCTGCCTCCCTTTCCCAGGCATAGGTATTTTCATAAAATAGTAGCCAGCAAAACACCCAAACCATCCCTGATAAGCCTGGAAATCTCTCTCTGCCCTTGTAACTTGTACTTAGAATCACAGAATCATCTAGGATGGAAAAGACCTTCAAGACCATCAAGTCCAACCATCAACCTGACTTACCAAGTCCACCCCTAAACACTGTCCCTTAGTGCCACGTCCACACATCCCTTAAAATCTCCAGGGATGGCGACGCCACTAATTCCCTGGGCACCCTGTCTACCCTTTCCATGAATAAATTCTTCCTGATACCTAATCTAAACCTCGCCTGGTGCAACCATGAACTTGTAACTTTTTCCTGAAGGTATGTTTGAATTAATTAGGGAGGATCATTTCTTTTATTTCCATTGCAGTACTTACTGCACAGTTGACACTGTGCACACTGACTTGATAACCTAATTTGCTCCAAGCATAAAATGAAAAGGTATTTCTCTTCGCCATGAAGTAAACACAACCTGAAAACAGAAGGATCCGGCTGTCCCTTTTGCTGCTCCCATCACCACCAACAGCAAAAACTCTAGAGTTGATACTCCACGAACAGCACAAACGCCACAAAAAAAGTGTGCATTTCCAACCTTCCAGGACTATCATTTCAGCCCCCTGAGTCTTGTGTGCTGGGAGTTTGGGCAAGAGCATTGCAAGCACAGGCATTTCTCTTTGCCCCCATCCTTATGGTACAGCTCCCACCTATTACCACTTTTTTTTTGCTTATCTCCAGCCCTCGCAAGAAAAACTCCCCCGACACTCACACCAGGCAGCAGCTGGCCATTAACGCTCAAACACTATTAGCAGATTATCCATGGTGCAGCCTTGCTTGAAGGTTCATCAAGGACGTTTACAGATCTAAGAACTGTTACTGGAAAAATTGTCTTGAACACGTGGCGATGGACGTCTTCCCCAAAGGCAGCTTTTTAATGAGTTTGACTTGGGGGGGGTTGAGTTGTTGGCTTTCATGAGATAAAACACACAGTCGTTTCACTTCCCTGGCACTTTGCATATTCTTTTACAACCAATTTGTAACTTTAAAACAGCAACATAAGAGGGGTCATTTGGGAGTCAAGAGTGATTTGGCTACTTCAATTCATTGTGTAAGGTCGTGTGGCCCAGATGCATGTTGGAGCAGATTCTTGTGGAGTCCTTTAGCATCGTTTTTCTTTGAAGTCCAGATTTTAATGATCTACAGGGGAGTTTTTGGCCAAAGGTGTAGCCCTACATTAGGCATTACTTCAGGTGTGGGGGACTACACCATTATTTGAAGATAAAACCCTGGATGCCTTCAGCTGCCAAGCTTTGCTTGCACCCAGAGGGAGTCATTATAGATAGCACAAGCCTAAAATGGTGGAAAAACAAAGGCAAATTATGACCAGAAAGATTTTTAAGACTTTAAAGAACTTTTACCTGTGTCTCCAGGTTTGCTTTTACGCTATCAAAGTCTGGTGGAAAACAGCCAAGTTATGACAGTAGCCGAGACTCCCTTGTGCTGATACACAGAGAAATCACAGTGCATTTGCCATTAAAAAGAGCAATTTTTTTTTTTTTTTGGGGGGGGGGCGGGGATGACCAGGCTGGGAGGATACGGAGGTGCCCACATCCATCTCTCCCCTGGCAAAGAGGCAGGTTGGGCTCCTCACCTGGGGCACTATGTGATATAAATAACCATTTTGTGGCAGCAGAAGCCACCTACAAGTTCAGGAGCAGCTTCACCCCAGCTAGGGACTCCTTCCCCTCCTCTTAAGCTTTCCTACAGCTGGAGGCCAAACTGCACATGTCCCATTCCCAACGAACTGCTACTACCTCCTCAACAAAACCATGTTAATTTTTCTTCCACTAGGCTTGCAAGCAGGAAAGTTTTAAGTTCTTCCCCAAATCAGAATATTTAACCTGTTTCTTCTCTGATAACATAAAGGAGTTAGTTGGGTATTGGGTACATTTTGGGTACAAAACCCCAAACTTGGGCTGACAAGAACCTCACAGAGTCCAACAAGGAGACGTGCAAAGTCCTGCGCCAGAGGGGAACAACCCCCAGTGCTGGGTCCAAGTCTCAGCCCTCCAGTACAAGAGAGACTTGGACATGCTGGGAAGAGTCCAATGAAGGGCTACCAAGGAGATCAAGGACTGGAGCAGCTCTCCTGTGAGGCTGGGAGCTGGGACTGCTCAGCCTGGAGAGGAGGAGGCTCAAGGGGATCTCATCACTGTGCACAAACCTGAAGGGAGGCTGCAGAGAGGACAGAGCCAGGCTCTTGTCAGTGGTGCCCAGCACCAGGACCAGAGGCAATGGGCACAAACTGGAGCTCAGGAGGTTCCCTCTGAACATCAGGAAAAACTTTTGTGCTGTGTGGGTGGCGGAGCACTGGTACAGGTTGCCCAGAGAGGTTGTGGAGTCTCTTCTTCGCAGACCTTCAAAAGCCACCAGGACGTGGTCCTGGGCACCCTGCTGGAGGTGACCCTGCTTGAGCAGGGGCTGGACCAGATGGACCCAGAGGTCCCTTCCCACCCCAACCAGTCTGAGATTCATTGAAAAAGTAAATCAGCACCTGGTAGCTTTGGTCTGGTACACGCTGATAACCTGCCTGTGTGCAGAACAGACAAGAAACATTGAGCCACTGAACAGAAAAATAATCTTTGCCTACAAGGACAGCATCCCCAATGCCTCGTTTTAATTGTGAGAGCCCCCAAACAGGTGGCAGCTGAGAGGGGCAAGCACAACGCTGCTTTTCTTTTTCCAAAGCAGCATGTAAAACACAGTCATTTAAGCCGGTCGGGGGCCGTCTGGTACTGTTAAATTTTTTAATAACCTTCTCGGCTGGAGCCAGCTTTCCTTTTGATGCAGTACTGGTTTCATTAGTGGTCGTTCAAGGTGAATACCTGATTAGCTATGGGGAGCCAAAGGGTTTTTTCTTTCCCTTTTTCTTTTGACTCCTCATAATACCCGCTACCCACAACGAACACCCGTGTCCTTACCGTGTCAGAAGCACAATGAGTGGTGTCAGGCCGCGATAAGTGAGTTCGTGTGTGTTTGGCAGTTCAAACAAACTGATTCACACAGCCACAATTGAGCTTTTTGAGCAATTTCCATGCTGCTCTTCGTGTTGTTTTCAGCCATTTGTGGTCCTTCCCTCTCCCAAACCCCGGGTGGCTGCTGGTAACAGGTATTTCACCCCTATACAAGGCAGCTGCTCCTCTGTGACCACAAGGGACGTGTGAGCACATGAGCTCTTGCCACGACTTTGATTTCTGCACCTGCATCAACAGAGCAGGGCTATGCAGGCAAGACCAAGGCCCTTTTTTCAGTTTTCTGCTGAAATTCACCTACTGGCTCACTTGTATTTGGTCCTTCTGAAATGCTGGGCATATCCTAAATGTCTTTATATCACTTCTTTCCCTAGGAAAGCACAATAGTAAGTGGCACGGGTTTTTCAGCGTTACATATGAGATCACTAAAATTGCTGAAATTTGAGGGGTGGGAGAAAGAAAATTTTGATTTCCTGAGAACTCCTGGGAAATGAATTAACCTGACCACTTGCAAAAACGCCTCAGGTTTCTCTCTTTGCTTTCTGTCGTGATTTTGCAGACAAAAGACGTGGTAATAACTACTCAGAAGGCTTTCCAGAGATGCTACAAGCTGTCGACTGAATTTCAGGCCAGTTTAGACATCGCTCCTGCTGCCTTTCCAGAACCCATCAACGTGTCACTCTTGGATAAGTTCAATTATTGGTGCAATGGGAAAGAAACTATTTTCCCCTGCTTTGGAATAATAACATAAACATAACAGCAAGCTCTTAAGAAGCCGTTTTTCACAGGAGGTGCCAATGTGCTTTGTGAAAGACACGTTTTATGGGGGAGAAAAGGAGACACGGGCAGGTAGTGAGTTCCCTGTTGCTGTTCAGTGGGGCTGAGACAAGGACCTGGGTCCCCCAGGGAGGGGGCAGTGCCCCAGCTGAAGTCAGACAGCCTCCAGCCCCAGTATTCTCCAATTTTACAGCACTTCTTAATTTAAACTTACTTTTGCTGTTTGGCTGGCATGTGGTCCCCATCTACCTAGAAAACAGCAATCTGGAAACAACAGGAACCAAAGCAATTCTCTTTTTGTCCAACATCCTCATCATATTTCTTCTACTTACAGGGCTCTAGGACCCCAAACCTCCATCTTCCTGCTCCCAGTTGGCTTTTGACAGATCATAAGGTTCAATACAAAAGCAGAGAGCCTTTGAAGAATGTTCCCCATGCGCATCTTGCTGGCACCCACCTCTCCCAGCACCCCACTGTGTCTGCCACCTCTGGAAGATGATGCCGCATCATTGCAGAACTCTGCACAGAGTATCAAACAGACTTTGCATAATAAAATATCACCAGTCTCCTTACCTGCTTCTCATGGATTTAGAGCTTTTTAAAGGCAGGAAGAGCAGCAGAGAGCACACAGCACAGGCTCAGTAACCTACACTTTAATTCACCACCCTGTGCAGAGCAGTGCTGCACGTTAATCTGAAGGTATGAAAAGATAGAGAGCCTGGAGAGCCCATCACCAGCCTGTGTTTAACAAAACTGTTATTTCTCATTGAATTTGCCCAGCCTTAAGCCCCCAGAACTGGCTGCTGTCACACCTATCTGCCCAAGGTACCTGGTTCTTCCTCCCCGAAGTGCATTGCACAGGCACCACGTCACGCCTTGGTCTTCTTTTGGGCAAACTAAACAGACGGAGCTCCTAAAACTGCCAATGAAGCATTTTTGCTGGGCCCCAAATCGTACCTTGTTTTTCCTTTCCACCAGCACCAGCTCATCCTTTTTCAACATTTTCTAAATGCGGACACGCAAATGAGATTGCATTTCTGCCACCAAAGGGAAAAGCTCACTACCACACCGCTCTCCATCCTGCCCTGGCCGTTTGGCTGCAGTCATGTCTAACTGTGCATCTGTCTGCTTGAAGGTATGTTTTATTTATCCCAATCAGCTTATTAAGTCATTTGTCTCATGCTGTGTGACATTCCCCCTCTTTAGCAGGATGGGTTTTTAATTAAAATTGTCCACTCGCATCCCTATGAAATCGAGGTGTTGTTCTGCTGGTAAAATCCTCTTATATAAAGCCCAACTTTCAGTCTTTCCTATTCTGCTTCAGTACTGGGAAATTACCCCTTTTGAACTACCCAATATATTCATTACTGCGTCGGGCCATCCCCTGCTTCTGTGAAAACGGGGTCCCAGCCATATGTTCCTAAGATACCGTCATCTTCCAATGCACAGCCCAGGCTGTCAGGAGGAAATCTGAAATACTGTTATCTCGCATTGGGCGTAATATCTTCTGTGCTAGAAAATGATCACACATCATTTGAGAAACTTCAAAGAGATTTATTTCTGGTTATATGAGACTTCCAGCATACATCTTGATGATTGAAATCTCCCATTACCTGGTATTTCTTTCCATATATTACAGATAAAAGCTCCAGGAGCAGCTCACCTCTTAATGTGAGCCCATGGTCTGTAATCCCCCTTCCTGGTACTCCCACACACTCGCCCCGCACTAACCCCCTAACTTTGATTGTTAAAGCTTTAATATCTTTATATTTAACAACGAAGCGGGTCACAGGCTTCTTCCCATACCGTCCCACCCATCCTTTTCTCTCGGGCACACACTGCTGTTCATACACAGCTTGTTGTCAGCAGTTTTAATGCTCCAGTCAGCCTCCAGTTTTGGCAACTACACCAAATTTATTTTAACTAACGGGCATTTGCAATTCCTGTCGTTACCCACATTCCTCGGAAATGTGAAGAACGAAGGAGGAAACTTTCCATATAGCCACCGAATTTCAAGCCCTGATAATAGAAATTGGATGATTTGCTTGCACCAAATCAGCCTCAATGGGTAAAAAAAAATCTGCTGGTCATGCTGCGGGAGGTGTCTGTAGGCAAACAAATTACCGCTGCCTTGCTATGCCAGGCAGCTTGATTGAGGAATGCTGCTAAGCACCATCAATCAGTCATCTAGGGAATAATAAATAAAAGGAATGGAAGAAGTAGGATAAAGGTAGAGAGCTGCAGGGGACTCGATGGCATTGGCAGAAGATGTTCAAAGCCAACCTTACCACGTCCTGCTTGGAGGAAGGCCCTGCAGCTTTGTTTGGGCCTGAACAGGAAGGGATGTTTATAGGTTGTGTCTTTTAAAGAACGCCGTGGCTGAGTCAGAGGACGTGTTTACATTTGGTTATTGGGTGTTTTTAATATCAGCACTAAGTCCAAAGCATAAATTATTATAACGCGAAGATACGGTGAAGTCCCATTTTACCGATGTGACAAGTTATAGTGCTGGAAAGATAATGGGTAACAAGGCAAGTCTCATACCCAGTGCAGTGATTTTTGCTCACAAAGCTGAGCATCGGCGGGCCCATGGGGTTTAGAGCTGGAAAGACGTGCACGGTAGCACAAAACACCATACCGATGACAGCTCTGTGGTCCTGGCACGCGTAACCAGGCCAGGGAGGAGGTGTCGCAGTAATTCCTTCAGAATTAGGAGGAAACCATTCCTGAAATAATAAAAACTTCCTCAAAGCCTCTGAAAACACTCTTCATACCAAGAAAATGGGACCGATTCAAACCAGCACTGCACCATGTAACGGGACCCCTCTCCCTGGCGGGGACCAGTTCCTCCTTGGCACAGCAAAACCCCTAAAAGACCCTCAGCCAGCACATGAAGAGTTAAAATCTCACTGTAAATATTTAGCCCAGACCTAAAGAAAATAAATTCTTCCATATCAAGCTGTGAAACTCAGCACAATCAGACTGTGGCAGGGAAGGGGAGCCCTCTCCAACCATCACAACACGGTGTTATTCTAGAATGGATGGTTCCAGGACATTTTGGACCATGGTGATTGTTCCTAACTCCCCAAAGTAAACCTTGATGCAAACAGGAAGAATATCTCCATTTTTCCCAGCCAGCTGCTAAGAACCTGGGCCCAGCTCAAAATAAATGGGTCTCATCTCAGCAGAGCCTTGGACACGTGTGAAAGCCAAACGAACGGGCAGCAGGGATGGGTAGGGTGAGATTCGAGGTGAGATCTCTAAACATGCTGCCTCAGTGTTTTCATCGGGAGGGGGCTGTGTCCTGTTCAGAATGATTTTCTTCCATTGTGTCGGTTTTATTCTGTATTTTTAACACCGCTGATACGGTGGAGTCCTGCCAAGATCGGACGTTGCAATGCCAAAAAAGAGGAGAGGCTCTGCTGGAGCCTTTCTGAGTCAATATAGCCAGGAAGCAGGGGAAGCCACAGGCACTTCTGTTCGTGCACAAGCTCCAGCCCTGTGCTGCAGGCTCCGGAAGCTGGATTTTAGCTAATCGTCTGCATTAAACCCGTAATGGGCCGTCATGGCTTGCAGGCAGGTGCGCTTTTATCGAGGATACTAATTGCCCTGGAAATAACACAGAGAGCTCTGCGGCCCAAAAGCCCAAGGGAGTCCGAATCCCGATGTGAAGCGCTAGCACTCGGTATTAATTTCACACAGAAGACCTTTTTTTGTTTGTTTTTAGCATGAATACTGTCCTTGGCATCCCATAAGACATAGTACATTCCCGTGGGAATAAAAGGAGGTCTGTTGGAGCTTTGACTGGTCTCTTGTCAGACACACAAGATCTAATTCACTGTGGTATTTCTCCTTGTCCCACACTCCCACCGTCACCCTACTCCTTTAGCTATGCTGCTGGGAGGGTTCATGTCTTCTTCTCCTGCTTCAGCTGCTGTAAAGCAAAGGACAAAGGGACAGTCTCAGAGATCAGTGTGTTGCTCAGCCCCAAGGTGGAGGCACTGCAGCTCATTTTTTTTCATTTCTACAGCCTGATATAGTGGGGTTTGTCCACAGGTGGCACCCACTTCGGTCATCCCAACCTGCAATGGCCAAACTCATTGCAGCTGCAGGTGTCTAAGTCCGGGCTAGTTTCATGATTTTCCTTTTTAATTGGTGGAGAAAAGCAGGTACCTGAAGGATACCCTTCATCTCACCTTAAGTTTGGTGTCTACTGGCTCAGGTGAACTGCCCCCCAGGAGGCCTCTTTGCCCCCATAAGTGAAAATGAGAGCCTGGATGCTCAGATGGGACTGTTCCCATTGCAAAGACTCACTTCCAGGTTACATCTGAGGAAAAATGTAGGAAACCTTCTGCCCTCCAACCATCCTTGCTGAGCTGGGAAAGAAAGAATCTCAGACCCAGAGTATAAAACATTTCCCTTCCCACAGCCTTTTCCTCTCTTGTCATTGGGAAGATGACATTTATATTTGCATAGCGTTTAGCACCAGGGACCCCCACACTCATTTCATCCTTGGGTGCTGCTGCAGTAAGAAAAATAAACAGCTGAATGTGCTGGTGGGCTTTGGGAACGATGCCAGCTAGCATTCAAAGCACGGGCCCGGTTATTTCCTGATGAATAACAGCGTTTACAGAAGGCCTCTCACCCCGAGGTGCTTCGCAAATTATAAACATACAGCGCCACATCACAGAGTGGGCAAAGCAGCCAACTTCAAAGTTTCGGCTGAGAAAATCCCCCACACAGCCCACTGCAGGGAGCAATTCACCTTCCAGATACCAAAAGGCCTGGCAGTCCCAGGCACAAGGCCGGGCTTGCTTCCAGCCCCAAGGCATGCCGCACTGAAAGCAGACCATAGGATCGCCTTGTCCCTCTCTGGAAATGACTTGGTTGTGGGTTTTTTGTGTCCTCTTTTAAATAAAATTATTTCCTTAGTGCCAAAGTTGAAGCCACCTGTTTTTTATTGATTTTCAGCATGTTTCAACAAGGTCTGTGTGATGGTTCACCTTTATTATAGAATCATAGAATGGTTTGGGTTGGAAGGGATCCTAAAGATCACCTAGTTCTACCCCCCTGTCATGGGCAGGGATGATTTTTTAACCTGTTTCACCTCCATTTCCTTCATGTCAGCCACCACTTCCTCACAACCAGCAATCCTACAACCCCAAACTGGTGTGAACATGAGAAGGAGAACCACAGAAGAAGAGGGCAAACATCTCAGGACTGATGCAGGTCTGTACAAAAATGACAGCTAAACAATCCCAAAAAGACATGATTCAGGACTTCTGGCTGAGAGTGTTCCAGGGAATTTCAGCTGCTCTGATTTATTTTCGCAGCTTCTGAAAACCTTGGATGGTGGAAGAGCCTGAGACTGAGCATGGAGGCAAGGAGCATGCCTTGAAGATGGGCCTGGAGGCACTGAGCTATACGCCTACCTTCTCTCTTAAAGCAAATGTGTGACTGAAGCAGGACTGTGCCCTGTGCAAGAGACATCTTGGACATTTCCCAGCATCGCCGACCACCTGGACATTTTACCATCCATCTTACAGAAGCATAGAAGCATAGACTCATCTCGGTTGGAAAAGACCTTCAAGATCAAGACCACCCATCAACCTCACTTACCAGTCCCAGCACTGAAATAGGTGCCTCAGCGCCACATCCATACGTCTCTTAAATCTTCAGGAGCCTAGATACAGATCAGTAAATCTAACCTCACAATTTAATTGTCCAAAGGAAAATGTATATTGAGTTTAAAAAAAAAAAAAAAAAAAAAAAAGCTCAATGGAATAATTTATATGACTGCAAAATAATCACATAAGCAAAATATGGAAACCCCAAACTAGAGACATTTAAGCATCCAGAAACCACCTGGGTGCTTTTTTCCTCTCCCCAACTTCCCCAGCCCTCTGACTGTGCAGCCCTCTGACTGTGCAGTCGGTTCTGCAAGGCCAGGTTTGTTTTCAGAGTGATTAACGATTAGCAGCAGCAACAATTTTTTTTAATCCTTTCTGCAGAGCAAGGGATGGAAAAAAAAATGCAGCTGAGACAGAATTTCTGCCTCGTGCTTTCTGCTTGCTGCGGGTCTGAACTCTCCGAGCAGCAGAGGCAGCTTACAGGTGGTCGCTGCGCTGCTGCTAAAATTATCAGGAGAATATTTGCTCTGTGTCTCACAACTGACCCACCCACTCATCCTTTCAGAACTGATGTTCCTATTCTTTTATTTATATTAATGAACTCCACCACGAGTAGCTTGCTCCATGATAAGAACTCGGATAATCTATTAACCGCCTCGCGTCGGGTGGCTGCCCCGGTTGAAATGAGATTTGCATGTCATCAGGCACGCATTCCTGCAATTCAGAGCCTCCCCTAATTGCATTCTCGTGCATATTAACATGAATTAAACCCCGGTTGCAGAGATCTCGCCTTCCTATTTTGTTCTTTTAATGGTTTTTGTTCTGGCTGTTGCTGCTGAATAATCCCCGCTTTGGCAATCAAACTGAACCGAAAGCGTTTTTTTAGACAGTAGATAAAGTTTCCAGTGGAACAGCATTGCCCTTGATGAGTTAACCTCCCTGTGCCCTAGTGTTTCCTGTTTTCCCATTGTCCTTTAGGCTTTACATTTATTTATAAGCATTAAATTGGAATTTATGTACACTGAGACACATTGCAATTATCAATAATCTAATTATAATAAATGCATAGAAATAAATAGGTATGAAATACTGGTGTCATTGGAGTTCAACCTTATACAGCATAGAAGATTTTATTATGCATCCTTATGCCAAGAAGTTAGGCTGTATCATGCCTAGACGTTATCCCATTAACATCCCGTTCATTCCCAAATCTAAATCCAAATTACAATTGTTTGATTTAGCGTGTACACATCATTTGTAGGTTGTCTGCCTTTTGGGAAAGTCAAGAGATCTGAGGCTATTGCAAACATTTTAATTTCCATTCACACAGAAGTTTATCATAGTTCTCAGGTCCTTCCTTTGAGTTCAGGGGGTTTCTTTGAATAGGACAACTCCTTGAATTGTCCTCTTTGCATCCAAGGCAATGACTACATTGCAGTGACCACACCACCTGAAGGTAGATAAAGACACGTACCATGAGCCAAACCTCACTCCATTCATCTCTCGCAAGGCAAATATGCTAGGTGCATAACATGCAAGATGTTGCTATTGCTGGAAAAAAAAAAAAGAGTCTGATTAAACTCATTCCCTGATAAAAATCACACCAAACACTCAAGGAGAAAAGGATAACCCTCGACATTTCATTCCACCCATTTTGCCCTCCAAGTGCTTTAGAAACCAGAGAGGTGCTGTGTTTTGTTGACAGCCGACTGGAAGGCTGAGGTTACGTCCAGCACGCCAGAAATTTCTTTTAAACACCTTCGGCTTACAAAGCATCTATGGAACTATAAGCACGAGAGGCTCTGGTTGCAATGGGGTGGCATTCGTCCTGGGAACACAGACTCTCCTCCAGGATGTGGCTCGGCAGATCATATAACCGGTGTCTGCAGAGGGACGGAAGCAGAAGCACTGCCTGCAGTGGGGTTTCACCTTGCTGAGAGCACGCCTGTCCTCCAGGCTGCAGGGGACAAGGATAATTTCAATTTATATATATTTGCATTGTTTGTTTATATAATATGAATTTATATAGCACCACAGTGCCATGCCTACCCTGCTACCAATACTCAAACTAAGCAACTTAACGTTATTTTTGGTCTCTCTACACCAGGCTGTGCAGTCTGTGCTGTGACTGTGGGGCAGATATATCCCATTACCATTTTTTTACACCGTTTTTTAATGCAGATCAGGAGAAGTTTGCATTAGATTACACGTTTGGCTGTTGAGGGAATTGATGTTAGTCTTCTGTAAGAAAAGTGCCTTGCTACAGCACAGCGGGTTGATGAAGTAACTAAAACAATACAAAACCACCGGGAAACACATTAAATGGATTAAGACTTGGCTAACTTCGTGCCTCAAATATAATTATAAACAGAGAAATTTTCTTTGAGTGGGTGTGTGTTTGGGGAGATCCCATAGGGACTGATTCTTGGCTCTACACTAACGTAGTTTATCAGCAACTTGGAAAGAAAAAAAAAAAAAAAACTTTAAATCATTACCGGCAAATTTTTCAGATGAGCCGAAGGTTGGGAGAATGGTAAAGAGCCGGAACAGAGGTCAGTGAAACAAATGAGTAATTGGTAGTCTGGAGGTAAGCAAGTACAGCCAAACGGAGTCACAAGATCAGAGAAAGAAGACGGTATTTGCCTGGTGGGGGTTGAAGCAGTGGAAAGCCTTGACCGAAAAAGGCTCGCAAGTCACGGTGAGCAACCAACTGACCATGAACTGACCCGATCTGTGTACGTACATGCAGAGGAAATCCAAGGGGAAGAGGAGGATTATGTTGTCTGAGTATCCTCCCCTCTCCAGACCGCTGCCAACACATCGTGCCCTGCTCTTGCATCCACGAAACAAGCAGGAGGTTGGCAAGAATGTACACGGGACTGAGAAGGATGACTTCCAGGGAGACATTTTAGAAGCTTAGTCTGTTTAGCTAGTCAAAAGAAAGCTAAGGGGTGGCTAGACACTCATCCTCCCTCCAGGGAGAAATCCAGTACCAGAAGTCATCTAGGGTCTAGCAAACAGGAATGTCCCATGCCGCCAGACCTGGGGCTTTCCCAACTCCCACGCCAGGTGCAAGCCTTGCCTCCACAGGTGAGGAACACATCGACCTTTGTCTCAAAGAGAAATTCCAGTGCCTGGACAAAGTAAGAGCTGCAGCATGCTCTGGCAGGTCTCTGCCGGGGACCCGGAGCCTGTTGCACACCGCAGAACTCCCCGGCTTTGGAGTGCAAACGTGGCCAAAGAATTTGGGTCCAGGATCCTCCGGCTCTGTTTTCATTCTGTGGTTTTCATCTTCGTTCTGATCCCGGTGCCAAAGAAATGTTGCATTGTTTGAGAGATTTGAATCTGGTGGCCCAGCCTGTCTCAGAACAAGTGCTTTCAAAGCTCCTGTCTAATCTCTGGAGGGAGAAGAAGCTAAAAACCAAGAGACGAGGGGAGCAGGCTCGGGCAAGAAAACTGCTGTGCCTTCTCCCCCCAAAAATGAAGGAAGAATTATGCATTGACCAGTCTGAGCAAGAGAAAAATGGAAGGGTTGGAGAGCAGCAGCACTTTGTAATGTAGTACATGAGAAAGACATTAAAAATAATGGGCGTTTACTGCACCCATATCTCAGCAGCTCTCTTTTCCACCGTCCTACCTGCTCCTTTGGGACACCTCTTATCCCATCCCTTCAAAGGCCAGTAGCCAAACGTGACGGTGTAAGGAAGGTCAGAAGGGGGTGGCTAAAATCAGGCTGAATCCATCTGGCTGCAGATTCTGCCTTAGTGCAATCCCTCCCTTTTCATGTTTTTTTTTTTTCCTTTTTTTTTTTTTTTCCTTCAGCTCTACTGGGAGATGCTTGGAATCACAAAGAGGGGAAAAATAACCGGTGAATACGTAACAGGAACAATACGTTCTTGGATTCAGAGCTGTCTGTGGACAATAGCAAGCCAGTGTTTCAAGTGAAATATTTGACTAGCAATCACTACGAGGAGTATGGAATAATTAATACCTGGATGTGATACACCAGGGTGTGGAAAGTTGGAAGTGGGTGTAGCAACGTGGGAGCATGGCAGTATGTGAGAAAAGCCCACGTCTTTGGAGGTAGCTTTTCATGGGGGAGCAAGTTGTGGAAAAAGTGCAGGAAGAACAAGCTGGATGCTTTAGCACACATTTTAAGTGTCTTTAAAACATTATAAGAAAGTGTTAAAAAAAAATAAAAATCCGGTATTTTGCAAGCAATCACAATGCTAGCTGCATATTTTTAATTGCAGCAAATTATTGACTTGCTTGAGCTTTACAAAACATTGGTGAAACTTGTTACACTTAAGAACAATTGCATGGGCTACTTTAATATTCAAACACTGACGAATAAACAAGCATTGTTCTGTATTAAGTTTTCAACAAATTGTTGCTTCTGCTGGTTGAACCTTGTGTTCGTTGCAAAAATTACTTTCTTATGGCATTTCTAAAAGCTAATGTGCAAGCGCAACATATAATTTGAGGTCCTTTCAGTTAATTGCCCACACAGCTGAATTCTGCAAAACTCCTCAATTACAAAAAAGGCAAAATCCGAGCTGTTTGTTTATTTTCCCTTCAATGGGAGCGAGGCTTTCTGCTAATCAGTGACTGCAGCTGAAATGAATTCATCATCACAATGGTAAAACAAGTAGTGCATTCATTTAGCAGCACGTTAAGCTGCGCATACATTTCAGCCCCTTTGCAATGTGGTTGCTATGGCATTTGGGGGTGGTGGTGAAGATGACGGGAGATTCTCAACATAAATGCCAAACCGCGCTGTAATATATGTTGGAGTGACCTGCTATTAATTCGGTGGCTGCTCTTTTATCATGAAAAACAGATCAGCTCAACTTTCCCTCCAAGAATGGATGCGAAATGTGAACCAGCAGTGGCTATAGGAGCATAAATCACGGGAAAAACTTTAAAGGTTGCGTTTGTGTGTTACTGGGGCTTTCTGAAACCGTAAAAGGATTATAAGCAAATGGCAATAGGGGACAGTCTGCGCTGAAAAGTTGGGCTGTGCACCTGCCCATGGACTTCGTTCTAGCAGTTTCATCTTGCCATAAAATGCAAGGGTTGTCAGGAATTTGTGTTAACTTAAATATGTGGCTGTAATCCCCTCTGAGTTTTTTTCTATGGGGCTGTGAAACCTGTAGCAGAGATGGGTATTTCTTTGGTCCCATGCTCTTTATTTACAGAGAATCTGGCAGCTTGTTTTTCTTAACTTCAGGAAGAATCAAATAAAAGCAAATCTTTTTCATGGCCCTTTTCCTTAGGACTGTGTCATCTTTGTGCTAGGGGCTGGGGCTTGGAAGCCATTCTCCATACACGTATGTGTTATGTTCTCCTTACGTGAGCTACTGAGTGTCTTCGGGCAGGGATGGATAACTTTGGTGGAGCTGTTGCTGTTGTTTCAATTACCCATGCCTTTAACAGAGGTTACAGGCTACTTCCAGTTATATTAACTCTAACACAGCTCTAAGACAGTCCCATGAATTAAAAATAAATAATTTTATAGCAGATTTGTGTTTTCTGCCCCAGATTAGCAATCCCAGGAGCATCCTGTCTGGGCCGTCCCAGTGGCTGGTGCCTTCGTGCTCAGTGGGAAGGTGACGGCCTTCCTGCTGGGCACACGCTTCTGACACTGCTCTGGAGGTGAGTATCAATGGGAATTTAGAGTATGTTGGCACCGGGCTCTCAAACCTGAGCTTCTGTGATGCTTGCGGCAGGCTGCCCTATGGTGAGAGAGACGCTGATTAAGCCATTGCCTGCTGGTCGCTTTGGCAAGTAAAATGCTGCCTGAAATAAGGTCAGCAGAGGATGCGAAACTGGCTTTTAGGTGTGAAGGCTTGTCTTCTCATCTTCCCTGCATTGTTTTCTGCCCTGCAGGTCCTGACAAAGGTCACAGCTGGTGACGTGGCCGTTTCCGTCAGCCCCCGACCCCATAACAAGCCAGCACGGAGAATACAGGGGCCATTTACTGAGAGCTCCCGGGCTCTGTGCACAGGGGCAGCCAGAGTTTCTCTTGTTCTGTAGAGCAATTTCAACTCATCTGGCATTTTTCATTCAAGAGCATTAACCTACAGTCTAATATAATTATGCACTATATGCTCTTAAATTTGTATTTAGTTACACGCACTCGAGAGCAAATGGTCTCTTTTTCCCTTGGTATATCCACATAACTGCTTTCAGCGTTAATGGGATTTACAGGGGTTTATCAAGTGATAATCAAAGCCTATTCTTCAGTCTCTGCTAACATTTACTGTGTAATTTCCTGCTCTCCCAACGCACGGGGAGTATAACTACGCACTATTAAGTGCAACGCAACAAGGGGAAAAAAAACATTTAAGGTCAACACTCAGCTTTGCCCGTGCTGTTGTTGGAAACCTGTTAGACACACAGCTCTTTTTGAAGAATTGTGATAAATCACACAGAATGAAGCAAATCAAAGGGAAAACTGTTTTACAAGTCAGGCTCCATGTGGATCTGCAAAGGATGGTCCTTTGTGGCACCTGGGTGAGCAGAACTCTTTGTAGGAGCCCCACAAGCGGTGTATTTGAGGTTGAAGGGACCATACAGCACCTTGCTATTGCTCAGAGGGGAATATATGAAGAAGACAACTCCAGCTGGGCTGATTCAACCTATTGTTAGGTGCCTGCAGCCTCCCGCCAGGCAGGCATGAAGCAACAAGTCCTTCAAGTGCTGCTGCCTCTGCTCTTCAGTGCCCAGAGGAACCCCTGCCGGCGGGTGTGCACCAGGCTCCTCGCAGCCCTGCTCCTTCCTTCAGGGCAGAAAAAGCCACGTTCTGACCCGTGTCATTGAGCCCCAGCCAGTTCTGCGGGGTTTTTAAAACAAAACCTATTTGAATCTCTTCTTAATGCCGGTATATTTTAATGCTTGGAGGGCTGAAGTTTGCGGCATCATCTTTCTTTCTTTGCAGGAAACAGGCACAGAAACACATAGCCTGGATATATTTTATACATATTTTCAGTTTAGGAGCTCACTATTGCTCTCCAGCCATTTCTTATGTGCCACAGCATGTGGAGGGGAAGCTGAATGGGAAGGGAGTATGGAAACACAAGCAATTTTAATAACTGCTAATACAAATTCTAGCCACATGCTTAGCCGCCTCCCAGAGCAAATCAGATTAGCTTCAGCAATAACACCTCACAGATCTTGGCTCATTGGAAAAATTGTAAAAAACCTTGCACAGGGTTTGCACAGGCTGAACCTGGGTTGGTGCTGCCGAGTGACCGCCACCAGCTCGCTGCGGCTCGGAGGACGGGCACACCTCTACTGCTGGTGCTCGATGGAGCCGCCGTGCACTTGCTTTTATCCAGGGACTGAAAGAAAATAGGAGAGAGGGTTGGTTTTTTCACTTTCGTAGTGGAAAACTTGCCTGCTCTAAGGGGAATGTCACGCAGGCTCAGCTGCAGGCAGATAGAGCCAGCGGCATCCCACACACATACCAACACACGCACAGGGAGCGTACACAATATGCAAACACCCTGAAATCCCAAATAAATATCTCGAAAATCAGTTGTGCTCCGGGGGAAAGAAGGGGCCTGCCCACACACAGAATTAAGAAGTTAATTAGCGTTTAAATATTTCCTTGCAGCTTTGGCACTGTTGCTGCTTCGATGAGTATAAAACCGGCAAGAGCACAGTGACTGAATGGGAGAGGAATGGTGCTGGGTTTCAGTAGGCTGAGATAAATGATAAACACAAAGCATGCAGGTGAACTGTGCATGCTTTTTATTACAGCTTTAATAAGGTATGGTTGGCAACTGAGGGAAAATCATGCCCGAAAACGCTTATTCATTTTGATCTAGCAGTGACCTTTTAGTATGGCCTCCTGCAGGGGGGACGAGCTACTTGTGGTCTTCTGTAAAAAGGATGAAGGAAAAGGTACTTCAAGATCACAGAAAATCAAGGCTCAGCCATGGGGAAACATGATTTCACCCTGTATATCACCAGACGTGATGAGCTATTCATTTTGATACCTTCCCATGCGTGACCTCAAGGTGCGATGTGTTTCATTGGGTCTGCCACGAGGATTCATCCATCACCTGCAGTTATAGAAGGATGTGGTATCTCTATTGAGGCTGGCAGCGGAGAGAAAAAAGGCTGCTTACCCATTCCTGCTGTCATTCGGCTATTTATCATAGAACCATAAAGTCATAGAATCATAAAATCAGAATATCCCAAGTTGGAAGGAACCCACAAAGTCCAACTCCTGGCTCCACACAGGACTAGCTAAAAATTAAACCCATCTACCCATTTGGGACAGAGTTTAAGACAGGTGGGAAGTGATAGGATGTGAGAAAACTGTCTCAAGTTGCAACCGGGAAGGTTTAGATTGGATATTAGAAATAATTTCTTCACGGAGAGTGGTCAGGTGCTGGGACAGGGAAGTGGTGGAGCCCCCATCCCTGGAGGTATTTAAGAGATGTGACACTAAGGTTTAGTGATGGGACTTGGTTGGTCAGGTTGATGGTTGGACTTGATGGTGTTGAAGGTCTTTTTCAACCTAGATGATTCTGTGATTTGATGATTTTGTTTATTCGATGATTTGACTTAGCTCTTCGAGTGCCACCAGCAGGCAGCTAAAACAGTAATGGGGGAACCAGTGGTGTCTGAGGTGCCCTGCTGATGGTTTTGCCCTGCACTTACCGTTACTGTGCAACTCCCAGTGTGAATAGACGGATGGTGGGAAGGAGTATGGGTTTATACTTCTCTCTCCACAGCTTAGGCTTTTGGATTTGCCTTTTTTTGAAAAGTTTTTCAACTCATAGGTTTTTAACTTCTAGCCGGAGTTTTCACGTTGCCTCCGAGGCAGAGCAGTTTCACTTCAGGTATTGAAGCTATACATTCTTCTTTTCAGGTCTCTAGGGGTATGAGGTGTTTCTGCTTCCAGAAATGTGTCTAGCATGTCAAAATGGAAAGATCTTTGCATTATCGTTTTTAAAAAAGGTGGTGGGAAGGTTTCCAGACTGAAGCACTCTACGATCAGAATATGCACGTACAAAGGTAGGAGTCTAGCAGAGCTTTACATAGGACCAAAGCTTTATAGGAACATACAAGAAAGATGGAGAGGAGAAACATCGCCCCTTTAAAGCTTACTAATTGCTGCCTGCATTACAGTTGTGACAGCCTAACATTTTACAGCTCGTTTCTCTTAACAGTTGATAAATGGTTTGGTTTTATGTGCTATTCCTTGTCTCGAGAAGTTCACTTGCATCAACAAGAATAAGATGAACGTTCCCCGAGCGCAGCTGCAGCAAGGCAGCTGGCTGCCATCAATCCTATTAAATTCACCTCTCCTGCTTCTCTTCCAGCTTTGCCATGGACTCATTTTCTGACCTTAATCGTGATGTTTTACCTGTTGAGGTGGCACCTGACTCAATGGTAGACGGAATACTTCTTACCTTAGCTATCCACTTAGCTCAGTCTATAATGTGCTTTGAGCTCTTCAGATGAAACACTACAGAACTGCAGGTGTTATTGAAACACACGGGTGGATAAAGCAGCCTTTCTGGAAAGGACTCTCATGTTCTCGACTGTCCTTGGCACATTCTGGACACTCAGGGCTGAACGTTTTCATTCAGACACAGAGCGATGGGTCAGCAATGAGAATGTTTCTTTAATCTATTTTATTAGAAACAGGTATTTCCATTTCACTCTGAATAAGAGGTAAATTAATAAAGAGGTTTTGTTTTTTTTCTCCCTTCTGGCTTCTGAAATTGATATGCATGGTTCTGAGTATTTATCTAGAAACTTTTAACTATACTTAAGAAAACTGTGCAATGTTTGAGAACCCTGACTTTTTTTTTTTTTAGCCAGATTTGCTCTACAGCCCAGGTCCCAGTGCAGCCCCCAAAGAGCTGTACCGATACAGCAGCATGAGGCTGGAGTGAAAAGCAAAGGACGAGCATAATTTGAGTATTGCCATTGAAGACTCAGCATCTTAAAACCAAAGCACAAAGGATTCTGTCTATCATCAGGGAAACGACAAGCTTGAGAAGACAGAGGATGCTCAATTTGTCTGCCACGGTGAATGATCCCTGGCTGCTATGCAAGGAAGTACAAAGCAGCGATGTGCATGGTTTGTAAAATTCCTTCCTTTATTTATTTATTTTTGAGGGTGTACATCTTTTTAGGAGGGTGTTGGAGGACTTTATGGGAGAAAGGGAGATAAACCCATAGAATTGTTTGTACAATCCCCAGGGAGTGGTTTTTGGAGCGAACAAACCTAAACACTACAGTTAGTTTTTATTTCAGAGGGAAGCATCTGACCGAATCCCAAGGACAGCTGGGACTGAACTAATGTTTATGCACTGTGGATGCTCAAGGGAGAGGACCCAAAAGTGAATGGGGAGCCGAGTTATTTAGGAGGGTGGAGGCACCTTAAAGGGAAAGAGGGGAACTGGTTGCCAAGAAACTACCTTGGGAAAAAAGCAAACACAAACAACTCCATGGATAAACGTAGGGTGGAGGCTGAAAGGAGGCTTCTGACTCGTGGCTAGCTTACTGTACACCCTAGGACTGGGAAGTTAACCGTTTTGTGGTTGAGTTCGGCCAATTCAGGATGAGGCTCACGCCGCAAGGCGGCCGGGGCTGGGGCAGTGCTGACTCACAAGCTTCCTTTCAGACCCAGCCTCCTCTGTAGGATGGTCCTAATCGATGTGGTGCCATCCTTTCTTCAGCACAGGTCCCCAGGTCTGAGTATTTCCCTTTATAGAAATAATAGTAAATATTAAATAATAGCACCGATGTAAAAATAAATAAATAAAATAATAAAACCACATAAAATATGCTTTTGGAATGAAAACATAAGATAAAGGGCTTGCTCCCCAGTTGGGATGGACAGGGCCAGTTCTCACTTCTGTGGCCACATTATAGGAACGAAGGATTTGATTCAGGTCAAATTAATCACCAAAAAAGGTCTTGATCTCTTTTTGGACCAAGAGTATCATTAGCTCCTTTCTTATTCTGCTCTTCCAAAACACTTACTGCTGAACAAGAGAGGAAAAAGGATGAATCACTGCAAATATTTGGCTGGTTTAGCAGTAGTAAAAGCCTCTCTCTTATAGTAATCTCTTCCTCTGTAGGCTCACTTCAGCTTATTTTAGCTCATGAATGAATGTATCAAGCATGTCTCTTGAAATTCAAGAGATAAATACTTTAATTTAGAATGAAAGGGCAAAATAATGAAGGAGTCTTGATCTACATATCTAAAAATAAACATGACCAAGTCTCTTTTTTCAGGGCATCGAATATTCCACAGGTGACTTTCCTGTAATTCTAGTATTTGACGCTACAGCTGCAGTGTAAGAAAGACAACAGAAGCCAAATGGACTGTGAAACAGTCCTCATTTATTGCCGAAAATAGTCTAGTATTTGTATTATTTTTACTGAGGGAACATTGTTTGACAGAGTAGCTTAAAATAACACTGCTATTGCTAATGAATTTGTTCTTTTAATTTTTGTTTCCTGTGGAGTATTTCTCAGGCTGAGATTGGAGGCATGCAGGGACTGCATCCATCCACACAAAAACCTGGGCTATGTACTTTCTTATAACTTCTGCTAGAAATAAATAGAAAACACTCCAACTCTTCACCAGCTCTAGAGAAAAGATATTCTCTCTACTGCAAGGAAATTGCAAATAAAATTTAAATTCCTTAAGTTTTATTGACAATATTCATATATTTTATCTAAACTTAACATTTCTATTTTTTTCCACAGGCACAGTGACACTGCTTTCAGACAGTTCAGTGGTTAAGTGTCTCATTTACCATATCAAAGAAAGCCGCCTAAGATAGTAATTCTGTGTACAAAATATTGAAAGTTACCTTTTTTGTAATAGAAGATATTTCAGAAAGGCTAAAGAATTTTGAAACTTTCCAATTCACAAAGAGAATTCCAGTGGCAAGACTGTAGATCAAAATATTTGATATCAACAACAAACATAAAAAATTGATTAAAATATTTGGTATCAAAAAATATTTGACATCAACAATATCAGCAATTGTAAAATTAATAACTGATTTTATAAAAATATAAAGTTTTGTAAAAGAAGAGAACTAATTTATACCAAAGTCCAGCAGTACTTAAAAGACATGAGCATGTTTTACTGGGTTATGGTAAAAAAAGCTGCCATCAGTCTTCAGAAAAAAAATAATAATAATAAAATGACTTTGGAATTAATGTAAAGAATCTGTAAGGTTGGTCCCAGCTATATAAATAACATTGCTAAGTAAAACTGTGTGTGGCTTGGCTAACTGAAAATGGAACTGGAAGCTGGGAACCCTGAAGGGACTTTCAGTAAGTTATTTCTCCTTTTCTATTGACAATTTCTGGATTATAATAATTCCCTACAGTAACGTATGCATTTTGCAGAGCTTCAGGGTTGGTCTAAAGGCCGCTGAAGTCAACTGGAGATTTGCTGCTGATCTTGGGGTTGCCTCCCAGGTGGGAGACGCCAGGCACTGCGCACCTTCACCCCGCACCTGCAGCAGCCGGAGCATCGCTCTGGCAGACCAGCACGGGGCTGGCACAGCAGATGTGATAGCACATGTACTGCCTTTGTACCTTCCGTGGTTTCACCCCTTTGGATGACTCTGCTTGTGGATTTGGGAGAGGATCCTAAAACACAGGTATTCGTTTCCCTTACTTTTATCTTCTGTAGTTAGCGGATGCTCTAAGCACCCAGGAAGGTCCGTAAAAATTTCATCAGTAAGTTCAGAGCATGATTCAGGTGACTGCAGACATATAATTCAAGGTGAGATGATGCACACTCTCCCCTCCTTTGACTTGATTTGCTCAAAGACACCCCCCTTAGAGATGCCTCACTCAGATCAGTTCTGCCGCATCTTTTGGGAAGGCTTTTTGGAAATGTTGCATCCCGCGAAGCACTGGGCCTGTTTGCTCCCAATGAGGATGGAGAGGGGGGAAATGAAAAAGCTTTGCATGGCTCTGTGCCTTCCATTATCTGGAAGAAATGCTGCAAACAGCCTAATGTTTCTTTGTTTGCCTACCCAGACGTTTCAACTGGTGGCTCTGCAGCTGCTTCAGAGTTTCCGAGCTGGTCACTGCAACACCATGATATGCTCAAGCAGCTTTTCTTTTCTTACTAAATCATAATAATGACCAAAAGCATAAATATTCCCAAAATATCATAGGTTTCTCAGAAGATTTACATATGATGTTCAAAACATAATTTAAGGGAAATAATGTTCTCTGCAAATATTAAGATTTTCATTGGCACCTGGCTACAAGCCATGAATTTTATTTCTATTCCTGACCTCAATACCTGTGAGTTTCTGTTTTCAGACAAATTGCAGGGCTCTCCTCGCTACAGCAAAGGGGAACCACTAAGTACCTCTAAAGACAATTTGTTTTTTAAGCATGAAATCTCTCAAACATCTTAACAGCCTTTATTTTTTCCTACATTCCGGACACGTTCCTGATTTAAATCACAGCAAAAGACAGCATTGGGGAAATAATAGGAGGAGCTTGAAAAACCTCTACACTTGTGGTACCTGCTTGGTACATAATTAACACCAACAAATAAAAAAGGCCGAGAGAGGAGCTGATCTAGCAACATCAAAAGAACACAGTAAGGAAACATTTGCTCCTCCGTTATGCACAACCCCACTCCATCCCTGGAACTCTAGAAGTTTTTTTTCAAAGCTACAAATAAGAAGGTTGGGAAAACAACAACTGTACATAAAAAGAGAAGAAAGCCTAGCTTCTACACTTGATCTTGAACCTTCAGACAGCTTCATCCTCCTAGCTGTGACACCCAGTGTCTTTCCGAGCTAAGGAATTACTACGCCTAATTTACAGACTGGAACTGGGGGCATCAAAACCCTAAATGACATTAAACCCCATGGGAAGCTGGTAGCAGAAAAAAAGCCTAACACTGCACTGCTTGTTCTTCTAACTTGCAAACTCTTTGACATATCCTCTATGTTTATTATGCTGATAAGTAATACTCTTACAAAGTTTATAGTGATATGCAAAAAATATGTTTTTAAATAAATAAGAAGGAATAATCCACAGCTGATTTATGAGACCATTTTCTTTCCTGCATACCAAAACGGCCAGATAACTTTCTAGAGAGGCAGGCGTCCATAAGAAAGATATGTTTGGCTCTTGGAGAAAGAGAAAGCCATAACTGAGTACATTTGCTGTTGTTTTTTGTCTCTTGATGTTTCTCAAGCAGCCTTTACTTGAAGCAATATTCTGTTGCAAAGCTAGATAGTCATACTTTTAAACTGGTTCAATAAAAACGAAAACTATTACACTCTTTCTGGGGTAGAGTAACATTTTCAAGAACAAATTTCTATTCAAAGATGTGTTATAGATGTTTCAGCTGCTGTCAATTTGCTTTTCTATAGCTTCTAGTGACTTGCAACAATGCGAGATTACCACAAAGAGCAAGAAACTTCATGCAAGCTTTCTGCTACAGTAATTGGTTTCAGAATAAAGGAACCTGAGAGAAATATTTATGTTTTCCAGTGCTTGCCATATCAATCTAAAATGGCACACAACCTGAGGATATAGAAGAACATAACTGTTAAAAAATGTGGTCTATTCTTCAGGAGTTATTGATAAAGAGTTGAGTTGGAAGGGACCTACAAAACATGAACTCACTCCTGTGTGTGCCATAATCAACTCATTTAGTCCTCCAAAGCAAAGCACGCTAATTTAAGTCCAGCCAAAGGTTTTCTCTCTTCCTTTTTTGATGCAATACTTTTCCTACAAAGTGCAGAAACTCAGGTGTAGCATTGCAGTACTCACATACTACGGCACTTCACAGAGCACCTTCAAAACAGGCAGAGATGTTGAGCCTGTACTGAGAAAACCAGTAGGTAGAACTAAGTGTGTCTGGTGGCAAAAAAGACACTATTGAAAATCTCTCTTCATCGATATACTGCGAGTACATACACTCCAGTGAACGTCAGCCAGCACAGAAGGAATACAGAATAAAATATTTGTGAGTTGGACAATCCTGCAAAGAAAGTATTTTCTGATGCATCACCATCTTGTAAACATATCTGCTATGATAATTAACTCCACATTTTATCTGTTGTAGAGGCTCTATTCAAAAACTTTGTGCATGAGTGGTATCCTTTCTCTTCAGTATCTTAAATTATAGTAAACTATCAATTTGTAATTAGGCAACTGAAGACATGGACCTGAATTCAAGAAAATCACAGTCTTTTTTTTTAATTCTATTCTTATTTCAGCTTTCAAAGCAGTACAGGATGAAAAAATTAGAGGAACAACAGAAGCCTTCTACCTAGATACACTCCTTCAGGCCGACTTAAACTTATGAGGTCATTTATTCAGTGGTTCCCAAATAATGACTTCATTCAGACAGCAGGGACTCCCGCTGCAGCCATCATAGAATAAATTCATGCAGGTCAGCAATATCTTGACCATAACTTAAAGTAATCGTTTTTTAACAAGAGGAAAATGTAATGCAAGGGGATCGTCTCTGAATACAGGATCAGAAGATTTGCCCCACCCCAGAACTACGTGCTAGAAGGTGTCTCCTTCACCACTGCAATGCAGCTATCAAAGCCAAAGACAACTTTGGTCCTGCGGAGCAACTGCAGACCCTAGCCACCAGTCTGTTGTGGAAGCGCAGAGAAAGAAAAAAATTCCATTGCCACAGCTTTAGGGAGGATGGGGAGAACCCTAAAACTCAGAGGAAAGGCATATGGAACAAGCACCAGTCCCGTATACCATTCCAAAAATCCAAACCAAAATGGCATCAAAGTCGTCACGATTCTGGGACAGACCACACAATGACTGGTCACATTGCCACAACTCGCAGAAGTCCGTCTACCTAGAATTAAAAATCAGGTTGATAACAAAGCTGGAGATACTACAACTGAATAAACAGAGTGGAAAATAAGGGAAGTATTCAAAGACTCAATACTCACAAAAATTCAAAATCATTCACTGAATATGGGACTGGCCAGAATAGACCATCAACATCCAAAAAAAAAAAAAGTCTTCCTACTTAATGTATTTCCCTCTGTGTTCGAAAATAAATCTACAGAAAATTATTCTCAGATGTCTAAAATGTTGTTTAAACAACAACGAGGATTGCAGAAAGGAGAGTGGTTTTTTTCTTTTTTTTTTTTTCTTTTCCCATTTGCTCAAATCCTGCGAAGTAACTAAAAGAAAAAAGGACAACTTTTCTCAAAGGTGGTCGTGTAGACCGGACCACCATAGGTGTCCAGAAGTAATATTAGCTAATCTTATCAGAAATAGATAAGGCTTAACTGAGTCTTAAAATTAAGGAAGTCAAACTATTCCTCAGCAGCCACCCCTGACTTCCTTGCTGGCTGGATGGCTGTCCCATGGGCCCGGTGTCGCTCTGGCGATCGGGAGGATTAGATCTATACGTTCACATCTGACTGCCAGAAGTGTGCTGAAATTTGCGTTAAGTACAAGAACTCCTTTGATCAAAACATGGCATACATTTTACACATCAAGGGGCTCTACAGGAGAAGTGTAAGCTTACCAAAGCAGCTGCAGGGATTTGGGGAGGAGGGATTTGACAGAGAACAGAGTGATGACATCGCTGTCACAGTTTCTGCAAAAGGCTGACTTGATCTGATTAATAACAAAGAAGCAGGACTGCATGAGGACAAAATAAAAAAAAAAAAATAGGTGTTTTAAGACCAGTTTGACAACTACAAACATCAGGCTTGTGGGCTGGTTGGAACTGGAAGGCTGTACCTTCACTGGGAAAGCCACCCACCAAGGGCTCTGTTGCTCCGACCCCGAGTATCCCAAAAGCACGCACTCCTTACTCCCCCTTCTTTTCCAGGTCTGTCTGAGAAAAGCGTGCAACACAGTTAAAGGCATCAAAATGGTAGAAAAATGGTGTTTGTTTGTTTGTTTGTTTGTTTCCCATTGGGAAATCTAGGAGATTATTATTGTGCTTCTAATTAAGACATTAACATTTGCTTTGGAGGTTGTAGTTAATAACGGCAGCTCATCAAGAGGGTCCCCCGGCCACTAATTAGTTTTTTCCACACCAAATTTTCAACCTGAATTTTCCCTTCCTATTCCTGTATAGTTATGTCAATTTCCCTTGGAATTTTCCTTAAGAATTTCTTTGGGTTTCTTTATTATTATTATTTTTAGTAAATCAGAAATACTTCTTTTGGTGCCTTTTCATTCAGTTTATTGTCTAGACACCGTCCAGAGATGCTAATATAATGTTTTGCTTATTTTTTTAAATTAAGGGAGAAGCTGAAGATGTTCATTTTGACATTACTAACATTTTGATGCCTTACATTGCGCAGGACATTCGGTCCAAACCCTAAGGCTGCACATACCACTGTGCCCCTAATTCCTGTAACACTCATCCTCCACCTGTGTGAAATTATTCACTGGTAAACGTAGGACCAGACCCCTCAAGATAATCCATGCCACTGACCCTATTGATAAAAAATGAAAAATCTCACAAGAGAAAAACATTGCAGCATCGGGTTTGCAGCAGATTGCAAGTCTAGTAAGATGGGCATTGTCATGTTTTCTATATCTACCTTATAAAAAAGGTATCTACTACCTACTTTTATTTAACCAATGTCAGAGTACTGAGTAGATATCCTGTGTATGCAGTTGAAGACTTCTTCATTTAGGGTTAATTCAAAGGATTTTAAAAAGCATTTTTTCCTCTTACAATGAAGGACGTAACCGTGTATTTTGTGAACTATTTAACGTCTTGCCATTTTCTCCTTTTTTCTAAATCCTCCTGCATTTCATTGTCACAGCTTGAATTAGCCCTGCAGTTCAGAGCTACCTGCCTCTCACAAGCCTGATCACTCTGGTTGTTTTAATGAATATTTACCATCCTGCAGTAAAGCTGAAGACACCTGACTGCAGCTGTGCTCCAAAACACCGGAAAGGACTGGGTCTTTTTAAAGCTATTACCCCAGCTCCATCATTCAAGAAAAGACAATACATGCTACACTATAATGAAGTTTCCTATCTTTTTGTTTATACCAGTGCAGCACAGGTTTAATAACTGCTGTAAATTGAATGAGATAATGGCGTGGACTAGACGAATAATAACATTAGTATTCAACTGAATGCCTTACCTCAATATTAATTGTTCAATAATGACTTACAGAGGATAGTCTCATTTCCACCTACGAACAACCTCTGTGGAGACAGAGCTGGAAAGCTAATTATTTTACTTTTCTGTACAATATTTCAAGATATAGAAGAAAACAATAATCTCAGAAGCCCAAGGTGCAAGTCATATCTCATAAAAGGTTATCTGTGTAGAGATTTAGGCTCATTACCTCAACTCTCCAGTAGTCAGTTGAGAAAAATAGATCCAATCAGAGAGGGATTCGTTGTTTTCTCAGTAGGTAGGATGGGCGAACTTCTGAAGTGCCTGTCTTTCTCAAATGCAATTATTAGTTTGGATGAGAACCTGGAGTTAGAGGGGGAAAAAAGGCAACTACAAAGATTTGAAAACTAATGCCTTATTGTCCATACAGAAACCATGACTATCATCCTACTAATGCGTGATGAATTTCTGCTGAAGCTTTTATTCTGGATTAACTATTTAACTTGTCATTGGATTTAAACTTGAACATATCTCCCCTCTCACTGCTGAGAGCTTCAGTCAACAACTTTTATGGAACTTCCTCTACAATTGAATAAAAATTGCATTCGGTAAGGTGAGAAAGATTTCCCATCAAGTGTTTTATCAAAATAGGCATGTTGCTGAACGCTTCTGTTTTAATAAATTTTTTGCTGGTGGACAAAGCAACAAGAAGCCAACAAAAAAGTAATCTCACTAGGACATAAAACAAACACTTTTCAGGAATTGGTAGAAGCCATCAATTTGATATTCATGCCTGACAAATATGGTGGCTTTCTACAGCAGGGTTATTACAGCGTTGGTTGATAAGAGAAGAGCAACTGATTCATCTACCTGGACTTGTGCAAAGCATTCAACACCATCCCACACGATATCCTTGTCTCTAAATTGGAGAGACATGGATTTGATGGATGGACCACTCAGCTAAGGAATTGGATGGGTGGTCACACTCAAAGAGTAGTGGTCAATGGCTCAGTGTCCACGTGGAGATCAGTAATGGGTGGTGTTCCTCAGGGGTCAGTACTGGGACCAGTGTTGTTTAACATCTTTGTAGGCGACATGGATAATGGATTGAGTGTACCCTCGGCAAGTTTGCCGATGACACAGAACTGTGTGATGTGGTCAACAAGCTGAAGGGAAGGGATGCCATCCAGAGGGACCTGGGCAGGCCTGAGAGGTTTTGGTTGATGAGAAGTTCAACATGAGGTGGCAATGTGCGCTTGCACGTTGTACGTAAGCACCGTATCCTGGGCTGCATCAAAAGAAGTGTGGCCAGCAGGTCAAAGGAGGTGATTGTCCCCCTCTACTCTGCTCTCGTTAGACCTCACTTGGAGTACTGCATCTGTAAAATGGGGAGAATTGGTATACTGATGTTTTCCAGAGAATCTGCAGAAGATGAAGTTATAAATACTCAGGAATAGTAATAATTTATTAGAGCATAGATAATAGAGCATTTATTAGTCATAATTTATTACTATTTGTTTGAAAAGCTACCTGAAACAAGAATGTTTATTAAACCTATGTATCAAAAAAATAGGATGTACTATGTGTCATGGGAAGTACGTATTGCTACTATCTTATATGCTAAAGATACAGCCCTGGAGAAGAGCTATTTGCTTTCAGGCCTGTTCAGCCAGTGAACAATGTATGAATGTGGCAACTCAAATACTGTCTCAACTTATCACTGTAAAAAACGGCGATAACAATATCCTCTTCACAAGTTTGTTTGCAGGCTAGTGCACTATGACATCTTTGGATGAAGTCTGAGACAAAAGGAAACAATAATTGGGATCAAATGCTTGGAGGGTCATTTAGTGCAATTCCCTGTTATCACTGGTAAAAATATCATAAAAATTTATGAAGATCCATTTTCCCTTTCCAGTAATGTACCTCCACTCCCTTCCCCGCCTATTACACAAAATATGCTTCTGTTTTTACTCATACATTTCCTTCCATTTTTACTATCCCAGTCCCCAAGAGCATTCGATTTTTCCTGTGTGTTACTGTGAACATCCTCTTTATTGATGTCTCCCAACTTTCTGTCATCAGTAATTTTAATTAGCGCATTTCTACCTTTTTTGGCAAGAGCATCAATAGTGATCCCCAGACCAATAATTATAAAATAACTGAAATCACTCTTCCTTCCTTCCTTCCTTCTTTCATTTCTGCATAGTGGTCCAGCTTCAGCTGAAAGGGTAGAGTGTATCAGCTATCCTGTCTAGCCTACAGCCTGCTGAGCCAAGGATTCCCAGAAGACTGACAGATTCATGTACAAACCTCACAAGCTAATGAAGTCACTGCATCTCCCATTTTTTTCGCAGCCTATCTAATGGCCCAGCTCTTCTATAAAAGGTTGACAGTAATGCTGCACCTGTGTCTAAAAGTTTCTAGGACTTATTTTTATATGGTGCTCAATGCATTTGTATCGTGTTCAGAGCTTACCTGACAAATTGGTTCCCACAGGGGCTTGGGACATTTTAGTTGGGATTCACCTGATTTGAAGTAGCTATTTACAATCTAGGCATCTATTTGTTTAGCATGGCTCCCTTGTTTCCTTATAGTACCTGGAAAGCTAATCAACCCGGTCAGTGAGGTTTAGAGCATGACTTGTCTTGCCCTAAAGTAAACTACCGATGTTTGATCTGATGAGTCACCCTAAATTCCATTGACTGTATCAACTGGTGCTCCATCGATGACAAAGAAAACCCAGCCAACTAGCTCAGCTGTAGATATACGCTCCCACTGAAGCATCCTACTTCCCATTTCCAGACACAGAGGCAGCTTCCACAGAGGTAAGAGCTCGGGACCTGCTCAAGCTGGGTCTGTCTGGGCTGCTCAGGCTCAACTGACACTAAAGGCAAGAGATGTAATAATAAGGATTTTTAAAGTGGCTGCTTCAGACTTCAGTTGTTAAATACACCCAATGGCTGACAAGCATGCAAACACTGTCGCCATGCTTAAGTATTTCCTTGAAAAAAAATATTCTATCTTGATGCCCTGACAGGGCTACTAAGATGATTAGAGGACTGGAGCACCGTCGTATGAGGACAGGCTGAGAGAACTGGGCCTGGTTAGCCTGGAAAAGAGAAGTCTGAGGGAAAACCTCATCAATGTGTATAAATATCTGAGGGGAGGGTGTCAAGAGGATGGAGCCAGTCGCTTTTCAGTTGTGCCCAGCGACAGGACAAGAAGACGAGGTACTCTTAAGTACCCATGCCCAATCATCAGCCAACACTACAAATCCACCATTAAACCATGTTCCTAAGCACCACGTACACACATCCCTTAAATACCTCCAGGGGTGGGGACTCCACCACTTCCCTGTGCAGCCTGTCCCAGTGCCTAGCCACCCTTTCTGCGAAGAAATTCTTCCCGATATCTAATCTAAACCTCCTCTGGCACAATCTAAGGCAGTTTCCTTGTGCCCTTTCACTTGTCACCTGAGAAAAGAGACTGACACCCAGCTGGCTACAACCCCCTTTTCAGGTAGTTGTAGAGAGCAATGAGGTTAGGGCTACAAAGATGGTGAAGGGCCTAGAGGGGAAGACGTACGAGGAGCGGCTGAGGTCACTTGGCCTGTTCAGCCTGGAAAAGAGGAGGCTGAAAGGAAGCCTGACCGCAGTATACAGCTTCCTCATGAGGGAGAGCGGAGGGGCAGGCGCCGATCTGTTCTCTCTGGTGACCAGCGACAGGACCTGAGGGAATGGTGTCAAGCTGTGACAGGGGAGGTTCAGGCTGGATATCAGGAAGAGGTTCTTCACTGAGAGGGTTGTCACGCACTGGAACAGGCTCCCCAGGGACGTAGTTACAGCACCAAGCCTGTCAGAGTTTAAGAAGCGTTTGGACTGTGATCTTAGTCATATGGTCTGAATTTCTGGGTAGACCTGTGTGGTGCCAGGAGTTGGACCCCATGATCCTTGTAGGTCCCTTTCAACTCGGGATATTCTACGAGGTCTCCCTTCAGCCTCCTTTGCTCCAGGCTAAACCCTGGTTCCCTCAGTTGCTCCTCATGCTATGTTTTCTAGTCCCTTCACCAGCTTCACGCCTTTTCTTTGTACACTCTCCAGCCACTCAGTATCTTTCTTGTAATAAAACAAACATAGACACAGTGAGAACACCAGCTGAGCGTGGAGAGCTGCCACTGACACTCAGGAGGGAGGACACAGGCTTAAACCTCCCTCCTCCCCGACCTCACCCCCTTTTATCCGCCCCCCCCAACCCTCTGTGCCCTGGGGGGCCAGGAGGAAGCATTGATCCCTCGAAGCCCCCCAAGAGGGGGCTGCCTCCACCTGAGGCCCCGGCGCTTGCGCGGGCGGGGCGAGGCGAGGCTCTCCCCCTCCTGGGGGCGAAGGGAGGCAACCGGACCCCATTCCCTTCGCTTCCTTTCCCTTCCCCTTCCCCTCCCCTCCTTCCCCGCGGCCATGTTAGTGCGGGGAGGGAGAGGGCAGCCGCGCATCCCATGGTGCAGCGCGCCGGGAGGGCGGGGGAGAGGCCTGGGGTGGCCGGGGCAGGGGGGGAGGCTGCGGGCGGGGGGGGGCAGAAGGGAGGAGGCTGCCGCCCGCCTCGCCGCGCAGAGCCACCGAGAGCGGGGCTGGCAGGACGAGTTCACGGCTTCCTCCTCCTCCTCTTCCTCCTCCTCCTCTTCCTCCCCGCCTGCTCGCTCGCCGCCCCTCCTCCGGGCCAGCCGGCCGGAGGCGGCTGCCCGCAGCGCGGTGAGTGCTGGCGGCTGGGGGGGGGGACGCAGACATAAGGGGCCAGGCGGCCTTAACTTACATAACAGGCACTGGGGGGCCCTGGGGGGGGCGAGGAAGAGGAGGGAGGGGGAGGAAGGAGGAGAGAAATCCCCCTTTTCCCTCCCCTTCTTTCCGTGTAGGGGGCGGCAGCGGCATCGGGGGGGAGAGCACTGGGAGGGGAGGCTGCCTTTTGGGGAGGGGGGGAGAACAGGAGACCCCCCTCGGGGTACCCCTATCCACCCGTGGGGCACCCGTACCCATCTGTGGGGCACCCCCACATCCCCTGGGGTACCCCCAGACCCCCAGGGGGACCCACACATCCCCATTCCTCCCCCCACCCCCCCCGACCCCCGGAGCCCATAGCGGGGGGCTGCGGGCGAAGCCGCTTCCCTACCCCGCTGGGCGGCGCGGGGGGGACGCGGCGTGGAAGGGAAAAAGGGGAAAGGGGGAGAGGTGAGCTGCTGCATCGCCCTTCCCTTCTTCTCCTTCCCTCCTTCTCCTCGTCCCCTGCTCCTTCTCCTCGCCCCCTTCCCTCCCTCCGTCCCCCGGGGCCGGTCCCAGCGGATGCTGCGGGACGCGGGGCCGGGCGGAGCGGGCCGGTCCCTAAAGTAAACAAAGGGGAAGGGAAGGAAAAGAAAGGGAAAAAAGGAAAGGGAGGAGGACGACGAGGAGGAGGAGGTGGTGGCCCCTTGGCCGCCCGGCTCGCCCCTTCCTCCCCGCAAGCCGTGCTGGGGAAGCCCTGGTCGCCTCGCGGAGGCTGGGGTGGGAGCGCAGGGGAAGCGGTGGAGGTTTCTTTCTCCTCTGCTTTTTGTCTTTCGGGTTTGGTGCTTTTTGTTCCGTGCCTGCGCCCGCTGGAGAGCGGGGCTGGGTACAGGGAGAAGCGGTGGCAGCCCCCTGGTCCTGCACGCAGGGGTAGGATTTGGGGCAGGGAACGGGGAGCGCCCCTCAGCCTGCCTTTGGGTCCGCCACACGAGTTGCGTCGGAGCCTTTGTGGTGCGTGGAGAAATTTGATTTCTTCCTTTGATTTTCCCTTTTGTAAACCTGATTTTACACTGCACAGAGCATTGACTTCTGCAGCTGTAACCGAGTGTCTCTGCTCCGTTCCCGGGTCTCCTTTTGGGACGCACGCTGCACAATGCCCGTTCTCATCCGTTCTCCTCCCAAACTTCCTTTACTCAGATGATGCTGTTTTGGAGCAGGGGGTTGTCTTCCTATTTGATTTCCCCCCCCCCCCCCCCCCCTTTCTTCTATTTCTGGCTGAAAGACTGTAGTTCACTGTGTTGCTTCTGTGTTAGCCGACTTGCCCTCGGTCTCGTTGAAGTGCCCTGAAAGCCGAGCGTGTCCTGCAGGCCCCAGCACCACGGTCAGGCTGGTGCAGCGTCAGCCTGCAGCCCCGTTTTTGGCCGGTTGATGAGAATAATTGCAGTGCTGTAGCACGGGCACCGAACAAAAAAGTTCTCTTGAAAGGAGAAACGCTTGGGGATTCCTGTTGAAGTAGATGGGAATAGTGGGATTTAATGTGGTAGCTTAAAAGTGGTGTTGCAGTGCCCCTTAAAAACACAGAATATTTTAGTCTTTGGTTGTTTAAAACTTCTTTCTTTATTTTGTGCTAAGTGGAAAAGTCCCGCATTCCTCGCAGCTAATCTGCCTTTAGCATCTCTGATTTTATTAAACCTGGGTAAGGTCAAGAGCGCAGCTGGACGGGGGCCAGCAAATCCGGTTACGTAGTCATTGAGAACAGCGTGTTATCTCATTGGTGTTGTCCGTGTCCAAAATTCCACCGCTTCCTTTCTCCACCCGTCTCCTTTTTTGTTACCTCCAAAATCGGGCTGTTACCCCGCCACATCTCGGTGCGGGGACAGCTTTGTCCACGCAGTGGGATTTACAGGATGAAGAGTACAGCCTTTGGATTTCTTAAAGCAGGGTTTATAGCAGAGAGTCTGTAAAGAACTTGTATGCGTATGTTTGAGGTTGGAGCTCGTGTAATAAATTCAATGGAGGTAAAATTTGGGGTATTATAAACAAAAAAAAAACCAAGGAGGGAGGATGCACTTGTCTAGCTGCTGGAAAACATTTTCTCTCACAGGACCGTAAACTCTTCTGGCTATTAAAAAAGAGGAAAACGGTACAGAAACTAATCTGCCTTGTACATTTAAAATCTGCTTTTTATAGGTTGATGTTGAGCTCAGATTGATGCTTGTGTTGGTTGACCTGTTATCTTTGGGGAAGGTTGAAGCGTACGCATGAAAGGAAGATGGCATCGTGCTTATTTGTCAGAAAGCTCTAACCTCTTCAGCTTTGGGTATTATTAAAAGTGTTACACATGTGGAGGTGACGTAGCAATCAACTGGTTGTGTTGGTACCGGAGTACTTCTCCCAGAAATGAATATTAGAATAGCACTCTCTGTCTCGAGTGTGGAATTGGCTGAAATAGCTTCAAAAAAACTGGTTTAGATTCTAGATTTTGAGCGTAGTGATGCAACCTCACTTCAAAGTAGTTGCTTGTTGTTGAAAGGGCTTTTTAAATATAATGGTTTACCACACTATGACTAACACTTGAAAGGGGGAAACCTTGGTTTTGTGAATTCCACCAAGCTCTCAGATGTGTGGGGGGATGATAGGCACGAAGAGAAGAGGAGGAGTTCATGGAAATGAAGTAGTGAGCCAGGTGGGTTTGATGGTTTAGCAGATTATCTTCTGTTTTGGATCTATAAACGTATTTTTTTATGAAGAGGGTAACTCCAGAAACTGAGCATCTCTGGAAAACAAGAAGTTACTTCGTGCTATTTGCATAACAAGATGTGTTTTCTCCCCCTCGCAGTCACTGCAGTGCATAGCAGCACTGGCTGTAGTATGCTACAACATTCGTGATGCTAACAGCCTGTTCCCATCCTTCCTCTGCCCCGGGATTTGTGGAAAAGTCTTTTTCCCTATGACAAAGAGCTTTCTGTGGTCTCAAAGTGTAGTTTTGCAGCAACCCCACGTGCTCTATGTTCCTAAATCCCTGTGTATGCATTCACCTACGGGTTTTTGGCAGTTACCTGCAGTGGTGTTTAAAAAAAAGTAATGTTTTGCAGAATACTGGTAATGCGTACATTCAAATGTTGTCTGGTTTTAGTTTTGCATAATTTCTTGTCCTAATTAGAACATCTGTAGCCTTAAACATGATGTAGGTTGTTGTATACAGTGCCTTCAAGTTACTGTGTTGTGGATAAATTTCAGTAAATCACTAGAAGGTATTTAAAAACGATACTGGGAATTCATACTTTTTTTTTTTTTTATGCTACAACTGCCACTCTAGAGTGCTAACAGTGAAATCTGGGGGTTTTATTTGCTTCTCACCAGTAAGTTTAGAATTTTCCATCTCAGACAGCTTTCAATGAAAATGCAAGTGTGTGACTGATACCTGCCTCCATCACATGAGGTTCCCAGCCTAAATCTGGTTTCCTGCTCATCTCATGCTAGTGTAGCTCTAATGTTTTGAGCACCACTGCTGGGTAACTTGAAAACATGGACATATTGACTGAGTTTCTTGAAAAGGTTTTAATTAGAGGCCGGGATTTAATAGCTGCAACAAACAAATTCTTGCTGTATCGTTCTGATCTCTTGGATGGAGTGACAGTAGAAATGATGTAAGAACACTCTAGAGTTTTAAATATATTTATTTAGCACTCGAACTTCAGTGATTCTTGACTCCCTGAATGGTAACTTGTGCAGGATAGTCATTTTGCATTAAAATTGTCTGAAAAAAAGCAGAACTAAATGCATATTAATGCAAGATTGCAGCTTGTAAATTGCTAGCTATTTCAGGTGAGTCTCGTGATCTGTGTATGGCTGCATTTAGGAACCTCTGATGGCTGGTGCATTGTACCACAGTACTCAGCCCCTGGTTTATTGTGTCTGTTAGAAAGATGGGAAGGTGAAAGAATGAGAAATTCAGCTGAGAGCGTGATAATGGATAGCTGGCTTTAAGTAGCCTTTTAACGTAGAGGAAGAACTGCTGTGGATCTGAGCAAACAGCTTTCTAAAAGCTCCTGTCTTTTCGTGTCAGTGTTCCCTCTTCAGGCAGTGGTTGATGGCTAATCAGATGAAGACAGTGTTTATTTAGGAACTGAGCATCTTAAAAAGCTCACGTTTGTACTGCAGGCTTAAATTTTCCTTTTTTCTCTCCCTTTCCTTTGTAAGTTTGTGGTATTTCTACCATGAAAGCTTCGTAAGGTGGTCTGCTGGTTGCTCAGCATTTGGGGTTCCTGATGCTCTGTGTCTTGCTTCCAGCGTGGCTCTTGGGTAGGTCTTTGTGAATAGAAAGTGATTTTGTCTTTAAAATAAATAAATAAAAATAAAATGGCTTGGTTTGATTTCCTCCACTTGTATTAAAGCAGCCCCAAGAGACTGTTTTGATTACCCCAAAGGGTCGTGCTGCGAGGTGTGTGAGCCACTAAAACCTGCAAGGGGATGTTTTGGAAGCTTTTTCAGAGCGATGTGCTGGTGGGTGGAGGAAGATGACACTGGCAATCACGTACATAGAAGAAATTATACCTGAGCATAGTCGGAGGTGGGATCAGAACCACTGAAACTCACCCGTCTGACAGTGCTTGAAATTTGGAGATGCACGAGGAAGAAATGGGAGAATAGTTTCTGAAATTTGGTCTGTAAGGTTTGTTAGCAATATCTGTCGAGTAAAAATCAAAATGGAAGAGGTAAATAAAAGCTGAAGGTTTTGTTAGAGGCACTCTCATCATTCTCTTGTGTCAGCGTTAATGGTGGGTACATCTAAGTCTTCCTCAGATCCGCAGCAGCCCACAGCTGAACTGATTAAGAAAACCTCTCCTGTATCGGATTGCCTTTGTACCCTATGACTTCAAGACTTTTTTTTTTTTCCCCTCTAACTCTGTGCATTGGGTTACCTGGGTGTCTTTTATTGTGCTCGGCACAGGAAGGGCATGTAGGGTGCATTCAAATAGTTGTGCAGATTCCTCCTGCACCGAAGCATTGCTGCTTTTTTCCTTTGGCTGGGAACAGGGACTGGCAAGCTCGGGACTGTTTTGTTTTGCTGCAGGGCTCCAACTTCATACGGTGTAATACAGGTCAGTTTAGAGCTTTATCCTTAAGATTAATCTCAACCCTTTTCCCCCATTGGCACTGTAATTCAACTCATTTTACAACCCTGGGCTAATTTCCTTCCTTTTAATCAGAAGTACGTGAGCAAAAGGTGTGCATCGGTTGTCCAGGAGGCAGCACTGGGAGCTTGCACATTCTTTGCCCTGCTCTCACTCTTGGTAAGTTGATCGAGCGGTAGATTTAGAGGCATTAATGTGTACGGGAGCATCCTTCAAGTGCTGCCCGTCTCGTTTCCATCACAGATTGTAGAGGTTGGTGTGATAGAGCCAGAGCTGCTGGGGACGTTGAGGAAGAGGTCGGAGGGCTCTGCTGACTGGTAACTGCTCCTGCTTCCTGCTGCCATCCTGTTATTTTTTTTTTTTATTGTTTACCCTCGCATGAAAACGTGCAATTCCTGCTTTTGTTTTAATTTGTTTTGGGGGAGGGGAGCAGGAGCAGACCACGTCAGGCTATTAAATGCCTTTGGAAGGCAGAGATCATTTTTCTTTTAGTCCCGTTAAAGTTCCTGGGAAGGATTTGAACCAGCAGATGGGCTTTTTGTTTTGTTTTTGTTTTTTTCCTTTTTGAGTGTAGGAAGGAGGAGCTCCTGCTCTTTCCTGTCGTCTTGCTGCTCAGATAGCGAATAATTTGATTGCAGGGGAGTAGCAGAAGTCTAATGCAGCAAAAGCTCAAAATGAGCCCAGTGATGTATTTTGTGGATTTGAATGCATCTCTTTAACAGGGGACCGAGCTTCCTTCCTGACTCTTTCTTAATGCTGCAGAGTGTTTACTGATGTAAGCCATGGGACGTACAACAGCCAGCAAGGTTCACCTACGCTTCATATTTTATTTCCTGGAGATGCCTCAAACAGGTTCAAGATTAGTGCTAACAAATTAGGGAAGTACCGAAGGTACAGTAACAGACTCCTCATAAATCCCCATGTCTGACGATCTTTACAAGAGAATTTCCTCTCACTGACTTTAGCCAATTCTTAAAATTCTGTGAAATGTAGAGTGAAAGCATATAACCTGCTGCCATTCTCATGTTTTTACATAGGTGTGTGTTCGTGGTTTCCTTCTTTGTCCCTTTGTGCTCTGGTTTAGAGCACTGGAGTTTGTATCGCCTGCTTTTTCTCTAGTAAAGGTTAGTATGTAAAGGGGAAAAATGAAGTTAGTGTTTTAAAGGAGCACGGTTCCTTTTTATTCCTGTTCAGCTAACCAAGCTGTCTCCCAGCTTTTATTTCTGCTGTTTCTAAGACGCTTTTCTTCAGGCAGAAATTCCTTTTGCTTGGGGCTGAATGCTGTTGCGGTCCTTTTATGCCCGCTTTTATTTCAGGTTTTAGCAGTCTCCTTCACCCTGTTTTTCTGTTTTTCTTCACTGACGCTCTCCTGTAGCAGCAGCTGCTGAAGGCAGGGATATCTGACAATCTAGGCAGTGGCATACAAAAGAAACGTCTGCAACAGGTACCTCCAGAGCTGCTTGAACATACTCTTTGTAGAGATTTAAACTCGGTACTTGTTGCGTTTTGCTTTAGCCCTTGTCTCCCTTTCCTCGTGCCCTCCCCAGGCTAGTTCCAGAACGTGATCGAGGTGTTCTTGTATTCTTGCCAGTGCTTGCTAAGGCTCCTGATAGCACTGGTTTTGCTAACCGCCGGTGGAAGGAGATAGCAAGCACTGATATAACCACAGTACTGCAAGTCAAGAGGTGAGATTTTTTTTCTCCGCCTCTTCTCTGGCTAATTTTTTTTTTTTCCTTCTGATGTCGGCTAAACTGATTGAATTTCTGTGCCGTCGTTTGCTGCTGTTTAAAGTAAGGGCGCTGCTGTGCTCAGGCTTCGTCTGCAGGCGTGTATACTCATGGCGATTCTGAAGTGCTTCCTGTAAGAGGGGGTCGAAGTACCCCTCGCCATGAATTTGGATGAAAGCTGGTCAGTTCAGGTGCTGTTACTGCTAGGCAAGAGCCTTGACGTGGCTGTCTCAATAAATTCACGTTTGTCAGTGGACTTGTTGACCTTTCACAATACCCGACTTAGAACCACCTGGCGCTTTATGTAACAAGTAGGAGCAAAAGTAGGTTGATAATATGTATACGGGGAAAAAAGCCACAGGTTGGAGGGCTTTAACCTCAAAGCTCCATATTCATCGTATGCAAGACTGTTTAATTTCATTACTTTTTTAAACTGTATTTTTCTGTTGCTAGCTTTCAGCCAGGAAACCTTTGCACACTGACACGTAAGGTTCTGTTGCTCTCAGTAAAGTTTTTTGCAAATGTTACAAGTCATAGTTTCTGTTCTTACCCTTCTGTTAACAGCACCATTAGAGGAACGCTGTTAATGGAGAAGTAACTCGGATTTTTTTCAGTTCTCACTTTCTCCTTCAGGCTTAAGCACCGTATCCTGGAGACGTCTAGATCCCAGTTGGTTTATGAACCATCTTTTCATTTTCATTTTAGTTTATAAAAATCAGGAAGCTGACTGTTTTCTGTACATGTTTTGGTGCCTCTCTTCCTACTCTGAGTGCATGCTGAATGTGGTTGTTCAAGTGTCCACTTAAAGCACGCTTTTCAAGTTCTGCAAAAGCTGAGTGAGCTTGGATGTGTGTTAGTTGGTTCTCAGTTTATCGCCTTTTTTTTTTTTTGTAGTGTGGCAAAGACAGACGTGCTCTCCTGTGATGTCTCAAGGGCTGAACGCTTGGAAAAACCATTCAGCTGAATCCAGCGTTGGTGGGATTTAGGGATAATGCTGTGTTCGTTTGGGGCACCGTGCAGCAAGAAAGGGTTTTCCTCCCTTTTGGATGCTTTCAGTAACTAATCAGATAGCTGAAGTACATGATGTATAAAAACGGAACAGTAAGGTGTTGATGTTTGCTCTCCTTGTATTCTACAGGTATTCACGTGCATTAGGCTACTACAAGGAAGAAGAAAGTAAGGGCTTGTGGGGGCTCACACGAGAGATTGTTGACTTAAATGGGGAAGGAAAACTTTTAATGCTAAGAATAGTAAAGCACTGAAATGGGTTAGGGAGGGGACTCTTGTCACTGACAGTCTTTAAGGACAAGTTGGGCACCTGTCAGAAAGGAGATGCTGTTTATCCCTACCTCAGGAGCAGCAGATTGATGTGAGACACTGGAGTCCTACCCAGCCCTGATTTTGGTGACAGTAATAGGTAACGAACACGGGGTTTGTTGCTTCCAGGTTTCTACTGGTGGTCGATGTAGTTGACAGTAACCCCACCAACTCATAGCTTTCTCTGAGCTCCTTAGCAAGTCTTCTCCTGCTACTTTGCAGCTTTGGGGTAGATCTGTTGCGGGCAAAGCGTCTTGTATTTGCTTTGTGCATTGCTGTTCTCACGGCTGTAAAGCTCAGAAGGAGGAAAGAAGATCCTTGCATAAACGAAATCGTCATGCTTTTCTGTAAATGCAGATGTCACCTGGATACGGCTGGAAAAACAGAACTGCAGACTGGTTACTGACCCTGAAACAATCAGTTTAGTTTGGTTGTACGTTTACAAGTTCCAGGAAAGTGCATGCACCAGGCTGCTAAAGCGCATGAGCAAGCAGTAGAGTGCTCTTGGACAATTTCTCTCATTCTTTTTGGTATTGCCCTTCATTTAATGAGTAAATTGTATTGCATATTAATAAACTGAATCTTTTTATTTCAGAAAAATAGTCTGGAAACTGAACATTTTCTTTTTTATCTCTATCTTTCACTGTTTAATGTGATAGCTTGCATTTTGATGTTGCACCAGTAGGCTTCCATCTTAATTGTAACTTACGTGAATGCGTTTTAAAGCAAGTCAAAATATTTCCCAGCATTTTGTCAAGGAAGGAGTAAGTAACTGCTGAGATTGGGAAACAGAATGAAGTGATCTTTAGTGAAAGCGTGTATGGAGACAAACTGCAACGTGGTCTGCGTGTCTGTCTGTATTTGCTGCAGTAGTTATGGCACATCCTGCGTTTGAGGTGTTCCTCGTGAAAATAAAGAGTAAACTCATTGATCTAAGAGCTTTTTAAACCCCAAGTGAAAATTTAGAGGTGGAAGCTGTGTGAATTAACGCTCTAGTGCTACACCTGAGCTTTCAGGGAGCCTTCAAGCCAAGGAGCAGAGCTAATCGTGATCCCTTGTGTGATGCATGACCCGGTGATCTGGCAGGGATTTCAACAATAAAAAGGTGACGTGGAAGCAAGGGGAAGCCTCTTCCTCATCATTTGTATTAAATTCTGTTTAATCAACTTATAAAAGCACGCAGTCGTGCTGAATTTTCATTATCAGGGCAATCTAACATTAATTTCTGATTTACGTGGACTTGCTGTTTATCGTTGCATTTGTAAGCTGAGTGATTTTGGGGTGGGGGAATATCACCTCCAAGGAGGAGGACAGCAGTGCTGCAGTATATTCCATAACGCACACGTACACAAAGTGTTTTGGGTATATTAATTAGTCAATATTCAGAAAAAATCAATTTCCAGAAGTGAATAGTATTCCTTTTATTTCTATTTTTATGGCACAGATTAAGGATTGATGTTAAGAGAAATGGTGTGGAGGGGTATATGGCATTTGTTTCTTCTGTAGGAATATTCTGACCCGTTTCTTGGTGGCTTTGTGAATATTAGATGGAGTTTATTACTCGTATTTCTCAGGTTGTGGAAGGAAACAACACAGTCATTGCCCCTATAAAACTTAGTCGAAGAGTGGAGTTGAAAGAAGGAGAGGGATGTGACACCGAATATGCCTCTCTTCCATACCTTGCCTAGGGTTCGTCTCTGTACTTTATTTATGTAAGAAATGTGCTTTAGTTTTCTGGCTATCATTACCTTGTTCCCTGAAGCTTATTGCCTCCGTGAAATAAAGAAATGAGCTTGGTTGTTTATGAAGGAGATCAGACGCCGTTCGAAGGAGATGGTGTGTAGCACAGAAGATGAACGCTCCGATGAGGATTTAAATTAAAGTTTACTTGTGGCACGGGCTACAAAGCCTCCACTTATTCAGCCTTAGAAGGGGGTGAGTTCCTTTGTGTATCGGCAATGCCGCTCGTCTCGTGCTGTTCGGGGCTTCCAGCAGCTGGGTTTGTGCCTTGCTCTGCTTTCAGTGAAAGAGGAGAGGCAATTTGTAGGACAGGAGTGTAGATCACTGGCTTCATTTTACAACTGAATCAGCTTTTTCTTCCCTTAAAGGCAAACAAAACCTTTCAGCTGCTTCATAATCTGAGAAGAGTATTGAGCGCAGGAGCTTCCCTTCCTAGGAAACAAACTTTGGAGTTCTGTAACGTATTTATCTTTTTTTTTTTTTGAAGATAAATGGGGATTGCATTGAGGTTCTTCCTCTCGAGTCTTTCAAAGTCTGTTGCAAGAGGAATTTCGCTGTAGCTGGAAGGGGGAACAGGAGCATCGGTTGTACTCCAGCAAGCAAAAGGTCAGAGAGCAGAGGGTGAGGGCTGCAGCAAGTTAGGAAAATAAATGCGTGTAAAGCCCGTGGTGCTTTGATACCTTCCTCTTAAAGCCGTTAAAAGTAAAATAAGGCATGGCCATGTGGGTTGCGGTGTTGAGATCTGCTGTGGAAAGGCAAGGTGAAAGCAGCGAGTCGTGACAAAGCACTTGAAGGACAGGCAGGAGGAATTGGGGGACCTGGTGGCCACGTGCATGCGACATCAGTGCTTAAAGCACAGCTCTCGCTTGCAGTATGATGGCTTTTGGGCTGAGGCTGTCGTGCGGCACTGCTGAGTGTTGTTATTATGGTCAGAAGGGAGAGGTTTGGTTCGATGTCAAAGTTTTATCTGCATAGCTGATGCGTGATGGCTCGTAGGGATAAGAGCCGATAGTAAGTACGGGCTCCTTTGGTTTGTGGCAGCTTTAATATGCTGGGATGTGAGTTCCTGCTCAAGTTTGCCCTTTATCCCCCAGTTAATGTCTCTGACGAGCTGGCTACGTGTCTGTGCGGAGCTGCTGGTGGAGGGGCTGGGTGGCCACAGCACCACATCCTGTGCTGACGCTTCTGGGTCCAACGAGTCCACTCCAAATCCTCGTTAAGGACTGGATTCTTCTGCTGCCCGAGCCACGAGCAGCACTAAGATCAAGTTAGTGCTTGTACCTTGTACACCAATTACCCTGAAAAACAAATTCTTTTAGTGCTCCAGGCAGGTCCATTGCCCTTACTGCTCCAGGCATGGAGGAGCTGTGCATGTACAGCTGTTTGCACAAGGTCCAGGAGAGCATCTAAAAACCCGTATGTACCATATAACTAGCAAGAATAATATCACAAAACTATGATAACTAAGACTCATCTCTAATAAAAAAAGACTCATCTCTAATAAAGAATTACTTGTGTCCAGAAATTGGCGTTACTGCTCTTTCCCTGCGCTGGCATAGCTCCTGAAATCTTTCCCATCTGGCGTGATTGTTTGTGGAGCTGTCCTGTAACTTACAGTACTGCCAAACAGCATCCTCAGAAACCTGATCTGATTGTTGTAAGGCTATAAATGCTTCGTGTATAACGATAAAAATGTTGCACTGTGCCAAAATTTGCTCTGCTGTTGCGGATCAGAGGTGGAAGGGGAGGTAAATCAGTAATGGCTGGTTAGTTTTCATTAGTTTTGTCAGGCTTGGGCTAATGGGTCATTGGAAGGTTCAAGGAAGCATAAGGGTTGAGTTCCACACCTAAAAGATGTTTTTAAGATTTTTTTTTCTTGGATGTTACCAATTAGCTTGTTTTTAGTAGTGTGTTTGGTCAAGAGGTCAAGCTGGAGAGAGACTGGCAGACAAAACCAGAAGTTTTAGGCAGTGAATTTGGAGGTTTAGGTCCCCAGGTGACATGCTCCGTCTTTTAATCAGAAAAGCAGGTCAAATTGTGGGTGGTTTTAAAGAGGAAAATGAGGTAAAACAGTAATAGATAAAACATTTAAAAAAAGTAAGGAAACAGAAGTGGAGCAAATGGAAGACTTTCAGCCGGTTGGAAGAAGTATGAAAAGGACTGGTTTTCCACCAGAAAGAAGTGTGTTAATGTTTAAATATTGTCAGTTTATTGAAAGCCTTCCCTTGGGGAGAAAGGCAGAGAAATTCCGAAATCTATGAAAAGTTCCATCCTAATTTTTTCACAGCAAATACATTTGCTGTGCGTTTGTTTCAGGGAAACCATTTTGTTAAAAATGCATGGATTTTCTCTTAAAGTTGAAATACAAGCACTGCATTTCAATTAACCCAAACCACTTTTTATGCTAAGTCTGATATTGACCACTTTAGAAGTTTTCAGTGTTTATCCCAGCCAGAATGAGACTAAGAGATGCTTTTTAAGAGTTACAAGTGGTGGAAGCTGAGTTGAGCACAGAAGAGATCTCATCACCTCTTGCTTTCTAAAGCGAAGCAAACCAGTAAGCAGCGGTGACTGTAGAAAATCAATGGGATAACCTGCGTGGAGAGTCTGTTACGCTCGTAAGTGTCTGCATTTATCGATGGCTAAGCAATTAAAATAAAATTTTTCTAGTATTTGTGTTCGGTGCGTTTTTGAGGTTGTTTGTGAGTACCTCCCAAGCATTAGACACTATTATTTTAACAAATGCTTTACGGATACCATTGACGTAATTTCCCAGAGCGGAGAAAGGTCATTACTATCAGCCTTGGGAGTTAAAAGTAGCTTTTGCCGTATCAGAGAGAGTCTTTCTTAAAGCAAATCAATACTTGCACGGACTTCTCAGTCTGCGAAACAGTCTCGTGAGGAATTTCCCTTTTCGTAGAGGATGTAAGAACGTGTCGTGATGTCATTCCCATTGTGTTCATCGTTGGTGTTCCCGCAACTTGTCCCAAATCATGACTAACTCCCTAAAAATACTCTGAGCAGACACGAGGCTGGGGAAAGCTGTCGTTTGCCACTCAGGCTGGAGGAGGTGATGGGACGGCTGGCTGCCTCGACAGATTCTGTGCTGACTTTGAAGTCAGTGTTCGGAGGTAGCTGGTTCCTGTTATGCTCTTGCTGGGGAAAAACAGGTGCTAGGAGTAGGTGAGTAGGGGTTTTGCTTCAGCTTTTTTATGGGTAGGGACGAGCATCGGTGGAGGGGAAGGAACATCTCCCCTCTGCCTTCCTCGTACCAGGTGAGACGTCTTTCCTGGGGAAGTCGTGCATCAGAAGGAGCAAAAATGTGAGTTGCACCAGGCACACCTTGCACCACTGCATATAGTCAGTACACTGCTGGGTTTACACCGGCCCGGCCACGTTCCTTATTCCCTCATGGCAGCTTCTTGCTTAATTTTTAACGTAGGCACAACAGCTTCGTCGGGAAAGGTTAAAATTCAGACCTGAGTTCTGCAAAGCGTTCTCAGTGTGCTGCCAGCGCGTGTAAATGGGGTGAGGAAGAGGCAGCACGCCTTGCTCTCCCTTACTTCGCGTACGTCCAGACACTGAAATTCTCATGGCTGTTCGTGTAGAAATTGCAAGTAGTTTGATTTTTCTCATTTTTTTCAATTTATTATAGCATAGACTAATACTTCAAGTGGAATTTTTGTGCTGTTTTCTTATTTAGAAAAATGCAAGCTCCTTTGCAGTCTCTTTAGTATTTTTGTTGTGTGTTAGTTTATCATGTGGAAATCTTTCGGTGGCCTTTGTGTGTGAAATAGCTGAAGTAGCTAAGGTGAATAAAGGTTCAGAAACAGTTCTTAAAAATTGATTTCTCTCTGCTCAATACTGCCTTTGTCCCTGTAGCACACCTTCGTTCAGAAGGCAAAAGAGCAAGAAAAACAACCAGCAAAATAGCAGAAAACTCTGCGGACAACTCAGCTCCGAGGAGTGCTTTCAGTTTGAGCATTTCCTTTAAGAAAAAAACCAATTCTTTCTGGACAGTCTTACGTGTGTATTTTGAACTGTATCTGCATGCATTTATTACTTCAGCTAAAAAATGGCTTGGCTGTCCTGTGATGCACATACCCTGGGGAAATAAATGCTTTTCACTAGGTCCTCCCCCACGTGCTTTTTTCTTTCAGGAAAGCACTCTTTCTAATTCTAGATTTGGATGCTGCTATCATTTTTTTTGTATCGCTAAAATTTTTTAGTACTGGCTGCATTGTTACCATTAAATGTATGTTAGCTAGATTAAAAGTTCACTTCAGAATCCTCTAACCCCTTCCACTCCTCAAAATACCGAAGTCATCCAATTAGTTAAGTTCTGAATGTATGAAACGTACAAGATGGGTGGCAGCTTGCTTTGTAAGGTGTCTGTCTTCAGTTCAAATGTAAGCCTCCTGGCTTCTCCCACTGCTTTTCTGGGGTCTTTCTAAGGACTTGCAGGTGAATAACTTGGGAAGTGGGGTGTCTACTACACTCTGTTTCAGTGGAGAATTATCTTGTCTTCATACAGGAACATCACTTAGCTGTGTTCTGTTTCTATGGGATACTTGTCTACTTTGATGTTAAGAAAATAACCTGATCAACTCTAAATGTTCTTTTCAGATTTCATGTTTCATCTTATGTTGAGCACCTACTGCTGAGAGCTGGAAAGTCTACTTAAGGTAGGTAGAACAGCTGATGATTTCACTCTTACAAGGTTGTGTGCTGGATAAAATGGTCCATGTTGTCTTTTTTGTTCTTTTGGTTTTGTTCTTTCCGTGTAATTATGGTTGAAAATCTTGATTTTTGAACAGTAGCATTAAGTAGAGTTTCTTGGTATGTCTCTTTCCATGAGCCTTTTAAAACTGGCCTTTCTCTGACTTTCTGATAGCCCCTGTGTAGCCTTTCCATTCAGCCTGAGTGCCAAGGTGTGGGCATGCACAGTAATTTATTGTGCTTGGGGGGGATTTGTAAGGTGTCTTCTCGCCTCCCAAAATAGCTTAGCTGGAAATTGGCCGGCCAGACTGACATCCTGGCTCTGGAGCAAAATGGTAATGGTTCTTTGTTTTTATGTTCTTCTTTTCTGTAGTAGATAAAAGTTTGTCTTAGGCAAAATCTTCACTGTAGGGGGACTTGACCTAATCTTAAGTAGTCGAGCTATAAGCAGGAGCAGAGAATTTGGGTAAGCACAGTATTCTTTGTACTATAGGACTCCTTTTTTATTATTTTTGATTCCTTCTGACTTGCTTTTCATAAAGTCAATGGTTACATTTGCAAACTTCAATTTTATTACTCACTGTACTTGGAGTTTTTCTGACTTCTGCTTTTATGCTGCTGACATGTGTGGATGTTTAGAATATTCGTTCATCTGAATGTAGCTAGAAGAATTTGTTGGATCCATTTTTAATTTTTCCCATGATTGCTCGCTTTCTCCAGCGTTCTCTGTAGTTGCTGGTTTGTGAGCTTGCATTACAGGATTTATCTTTATTTTCTGTAGCTCAGGCTTTGGCATGTAACAAAACTCATCTCTTGCCACTTCAGGAACACTTTTGCATATAACTGCTTGATGTGGAGAACCTTATTTAAAAAATCTATCACCTGTTTTAGACAAGGTTAGTATTCTCCTTGCTGGGTAGCAAAGGAGATGTGGCTAGCATTTTGCATGGACTAGGTCCTTGGGAGACTTCAGACTTACCTTGCAGTTCAACTGGTGTATTGCCTCTGGCATATAAACAGCTCTCCTAGATCTCTTCTGTATATTCATCTTCTGGAAACAGAGGGTCGCTTATTGTCTCATGACTGTCTAAATTTGTAGTCGTAGATGTCTTTAATCTTTAGTAGCTTTTTTTTTTTTTTGCACAATTTGTTGTTTCATGAGTGGTGTGCATGCTAGCCTTTCTTAAATTTTCAAGGTTATGGTGACTAATTGCTTCTCCTTTCTAATTCATTCCTTCCCTTTTCTGGTTGGGGATGCTGCTTGTGTGTACTATACAGATGATACAGTAGGTGGAATTCCTTGGAAAAAACTTTCATTGCTCCAAGGAATAAATAGTGGCTTCAAAACCAGTTGTTCTCAGCTCTGTCACCTAAACTGGAAAAACTTGAAACACTTTAGTTTGGGGGAAAAAAAAGCATCACCACTAGTACTTTTTTTCAATCAAGACCAACATTTGTCTTAATTCAGATTCAGCATGATATATAATGGTTCGGATGGGATACCAGACATAACTTATTTCTTTTAACCTGGAAAATTAGTAGTATGGGAAATAGAGAAAAGAAAAGGGAGGGGCTCACAAAACAGGGCACCCACCTCTTGAGTTTTTCAGCCCTGTGATTTCAGGTTTTCTTACGCTTCTTCCTTTTGTTTGACCTTTTAAAAGGAACAGCTACTACTGTCGTGATGTCACGGGCAAAAAGCACACTTATATGTTTTGTGAACTGAAGCCGTTTGTTCTTTGGAATACATAGTTTGTAAAGGATTGAAGTGAGTCATATCCTGGTAAAACCATGACAACTAAGTATTTATGAGTTTGTTAGGTAAATAACTTGCAGTACCTTCCTAGATAAGGCTTCAGAGAAAACCAGCCCTGTGAATAACAAGGTTTTGAAATGTAATGGCAAATAAGAAAAAACAGCAAGAGATATTAAATGTAAATTGCAAGTATTTCTGATTTGTGAGGTTAACACTGAAGTATGTGTGTTTGGTTTCTGGCTGGGGATTTGGTAGGAGGAAGAGATTAGCACTACTTACTCTTTGGAAATGGTATTGTATGTGCAAATACTGGAATGACAGTTCCAGTACCGGATCTCCTGCGATGTTAAAGACCATTACTGTGAACTATATATCCAACTCGTCAGAATTTAAGCTTCTGCCGTGTTCCACGATAGTTTTTACATTACACAATCATTCACTTTGTTCCACAGAACCACTACCTCGTTTGGTACCAAAACATATTTTGTCTATTTTTTGCTGTTTTCAAGCCCTTCTGTGACTGAATGGATTTTTTTGTGCTAAATTTGCAATGGCAGTGTCTGCTTTACCCTTTCATTTTACATTCTGGTTAGTATGGATGGAGTCACAGAATTTAGGATCAAATAATTTGATTTTCGGTCCCTACTCAGACGTGCCATTTTTTTGTTGTTGTAGCACTTAAAATTTGCATTCAAAGCAGATCTCTCACTGACTTGAATAGCACCTGAAGTACTTGTCAGTCCTGTATTTAACCCCCAGGGTATCAAGGGTGTCTGAAAGAGAAACACGTGGTGACTGTGGAAAGCTGAACTAAATGACTCTGTTAACGTCATCCAGAAACCTGAATGTGTAGATGACACTAATTGCTTCAGCTCATGAAGCTTTGTCTTCTTCCTGATGCACATTATTTACTCTGATTATTTATTAGCAAATGTGGAAGGCGTGTATCAGAAAGGAGGGATTATGAGCAACAGTTTGGCTTGATAACTGATTTATTCCTCAGGCAAGTCTTCATGCACTGAATTGGCACAGGTATGGGTATATATTGTGTATGCATTTTCAAAGATGATGGACAGCCAGTGGCAGTAGGTGGTGCTAGCACTTCCACCTATAAAGGAACTTGCAAAAAATGTTCTCCTGATTATATCCCTACTGCAAGCAACATCGGATGCTTTCCAGCATTCTAGTCTTCTTACCTTCACTGGAGTTAAACTGGTATTTGACAAGCAACCTTGTTATACCTCTCATGCTACTCATTTAAAAGCAGTGCGGTAGACTGAGAAATAAGGGTTCTTATTTATTTCTTGCAGTAAGAAATGTTTCTCTTATAAAATCTAAATATATCCATGTTTTCTCTGTTTTGAGTGTTTTGCCTGGAATCACGTTCTAATTTGTAGAATTAAAGAATCCCTTCTTGATATAAAAGCTGTTTCCAAAGATTTCAGTTTGCAGGTAAAGATATAAGGAATAACCACTATCATTAAGTGTCAAGATAATTAATTAATGTATAGTGCTTTGAGCCAATAACACCTATGTGCTTATAGCTCCTCCTGGCTTCCAAAAGTGGAATTTTGCTGGGCTCGCCATCTGATTTATTCTTCTGGAATTCTGGGGCCATTGAAGAAAGATCATCTTCCACTAGGTTTGTAGTCAACTTTGAACTCCTCCAAGCAGGCTGGGTTCACAAGTGTGCATGAGTTGACCGGCAGTGTGGTGCAGAAAGCGTTCTTCTCACTGGCTGGATCCTTTTTGTTCTTCATCCATATTGGCAGATGTCATCAGAGCACTCACTATGCACAGTGTTGAAAGCAATGACCTTGAATTTAACAAACACAATCCATGCCGTGTGATGCTTAATGCCTTTCTGATCTCTCTCTCCAAGCCTTCGCTCGGGATCGCTGCTGTTCATGAGGGTGTCCCCCCAGAGCAACTGTTGTTTTATACGTGGAAGTAAGTGGGTTGGGAGGAAATAAATTTAAGCCCTTTCTCCTTAGTTGTCTCATCCCTCAGTGGAGTTTAATAAAACCTCAGCCTGTCTGGATTACCTGGGAATACATTACCGAGGTAGAATGAAGTAGGGTTTTTCATCTTCCCTCTGGAGGTGCCAAAAGTTCTTCTGGACATCAAAACGAATGATTTGTTTTGCCTGCTAGCTCTTCTGGTAGGTGCGAGTAGGGAAGTATGCAGCAGAAAATAATGCTTGTGAGTCTATAAATAGTATTCCTTTGTAGCACAACTTGGATGGATCTGTAGGAGTACATCCTGACAATGCCAGGAATAGCCGTGTAACGCTGCTGTTGTAACTTTCCAGACTGTTTAAATTACAGATTTCCGAATGACTGACTTGGTTAAACATCCATAAGGCTCACCCCTGGCTCCATCAGGGCATCAGCCTGTCCACTGCAGCACAATTTCAGCTTGGAAATGCTGAAACCTGTTCACAAAATAAATGCTGCTGCTTGTCTTGGGGCAACTAATTTTTTCTTAATCCCAGCCCTGCAAGTACGTACCTGTCTGGATTTGTGTAACCACGCTGACCTGCTCGCATCAGTAAGAGTATCTGAAGTCAAGCATGCCTGTACACGTTTTTCGGAATGATGACTCCCGTGCTTAACTATTGCAGTGGTAGGCTCTTATTTGTACTTGTAATGAAGGTGGATGTCATCCATTTCCTTGTCTTAAAAGGCAAACTAATTCTGGTCTCCTCTGGTTATTCTGCTCCACCCCACTAGTGTATTTACCACTTCTCTAAAAATAGATGTGTTGCTCTTGGGGATTCAGGGTTGTGTTTGCAGTAAGGTTTGCTGTAGCTGTTTCTGTAAGAACACTTACCTAGCTGATAATGTCTAATTGTCCTTTGATACTGTATTTTGCTGAAGAGGTTAAAAATCTGTACTGGCTGTTACTTGCTGCAGGAAATGCCCCGGGCTGACACTGGTCTAGGAAAGCTTCTGAAAGCAGCAGGATATTCTGAGTCATTTGCTCAGACATTCTTGGACAAATTAATGATGATGTGCTTTGCATTGCTGGTTGGTGGACTTTAACCCTAGAGGATGTCCGAGCTTCAGACATTCAGTGGATCAACTCAGCATCAGCTTTTGAGCGCACCTTGGAGTGTGTTTTAACTTTCTGCTTGTAAAAAAAAAAAAAAAAAAAAAACCTTGAGAAGTTTTGGAGAGCATCAAAAAGACCAAAATTCAAACCAGACCATAATCCTTCCAAGGCTTGAAAGTATCTGTTTTAACCTATAAACTCAGTTTGGCATGCCAGGCTTCCCATTACCTTTCCTGATTCTGTTTGTGAATGGTTTAGCATCTGGAGCTGTAGTTGTAGCACAAAGGGTAATGAGTGCCCTTGTGCTACGGAGATCACATACCAAATATAAGGAGAGGAAAACTAGTGGACACAAAGGTACTGACAAATCATAAAATACTGTGTGATGGGGCAAATACTGGCTAGCTTGATAAGCAGCAGGACCAGCAAGTGGCAAGCCAGGGGTTTGTTTGTATGCTCAGTAGTAAAGGAAATATCTGCGTTATTTCCTGGCAGATGCTCGTGGAGAGCTCCTCTGACAAGATGCAGTCTTGAGTATGCTTCCTGAGATGTTTGTTAGCAGTGCCTGAGATGCAGAGAAATTCATCCTTCAAGAAATCCAGGGTTTATAAATATTGTGCCGTGCTGGACGTGGAAACTGGACCCAATGTTCTAGCCAAATCCTTATCAGCATTGTATAAATTGAAGTCATTCCTCATGAAAAAGGCATCCCTTTTTCATAAGTCCTAGTGTAATAGTTAACTTTTATTTCCACCCCCCTTCTCTCAGTAGTTGCACTGGTTCTTGTTCACTTTTGATTGACTGAAACCTCCAAGTTATATTCCATGGAATTGTTGTCCTGCCGGTAATCTCATTTTGTATATGCATGGTTTGCTCTTCCTACCTAGGTGAAAATCATGTCTTCTCATCTGTCTGTAAGACACAAAACCATTATAAGTGAACAGCCGGTTTATTTCAAATTCAGTGAATCCTTTTAAATCAGCCTAACTTCCCTTTATGGCTAGGAACGTAAAGATAACTTTGATAATTCTCTTACTTCTTTGGGACCTTGAGTTTCATAATTCTTCCTAACGCATCGTAATTTTTTGGCTGCTAGTTTCTTGTGAAACAAAATGCTTTGAGTTTGGCTAAGCTTATAGTTGAGTAGAATATACTTATGAAAAGCTTTCTTCTATTTCCCATTCTTGTGCTGCTAGCCATCTCCATTTAAAATGTTCCAGCTAAGTGATGGAGTCTTGGGCCGGTGGATTTGTAGACCCCAAGTGTTGCCTGCAGTTAGTGGAAATGGTGCTGTGTTTTCACGTGCTTGAATTAATTTCATGAAATCCATTTACAGTAGCAGGAATTGGCAGAAATTGTGATTTCTTCTTGATTACGTCTTGTGCTAGTCACACATGCTGCTAGCTCAGGAATAGAGTAGATGACTGTCAGAAGCGATGTGAATTTTGTTTCCTTCTTACTGGAAGCTATTAATTTGTACTTTCTTGTTCTGCGGCAAGATGTAGAGCAGGCAACTCGAATTCCCTGGGCAGGATTCTGGACTCGTGCAGCTTGGGCAGTGTTTCCTTATTAAGGAGAATGAGAGGACCTGAGAAGACCATAACAGGGTAGCAGTCTATAACTGAGCCCATAAATGAATGCATTAAATTAGATTACGGTGCTCTTTACCAAGAGGACAAAGAGGGATCACCTAACAGAAGTTATGATCAATGGCTATTCCAGGTATCGCTAAAATACGTCCCTTAAGGACATGTGGAACCTGCTCACAGCTGTATTGTGAAAGGTGCAGCCTTTAAATCACTAACTGAGATTCCTGTTGAAAACAAAAGGTCATTTCTTATTTTAGTATAATAGTATCAGGCACATGGAAAGGAAAAGGGCACTTAAAAAGTCACGGTTGTCAACAGGGCTCCAAGTTTGGCATTCCAGGTTATATTTGTATTTATTGTAAGCAGGTGGTCGTGTCGTCATTTCATTTCTCTCTTCCAGGATCAGTACAGTTGGCTTAACTTTCAGGATGGGACAATAAAAGCCTGACGGTATCTTGGTAGGTGTTAAGGTCCAAAGAAATTTGGGTAGCTGTGAACACAAAGTCCTTTCCTTTCAGCCTATTTCTTTCTTGCTGAAGTCGTTTAAGAATAGAAATGTCCAAACGGAACGATAGGCTTTTTCTAGTAATATTAACACTGAAAGCGTATTCTTGACTTTCTCCGGTTTCTGGAGGTCTCCTGATGTTGTTTTGTTTATAGTCCCGGTGCTGGGAGTCTGAATGGTATTGTATCATAGCTATTTTAAGCAGAGCAATTCAGGTTGTACTCATCTGCCTTTAATGTATGCTGACTCATACAAATCATCTTTCATATACATTTGAGTTGGTTTCTTATGGTGAATAATTTACTTTACAGACCTCTCCAAAATAACTTTTCTCTTTGAAAAACAAACAGGATATTAACTTGCACCTCCTTTTTGCGTGGTGGTAGAGGCTATGTACTAATCCTTGTTTGATACCTTAAATTAGGTTGAACACAGGAAGTAAAAATGCTAGTTTTTTGGGATTGGGCTAGTTCTAAAGAATAACTTCTTAAAAAAAAAAGTCTTGACTTACAAGACTTCATAGGTGAGAAGCAGGTGATGTTGCCCTCTTGCAGAGACTAACTAGGCTGTTGCACATCACAAACTCATCCTTGCGTTGAGGAGAGCAAAGTAGCAAGTCGGTCTTTTTATCCTATCAGATGAATACAAATCCACATATGAGAATAAAATTTGACAGAGTAGCCTTTTTTTTCCACTTTGCAGGTTTGTGTGCTTGTGGTTGTGCCAGTCCGAATGGATTTGTGCCTCTTCATGGCCATCGGCTTGCATGCATTTGCCCTTGCTTTGCTTTGGGTCATTCCTAGCTCTATGCTCTGCTCCTCAAGGCAGCTAGTTCCTTGAATCTATTGAACAGATGTGACCCTAAACAGTGTGTTCTCTACATCTTTTGGGGAGAGACGTGGTTTTTTTGAGGCCTGCTTTCTCCAGGAGGTTTTGTATTTGTATAAGTAGTCAATGAAGACAGATGTCGGGGGGATGGAGACGATCTGGGCTTCAGTTCCGAGGTTTTCTGTTAATAAAGTTTGAAGAGAAGCCAAGCAAAGCTACCTGGAAGATTTGTGCTTTTTTTTTTATGTAGGATGTGTGGAAATGTATGTATATGGTGTGAGATTTTTCACACCAGTTACTTTCCTACTTCTTGAAAGAAAATGAGAAGAGTTGGAGTTGTATACTAAATCCGGAGTTCCAGCAACATAAAAAATGACAGAATCCTGATACTAATACAGGAAATTCATACTTCATGACATTTCTTTTGTTAACAAACACTTAGCTTTGGAGACATAAAGTAAGTAAATGCTGGAAAGGGAGAGAAGGACATAAGGAACCCAGTGAGTTGCATTGCTTAATATACCAATGGTGTTTGTATCCATAGCAATGACAGCAAAAGGACCTGCACAGGATGCTGCTGCCATCACTCTGATAACTGTATTCCAGCAGGATGAGTAATGTGGGTCAGAAGATGCTGCTTTAGCTTTTCTAAACCTCCCACTTGAAGGTATTCTCATACAAAGAAAATCTGTGGTGGCTACATTGAGTGGAGCACCACGGATTTAAAAGAAGTTGAAAGGCACAAATACTGAACTACAGTTATGCCTTCCACATTAACACTTGTAATGCAGGTTTTGTATCCCCAAATTCTTAAATAGTGGGCAAAGTGCAGAGGTATTAAGGTGGGGAGGGAAGGTTGCAGTGGATCAGAAAGCTCGTCTGTTTTTAAGTACAAGATTACATCATCCCTTCTGCATTCAAGTTCCTCATCTATTTTGTATTTTTAAAGAAAATAAATATTAGATTTGCCTCAGAACTGTACTGTTTTTGTTAGGAAAAATTAATTTCTATATTATTTGTGTAAGTTAGTTGGAATCTACTTCCAATTTGTTACTTGAGGATGAACTTCATTCCCTTTCTTCGAAGTAGTTTTTTCAAGAGAAATTTGCAGGAACCTGGGAACACTTGAAAAGCAATTTATAGGAGAGGTCCAACGCTATCTCTGGTTTAGAATTTTTGCTTCCATGAGAGTTATTAGAAGGCTATAGAATTTGAACAAAACACTTGGTTCTTTTGTGTATGGTAAAGCTGTAATTTTTCTCAGAGTCAAGTGGCAGCACTGGAAGATTGCAGCAAACCTGATTTCAGCTAATCTGGGTTTTCACCTCTGCAGCATCTATATTTTCTGTACTGCTGGTTGATGACTTAATTGAGGTCATATGTAGTCTGTTCTTGAAATTATGGTAATTTTGATGGGTTTTTATTCTTACTCTTGCCTCTTATTGAAAGTGCCTGAAACATGTTTGGGAGCGAGGGCATGTCCTGATTTGTCTGAGAGCTCTCAAATTTCAGAAGAATGCAGAAATTTGAAGGAGGGGGGCAGCTGGGGATGTGAGCAGCCCAAGGACAAGGAAATCTATCCGGGCTTGTTGTTCTCCCTACAGTGGAAAAAGAAGTAGGAGGAAAAATTTGTTTTTGGAGTTTTGGAGCATGCAATTAGTGGCATGTATGTGCCGTTTATAACTTAAATGGGTGGTTGTTTACAGATTGTATTTCAACCTTTTTTCTTTAAATATCCCCTGCTTTTAACAAGGTATAATGCACACTGGCTTTTATTTCATTATTGATAAAATATCCACGCGTTGTAGATAATCTCTCCTAATATTATTCACTCCTGCACTGGCTGCAAATTAAGTATTGATTTTATGCATTGCTGTTTTTAAACTTAAAGGCACTCGTGAATTGTGGTTAATTGATCTGCAACTCCATGCTTCAATACACAGTGGTGGTTCTGGAAGCCAGACATCTGAATTACAGACTGCTTTCTGTTTTGCTTCAGTTCACGTGTTGCACTGATTGCACCGACATGAGGCTAGCTTGGTTTTGCTCTGCAAGTTGCTCTCTGAAAGGTTTGGTGTAAATATGGAGGGGTAGAGAAGGACAGGAGAAAATAAGAAGTAGGCAACTACTAACTGGCTTTCTAAAGTGACACTGATGGTACTTGCCTGAAACACACTTGGAAGCGTCACACTTGTCATTCATATTGTCCATCTCCTGAAGTTCAGTTTCCCAGAAAATTCAAAAGTCAGATCTCAATTTTCTGGAGCTTTCCATCACAGATTTCAGTATGCAGCTATTAATCAGAGCTGCAATCCGGTGCACAAATGTTCCCAACATACGTTTGTGCTGAATCTCCCTCTCTTCGCTTATACACGTGAATTAAACAATTGTTGTCATCTGTCATTTTTTTTAATGAGGTTTTATCCCTAAAATAATAATAATACATTTTTGGGGCTCTTGTATGAGGCCACATGAGTGATTTTAATCTTGTATTGCTCCTTAAAATATTTTGATGCACGTTCTTGTGTTGTTCTTAATCAATGCTGCCATTACTTGTCTTTCATTTGAACGGCATACCTATCTTTATGGGGTGCTGGGGGGGAGGTCCACCGGGTCTTGGTCATTCCATAAAATTCAAAAGCCCCCCAGGAACTCTGCCTGGTAGAAGGCAGCAGCTGAAAAGAGCCGCGTGCTACCCGGATCTCTCATCTCTAACTTAGATGGGCCAATAAAAGTTAAGATAAAAGTTAACGTAACGCAATGAGGTTGCCTCAGCTCTTGAGCAGGTAGAATGGGGATTACTTGTTTGTTCTTTCATCTGCGAAATGCGAGGAAAACGGGGAATTAAGCCCTGCAGAGGCGTAAATTTTGGAAGCCTGAATACAACCAAGTCTTTAGTTTTTTGTCTAGCTTGGTGTTCTTGTACTTCAGGAAAGAGATGGGGGGCTTGGATCTTTGTTCTTAGTATTAACTTTAAAAAGACAAACAAGATTTATTTTTTTAAACTTTCCAGAAATAGCTGTGCTGGGTGCAGGTCAGATAGATAAAACTTAGGTGTTCCTGTATTCATGGTAGTGCTTTGGGAAGGGGCCTCTGAATGAGTCATGGCAAGCTACTGCTGCCTGCACAGCATCGAAATGGCACTTCATGATTTTGGGAACACGGTCTACTTTGGATTTTAGAACTACATATCATTACCAAGCCTACTGACATTACTGATGGTCTACAGACAGGTGTGAAGAGGTCTTCATTAGAAAAGTCTGTTGGAAAAACTAGATATTTTTTTTGTATTGCTTTTTCTGAGGTGACCTAAATGAGTTTAAGCTACTCAATTGTAATCGTGCATCGTTGGGATAAGCCCAGGTAACTTGCACCAGGTGATGCCCTTCTGTGCACAGAAACTCTTTTGTACAGGATGAAATTACTAAAAGTCAAGGTCTGTACCACCCGTGACATCACGTTCCCCTTCTCTCCATGGTCTTGTTCTTGAGAATAATAGAATCACCGTCCTTGAATATCCTGGATTTGAAGGGACCCACAAGAATCATCGAGTCCAACTCCTGGCTCCACACTGTTCTTTCTATATTATATATTATAGAATGAATATATAAATGTATATATAAAATATTATGCTTGCAAGTAAAACACGTTAAGTAGCTTGCTTTCCTAAATAATTAGGCTTGCACTGCTGATCGCCTCTCTTATGCTCTTCGACATTATTTTTGACCATAAGCTGGTTCTTGCCAAATTGAGCACAGCAGCAGAAGCTTCAAAACAGCTGAGCAGAGCTGTTGGTCTCAGGCCAGCAGCTGTCCCACCAGCGTGCCCCCATAGTGTCCCTGTGGTATATTTGACTTTTTGAACCAGGTGGAGCAATGTGATGCTTTTTGTAGAACCACAGAATGGTTTGGGGTGGAAGGGGATCCTCTGGTCACCCTTGTGGCCCTACTCTGGACCTGCTCTAACAGGTCCACCTCTTTCTTGTGCTGGAAGCCGTCGTGGGAGGAATCCTGCCTTTCTGTTGTGCTGACTGCACCACTCAGTTTGGTGTCCTCTGCAGACTTGCTGAGGGTGCACTCAAGCCCCCATCTCAGCCATTAATGAAGATGATAAACCAGCCCTGGTCCCAGTACGGGCTCCTGAGAGACACCACTTGTTGCTGATCTCCACGTAGGCATTGAATCATGGAATCATTAAGGTTGGAAAAGACCTCCAAGATCATCTGGTCCAACCATCCCACTACCACCAATGTCACCCAAAAAACCACGTCCCTAAGCACCACGTCCAACCTTCCCTTGAACACCCCCAGGGTCGGTGATGCCACCACCTCCGTGGGCAATCCATCCCAATGCCCGACTGCTCTTTCTGAGAAGAAATGTCTCCTCATTTCCAACCTGAACCTCCCCTGGCACAACTTGAGGCCATTGCCTCTAGTCCTATCACTAGTTACCTGTGAGAAGAGCAGATTGAGCCACTGACTACAACCTTCTGAATGAGGCCATCCAGCCAAATCTGATGGCTAGTGAAAAGGTGAGCTGGGGGGAGATGCTCGTGAAGCAAGGAGAAGGGTGTTCTGGTTACTGTGGTGGTGGTGAGTACACAGTATGCAGGAAATAATCCTATATTAATCTGTTCACAACAGCTTCTCAATTTAAAACATGCTGTAGTTAGCCATTTTAAAGTAAAACTGTGCTGGAAACATGTAAGAAGCTCTTGTGGTCAGATGTATCCTGTTAAGCGCCATGCCGTGCCATTCATTTGCATCTTAGTCTGGATTTTTAAATTTGGAGACTTTTTTCAGACTTTTTCAGTTTTCCTTCACTGTATTTAAAACAAAAAATACACCATAAAGAAGAGGACTTGACTACTGGTGAAGCAGGAAGTAAGTCTGAAATGTTACAAAGATGAACAATAATGGAATGGGATTCGTAGGGCTAAATGTTGGTGCCTGCATGTTTGGTGCACTCATCTGAGCCACTCTAGACACAAGTAGAGGGTGATTTGTGTAGTAGAACAGGAGGAGGAAATACCAAGTTGGAGTTGATGGTTTTAGAACAATTCTCAGGAAGGGAAAGTCTTAGGACTGTGTGCTTCAAGCAGTACCGGCTAGAGGTGTAAGACTGGTTAATGGAGAACTTGTAGGGTATTGGTTTCAGGCTGTAGGTTTTTCAGGGAGACGTGTAATTAATTGCACTGGGGTGTGTGTGAATTTGTTCTAAAAGATTCTGCTGATTCCAGCCTTGCTGGATGTGCTGGGGAATGCCTGCAGGCGCTGACTGCCAGATCCGCTACGGCGATGGGAAATGTTGTACTCTGCTCTCCTGCAGGTTAGTGTTGTCTGGCTTACCCCAAAGCCTTCTAGCTGAGGTCTTTCTGTCCTGTGGGCAGAGGGAGAGGCTCCCTAAGGTTCGTTCTGGCCTCGTGATTCAGGAATTGAGAAGGAGGAGGTAGATGGACTTCCCTTTGACTGCGTTCATTTGGCAGCAGGGTTAACATCCCTGTGACTTAGACCGAAAATAATACTTTCATTCTGAGCTTCCTTGTTTGTTCTAGCTTTCTGTATCCTGTTATTAACAACTTGGGCATTTTTTTTTCCTGTGTGGTGCTGCAACAGACAAATACGAAGTAGAAATTACTTCAACTCCAGTTCCATGAGATATTGTTAGTGTATGCAGGCTGAAATTCCTTTGTGCTGTCAAAAATGCTTAATTTGCAGAACGATGAAATATCAACTCTAGCAGAGCTAACACTAGAATAAGTACGCGCTGTAGTTCTTTAGTTTTATCTCTCTCTGCATACCAGCAGAAGGTGTATGCATTCAGGGGCTCCAGAAGTACTGCTCTCCTCTTGCAGTAGCTGGACGGCTTTGTGCCAGAACAGCTCAGCAGTTTTGAGCAAATTCAAGTTCATGTTCACTCTGAACTTGACTAGATCTTGAAAGAGCTTACATTGAAAACGTGTGGTGTTTTTTTTCGGTAATAATTACTGGAAAACTAAATAAGGTTTTTAATTTGGACCTTTAAACCATTTTCTTTCTCATTTCTGTTTCAAGCTTGAACTTGAATGATTTTCCTGAGCATGAGTTTTAGGGTACCTTCAGCGGGAAGTCAGAAAGGGACGGTTGAAGAGAAGAGATCTTGATGTCCTCAATGCTGCTTCAATATTTACTGAATTTTAATTTTTAATAAACCTGGCGTATGTACTCTCCTATCCTCCATAAAGTGCAGGTGTTTTTATGTCTTTGAATTACTTTAATCTGCTAGGAATAAATAGCATTTCGTACATGATAATGCAAAAAACTAGATCATGGCTTAATAAAAGTACCTTTTTTAATGTTGCCAAGGTTAAATGTGCATGAAACAACTGTCAGTTCTGTTCTTCATAATTGCTCTGACCAAGTGTAATTCTTTCTTCTTGCTGTTGGTGAAATTTGGTGGCATCCAGCAGACAAAGTTGGGTAAGGAGCAGAGAAGGCTGAATAGATATTTTTGCTGATCTTTCTTCCATAACTAGTTAATTATTCCATTATTACTTATGCTTCTGTTATCAGCTATTCAATTAGTTAATTTACTAATTAACGGAAAAGGAAAAGCTTTTTAGAGAATACTCCTTGAATAGCTTGTCCTTGTTAGGAAGATGTGAGCTGTTATTGTTGCTCTTTTCATGTTGTTTGATGGTTGGTTGGCTTTTTTGGGCAACCAGTGATGGCATAACCAATAAACTGTAATATTAGCGAAGAATTCTAAAAAGCTTATCGTTGTCTTTTCTTGATGTAGCGGCCACAATAAAGCCTGTAATTTCTTACACATCGTATTGTGCTAGGGAAGATGTACGTTATGTTGTCTTTCAGCCCTCATTGCTGAGGAGAAAGCACACATCTTTTCTGTATGCTTCTTTGCAGTCTTGAATTTTTTTTTTGTGTAGAAAACACTTGTTCACCATGACCAACCTACACGTGACTGTACCAAGTGTGCTTCTATAATTAGGATCTGTGGCCCTTCTCTATTTATCCTTCAAGGAAGACATGGTCTCCTTATTTATGCCAATGTGTGTTCTAGCTTGCTAATAAGGAATCATTATACATCAGCAGTATGTATAATCAGCATTAGTATTACATCTTACATATCAACTAAGCAAGTTCAAGAAAGATGTGATTGTACGAGTGTATACGCTGTATGATCCCTTTGCATAAAGGGAGGAAAGCTGTTACTGAAATATTTGACTATGTACTCTTTAAGCGAAACAGTACTGTTTCTGAACATCAGCAGAAATAGTAAACTTCAGACTGACTTCTTTAGGGGCATTTTGTGTCAGAAAAATATTTTTTCTGCAAAATCAAGTCCAGATACAAACTGTGGTAGACAGTCAATTTTAAATAGACCTGTAACATTCTAGTATTTCAATAGTTCTCAATATAAGGTAAGTTGGAGTTATGTAGGGACCATAGCAATCTTTAGCGAAGAAAATAATGATCACTTTTCATGAACACTACTCCATCAGGATTCCTTTCCCCGCTGCTGCCCTTCAGGTTGGCCTGTTAATTATTTGTGAGGAAAATCAGTCTGACAGCGCCGAAGGCAGAAGCGTCTACTTCATCATACAGATAGCGGCAGGGCTACAGTGTGATGAGAAGAGCTGCCCCTCAGAGAGCCAGCTCCCGTCTCGATGCCATACCCCTGGGGGTACGTACCCTTGGGGCTGCCCAGTAGGTAGGCATCATCCTGCAGCACGTCCACGTCCAGCTTCGTGACCTTCTCCATGGGCCTCCATGCATTCTGCTATGTCAACTGCCGTTGCCTTTCATTGTTTTGGGGGATAATCAGATTAAATCCCACCTTGATACGTTTTTGAGGAGGATTGTGAGCTGATTGTCTCATCAGAGACAACAGGGATTTGGATCTGGAACTCGTTCAGTTCTGAGCCATGCGTTTATCCAACTTGCCGTGGCCTGGAACCTACACGGGAGAAATAAAATATATATAAACTAAGAGTTGTCTTTGTCCTTGTTCCATCTCTGTAATGTCAGTGGAGTCTGCATAGCATCAAATATTTTATGCAGCTTGACTTTAAATATTGCAGTCATGGCTTGTGTAGGAGGCACAGTCTGAGTTAGCTGCTGGGGAGGTAATTACAGCGTTAACCAAAAAACCCACAGCTTTTGTAGACCCAGGATTGAGTCTACAGAATATAGAGTTTGTAGCATATCTGATGTTTATCTGCCTCCCAAGATGGTAGTGAGTCTTGAATCTTTCTGCAAGTATTTCTGGTGGTCTTAATCTGCTTTATGCCAGAGGCAGAGAGAAATAATGCATTCAATTTTGTCAAATTGAGTTTTTACTGCGCATTTAAATTGATTAAATAACGCAGCAGATTAAAGGGAGAAATACTATCTTAAATTGCATTTCAGGACCGATAGCATCTTAATGATGCTAAGCTGAAGTTTTTTCAGTGGGCTTGTGGATATGAGAACCCATTAATCATGCATGCTAGACTTTGGGTGCTACTGTATTAGAAATAAACTGGCTTGCTCACTTGGCTGATGTGAGTAATGGCCACGTTTGGAAGTTGCTGCAAACAGAAGATGGAAGCCGCACGCACGTTGTGTTCTGTCAAGCCAACTGGGGCTCTTGTTTGATCGTGTTCTTGCCGAGAACAGACGTGTTGGGGGTTTTCCTTTGACACGAACAACAGTGTCTTTCGAGAGTCGCTCTCCGACAGCTACATGACAGAGCCAATTAGGAGAAGAAAGCCTGTCTCGTGTTGTGTACTGAAATCCTTCTGGCTGCAGCCTTGTTCCCCCACCACCCTTTTTTTCTTCTTAATCTAGTTTTCATCAGTCATCTATTGGTGTCTTTGTCCTGGTGTATGTGTGTATTTCCTTGTCGTGTTTCTCTGCATGTAGGTCCCCCCTACCTCACCTGTCATCTTTTTTTTTTGCTGTCTTAATTTGTTCTCCATTTCTCTTTCCAGCTGGAAAACTATATATAGTATAAAAGGTGACAGAAGCAGAGCTGAAGCTAGGGGAAAAACTTCTCCCTAGCATCTACCTTGCATGAAGGGGGAACCAGCCTACACAAATGCAGTTATTATTAAACATAGCCCCCCCCCCAAATGTTTTATGTTTTAAATGAATGTATAGTGTATGGCTCAGACTATTCTTTTACTTATTCTTTTACTATTTCCTGATCTGCCATCTTTATTTCTTTCACCTATTTAAGACCTTGACATAGGAGCTGTGCTTTTTTGGCTTAAAATAATTATGCATGTTTGTGTAACTATAGAAATAATAATGAAAATTAACAAGAAAAACATTACCGTATGTTGTCTAGTCTCTGACAAATAATTTAACCTAGGTGGTTCTTGAAACAACCTTCCTTTCTTTGTGATCTAGGTCTTAAAAAGCTTGTTGTTATATATATTTTATAGCACCAGCATTGCGTTTTGCAGCATGTTGTGCCTCCCAACAGCAAAGTGGTTCGAAGGCTTGTAATCTGTGTCCCTAGTAAGAAATGCTAAGGCTTGCTGAAATAACATTAAAGGAGTCATCCTTATGCCTGTGGTGGTAAATTTATTGGAAGCCTGTCTGGCATGCTGAGCAGGCTGCCTTCGGTTCCCTGTTATTTCGTCCGTTGTTAGGACCACGAAGCTGTTATGTCTCGCTGGAGGAGCAATTTCCCGTTGCAAAAGCCCTAAGCCATGTGCTTGTGGAAATGCCCGTTCATTGTAGAGATGTTATGCTTTGAGAATCAGCTCTAAGTGTAGCTAAGGTTTTCTCTTTTCTCCGTCCATAGTATCACTCTTAAGCTAAGTAAGCCATCAGTATTCTCATTAAAATAGATTTAATTTTGTGCATTGGAGCAGGCTTCTGTACAGAGCAAAACTTTTGCAGCTGCTGTCAAGCTTCCTTTGAATGCCTTGCAGGAATCCCATTGAAATGAATAAAACTCTTATTTTTGGCACTAGGTAAGTTAGTCTTTTCATGCATTAACTACATAACAGCCCTTTTTAGGTAGGTGCAACGCGTGAGCAGAGATGATAAGATGTTAAACTCCTGACAAACTGCTGTGTGTGTGTTCTTCCACTGAAACGTTGTCTCTTGAATTTCTTTACTTCTCCTTCCCTCCGTGCCAGTTGCATTGATTTCCTTCAGCCTTCTTTCACTCAAATGTCCTGTAACTTTAATTCTAGCTTCAGAAAAACTGCCGGAACAATGGAATCCGTGTGTGGGCCATAGCCATGGAAACAGCATAATTTTACAGTGGTGGAACATGAAGGGAAATGACTCTCCCAACTTTCTAAGAATTTAAGTCTTTTCCCAAAAAAAAAAAAAAAAAAAAAAAGGCTTGCAAAATACCATTCCGGTATTCAGAAAAGAAATTTTCGGTGTTTTTTTTTTTTTTTTTTTACGGTGTTGGTCTTTTACTCTGTCTTCTTAACCAATTATCCTTAGAAAACCAAGAGAACAATATTCTTGCACATTGTTTTCTGGGATCTCTGGCTCTGGGGGAATTATTTTTGAGTTTCCTGCCTTGAAATACTTTCTTCTAATTATCTTCCATTATTTTTGTGTCCTTGGTGTTCACTTCTGTACCCCAAAATATATATATATTATTCTGAAGCATCTCCATGGTCGTACTGAGTTCCTGTTATACCTGCAGCAGCTGTTCTGGCATGCAGTGCTGGTTTGTATTTTAGCACAAGAATTACAAAATCCTGTCACCTTTTGAAAATGTGGGTGACTTGTGTTGGAACACCGCATGTCACGAGGCCATCATGTAAAATGACAAGGGAGGGAATTTTAATCATAGGAGGCAATGTCAAGCCTATGTTTAAAAAGAAAAAAATCCTCTAAACGTATTGCTTTCAGGAAGAAACACTCTGTAGTACAAATGAGGAGGGGAGAGGTAGATGTGTGTAGAGTACAAGTCTGCTGTTTTCCCTAAGCTTGCCTGAGGGCCTGAATTGGTTGGTTCATAAAAATGTCACAGGATTTTCACCAGGATTACATGATCACAGGTCAGTGCTGGAGACACTCCTGATATATCTGAACCACTGCCAGCACACAGGTGTCCCTCCTTACACATCCTAAACATTTTTAAAGTTTCCTGGGCTTGTTCGGAGTTAAGCACAATCTCTTTTTGCTATAAGCCACGAAAATATAAGATCATTCCTATAACGTAGGTGACCTACCCTCCAAACAGTGCTTCCAGTTGAGTAGGCATCCCTGCAGGTCAGCCCTAAAGCCTGTGGGTGCCCTACATCTGCACAGAGCTGTGGTGGGGACTTCAGGACCACGAGAGACCCTGCTGGATGAGACCGGTGATTCTGCAGCCCAGTGTCGTGCTTCAGTGACAACAAAACATGCTGTTTAAATGCTTTATGGATGTTCCAGTCCCTTGGAACTCGCTGAAGCTACCTGCTTCTGTGCAGGCACTTGAGGAAGCTCGCTGCCAGTTGTGCTCCTGTCTGTCTGAAGCTATCTCCAGTACTTCCTTCAGATGCCTCCTACTTCTCATATTGGCAGGATTTGATGAGAAGTGGTGCTGCATCGATACTTTTATTTTTTCCTCTTTACCCTTGCTTGTAAGCTGTGGCTGTACTCTGTGAGTCTCATGTCCTTTCAGCAGGGGGGTCCCAGATTATTTTGTCTGTCCTCACATGGCAGCTGCTCCATCCCTTCCCTGAACCTTCTTCAACTCCAGTATGCATTTTCTCAGGTGCAGAAGCCAGAACCGAATGCAAGATGTCTTATTGTTTTATATAGCAACATTTTTAAGTACCACATTTTCAGTGCCCTTCCTAATGATACGCAATGCTTTATTGCCTTTTTGTTGTTGTTGTTGGCTCTCGCCCTTGTTGGAGCTGATGATTTCAGAGAAAACAGTCAGCAGTGACTCAGACTTCCTCCTGCAGTTGGAACTGCAGAAAGTGTAAGTGGTAAGTGTGATTGAGGTATTGCTCAGAAAATTTTCCCCTAGATGCATTACATCACATCTATGGCGAAGTACATCTGCTACTTTTTGGTAACTTGCTTCGTTTTGTGAGGTCCTTCTGGAGTTTCTTCCTGGTAGCATGGTATTTGCATACCCCCAAGAGCTTAATGGTACCTGTAGACTTGCAGGTTTGTTATCCATCTTGTTAGGCATAAAACCAACTCTTAGGGGACCTTGCTCCTGAGTCTTTATCCATATCTCTGTTCACCATAGGCAAAAGAGTATTGAGATAAGAATAAATTCTTTGCCTGAGTTGTTCTGTAACTCTGTAAGTAATGCTAATGATCCCATCTGCCCTGAGTAACCATGGAGTTTTTTGTGCTTGTAACCTCCTTGAATATAGCTTCCACCATTTTTTTTTCATTTAATTTCTTATCACTTAGTATGCCTGCTCTAAAATTTGGCCACCAGTGGCTGGATAGGTAGCTCTGTGGATACGCTCAATTACATTGTGCAAATTAATTTAAAGTTTTCAGGTGCATGCTCTTTTAGATGAGGGCAGAATTCAGCTGAAATGAAGGAAAATGCAAGTGGGTTACTCAGCATCTCAATGGGAATTTGGGCTTTTTTTTTTTAATTCAAAAAACTAGCATTCAACAACCAAGCCAAGTGATTTACGAGGAGCGTCTCCTTCAGTGGGAGAGGGGTAATTGTTATTGGAAACTGTTGAAAGACTTTTGTAGATGCTGTAAACTAAGGAGACTAAACATTGCTTTTGTTTTTAAATCACAGTAGGTGAGAAGCAGAAGGCAGGTACAAGCAGAAGGTTGGGGGCAGTGAGAAGAATACCATAGTTAATTAGCTATGGATTTGTCAATTTGTCAGTTATGGAAATAAATATAAACTGAACACGTTCCTGAGTTATAGGACAAGTTGACGCTTGTGTTTCTGCCATAGGATATTTTGCTTATGCATTATATTGTTTTAAGCTGTCTGAAGTATGGCAGATAGGTGGTGATGATACCGTAAATATATCATACTTGTTCTGTCAACCAAACCATCTCAAAAAAAAAAAAAAAAAAAAGGTAATGTTCTGTGCAGTATGGCAGTTGGTCTTCTAATTTTTCCTTACCTTAATTTTGTGTTGCATTTACGATTCAGAGACAACAGCTTGCATTAAAACTAATAAATTGTAAAACAGACCTTCTCGAAATACAATACAGAATGTGCACATTTCCTGAGGAGGGTCTAATAGCAGTTCATTCTTGGCTGTTCGCTCATTAACCTTTTCAACAGACGTAGATGAAAGCATTAAGTCATTACTGCTGATATTCACAGTTGAAACAAGGATTTAAACAAAGTTAATAAAGCATTACAGCGCAACCTGGGTCTCTTACGAAGTAGGGTTGAAAACAAAAGCCGTGTGGTTTTATACACTGAATTTCCTCTGATTTGGTGAAAGGACAAAAAGTGTGGGCAAGTTGGGTGAATGGAAGAGTCTGTCCTATATTATTCGGCTGTTTCTATGCTTAAGGCAAATGCAATAAATACGTCAATGGGGGAAAAACTAAAAACACCACCGGCTTGCTTAGACTGTGGGTGACGTACAAATACTGTGTCAGGTACTGGTATCCGCAAATCAGAGGTGCTACTAAAAGCAAAAATAGTGTGAGATCTGTAAGGATGATCGAAGGTTTAGAGAAATGGGCCTCTATAGTGAAACGCTTCTGTCTCTCATTCTGTGCAGCTAATGTAAAAAGAGTTCTCATTGAGTTGATCTTTAACCTAAAATTGCCTTAATGGGAAATGATATAATAAAGGGCTGCTACCATTCAGCTCTGCAGACTGCTGAATTAGAAGTAGGTTAGATTGAGGTTAGAAATAAGGTATGAACTTTCAACAGTGAATGAAAATATATGGAAAAATTAACCATTGGTTACTGTAGATTTTGCATGGGAATTTAATCATGTTGTAAAAACTCCTTAACGGCTTTTCCTTACTGGATATGCTGCAAGAATGAATTAATCATAGTTCCAGTGTCTTTGCCTGATGGATCAGATGGCCATGGAGAAATAAAAGAATCATAGAATATCCCAATTGGAAGGGACCAACAAGTCCCCACAAGTTGAGTTGGATCATTGAGTCCAACTCCTGGGTCCCCAAAGGACCACCCAAAAAAATCAGACCATATTTCTGAGAGTGTTGTCCAAACGCTTCTCGATCTCCATCAGTCTCAGGCCTGTCCCAGTGCCCGACCACCTCTGGGTGCAGAACCTTTCCCTAACACCCAGCCTGACCCTCCCCTGTCCCAGCTCCATGCCGTTCCCTCGGGTCCTGTCGCTGTCCCCAGAGAGCAGAGCTCAGCACCTGCCCCTCCGCTCCCCTCGTGAGGGAGCTGCAGGCCGCCATGAGGCCTCCCCTGGGCCTGCTCTGCTCTGGGCTGAACAAACCAAGGGATCTTTACGTAGAAAGAAATTAAGTTTGTTAGATGTGACCTTCCCCTGGTGAATCCATGTTGGCTCTCACCAATGATTGCGTTGTCCTTCAGGTGTTTTTCACAAATTCCTTGAGTTAACTCATTTTCAATAAATCCTTGAGCTTCACAACAAATGTCAATTTATGATGTTTTCTTAAGGTTGTTTGTGTTCTCTGCTTAATTGTTTACACTTTAAAAATGAAAACCTAGACAATGAAATCTAAGCTTCATCAAAGATTAGGGGAGCATCCATCCACAAGGCCCCTTTGCCTGTCAGCAAGCAGTAGGAAGAGAGGCTTCAGGGCTGTTGAATGCAGCCTTTGAGGCACCATCGTGCAGGATCAGTCACGGGAAGGCTAAATGCTGAATACGCAAATGTATTCGTAAATGATTTTGGTACCGGTAGGTAAATAAGAAAATTGCATTTGAAGTTGTGGCTGTGATATTCCTCGTTCAACTGGAGGGCTGGTTGCTGAAGGACACGTCCTGCTTCGCTTCCTGGAGCTTGGGAGCTTGTGGTCTGCGGTTCCTCGCATGCTGAGAGCCCATATTCCTCGCAGGAATGAGAGAACAGTTCGTGAACTGAATAGCTGAACACTTTTCAAGGGGATACTGTTAGGTTAGTCTGTTATTGCTACAGTAAAACAGGATTGAATTTCTTGTGGTCGTCTGCTTGCCGCGGCTCTGGAAAGAGATCTGTTCTGCAGCCTGGGTAAGTGTGTGAGCCTCTGTCATGGCCCGTGGAGCCATATTCTCATCTTACCATGGGACAGGAACACAAAGCTCACAAAATATTCCTGTTTTTGATGATTAGATGTTACTCTTGGAAAGAAGGAAGTTAAATTGTGGCTCCATTTCCAAGAAAGCATTTGAGGAAAGTCTGCAGTGCAAAATGCATGGTTTCATTCAAAACAACTTTTTTATTTAAACTTTTTTTTAATTTATTTTTAAAAGAAGTGTTACAAATATATGAATCCCTTGGAGTGCTGGATATCATAGAAAACACTACTTGTTGACTGGATCAGCAAAGCCTGTGTGAGAACTGTACTGCCACAGACCATCCCAACGGGTATAGAAGTAACAGTAGTATTCCTTCTTTAAAATGAAGTCCTTCTGTGAATTCATGTAGGTAATTGATTTACTTAGCAAGATTTTTGGCTGAGGAACTGTATTTCGTAGCACCTCTAACTTTGTTACAGCTTCTTTCCTGTTCTATTATTGTCACCTGTGTCTAGTGTTACAGAAAGTGATTGAAAATGACCTCTTGAAGCCATCTCCTTCATCCTTCCACTATCTATCTAGGATTAAAAACAGTTTTCCTTGAGAAGTAGCTTACCTTTGCTAGGTATATAAAAGGCTGGAAAAAAAAATGGTCTAAAGTTTATTTTTCTTTTTGCCTATGTAATAACTGACAGTTTGTTTCTTTTTAGTAGCGTGGTAAGTAAGAACATAAATGCAGAACGTGACTGATTTGCTTGGAAGTAGCAGTAGAAAGAGAAATATATGAAATCTGAATGTTTTTTAAATACACTTTGAAGAAAATGTTTGGAACAGATGGGAATGTACGATTGGCTCGTGTTACCCAGCTGTAAATGTGGTGCACGTGCCAGTTCATGAGCGTTCAGGAAACGAGTTGCAGGAGACAGGTCAGTGCAAACCTCCAGTGGGGGGGATCCTCACCGACAGAACAGCTCCTGGAAAGGGAAGTAAAATGCTCTTGTCTCTGGACTCTTGCAGTCACACACAAGGTTAGGAGCCTAACTTTTGTTTTCCCTCTTCCTAATCTCAGCAGCGAATGACTTTCTCCTTTATAGAGATGTGAATGGTATAATGTGCTTTGGATTGTGCTGTAATGCAAGGGATTGTAGTGAGCTCAGGTTCCCAGCAGCGACTGATGGGCAGAGGTCTGGCCTGGCAGCCTGGTGTGTGGGGCTGTGTTGTTCTAGTAGGGTGGCAGGGTGAGGTGCTTGCACTCTTGGAAGCATCAAGTGGGGCTGTGTGAGCTCGGCTCCACTCCAGGAAGTGAGAAACGAGGGAAAACTGGGGGGCGAAACTGGGGAGGGGAACTCAAAAAGGGAAATCTTTTTCAGAGCAAAGAAAACAAGTGTGTAAACATGATCTGAAATGAGTAGCTGGCTGAATGCATAGTCTGTTTACTTCTCAGTGAATTAAGTCTTTAAAACGCTGTCAGAACCCACTAGTCTTTTTTCAATGTTAGATGTTAAATGAAAAACTATATTCAGAGAATAAGCTTAAAAAGTTTCAAGCCAGAAAAGATGAGAGTGCACTGGGGAGATGGGGTAGGCCCAACGGTAAGAAACATCATGGAAGTTAATCTTCAAAATTTGTGATGCAACTGCAACTAATAAAAACGCATGAAGATAACGAAGTAACATTTACTGCTGTGGTTCCTGGGTGCACAGTGACCACAAAGCATGGAGCTGGTACTTCTGTTTGCAATCATGACAGTCTTTGCTTCGTTTTTTGCTATTATGAGTTGATGTTTCTTAGCAGTTGCTGTTTTCCAGAGTTAAGATTCATTAGCCTATGGAAGACCTTGGGCTTGATGGAAATCTTTGAAAGATAGGACACAAGCAACTCACTAAGTGCATCGATGCAATTTTCAGTTGACTGATGTGACCTTCAGGCTTCAATTTCTTCTGGCCTACTTGTTTTTAACTCTAGTGTGTGCGTGTCAATTAATCTTGGAAAACAGTCTCGGTATTAGAAGAACGTGGACTTGCAGGAAGCTGCTCAGTATACTTGTCCCGGAGGTGCAGCATCTCTTCACTTTATGCATTTACAGAACTAATTTGCAGTGGAACTTGGAAGTACTAAATCATTACAGTCGTGGACTTCAGTATAGCAGCAGATCTGATCTGGTGGGTCCTAGGGAGGTCGGTGGGACCTACCTGTGCACAGATGCCTTCGCACGGGGATAGCACAGAGGAAGAAGCAACTCAGGAGTTGGGGACAAACACACAAGTATCACAAGCAATTCGTTAAGTTAAAATCACGTGTGTGTCCTAGACACAGAGCTTTCCCTCGAGCTGTTTGAAATTGCTTGGCTAAGTTCAGAGAATGTAAATTAACGTTTTCTGCATATCTCTGTGGTATGATAATGTATTTATCTGGCGGCCGTGTTTACCATTATTTTCTTGGGATCTGCTGTGGAGGCACAAGTAATCAAATGGGCTGCTTCAGGAGCAATAAATGCTGTGATAAAAATTTTCCAGTACATCAAGGGCTATAAGGAAACTTTAATGCAGCTTTTAGTTTTTTATGGTAAATTAAATTTTCAGTTTTCTTTACAAATTTAAGTATAAACAGAATTTAGAGATTAGTTTCCATCACGGTAGAAAAATTAAAATCAAATGTAATGCTTTCTGCTCCGCAGTCTTACTCTAGGTTATTTACTCGAGTGGCTAGGGTTGTTTGTGTGGTCTTAGTGAAAAGCAGAAATTGTTTTGTCTTTATCCAAAAAAAAAGTGGGGGGAAACTATCAAACCTATATGTAAACAGGCAGGCAGAAAGGTGTGACGTTTCTCTTGATTTGTTTAATTTTACAAGTTAATTGTAGCTTCAACATTTTTCTGCCAGAAGGAAGCTCCCTTCCTTGTACACTGATGTGTACTCGATGCAGAAGCTATTGCAGGAGGCGACTTGAGGCTTTTCCTTCCTGCGGTTCGTGCAGCTTCTTCCTGCCTGCCTTTCTCCTATCTAAAGGCATTTCTGACCACATCAGCTTGTTTTGTTCATAAGCAGACAGCATGGTGAGCATCTCTTCGGTGTAACTTAGCTGACTTTCAGACTTTTTGTTCTTCCAGAACAAAGCATGCAATGTTTTCTCTGCTCTTTCGGGTGTCCTGTTGCTATTTTTGTTCGGCATTTTAAGTGTGGTTTAGCTTTGTTTTGCTTCTTCACTGTTTCTCAGAGTACTGAAGTTGGGTTTTGAAATTTTCAGGAGGCTGCCTTTAAGTTTTCCTTCCAAGTGTAATCCTCTTTGGTATTCAAGTTTTGCCATTTTTTGCAGCTGCAAACGTGGCTTATAAATGAAAGCAAGCATGATGTTACGAGTCTGGCAGTGAGAGCAGGGCTACGTTTATTAAGCCTTGTTATTTCTTCTAATAGGTACCAATGCAGTGACCATCTGCCCTGATAATCTCTGAATTTGTTCCAGTTGCTACACCTATTGATGAAGTTCAATTTCCACAGGGCTTTTGTACCCAGAACAGGGATTTTGCTACTCAATATTGCTGTTGCCTTTTGACCAAGCAACTATGTAGACCTTTTTTCATAGTTCAGTTTAGTTTCTTATTTGTTTTCTTCCTACTTTCCCATATTTGTATTTATTTCACTTTTCATTAACCCCTCGATGCTTGTCCCCTGTCCTCATCCTTACTGACTTGGAGTAACTCTTGCTTTCTCATTCTGGGTGGGTTTTAGTTTCTCTTCTGAGCCTGGTCAGCACCTCCAGTCCCATGGACGGATCACATAGATTTGAGATGACAGATGTAGGAAAACCAGGCAGAAGGAAATATAATGAGTTATAATTTATATTATTGCCTGTTCATGTATTTACATTGATGTCTACTCTTTTTAAGGTATCATTTTTTAATATGGTCTATTTAGACTGAACCAGTGGTTTTTGTAAGGTCGACTGTAGTTCAAGACAGCCTTGACTTTTGCTATAAAAATGGTCAGCAACTGCGTCTTGTGCCTCAGACAGTGGCAAAGATCAGTCCTCCTTTCTTGTGGTATTGCTTCTTGTGTTCCAAGCCTGGTCGTTTGTAAGGTTTCTTTGGTAAGGTTTTTATGGTCTTTTCTCTAAAGGGTTAAGAATAAAGAAAATAATAATGCCCTCTTCATATGCCAAGAGTAACCCTGACACTTCTAACACTGAAATTATATAGGTGATAATAGAGAAATGCGTATGTAACATGAATTTGTACATAGTGACTGGTGTTCTGCTGTAATAATTACCCTCACTGCTTAGTAGTGTCATCTTTATCCTTCAATTAGGCGGGCAAAACATAATCTTGTTAATGAACAGGGTGAGACAAGGGAAATGCTTCTGACTTGCAGGTGGCATGCCTAGCAGCTAGCAAATTGCTTCAGATAATGGGCTTTATTAAGCAAGTATAGCTTTGCAGAAAAGTGATTAGGCTGCTTCAGTTGCAGGGCTATTTTTCCTTCTGCTTCTAAATGTATTTCTTTATTGTTACAGATATTTCAAGACATTCCTTGCCAGCAGGTAAGTTCTCTTCTTTCATTTATGTCTTGATGTGACAGCAAGCAGCATTTAGAGGCTTGTTTGCAATACAGCAGTGCTTTTATATAATCAGAGTGTCGGTTCTTACTGGTCCTGCCGTGGCACTTAGTCATGTGGGGACCTGAGGTAATGCTAAGGTCAAAACAAAACCTGTTGAGGTCCAGAGACTTTCACATTCAGATGGTGTATTTTGACAAGAGGAGGAGGTAACTCAAATACATGCAGTTGTTAAATATGCATGTGATGTGGTTAATGTTTAAAACAGCACGGCGTATGATAAAGCTGTCAGAACAACGGTATTGGTGGTGGTGAATCGGAGGGACAGCCTGCAAGGAGGTGGGTGGTGCTTTATGGTTGGCAGGACTTTCCACAGATACTAGCGGGGATGGTAAGGGACAAGTTCATCTGCCCAGGGTTGCAGGTGACTGTGGCAGAGCTGGAAATATTTCTTTGTTAAACCCTGTGTCTCACATCATTGTTCTTTTTTTCCAAAAATAATAATAATTTAAAAACAGTATAAATTGACTAGCGCTGTGGGCCCAAGTGTTTGCCATGGAGCTCAGGATGAGGGTGGTTTTTCATTGTTTGCTCTCACAGTGTTTTGTCTGTGTCCCCCAACGTGAGTAACTGAGGGGACAGCCTCTGTTTGAAACGTGACTTTTCCATTAACAGCGCGGTTTACTCAAAGCTAAGCAAGTTATGGGCTGGATATTTGTTACCAGGCCTGCTGCCTGTTGTCCTTACTCTTGGTTGGTGATTTTCCTAAGTAGCCTTTCTGTTATTTCTTCTTGCTGAAGTATGCTTCATATCTATCCACATAGTGTCTTTATATAGTGAATATCTGAAGTGCAGTGGTATGTATTTATTATGTATATTATTCGGAATCTGCTCTGGAGGTACTTGCTTATTCCCATTTGAATCAAATGACCACTTCAATTAAAAGCTTGACAAATTATCTGTTGTACAGTCTTTCCCCAAGAACTTGAATGTGGCTGCTCTGAGAAGGAATCGTGCTTGCTTGGAGCAGGGAAGAGAGCTCTAAATCTGGAGAAAGTTGTTTTCCTTTCGGGGAAGGTACCTTTAAAAGGATGTGAGAATGCTGAGAGCAGTTGTCAGGAAGGCAAGTACTCGTGGAGGATGCTGCAAAATGTTTGGTGAGGCTGTGGCAAGCTCTGGGTATCGTGTTGTTCTGAGTTTCCATTCGAGACTCAAAGATTTTGTCTGCTGCTGTGAATCTGAGTCACAACGAGATTATTCCTTTCAATTCGTGTATGTGCAGGGGGCTGTCCCAGTTGCAATTCCGAGTGCAATTTTAGCTGTGACATTGAATACTGATAGAGGGCAAATAATTGCCTGGGATTTTGAAATGGTAACCTTTTTCTGCGGTAAGGTGAGGGGATTTTATATAGGCTAGAAAAGCTGTACACTGTAGCTTGACTGTAGCAAGGATTTAACAATACTCACAGGTAAGGAAATTAAGGGAACTTGTTTTAAAAACATACTTAAATTATTGTCAGAAGAAAAGAGTGTGTGAAAGGAGTCCCACAGAGGTCTGACTTGTCCTGTGGTATTACAATAGCTTCATTAATGGCCATGATGGTGGACTTAATGTGCTTATTCAATTTACAAGTGAGAGCAGTATAAAAAGGGCTATATAAATATATATATATATATATATATATAAATATATATAAAGAGCAGTATAAAAAGGCCTCCTGTGTTTTAGTACTCAACTTTGCATCATAATCCATTGGAAGTTTTTTCGGCATTTGAAGACTTTGCAGTTGCAAGGAGGGTATTTAGAATGGTCTTAGTTACAGTGTCTCGTTTAAGGTTGTGTTGCACATAAGTTTGTTGTGGTCAGTGGTATACCGAAGTCATCCGGAAAACTTCCTCTTCACTTCGGTTTCATAACAAACTCTTGTGGTATGAATAATTGCTTGTGTGCTGCTGAAGGTATTGGTTGACTGGCTGCTGGTTAAATCATTACTAGGGAGTTGTCCTACATGAATCTGTGTCACTGCTTTGACGTCTAGGTAACTTGGGTGTTTTATTACCTTTTTAACAGAGTCCATAGATACAATCGTAGAGGGTTTCTGCAATGTGAGCCATTAGGGACTTGGAAGGAAATGTGCTAAAATATCATAATTTCAAAGCCAGATAGAGAACAAAGTGTTCTTGTCTATACGTGAAGCTATCCTTGAATACGAGTGTGTTCGTAGTATGCCTGGAGGAATGAAAGGCTAGCTTCCTTTGGTAAATGCAATTAAACTTTTGTCTGTTTGGCACTGTTGGAATTAAAAATAATCCCTCCTGGATTTTATTCCCCTCTGAATTTGAAACAGGTGATGTAGGTGGCTGTTCTTAAGCCTTGGTCCTTTGTTCTTGATACTGTAGTGCAAATAAGTATTCATTACTAGAATCAAGAAATAGTAAGAAAGCAAGAAAATGTGTATTACGGGACTACATCAGATAGTTACAGAATAATGAGAAATGAGCATATACTGGGTTTCTAGTCGGAAATGGAGCGAAGCATTTTCCCAGAATGGAATCTTAAATGCGGATGTTCTCTCCTTGAAGACTCTCTCCTTCAGAGATACTCTGGTGAGTTGAGTGAAGTGGTGTTCTCCTAGCATAAGGTATTGAAAACTGAATAGGAAATGAAAGCTTGTCTGTGTAGCTGAATTCCAGAGGCGCACTATATTTGAGGTCTCTCCAATGTTTTTGGGTGGATTTTGTGATGTACAGCATAGAATTTAGGTAAGTACCATCCACACAGAGTCATTGTTATCTTGAAATAGTAAATGGCTTTGGAACTAGCTTTAGTTCCATGTGACCAGAAAAAAAAAAACATAAAAATGAAGTGATACGTCTTCAACTCAGCCTAACAATGTTGCTCTTCCTGAATTAAAAAAATGTTTTCCTTCAGTCATTTGTTAGTGTGTTCCTTACAGAAAGCCTGCTGGTGATCCCTTTAGTTAAACCAGATTCATCCCCTGGAACCCTCCACAGAAACACACTGCCTCAAAAAAAACTGCTGCTGCTTTTTCTGTTAGCTACCAGCTATGAGGCAGGGTGTTCAGTGCTGTGCTGTGTAGCCGGATCCTTCTTATCCTAAATCTACACCTGCTGTCTGATATATGTGCATATAGCAACCTGAAATGCAACAATGCTTTTCAGACTAGAGGGGAAAAAAGAAGCAGGGTTACTTTCTATGATGTTAAAAGACAGAAAATTAAAAGTCAGTTTTGAGGAATAGCCAGATGAAGTTGCAGTAGCAAGAACTGACAAATTGATGAAAAGCAGAATTCTTAAAAATAAATGTTCCCGCTTAATACAGTGGGTAATAAATTCTGCAGCGATTATTCATATAGCTGAGAAGAAACTCAGTAATACTAGCAGAGAACTGTTGTCAATGTCGCTGTTTAAAGCACAAATGAATAACCAACTGTGGACTCAAAAGTAAATAAGTACAAAACAGTGGCCTTTTGATTTTTCACTTCGATTCTAAAGAAGTGAATGTGAACTGTGCTAGAGATTGTAGGCAGTTCCTCTCGCTGCTCGTGTCACATTGCCTGTTGTACGGTGCCTAAGGGGGGGTATGCAAGGAAACCTGCATCGTCTGTTTCATTACAGTAGTTTCAATACCTTTGGAAAATCAGGATTTTCTTCAAGGAATTTTTGAAAATTTTATCTAGATTTCTGCTTCTTTTCCAACGGTATTCAATTTACTAAATTAAATAAAACAGTATTAACATTTTAAATGTATTTTTCATATGTTCGTAATATCTCTGGTTGTAATTTTTTACTTTGTGTTTAGATGAGGCACTCATACAAATGAAAAAACAAGGAATTAGCAATTTTCAGTCTATAAAAAGCTAGTGCTGTCATGTCAGAATAGTTGTCTGCATGCCCCTTGAAGTTTGGAAGTCCCAAGAAAGCTTTTTCTTCTTTCGATACAAGTGTACTTTATAATTTTAATTCTTTCTCCACCATTGAGGAATGTGCTATATCTAGACTTCCAAATACTGTATCGCAAAGCTCCTATTCCTTTTGGATGAGAATTATTGCTGATAAAACTTGTCACCTTGAAGAAATTTCCTTTGCCTATTGTATGCTAAATCTTCCTTCTTTAAAATTTTGTTGTGTACTTCTAATAATCTAATTCTCTGTGCTCATAAAATACCTTTTGCTACTGTTATATACCTCTGACACTCGGTAAAGCAATGTATCTATCCTTTGCTGCTGTGAGGTTTCTGGCTTTTTGTATTGAACACTTTTGGGATGTGAGGAGAAGACGACAAAAACTTTGAAATTCAATATTTGCAAGCCTTTTTAATGAAACTTTCTATGCTCATTTTGGCTGCTCTTTTGACACTGCCCTCTCCCACCCTCCCTTTGCCCCCGTCCATATCTTGTAGCTCATGTCCAAACAATTCAAAAGCAACAGCATGGTTTTGATTAAAAGATAACTTCCTCAGTGAGTAGAGTTGGGGTGATGAGACATACTGAACACCTCGCTAAAACCTAGGTGACTTAGCGTTTCTTCTTTTTCCTTTAGAAAACGTTGTTAATCTTTTATTTGTTGTGGCTGGTCTCCACCTGGACTTCAAGCTGCTGGTCACAAGCCACTGAGTCTGACAGTCTGGACTGTTTTCGGTTTGTCTCAATGTCCATTTATTCCGTCCATGCTTCATCAGTTTGTCTATGAAGATGTTGTCAAAGGGAGGCAGTGTTGGAAGCTTTGCTGAAGTAAAGATAAACAACATCCCCTTGTCCACCAAGCTAGCCCATTCATCATAGAAGTCTATCAGGTTGGTCAGGAATGATAGACCTCCATCACTTGTGCCTGGAAGCTATCAACATACTCCAGAAACTCTTGGGATTTGTTGTACCCTGCTGTATTGACCCTCCAGCAGATACCAGAGTGGTTAGTCCCCTGTGATGACCACGGCCTGCTTATTCCAGTTCTGTCTTTCCATATCTCCTGCTGCACTCCTTGTTAGATATCCTTTTCGATCAGTTCTTCACCCGGTTATCATCTGTGCCCTCCATCATTTCTAGTTTCAAGCTCTTCTCACCAAGTTGGCCAGCCCGCTGGTAAAGATGCTTTTGCCTCACTTTGTAAGGTGGATCCCTTCTCTTCCAAGAAGTCTTCAATCCTCAGAGAGGATCCCAGCCAAAACCCTGTTGCCAACACCAGCTGTGCAACCTTTTGTTGACCCACAAGATCCATCTACTCCTCAAGCCGTTGCTCTTCTCAGTAGTATCAGAAGAAACAGAAAAGGACAAGTGCTTGTAGCATCAGTAAACTAGGGGTAGCCTTATATGTAATTATCAAAGCTAAATAATTGGCTTGTGTTTGCAAGTAAGTCTATGGTTTGTCAATGATGGTTAGCTAAGGCAGTAATTCATTATTCCCTCCTGAAGACATTCCATCAGCAAAATGCTGGTGAGCGTTAACTTGATATTGTTTAGAGGCAACAATGTCACTTCATCAAACCAACCTGAAAAGCTACCAAGATCTGGTTTGCTTATTTTGAGATTGGTTTAGGGCATTACTGGCTTTGTTATAGCCCATGAAAATACAGCCTAACGTAAAGTTAATTATTTAGAAAGAAAGAGAGGATCTTTCTTTTGTAACAGGGTGTAGAAAGGGGGAAGACTATCTGCAATGACAGATCTAGGAGTCTTTATTTTTTAAAAAAATGCAGGATAAATATTAGTTGCTGCTGCTTCTCATTTAAAATGTTGGTTTTTGTAGAGGTCATTTCGAAAGTAAACTACAATAAGCCGGTGTATAAAGTCGTCTTTTTAATGTTTTTTTCTGACCTTGGAATCTATTTTTGTATTTACACTTATATGTTGGTGCTGTACATTCTGTAAACGTAACTTATGTGGCTCTGAACATGCCAGAGTTTTACTAAACAGTAATAAATTCTATGTATGGCTATAGATGTAGATAAACTTGGTTTTTGAAAAAAAAAATGTTATTCATATAAACACTTCCATAAGAGATTCTTAAACTTTGGTATATGTAGTACCAGCAGTGTAAAAATGTAGTTTAAGAGGCTCTTCCATCTGTGTGTGGCAGCCAGACTGTGCTCGAAGGTTATGTTTGGCATCTCAGTCTTGCACTGAAGGGACAGAAGAAAAAGAATAGAAGGAAAAAGGTTTCAGCGTAGGGTATTGAATTTTGGGGATAAAAGTCAGAACTGGGAGTAGTGTGGCACCCCTAGTAATTGGTTTAGTCTGTTTTGATGCTCAAAGTGAAATTCAATGCATTTATCGCTTGATTAATGCACTGTGACAGGACTGCATGAAAATGTAGGGAGTAGGAGTTGATGACGTGAAAAGTCCTTCTAGTCCTACACTTTGTGTTCCTGTAAACATCAGCAAGCTGGTTTAGTAGTCTGATAACTTTAAAAAAGCAAACAATGAAACAAAACAAAAGCCTGCAGCAGTTGAGCACATTCCTGTAGTGCTTCCTGTCTAGATCCCAAGATTTTGGGGGGACACACAGTTAGGATTGTTCTTGATTCTCTGCAACCACCTGAAGTGGAAGAATTCCAGAAGTCAAGGATACGCCATATGCAAAGCCAAAGGCACGTTGCTGAGTGTTATTCAAGTGGCATACTTGATCTGGATCTAAAGTGGAATTTTGTCTGGACTCTACCAACGTTACAGAAACATGAGATTTCTCACATTTCTGCAGGAAAAACTGGTTTTTGGCCTCAGGGGAGTAGCTGTATAATGAATGCTGTTGTGCTTCTCAGAAGTGCAGGTTGTACTCTGGTGGAAGTGGAGCTGGTGCACTCATTTCAGTGGGTACCTTTGCAAAGACCTGACCAAGCGTCCCTGTTCCAGCTTGATGGAGCAAACCCTGCTGGAATGAGACATCCTGATAGTAGCAGAGTATGCAAAAATTGTTTCCCATTTTGTTACACATACTGTGTGCTAACAGTGAACTAATTGTCAGTGCTATTTTAGAGCATCAGCCAGAGGGAGTTGCTTTTAAATTGAAAGATTGGCTGTAGTAGCTCTAAGAAGAGTATGCCTCCTCATTTACCCTGGGACACTGTACAGCTGCAAACTAAGGGAACTTCTTAAGGCTGTTTGGTAAGGAGTTAGGAACTTAAGGGATTTGTTTGTTGTAGGGTGGGATTTTCTGAGTTTGTAAAAGTTTGTTTGAAAGTCAAGGCAGGAGGTAGGTAGCTGAGAGAACTGAAAAATTCACCGATCTCCTTAAACTACGAAAAAAAAAGATGTAAAAGCAGAGCCAGTCTTGCAAGTGGAGGACGGTGAGCTATTCAGGCATTAGGGTACAGTGAATGAGAGACTGTGTCACTTCTTTACAACACGAAACCTTTGGTGGCAGCTGTTGAAAGTGTCTTGTAATGGTGCAAAACACAGTAAGAAAACATGAAATTCTGAAAGCTAAAGAAATTAATAATTACAGTACATAAACAGGTATACTTTATCTTGCAAGCAGTATCATGCTTATGCCCATAACACATTTACTCTGTTTTTAATAAGGCTACTCCACAGAAAAGTACAATTTCTGCTAATTTCTGTAACCACTTCAACTCTTGTAGTTCTTCAAACTCATAGAAATAATACACAGAACGGATTTCTCTTAAACCACACACCATGTTGGTTTCCTGTCCAGTTATATTTGCATCTCATATTGTAGCTTTCTGCTGCAGAAGCAACTGAGATGACTAAACCTTGATAAATTTTTCAAGATGTTATTTTTCTTTTCCCTCTAAAAAAAACTCAAAAGTATGGAAAAGGAGCATTCTCTCTATCCCTCCACTTTGTCAAGAAGATGTTGACATAATCTTTCTGGATTTCTGTAAAGCTTTTGATCTTGTCTCTCACAGTATCCTTCTGGACAAGATGACCAGAATGCAGTTAGATAAAAGCATAATATGATGGGTGAACAACTGGCTGATGGGTCAGGCCAAGAAGCTTCTTGTAAATGGCGTAACGTTGGGATGGTGACCTGTTGCTAGTAGGGTTCCCCAGGGCTCCATTTTAGGACCAGTCCTCTTCAGTGTTTTCGTGCATGATTTGGATGTAGGATGTGAAGGGTTTTTAGAGCAAGTCCACGGATGATACCAAATTGGGTGGACCTGTTGACTCCATCAAGGGTGGTGAGGCCTTGCAGAGATCTGGACAAATTAGAGGGGTGGGCAATCACCAACAACATGAAGTTTAACAAGAGCAAGTGCTGGGTTCTGCACCTGGGAAGGGGCAACCCTGGTTATACGTACACGCTGAGGGACGAGATGTTGGAGAGCAGCCTCACAGGGAGGGATCTGGGGTTTTGGTCAACAGCAAGCTGAACATGAGCCAGCAGCATGCCTTGGCGGCCAGAAGGGCCAACCGTACCCTGGGGTGTGTCAAGCACAGCATTGCTAGTCGGTCGAGGGAAGGAATTGTCCTGCTCTGTTCTGTGCTGGTGTGGCCTCACCTCAAGTACTGTGTGCAGTTTTGGGTGCCACAGTACGAGAAAGATATAAAGCTGTTAGAGTGTCCAAAGAAGAGCTACGAAGATGGTGATGGGTTTGGAGGACAAGGCGTATGAGGAGCGCCTGAGGTGCCTTGGTTTGTTCAGCCCAGAGCAGAGCAGGCCCAGGGGAGGCCTCATGGCGGCCTGCAGCTCCCTCACGAGGGGAGCGGAGGGGCAGGTGCTGAGCTCTGCTCTCTGGGGACAGCGACAGGACCCGAGGGAATGGCATGGAGCTGGGACAGGGGAGGGTCAGGCTGGGTGTTAGGGAAAGGTTCTTCATGGAGAGGGTGGTCAGGCACTGGGACAGGCTCCCCTGGGCAGTGGTCACAGCGCCAAGCCTGCGAGAGTTCAAGATTTGTTTAGACAATGCTCTCAGACATGTAGTCTGATTTGTTTTGGGTGGTCTTCTGGGAACCCAGGAGTTGGACTCGATCATCCTGGTGGGTCCCTTCCAACTCGGGATATTCTGTGATTCTAAGATACCTGTGGAATTGGGCACAATTAGCAGTGTGTTTTGATGAGACCTGAAACTTGCTTGGATGTGCTTGCTATACTATCCAAGTATGTTAGTATCTAAGGTTTTGATAGCAGCAAATATGAAGTAAAGGAGGGGTGGGGATGACGGCGTTACTGAAAGAAGGATTCTGGAAATCAGGTTGGATCTTATGTAGTTGTTTATATAAAATATTAGTTGTTTGTGTTTTTTTTTTCTGCAAGACCTGAGCTGGGAGTGGCTTGGGATCGTCTCCCAAAATACACATAAGCTTGTTTGAAGTAGAACATCATGGGCCACAGTGAACTAAGAGGAAAAACATTACGTGGTTGAACTTTTATCAGACTTTGTTATAAGTTACGCCTAAAATGATCATAAATGAAAGACTATATGAGAATTCCTGCTGATTGTTCCCTGGTCAACTATGCATCCTCCAAGAGGAGGACTAAATGGTTTTGTTAAGCTTCTAAAACTTTAGACCTTATGATACGGAAAGGTATGTGGTGGGATGTTAGAGGTAGTTGTGATGATTGAGGTTCTGGAAACATCAGCAGTTGAATTACTGACATTTTGTAATGTACAACTTGTTTTATAAGGGTTTTAAATTGAAATTTGGAGGACAGTGATGAGCTTTGTTGAACAACCTTCCTCTTTCAAAGCCTGAGGGGAAGAGGAAGTTTGTCCTTTCTACCCTCAAGACAGAAACAGCTAGACATAAGTCATTTAACCTATGAAGATGACCTATTAAGATGGCAGTTTCATAGATACTTCTGCAATTTAAAAATTCTTAGTGTGCCTTCATTTCAGAATGCTTAAACTTCTCTACCAGCAGATTTTGTTCTCCATGTGCTGCCACCAAAACAAGGCTTACAATCTTCCTCTGTTTATGCATTCACTGTTTTTTGTCTCAGCCTCTCGTTTGCATAAAAATCTTAACACCATAACTTGGTTGAAAGGCATCAAATGGGATTGTGGAGGTTTTTTGCCACAGGTTTTTTGGAAGTGGTAGTTGACAGCTCACTACTAGACAAGAGATGAGTTCTTGGCCTTGTCAGATGCTGTTATGTGCTGACAGCATTGCTCCTGTGACGTTTGGTAATGTAGGTCATTCAGGTTGCTGTCAGGTTTTTTAATGTTGTGTCTACCATTGCAAGACACTGGATATTTATCTAATATCCCTTTCCCTAGATCTGAAGAAGGGCTGTGCCTCAAAAAGTTCTCAGCTGTATCGCTTGGTCTTGCACTTTTTGGTCTTGCTTATTTTAATTTGTATTACAACGTTTTTGAATGTCTTTCACTTCATTGAAATGCTGCCTTTTATGTGTAGTTGTCCTCAAGTCGCTGGATAAAGTTAATTACACTTACAAGTCAGTTGAATTTGGAGCTACAGTGGAGAGGTGGTGTGGGTCTGCTTGTAAATGTACGTGTTGCAGAAGGACGCAGACTAGGGGCAATAGCTGTCTTTGAAACAGTTTTACCCAGTGTTACAGCTTGTTAACGAACCCAACGTGGGCTTTATTTCGCAGTGACATCCCGGAAGCCTTTTTACAACTGAGCAACACATACTTGTATTTTCTGGGCACTTTGGTTTAGAGTTTACAGGCACTTCCGCGGGTAAGCCTGTTTGATAGAACAGTGCAGTTGTGTCTAATTGGAGTAACAAAAGAGTTTATATAAGGTGGTAGATTTTGCATCGAATAAAAGGTTTTGTGTTACCTGAGGACAACCTTTGATCCCCATAACAGAGCGGATAATGCCTCATGCAAACACCAATAAACTTTCAAGGAGCTGCTTCTCAGGTAGTCAGAGACACAGGAGAAAGTTCCTGTAAAGTGAATGGCACTTCTCGGTAGAAAATTGTAAGGGGGGAATGGTTGAAGTGAACAGGAGTTGATTTTTTGTGTGTGTGGTTTAGGGGCTAGCTACAGCTGACTTTACTGAGGTTGTGATAAAAAAAAAGAAGTTTTCAATTTTTTTTTGAATTTCTCATGCAACAGTTCTGACCCCAAATTATGCTAATGTAAGAGGAGAAGGAGTATTTGTGCATCTTTTCTTATATTTTAAATATACATTATTCTTTGCTTGATAGGTTAGGCACAGAATTTGCTTGTTTAAGCAGCCTTAACATTTGCGTTTATAAAACTTTAATTAAAAAGACATTATGTAAAAATGAATTTTTAATTTCCTGCTTTCTTAGGCTTGAAGGATGTCAACACTGGCTTGACTGGTCTAACACTGAAACATTAAAGTTAGATGGGTGTTTATTGTAGCCTGTAAGTGTTTATTTACACGTGGAAATTATTTGTGCTACTCTCATCCTTCAGTAAGAAATACATTACTAACCATTCCACCAGATTTTTTAAAATATAAATGGAATAATGGTGCATTATTGTGGAGTTTTTTTTTTCCATTTGCAATTGCGTTTAGTGATTTGAAAGTCTGAGGAATTGCTAATGTTATATTTGTGTTTTATGTAATGCTGTGAGTCTTTGAAAATTACATGCTTTCTTCTGAGGTGCGGTGATACATAAATCAGACACAACTCTTAGTTGTAAACATCTTTTTAGCACACGTTTTTTTTTGGTAAGCTGTTGTTCTAGCTGTGTATTTAGCATCTGGAGGAGAAGCTGGTAGGACGAGGGAAACATGTCCAGGCTATGCCATTTCTGGTAAATTAATTGGACCCTCTGTGGCTGTGTAGCTTTCTGTTGTATAACTGGTTATTACATAGATGAGAGAAAAATCAGCCCAGATACGAGCAGACACTTCAGAGACTTGCTGACCCCTAACCAACTTCTTTTTCCTCTATCGCCTCTTCGAAGATGTGACCAATTATTTCTCATTTACCTTTGAATTAATGAAGAGGGGTTTTCAGGGGCGTCTGTAAGGTCAACTGATCCACTCATGCGTCCCTTCCACAGAACAAAAGTGATCCTTGCAGAATGAGTCTCCATTAAACAGCATCAAAGGGGGGGGTTCTCCCCCTTGAGGTACTTTCTGCTGTGTTTACCCCATAACCAGAGCCGTTTCCCTACAAACAGAGGAAGCTTTTGTAAGGTTCTGATGACCGTTCTGGATAGCTTTGTGTCTCACTCCTTCTCCCCATCCAAACTGGAAGAGAAAAGCAGTGCAACTGGTAAGCACGGGGAGCAGAATTATCAGACTTGACTTTGCCTTAAAGCAAGGAGCAGGAGGTGCAGGGTTGGGTCGTTTCTCCTCTTAGCTTTCCAGCTCACCAGCAAGCAGATTTCTGCTTTGTGGAAGCGCTGGAATTGTGAAGGAACTTCTCAAAGACATCTTGAGGACAACAATAGGGTTTTTGGTAAACAACCTAGAATCCAAAGAGGCAGAAGATTGGAATCAGGGCCCTAAGGAAGGAGTAATTTTAAAACATTCTCGGATTTCATGGTGCTGCCTTTATATTTCTCTACAATAAGCCTTCACAAAAGTAAATGGAAGGAAGTGGGAGAGTATGAGGGGGCTAGTCCACCCACAAGAAAATCTGCTATGACTTTCATGCCTGAAAATTAATGCAACCCATGTGGGTTTAAAAAATGGCTAGTCTTTATTTATGGAACAATACAAATAAAGTTAACTCAGTGGTCTTTCTAACATCTGGTGTCTTAACAGCATGGGCCAAGACACTGCATGTTGCTCAACATCAGAGGATCCTTTGGGAAGGGGAAGTATGGGAAACTTCAGAGTATGTTGCTCCTTCTCTCTCCCAATGTCCTGCCCAGTTTTCTTTCCCCAGGTATTTTTATAATGGAATATAACAGAGGTATTTTGGTAACAGTATATGAAACACGGCCGTGGGAACCAAGGAGGACTTGCATCTCAAAAAGAGATACAAATGCTACTGTAAAATGTAGTTTAGAGGATACTGATGCCAACTAGGTGCTCATGGCATGGTGAGGATGTGTTACTTAAATATGCACTTCTCAGGAATCGTGGCCTTAGATGCTTTCTACTAATAAAGCTCACCAAGCGCAGGAAGAGAACAAGGAATTAATTCAACGTTGGGTTGAATTTATGCTAGAAAAATGTCTGAAGCAGAGAGATGACAAATAGTTTATAATCTGGAATGAATTTCATTGGGACGCTAGTATCTTCCTCTGGGCAGCTGCAGCACCAGGGTGTGAATCCTGCAGTGTATTCCCTCCTTGTCCTGGCTATCAGCTGGCCCAGGCTGAAGCTAGGAGGTGTCCTTCTCTGTGTCATCTGAGCTGAAATCTCAAGCATCCTCAAAACAGAGCAAGAAATCGTAAAGCAGGATCTGCTTTATGGAGTGAGGACTAACATTGAAGACTAAATTCCCAAATCCACATTTCTTGATTGAGAACTTTCCAAAAGAGAACAGATCTTACCGGTAGTTTGCTTTGCTCTTTTTTTTGCCTTTTTTAAAGGATGATACATTTAGGTACCAGGGCATCCCAAGAAGATCTCCATTACAGTCCTTGCAGAATTGAGCACACCCACAAATAATTACAGTAATTAAAGAAACTGTGAGGGGTAAGCTTGAGAGGGTGCAGATCAGTAAAAATTACACTGCAGTTTCAGTCTTTGGAGAGCATTGCTGCTGAATTCTAGAAACAAACATGGAAGAGCAAATGAATTAGGATGCAGAAGATTGTCACATGAGCAATGAACATGTTTTAATTGTTAAAACAGTCGTGAGGCACTTTAGCTTTACAGGCTGTTCTGCAGTTCTCAGTAAAAAGCATTTGCAGCTTAACGAAAGAAAACCCTCCATTTTTCATGAGGGCAAATTTGGTTTGGGAACTGTCTTTTTTTTTTTTTTTTTTTTAACTGGCAAAATGAATGCAATGAAGAAATGTTCTTTCCCTCTTTTAAATCAATATGCAGATCTTCTTAAAATAAACGTGCTTGTTCTCGAGCACCCAGTTCCTACTGGAGTGATGAGCAGTATCCCAGAAAGTGGCTAAGACTGGGAATGGTCAAGTCCAAAAAAATAAAATAATATTGATAGGATTCCTATGCTCTAGGCTGCACCTTTTTGTTTCATCTAACAAGCAAAAATACTGCTTTCTTCTCACTGTTGGAAGGAGAGCCGTGGTGCTGGTATGCTCGTCTGGCAGCTGAGATGTTGCAGCAGAGGAACCAAAAAAGAAGGTTTTTATTCTGCTATTGAACTCTGCCTTAAGATAGATCCATGGACTTCCTCAAAGTTTCTGAGTACTGAGTTTAGTTTGGTTTCTCTGGGCAAAGAAACTTCTTGATTTAGCTCTGTCCTGCTGCCCATCCCAACAGTGCTCAAACTTGTCAGCCAGTTTGATCAAAATTTGATGAACAGAGATACTAACTGATGTGAAAACAAAACTGCTCTTTAACCCTTTGTTCCACGAGGCTTTGTTATTTTTGCAGCTGGCTTCTCTGGGAGACAGGATCAGCCCTTCAGGCAAAATGAAAACAGCAAACCAAATGCTGTGATACAAGTCAAAAGCTTCTGACTTCTTTCCTTTGCCTTCAGAGAGCTGATGCTGATACTGTGAAGCCTGGAAACTAGGCTGGCATTGGGCAACTGAAGTCACTGTCACCGTGCAAAAAATAAAAATAAAAACATCAAAATCCTGACTCAAATTTCCTTGGAAGCAAAATGTCATTTCTTAGCTGAGGGTCTTGGGCTTTCTAGGTTATCATTGGGGTACTCTGAGGTTTTCTGGTTACAACGTGTATTTTATGAAAATGCCCCGTCCTTCTGTATGTTCTTAGTATGAACAGATACATTTTTTTAATAGATTTTTTTTTTTTAGTATTTTGTGTAATAGCCGTTAGCATCATTGCTTACACAGTGAGTACAACGCAGGTACTATCAATATATGTCAGCAGGTGCATCTAACACGAGAAGAACAAATGTTCTTGTTCCACAAGCCTGGTTTCTGACAAATGGTCCTTACCTCAGTAAACGGTCTAATCTGATTGGCATTACTTAAAACAGGTGATTTTACATTAATGGTACTCAGACACCTACTTGGTGTGCAGTATTTATGAAATGTTGCAAATACTTTTTCAATTTCTTTTTACTTTGTGCCTTATCTTCTGCTTTGCATCACTCCACCCCCCAAAAACAAACAAACAAAAAAAAAAAAAAAAAACAAAAAAAAAACCAGCAACCTGTAGGTTTGGGGTTTCTGCCTTTATCCAGAACACAGAGTTTACCCTTTGGGCTTTTTTGTACTGAAAAACTAACAGTGTTGTTTGAAAGAGGAGAAAGAGCTTGTATCTACTAGGTACTTTTTACAATAATAAATAGAGAAGGCGTAATTAAAAGAAAATACACCCTAGCATCAAGGAAGCGATTGGCTTATTTTGACAATCTGTCTATTCAGAGTACGAAATACTTGGTTAAATTGTAAAACTGAAGAGAAAAGCTCGCAGGCCGTGTAGTACTTTGCATTCACCTTGACTTCGTAGCGTGATATTACAGCAGGGAGGTACGTCCTTGCCAAGAATGATCATCGCGCTCGTCTCATCAGTAAGGAGAGCTGTAAGGAGCAGACAGCATCTCTTGGCACTGGGATTGATAGTCTGTACCAGTTTCATCTGAAAAGTGGAAAGACAAATGCAGGTCCACGCATTTTGCTATAATTTGCCACAGTAATGCACTTACCAGTTGATATTTAAAAGTTTTATTTTCACAAATAGAACTTAATTTAGGCCCTACCACTTTTGCCTCTCAGTTTAATTTTTTTTTTTAGCTTGTTTTCTGCAAAACACCATCTTTCTATGGGAGAAATCCACGCTTTTTTTAAATGTATTTTACACCCTAATGCACAGAGCAAACAAACTCGGTGAAAACCGGGAAAGCGTCTGCAGCTTTCAGTTTTGCAGCGGAGAGAAACAAGGGTTCAGGGTCACGAGGTGGCGGAGCCGGACCTGGAAAATCGCCTTGCCTGTGCCTTGCTGGGCTGGAGCTGGCACCACACCGGCACCTGCCCTCCGCGCATCTTCCGTAGGACACAAATGTACTCGGTCGTGTTGCAAAGGGTACCCTAGCCGACATGTATTTCTTCAGCGTTGAAGGTAAATATCACCCACCCTGTTCTGGGAAGTGCCGGGCTGTCTGCGGAGCACTGGAGGGCTTTGAAAACTTTATTGGGAGGGGGGGAGGCATCCAGGCATGTCTTCGGTTCCCTTTGGCTTTCTTCAGCCCCAGAAAGAGCTTTGTGCCTGAGCAGTGATGCAGAACATCTGATGGCCTGCTTGTGGCCTAACCCTGCTCTTTCTTTTTTTTTCCAGTGAATATTTTTTCTCCTTTAAATATAGAAGAAAGCAACGCTTCTCAGAAGTAGCAGCAACTGTATTTATCAAAGAGTTTTCACATGCACCACCGTAGTTCTGCATAGCCAGTGTATGGAGAAGTGAAGGTGGCAGTGAAATAATGAACAGTAATTAAATATATGCGATAGATTAGTTTGTGCTGCTACAAGTAGGCAGATAGGTCAAGTCGAAGGCTGTTAGCTTTGGATTAATTCCCTTTTGGTTACAGACTTGGCTAAGCCGTGTGCCTTACTGCTGTGAGTGGGGAAAGATTAACATGCAATACGTGAAAAGGCCTGAATATAAAATACGTGAGAGGATCTGCCTGAGCTCTGTTCTGGTGGCTTGAATGGGTATTTCAGCCGAAGCAGTTGTCCACGGTCTGTTTTGTGCCAAGGGTAAAATGGGTTTTTCCTTAATTTCCGTAGACACATGCTGCTTGAACGCGTGTTTAGAAACACACACGTGTACAGTGGCTATACTCTGGTTATATACTGAATTAGACTCTGAATTATATACTCTGAAAATCCTTTTCTAAGTAGTGTAGATGTTAAATCCTGCAAAGTCGAGATGAGCCAAAGGCTGGGTGCTTGTGGTGATCGTTGCTTTTCGACAAGAGGGGTGTGTGTGTCTATATATATATATATACACACATAAATATGTATATATATTTATATATCTGTGTATGTATATATACATATTTATGCTTATATGTATATATATAAAGATATATAAAATGTATACACAGATATATACACACATACAAAATATATATATATATATATATATACACAGATATATACATATATATACAAATATATAAGGAAGCCCTGGTTTCAGGGGGGTGGCAGCCGTGCTGCTGGCTTTGTAGTGGCATGGGCTGTGATAATTGCTGGCTTTTTGTGCTTTCTCTTATTTTTTAAAGCATCGAGATACTCCCCGGGCTCTCGCAGCCAGGCCGCCGCTGCAGGTGCACAGCGGGGCCGGCGATGCTGTGGGGCCGCCTGCCCGCTCCTACAAATTTGTGGAGGTTCCCGTGTGCTTTTTGGGGCGGCCCGTTTCATTTTTTTTTTTTTCCAGGACGGCTGCGTGCGAGCATCTGTATAAAGGAGATAAAAGCGACGGGAGGGGGAAGAGAGGCGCGGGCGTGAATGCCGGCTGCGGGTGCCTCTGGGAGGATTTTCTCCCCATTGAATTTCTCCGCATTGTTCGCCGCCCCAACCGCGGCACCCGGGGCTCGGCCGGGTTGAGGAAGCCGCTGGAGGCCCTGTCAACGGGAGCAGGGGGAGATTAGTTATATGGACGGCGCGTTCCCTCATCGCCTCCCCTCCTTCTGCCCGCCCTCCCTCCCGCCCTCCCTCGCTCCCGGCCTCCGCTCGCCCTCCGCCACGGCTCACCCGGCCTTGGCTTCGTCCGGCGGAGGAGCGAGAGGATGAAGGCGGCCGAGCGGGCTCAGGGAAGGTCGCTGGTCGCTCCCCGGCCTGGTGGATCGCTGCTCACACCGGGGGCCGGCTTCCCAGCCCCGCCGCAGGACCCCGGGCGGCCGCAGCACTGATCGGGGTCACCCTGAGCCTGGCTCCATCCCCTCCGCCCGGGTGCACGGTGGAGCTGGTGGCGGGGCCCCAAACCAGCAGGTGCGAGCTGCATGGAGAAGAGCGGCTGCAGCCCTTTCCCGATGTGCTGGGCTAAAGGTACACGCAACTTACCTTTATTTCCCCCCTCCTCCCTTCCCTCCTTCACTTAATGTTTTACCACCTGTGTGTCTACAGCTTTTTTTTTTTTTTTTCCTATCAGAAAAGAAAAAAGCTAAACCTGGAATATACCATATTATTTTCATTCCGGTCGTGCAACTGTAACGTGAAGCAGTCACCTGGGTCTGCTTTCACCTGACAACCGTAATGCTTTTTTTTTTTTCCCTTGGCTTTTCAAAATTATCTGAACCGAAAGAGCACTTGAGCTGCTCAGCTTTTAGTTCTGCTGCTGTGAGGGTCTTGTTGCGTTGGTTTTAAGGTTTGTATGTTTTAAAACAGCGTAACGGTGCTTTCGTGTGCCTTTCGGAAGAAGTTGTTTGTAGCATTTACAATGGGGGACTAATATCTTTTTGCTTGAGCTCGTATACAAAAAAAAAGAGGGTGACTGGCCACAAAGCGGGCATCTTTTATAGCGAGACGCTTTGACTTGAAATGGAGGCTTAACAATAATTAGATGGAAATATGAAACTCATTCTCATGATTATCTTAACTTGCGTTGCAAAACACTAATATTTACCCTATTATGATCCGGAGAGTGTTTGCGCTGGTGATGTGGGTGAAAGTATCCATAGGAAGATACAGCGTGGGGATTAAGCTCAAAATTGTGTTAGTAGTCAAAGAATCAAATCTTCCTTAGATGGCAAGCGACTGTAAAAGGTTAAGTGTTGCTGATTGTAAGCACAACTCTCCCCTCGTCCACTTTCATTTCAATGCACTTTCTTTTTTGGAAGAGAGACTGGCCGCGGAGTATTGCGTCACCGTAATCTTGGATCGCCGACAGAGGCAGTTGCTTCAGAAGTTCAGGGGAGAGGTGGCTGAACCGGGGAGGAGATGGTGCTGTAGGAGCTGGGACACGTAATTGATTAGGAGTGGTCTCGGGTAAAGTAACGCCGAGTTTATTTACAATTTTCTGCTGTCTGGAGGACACATGATGCAGTTAACGCTGTCTTTGTCTTGAGTGCTTTCTGCACCTTGCTGAAAAGTTCAGGCTAAACTTACTCCCCCTTGCCTTGTATTGATAAATACTGGCATATATAGGAGAAATAACTTAAATCACAGACCTGGAGCACCACCGCATCCTGGAAATGTCTAACGAAGTACAGAATCTGTCACCTCGGTGGGGAACAAAAGTTAATAAAGCAGTGAGCAACAGTAGCTGGAGGTAAAGCTGAGACGAAGCTGCGCTTTGCTTGCAGTAAAAACTTGTTTAGTGGGATTTACGGGTAATAGTGGTGTCTGTGCCTGTGTGCCATAAACTGGGTAACAGCAGGGTTAGATGAAATCGGGATTCACCTCCTTGGGATATCCTGAGAGTCAGGATGAAGTCTCTTTCCTAGGGAGTACCTTGCAGAGTGTACAAATAGGGAAGAAAAAACTTCTTTTAAAAGAAAAAAGAACAGGTTGTTGCCATCTGTTGTTAGGGCTGTTTAGTCTCGGGGATATCAGTTTTCTTCCTCCCACTCCAGCACCAGAGGATCAAGACAGCAGGGAAGGCTGCCTGCACCCTTCTTGCAGGGGATGGCTGCGTTGGGCCACGATAAAAGGTATTGATTTCCCCCCCCACCCACTGCAACAACTAAAATGAAGGCAAAGCGATCCCTCCCTCTTGCCCTGGCTGCCTGCGGAGGGTTCTCAGGACGTAACTTGGGTGATGATGGCTTATCCCAGCCGTCTCCGGCCCGAAATGGAGAGCGGCCGTGTAATCTCTTCCTATTCCTCTTGGGGGGGGGGGGGAGAGGGGACGCGAACGGTTACGTAAGGACAAAGGCACAGCATCTTTGAGTCTGCCAATTGTGGCGATTTCTGGAAAAAGCGACATACCATCCTCCCCAAAAAATAGGGCAGATGAGAAATAGCATGTGCTATATTTGTCATTGAATGGTGGCCGTTCGTTAGTCGATGAATACCCTGTGTACTGTTCACCAGCTTAACCTTAGGGAAATGAAACGGATCTGGCCTACTTTGATAAGGGCTGTGAGATATCTACAGTCAAAGAAAGGTAATATATTAATGAGAGAAACGTTTGGTTTGCATGGCTTTATTCCGAGCCTTTTGCTAATCTGTTAAAGCTTCAGTTTGTCTGCGGCAAAAATTGATAAAACTTTATCAAGTGTTTTGTAACGTCTTAAAGATGTGATCTTGATGTATTTCTTTGATTTCTACGAAAAACGTCTTTCTGAATGGTCCATTCTCTGTTTGAATGTGACAGATTAAGCTTTTGGCGTGTTGTGTGATCTCATAGCAAACATTTGTTCTTTGAAAATGCTCTGAAATATGTCGGTGAGTCTGCGCTCGCTTTCTTGTAAGTATCAGTCTGAAATCTTCCGTCCTGCTGATGCTGTGGGCTGACCTAATTGCAGTTAATTCTGTGTGCTCCCACTGTAGGGCTGCACCAAAGAATAAGACGGTACTTTTTTTCTTCATGAAGTATTTGTATAATCTGTATTACCAGGTTTTGCCTCCTCTTTACCCTAGCATCAATGCTAAGTGATGTTTCTGAATTTTTGGTACCGTAGCCTGGTTCTGTATATTCCAGATTTGAGAATATTTTGGTTGGCAAATGAAGAGGAAGTGTGGATTTTGTTGACAGGCATGCTTCTTCTCAGGAAGCTGCCCGTATAACTTTACTTCAGTAGCGATGGGAGTAAGACGTTTTTGGCTGCTTCTTTCCCCCCGCTACCCTTCCCTTACTAAGTAATTTGAAACTCGAAATCTCTCAGCTTGTGAAATACATAGGTTCAAGCTTGGCCAGAGCCTCAGAGAACGCTGCAGTCGGTGTCTTGGTCGTGGCAGAGGCAGGCAGTAGGTTTCTTTGGGCTGAGTACTGCAAATCTATGCTGGTGTCCTAGAGGGATGTTTTCTTTCCGACTGTAACAGACCAGAGAGTACTTTAATTGCCTTAAATTTTACCAAATACTTTCTCTGGATCAGTAGTAATCTACTAAGTCTGTAATCTGAAGCTTACAGATATTGTTTAAAAGTTTTAGACAGTATAATGTATTTTGTGTTGGATGCTTTTGCTGGTAGCCTTTCTTCCCAAATTTTGCATGGCATGCCATTTTTAATACGCCCAATAACTCGGTGAAGGAAACGTGAAATTAACAGTTAAGGGTGGTTGGGTAGCTCGGCTGTATAGCTGTAAATTATCCACCCGAGGGAGGAGGAAGTTTCTTTAATAACCTTCCAAGTGAAGAGCTCAGTTTAATAATTTACGAGCGATAAATTGACGTGATGTTAAGTGTATCACCCGTGAGTAGTTAGCGAGGGGTGATTGCAGTTACTGAATATTGCCTTTTAGACTGTAAAAGGTGTACGCTGTCTTCAGATAACTGCAGTTCAGTCCAAGCCCTTGTGTTGATTTTGTTTTCAAGCCAGCTATGTTGTGAAACTTAGTCAGTCCACCAGGAAGGCGTTTTACCCTATTTATTGCAAGCTGTTAATGTTGCAATCTTTTTAAAGCGATAAGCGATGAGTAAAAGCCAGATTTCGGTACATGGGGGGAAAAGTTCAGAGCTCTTCCTCCCTCGTCCCCATCTCCTCACTCTCTGCTGTTTTACCAGCAGGAAAATACTGGGGCGATAACTGGAGTCTTGCACACCCATCGCTTTTCAGGTGCTGAGTAATCACCTAAACACGATGGTGGCAATGGCATAGGGAAGGTTGCTGATGTTGGAAAGGTAGGCAGGTAATTAGTCTGAGTTCTCTTTTTTTTTTGCCCTTAATGTCTATACGTAGCATAGAAATATAATAGCTATGGTGTGTTAAGAAAAAAACCCTGTTAGTATGAGTGTTCTGTTCCATCTTCCTAGTGACTTGGGGTTCAGGTGACTGGAGGGAGTGTTCAGCTCACTTTTGCACTTCTTGTAGATCTGTGGGTGCAGTTAGGGAATGCTATAATGCTAAAGGCTTTTCCCTTGCTGTGGGGACACACCTGGGGAAAGAGGAGTTCGGTCTGTCCTTTGGCAGCCTGTTGGCATCTTGCTACACTTGCTGAATCAGCTGATGAGACATGTTAGCCATTTATTTCCAAACATTAGTTTTCTCTAAACTTTTTGTTAGTGACCTTTTAAGATGTGAGGTTCACAAACTGTTGAAGCACGTGTTATTTCCGTTAATGTGTGCCTGCTTTACTGTTGGAAGCCTTTGCAGAAAAAAAGGAAAAGAAAAATATCATTAATCTCATCAAACCACTAACTCTTCAAAGGCAATTTAAGAAAACTTGCCAAAATGCTTTTGGTTATTTAAAAGTGAAAATAGTCTGGAAAAGTAGGTGGTTTTGTTTTTCAATTCAGCGTTACTGTACTGCATGTGGTAGAGCTGATATTGCTCAAAATGTATAGAAAGTGTGAGAAGTGCTATGAGAAGTGATGCATTTCCATTGGGGTGGTTGTTTCTTATTCCAAGAGAAATGGGATAGAAGATGGAGCTCGAGATACTCGGACAAGAAAGGAAAACGATTGTTTTGAGTGCCTGGAGAGCATTTAGTGTTAGCAGTGTAATGGAGATGTGTGATCTTATCAGTTGTGGTACTTAGTGATGAGCCAGTGAACCAGAGTGGAATTAAATTCTGAGCTGCCACTGGAAAACTAAAAGTTACGCAAGGAAAACAAACTGATCTCACTGTCCTTTTGGAGATGCTTGAGATAAAGGCAGAAGAGCAAAGTCTGGAAGCCAGCATCTAAAAGAGGATGGTACGTTGATTGAAATACTCCCTTTTGCTGAATGTTCAGACAAGAGTTTGGGGCCTTAATAGATTTCTTATTCCATTTATATTTGACTTTTTTATCACAAGTCACCTAGGAAAAATGTGTGTTTGTGTTCTCATTTATATATATTAGTTTTTTTTTCTCATTTTCTTCACCTAGTTAGCCTGGCAATAGCCTGTTGCAGTGTTTAGAAATCAGCATCCTTAGGTGCTAATCCTTCAGGTCCACTCAAGATGTTCTCTTACCTGTTTCTGTTGTGTTAACAAAAGCAATCGATTGGACAACTGATCTCCATGCACAGCTTCTTTTGGAAGGACTATTGTAATGAAATAAGCTTTTCTGAGTGGCATTACATTTGCAAGGCATATATTAGCTTGCTTAAATCCTTCCACTTGCTGAAGTGTGGCTTAAACGGAATAGGTGCAAATTCATGCCATGCAAAAATTTCAGTGTGCTAGCAGAGTCTGTACTTTTCATCAGTTATTAGCCAAAAAAAAAAAAAAAACACTTTAGTATCCTTAATTCATGATGTGGTATGGATTTGTTCACGATACTCTATTAAAAACTGGAGAGACATTAAATTAACAGGCACTATCACATTATAGCAGGCAAGCCCATACAAGCTGCTGGTTCCTATAAGCTGGCACAGCAAAGACAAAAGAAAATGCCTTTGTGAATGTTATATTAAAACCAGCTTAAGGACAGCACATCATAAATGTAGTTGATTATAGTAGTTATTAAAATACGGTTGGCGTTCACAAAGATCTCCTTACAAAATCAGTGAGATCTCTGCAGATGCGGTGGTGAGTGGTGCTGGCACCAGTTCCTTCTGACCGGCGGCGAAGGAAAAGGGATTGCTGAGGTTATGGCAATAGCTGGTTAACTGGTAGGTGGCCAGCACTCCCTGAGACACCGCATTTACTGGTGGGATAAGGGAGGAGCACTGGGTTTTCACTGCACGTCCCTGCTTAGCAGAGACGGCAGGAAAAGTTAGCTTTCCTGGGTGGAATTGAGTCCTGCTGAGTCACTTCATTGAAAACAAGCTGTAAACGAACTCCCTTCTTTTTTTTATCTGATAACCAAGTTTTGTGTCATTGCCAGGAGAGGGATTGCTTTCTTCTCCCCAGCACCACTACTGCTTTCCAAAAGAGTGTTTTGCCTGGCAGGGATTTCAGATCCATAAAACTAAAGGCTAGCCTTCTGGTTTGCCTGGGTTTTGTTTGTTTGTTTAAATTGGACTCGTTCTGTGAATGATGTATAGTCCCTTGTTTTATGGAGGAAATTCCTAATGAAAAAATGGCTTCTCCGTGGTGTAAGTCTCCTCATTTGGAGTAAGCCCAGGAAGAAAATCGGCGCGTGACCTTCGTTTTTGCCACTGCTCAGTACAGCTGTGCTCAGAGCAGCTGAAGCCACTTGGGGAGCAGCTTGCAGGGAAGAGGGCAGATGAAGAGCTTAATAAACTGAAGTGTGGCATTTTGAGACTGAAAGCTGAATTTTGACTTGAATTTGACATGCTGTAGGACTAAAAGTCACTTGTTGTCAGAGGAAATTGAGTAGTTATGACTTCTCTGTACCCCGCGTTTGATGTTTCACCTTGTGTCAGCCAAATGTGCCCCCAGTTTCCTTTCAGAATCAGAAGAGGTGTGCTGATAAAATAACTTTGAAAACGTTCAAAAAAGCAATCAATTATTTTGCTTCTTGACCTTGTAGAAAACACAGATCATCTTCATTGCCTTGTTGCTTATAGCCTGTGACACCAGCGTTGTCTGACTAATGACTGAAGAAAAATAATTCCTTTTGTTTTTTGCATATTTTCCAATAACTATAGGGATTTAGCTGAAGCCATCCGTACTTAAAATTGTCAGTAAAACTAGACTTTTCCTGATTCTAGCTCCTTGTTGAAGCTAGACTCTTTAATGCTAATAGTTCGTGGATTCCTGTAGTTGTTTTCTCCTTTAATATGATCTTTAAAGATCACTGCAGCAAATAACTTGATCACAAGTAGTTGCTGGGTGGGTAGTGGCCTGCAGTCATGCTAAATCTATATTTCTAGGCAGGAAGATGGGAAGGAGCCAGATATATTCCTGGAGCTTCTCAGCTGGCTTCTGAAGGTAAGGGGCAATAGGGCCTGTGCTTAGGCCTTGTGCAGCTCAGCAATGATCTGTAGGCCTTGCTGTTCCCAGGAGAGATACTAGTTGGAATCCTGTTCCTGAAACCCAAATGTTTTCACCTCAAAGGAGTTTTTGTCTCGGCTGTGACATGATGGTTGGCCGAGATAAACTGAGCAGGGACACGTCAGACCAGAGCAGCCTTCCAGTTCGGGACCAGCGGCCCGTTCACGGACCAGGCCTGTGCTGCTGGTCGGCTTGGCAGGTTTGTGTCCACTCGGGTGTTTGATTGCAGTGGGACAGAATTACACGGGCAGAATAAAAAGGTTGGCTCAAAAGGACTCTGAAATGGAAGTGTGCAACTGCTGCAGCTCTGCACCTATCCATCACAGCCCTTTCTCAGAGGTAAAGGCACCCCTGAGATGGCAGCAGCCTATGTGCCCATACCTCAGTCAGCAAAGCTGACCATACAGCATTGGGGTGTGCTGCTTTTGTGTCTGGATGGCAAGGAAACGATGACTTGCCTCCCCACTTTACACCCTGCCCTTTTCAGCTGCACAGGGCTGGGGTGGGGCAGGCGGCAGTGCTGTGTCAGCTGGACGTGTTCCTGTTCAAGAAGTTAACGGTAGGTTTTGGCAAAAGGTAGGCTTCCCTTACGTGTTCCTGAATCCATGCTTGTTTAATACAAAAGGATTTTTTACATCAGTGGTAACGGGAGGATCTAATGCCTGGAGTTTATCTTACGCTAAGGTAGGAGAACATCAAGGCACCGTTCCTGTTCTGCCCTTGAAGTGAAGGATTTGCACATTTGTACTTTGGCTGCTGAGTTTCTTCAGCCACGTTGCTTATTTGCATATGTAAATGGTACAAGGCATAATCGGTACTCGGGAGGGAAAATGTTCATTATTTATGCTTTCAGTCATTTTGGGAATTCAGTAGGTTCTGGTTTTATCAGGTATTAAACAAATTCTTTCTGGTTTTAGATGCACTTAACTAATTTTTAGTAAAACAAAACCATGTGGCCTGTGTTGGCCGTTAATGTTGGATGTGATGCTTGAGAAGTACCAGGTTACATTTAAACAATTCTTAGTATCTGGTGTCAATTGAAGGAGCAGTAAGGACTCAAGTTTTTTATTCCTTTTATCTGTCACATCTTGCTTCTTTTCAAAACTGTGATGTTCATAAAGTTTAAGTATGCCATGCCTTAATAATGGAAACCAACAGATCACAGTAGGAACAGCAGCAGTTGCTGTGAGTGTTGCTACCTAACAGTTTCTGTGGAAAAACTCTCTTTCAGATAGTTTTCTGAACTCAGAGTTCTTACTATTCCTGCTGAAATTACTCAGGTTTATACTCTGGAATCCCTCTGCTCTTATCATTGTGGGTTTCCAAAAATACCAGGTAGTGGCTATTCCTCTGTCTGGGCTGTTCTGCAAGGGAGCAGTGACTGTTATGGGTAATAAAATAAGATTGACCTGAATTCTTGGTTTGGAGAAAGGTGGTACCTAAACATACAGCAGCATGCTGCTTGTGGGGGAGAGCAGGCCAGAGTCTGTAGAGATCCTAGTGTTGTGCTCCTTCCGCCAAGGAATTAATATTACACCTTACTAGCAAACTCTTCCACAAGAGAGGAAAGGGAGGCAGAGTGTATCTGTAGTGCTTGTGTAAATACCATGCATCTCATTAGGATGTTTTATCTGGTAGTTTTAATACTCATTTCTTTGTTTTGCTTTAGTTTTTAGCTTTAGTTGCTAAAAATTACCAATTGGAAAGTAGCAATAGATTTGAGAAATCTTGTAGGGCTGTGCAAAGCAACTAAGAAAAATGGCATAGGTATCAGCTAAGTACATTTTGCAAGGCATTAGTTATATATCTGAAATTGAACAGAGCAGGTTCCTTAAAGAAGAGTGAGGGAAGCGGAAAAAAATGGTAGTGAAGCACTTCTAAAATGCTGTCACTGGACACTGGCATTGTTTAGGTAATGAATGGCACGTACTGGCAGCTGTGCCAGTGAGGATCTCAGCTGTACCTCTTCCTTCTCAAGCCATACATACAGCTACCTGACGTGTGGTACTTAGCTCATTTTTAGTGTAAATAAAGAAATACTGAAGTAGAGAATTGTTTTTGCTTTGTCTTCAATTAATAAATTATGAGTAGTTCAGAAAAACAATGTTTTGATCACCACCAGCCCAGTGTGAGATTCTTTCAAATCTGGTGGCTGCTTACTGAGCTGATTGAAGTGAACTTGAGGAGTTTCCATTAATTCAAGTGTGTGACTTTTTATCTAGTGCTTATCCAGCACAGAAAAATAATGCTGGATGCTGATTTCTGCTTAATCTAGGTTTATCCCCACTTCGTTATTTTATGTGAAAATCACAGTTGAGCAAAAGTAAAAAGGTGGGAGGGTCTGGGTTTAAGAATCTCAGAAATTAGTAAAATTCAATGAAAAACGGGGAAAAACCTTCACAGGGTGAACCTCAGTGTCTGTTCTGGAACTGCATCTCCACACAAATGAGTAAGCTACCTAATTGAAACTGGTTATGTTATAAGAGAAGATAATTCTTGGATATGAAGTTATGAATACAGAAGACGGTTATCATTTTGAGGTATCCAGAAAGGAATTTAAGGATGCTTGCATTCAGTATCCGGTTACTTACTATAGTTATCTGCTCAGTTGTGGCTTGTGCATCTTCAGGAGAAGGAGAAATGGCCAGCTCAGAAGCTTGTACTTGTATCTCTTCTGGTTTTCTTTGATATTAAGCAATTCAGAGAAGTTTCGTATGAGTGCACTGTTTGGGGATGTAAGAAAAAAGAAAGAAAAAGCAGTGGGCAGACTAGAGGTAGGATGCTAAACCTCAACTTAAAATGGCTTTACTTGTATGTTAAGTATACTTGCCCTTAGTTATGTTTGTGGATCAATAGAAAGTGTTGATATACTATAATGATTTAATTTAATGTATTTTTTTAAAGAATCAGTCATCACTGATGCCTGAGGCCAGTCGGTACTTTCCTGTGCAGTGATAGGAACCTACCAAGAAGTTGGGTACACAGTCATTATTTTGAATAACACATCTGGAAGCACAGAAGCATTCCCTTGGGCTGTTGGGGATGATGTCTGGACCTAGGAGGTGACAGATACCATGAACTTCACTTGGGTTTCTCAGTCTGTGGTATATGTGATGCTTCAGCCCTGGAACAGATCGTGGAAAGGAGGAATTTGTTAACAGCTTTTTTGTAACTTACTACCAAAAAAATTCTTGGAGAGCATCTTTTCCTTCTTTTTGTTAGACTTTCCCCACTCTTCGTCTCCAGTCTACAAGCCAAAGATATTGTAGATCCTACTTGATATTAGTCTAGTATAACACTAATACCACTCCAGCTCTGATGGCAATAAAATGCAGTTGTGTTCTCTTCCTCCAATGGGAAAAACAATTCTCGGAGCAGACCGTAAATGCGGTGCAGGCTGTTACCCTCCTGTTCCTCGCAAGGACAGTCAGCCCGCTGGAATGCCATAAAGTTGCTCGTAAAATGTGTCCTTTGTGACTGTGCAGTTTTCTACCAGTTTGCAGGGCTAAGGCCAGGCTCTCTCAGGTGCTGAACATTTCTTCCCTCCTTATCAGTATGCACACACCTACTCCAGCTCAACACCCGGCCATAAATACCCACTTGAGTCTGCTCCTGGAAATGCCTGGGGGCGCCCATTGCTTTGCAAAATTAAAGCCAAACTGGAGAAGGGCTGGATACCAGACACTTCAGGTTGTTGATTTCTGTTAAAGTCTTTCTTCTTGAACATTGGTTGCCCGGTGTAACTTGGCACTGGGTTTTTCTATGGACTATAATTATTTCTGGCATTTTTTACTGCTACTTTGCGTCTTTTCCTTTTTCCCCTTGCTCCCTTTTGGCCACGGAGATGCTGTTTGTACTATCACTGTGAACTGGTTTGTAGCGTGTAAGAGGAGAATATATAAATGTTATAATAAATTGATTTATAAGTTCACCTCTTTCTGTGAAAACATACTCTTCTTAGGAGCATTTCCAAAGCAATTTGTCATCTCTTTAATCCAAATTTTACATTAAATCACAAGAACAAGGAACTTAAACCTCTCCCGGAAGAAGTCCTTCAAAAATTGACAAACCTTTTCCAAAATATTTTTTTTTTTTTTTGTAAATACAGCTGCTGCTTAGGCCTGATAAAGGGACATGAAACAGCAAGGTAAATGTGCAAGCTAAAGATATGGAGCATGTTCTTACTTTTAAATCAAATTTACAGAACAAATCCAGTTCTAACAGTATGCCTTTCATCTGGAAAATGAAGAACAAGGTTGTTTTTTGTTTGTTTGTTTTTCCTGGACACTTACCCTGGTTTATAAAAGCAATAAGTCTAGTTAATTCAAATAATTCCTTGATATCGAGTATATTGTGGGTGATGGAAAATGAAACAATTGAAAGCAGGGCATGCTAGTGAACAGTTGTTTGACTGCAGTGTTTTTGAAGTTCTCTGTTCTCAAATACTGTTAAAGTAACTTAATTGGTAAAATGGCTGTGTTAAAAGCAAATAACCTAGTTCACAGAAGCATTAAGGTTGGAAAAGACCTCTGAGATCATCTGTTCCAGCCGTCTCCTACCACCAACATCATAAACGTGAAGAGAAACTGAATCTGTCCCAAGTTGTTGCTCAGTTTTGGTATAAGCCGTCTTCGTCTCTGAAATCCTTGAGCTTTGAGGTTCATTTGCTGAATTAAAGAAAAAATAATTTCTCAACAAACAGTGAGCACAGGCCTGGGGGATTGTTGGCGAGGAAAGTGCCACAGCTTGACTTGGCCGCGAGACCTTAAATCCCGTGAGGAACTCCTGAAACGCAGCTCCCTGACGTCCCGCAGGTACATGGTAGGGGATGGCTGGAATAAATGAGAGGTGGGGAAGGGCCGTGGGCCCATTTCTGTAGTGAAGAAACATGCAGCTAGCTGTTCCTGAAGGGTTTTTCTCCCACAAACACCCTTTTTGTGCCTATCTTGTTGCAGAGAAGTGTGGCCGGGAAGCAGCCTGCAGCTGAGGCTCTTGTAAGGAAATAGGTTTTTCACAAGAAATGGAAGAGGGAAGCGTTCAGTCTCATTTACGAACTGACATCTGAAATGAGGAATTGCTGTTTTGCACTAATGAATCAGAATTTGCTCCTCATTCTTCGCACTTTTTGTAGTCTTGCGGTAGGTGAAAGATTGTGGCTGGGGGATGCTTCTTGAGGGTCTGCCCTTTTTTAGCTGGAAGGACAGCGAAGCACAAAGTCTCGTTATGTTTCCTGCTCTGGACTCTGCTTTACACGAGCAAAATGTGCTTCTATCCATTCCTTAAAGCAGATAAAACCCGTTTTCTACTGGAGTGTGGAGATAATCTGCAATGTATTTCTTTGGAGTAAATCTTCCTAACTCTTACTGTCTCTGATTCTATATTTATGTAGAAGGAGCATAGGCTCTGCGGCTACCAAAACCTTAGTTTGCTGCTTTTCACCCCATTTTGGTGTTCCTCGTTCCTCTGAGCAGCATCGTGTGTGACATTTTAAATGGGTTTTTCTCCTTGACTGGCTGTTACCTATGAAACCCCGTTTGCTCCAGGAAATATTCTGCAGCTGTTGAAGACGTAGTGCTTTGAGTCGGATTCAAACAAATGCTGAGCGTCTTTAAACCATACTTTGACTTTTACGAACTACTTGGAAATAATTAGAGATTAGGTGTGCTCCTGCTGCCATTGACTGTGCCAGGCATATTTCAAACGCTTGCTTGTTTTATGTCATGTGTTCAAATGATCTCTGCCCCCAAAATTTACTTTTAAAAGGTACCATAGCGCTCCTACAATGTTCTTAAGTCACAATCCCTTGCTGAAGATCTGTAGCTAGTGCTCTGGTAGTTAACTCTCAGATGTTTTGTTGATTTTGGTGCAAATTACAGGTGCTTATCCGTGTCTGCTTTCTATCAGATGCAAACAAACCTTGTCTGCCCTGTTACCCAGGAACCCCATCCACTTTTGCCCCATATCCAAATTCCTGGAGTTAATTTCTTTGATAAGAATGTGTCAGAAGATAAAACTTCAGTGCCAGAACTGCGGTGCAGTGTTAGTAAAGGCTCCGCTCCTGAGCAAGGGGAAATTGTTGTTTTGGGTAAACTGGATAGTCAGACTTGTTTGTTCCTTTCGGGCTGTGCCCTCAAGGACTTCAGCTCATGCAGTGTCTAATCTGAACCCGAAGTCAGGAGATGCCTCAGTTTTTAAGAGTTAACGTTTCTAGAGATAGGGTGTTCTGATGCACTTTTGGGAACATATTTGGTATTTCACAACTATACTTTCCATACCTTGTTATACTTCCTTTGTGTACATTTTATGACACCATCAAAGTTGCATGTTACAAAGCAGAGCATCCTATTAATTTTTTTAGAAGACATTTGTGTCTCAGAAGAACACTGGATACTGATGTAGCCATAATTGTCCAGTTTACAAATGTTTCAAACCCTAAAATTACAAGATAAATTGCTTCCCTTGCTCCACTCTCAGGAAATATAAGAATAATCTTATTAATAAGAAGAACAATCTTAATAATTACTATCATTATGTCTGAATATTTAGTGTATTATATACAGTCCTTTAACATATGTTACAGAAACAAAACCTTTTAACTTTATCAAAGCCGTAATTGTAAGAAGTTTATTATTCGTCGTTGAGATGGAACATGAAAGTCCTTTGCAGTTTCTGTTCCTTTTTGTTCAGTATGAAGGGTTGGCAGGAGAGACGACGTAGGTGACCTAAGGAACCATCCATCCTTACTGGTAAGGAGATGCACACGGGAGCTTCCCAGATCAGCAGGACCCCCTCATGGCGAGGTAGGTCAGGCATTGGAAGGTGGGCATTATTTCAGCCAGGAGGCCAAACACTGTACAAGTTCGGTCAGTCTGCCTCGAGTGCGTTACTTGTTTCACCCAGCAGCTCCTCTCTGTTCTGTCTTCTTTTTCATCCTCCTTCTGTCTGCTGGGATGGGATGCTCCCTGGATATTTTTCTGTGCCAATACACCTGTCTTAAAGATTCTTGGTCTCTTTCTCAAACCTGCCAGCTTAGTTGGCCATGTGCATCTGGGTACCAGCTAATAGTTGGTAAATAGCTTTAAAGGAGGAGGAGAAAAAAATAAGGTTGAACACAATATTCGCATTTTTAATATTCATATTTTAACCAAATATTTCTGCCTTCTTTAACCATTGCAATGGAAGAGCTCTCCTTCTCTGCCCAGCTCTGCCTTCCCTCCTCCCTTTTCCTCCCTCTCTTGCCCAGGTGAGTAAATGGGCTCCCCAGCATCAGTACCAGTAAATGCAATTTAATAGTTTAGTGTCAGAGGCTCAGAGCTGTCAGATGTGGACTGCAAATGATCCGTGCAGCTGGACTGGAAAAAAAGCAATTTCACAAAAACCCAGCCCTCAGTTTTCTCCCCCTTCTGTGCGTGCAGAGGATGTTTTCTATACCTTGCTTAGTTATTTTCCTCCCACCCCAGCCAGGTGTAGTCCAAGAAGAGCAATGAGCCGACATAGCTTGCAGCTGCCAAGAACGGGAAGCCTCCTCCTCTTCCCTACTACTGGCCATGTGCTTTTGCTGTTTACTTTGTGCTGGCTCCAGAGCTTCTTAGAGCTCTTTTTGAGCCACTTCGCCGCACTTAGATAGAAAAAAAAAAAACACACACAACCCAAAACCAGAAAGAAGAAGCCCGGACAGATTTCTTCTGTCTTAATAACTAAAAGCAGCTCAAAAAGCGTTTAAGCAGCAACAGGAGGCCACGGAAGGGAAGCAAGGGTTGCCTTGTCAGGCAGTGTGGATGAGGAAATGCTTGGCAGGGAGGAAGGGGGGGTAGCAGGCTCTGCAGCTTTGGCAGCAGCAGGGACAAATTGGTTATATTAAATTGGCTCAGCAGCCTGTGGTGACAACTTGCTTTCCTTTGAAAAATGAGCTCAAACTTCCGTACAAATATACATATATATACTTCAGAAATAATTATATATCAATTCTGTTGTCTGCAGCATCCTTTAGAGGTAGATTTGAGAAACAAGACTTGAATTCCTTTAGTGGTACTTGAACATCAGACTATACATGAGAATTTCAATTGTGCTTGCAAAAGTTTGACATTTAAAAAAAAAACACACAAAACACCTGAAAGTATTGAATAAGTCACGGGGCATCTTTGATTGATTTTTTTTTTCATACTACTTCGGGTCCTTGTAAGGATGAGAATATACTTTGCATGTTATCTGGCAAGTAGATGTGCTTTTTTCTCAGATTTTTGGATTTTTCTGAATTGTTCAATGCAAGAAAAATGTCTACTTTGACTTCATTTAATTTTCTGACTTCCAGTCAAAGCCTTTTCTAAGCCTGGAAATAATCATCCTTCACTAGCAACAAATGACATGATAAATGTGGTCTATGAAATGTCAGGCACGGGAAGGCTTGCAAATCTGGTATATTTGTATTTTCAGCTGAACTTTAAGGAAGAACCAGGGATCACGCTTCAGCTTCAGTGGTAGAAGCAAAAGGTGAAGCTTTTATGGACATTAAGAATGTTAAAAAGTGCATCACGTCAGTGGTCCATCTTGCTCACTGTTCTCTTTGACAGCATCTCTCATCTGTGAATGTTTGAGGGTACCACATGAGGGTGGCTGTTACCTGCAGTCTCTTCTCCTTCTGGTTCTTCAGCATCCACTGTTGTTGCATGAGTGACTTCAGAGGGGTCTTGTAGTATCTGTTTAGGCACCCATTCTCCCTGAATTTGCCCCAAAGCTTTATGAATTTGCTGAGACAGTCTGCCTGTGTTCTCCTTCTCATGCTAAGAAAAGGTCTTCTGTCAGAAACTAATAAATTAGTTTAATCAAGTATCAACTAGTTCTCTTGTTAGGGGACTTCGGGTTCGGTTTATCCATCATCTCACAGATTTTGCAAATACTGGTCAAGTTCCCCTGCTCCCCCATCTCCTCTCCTCACACCTTGAAAGGTCCCAGCCTTTTTAATTCCCCTCACACAGCTGCTGCTCTGTTCCTAATCACTCGGTTACCCTTTTTTTTAGGACTTCGCGGATATTTGTCAGATCTGGTGGAAATCTCATTGGCTTTTCTACTCTGTTGCACCCTGAAGTTAAAATAGAATAAACTTCATCTGTGGTTCTCTGCTGGCAAGGGGCTGTACGATGCTAAAGATAGTAGTCACTCACCTCCAGCCTTTGGTGAGCACTGGCAGAAGTTATGCCAAGTTATGAATATCCTGAAGACCCAATTCCAGGCTAAAATTAATCATGCAATGAAATACAGTATCCTTTGGTTGGAATACCTAATATTTTACTCCTTTGTGGCGTCTTCTGTAAAGCTAGCTTGGAAATAGGGCTTGGAGTGATGGGTCCCGTTCCTCCAACCTGCAGAGAAAAAATGAATCCTCTCTACAGTGAAGGGTGTCACAACTGAACAAGTTCTCATTTGGTGCAGAAATGTAGGTAGTTTCAGACATACTAAAGCACTCGTGAAGGTTTTTGTTTTCCTGTGTTCTCCATAGCTACAGCAAATGACTTTTATAAGAAGTTTAAACACGTTAAGAGCACGGATCGCAAATATGTAAAAACTCCCTGCTTCCTGAAGCTCGGGAAGTAATGCTTTCATTACTGGACCCTCTTGTAACAGGGTCTGTTTTCAGGCCAAGTGCTACTCAGCATTTTTAAAATTCCAGGTTTTTAAGTAGCCCCTGATGTTAATGTGCCTGCCTGCTTTAATAAGGACTGAAGGAAGATTGGGTTGTTTGTTCTGAGTAATGCAGGCTTGTGGAGGTGTCGTCTCTGTGTAACATCAATTTATTACCACCTGGTGTTTCCGCAAATTGTCAGTGTGGGATGCAAATTGCACTGTTCATTTGTATGTTATAGTGGGGAATTGATTTATTGTTTCCAAGGAAATATAAAGTAGAATAAAAACGCACGATAAAGTAAGCTTCATCGTACGAGTCTTTTAATTGCCTGCCTATGATCAGATGTATTATAAAGTGGTGCAACAAATTCTGGTGGAGGTAGGGAAACCTGCTAAGTAAGCAGTCATTTCTTCAGGTTTGCCTTAGTTCCTGGCTTGTCCTAGGCCATGAAGATCTCACACCGACTATCTGTCACCCGTGTCCTTCAACAGCCTGGCGTGATGAGGGACAAGGCACAGTAGTGGCTTTGGACATAAGTGAGTGTTGATAGCTCTGTCATTACATCTGTGCTCCTTAGAGCTGCCAAACAATGTGTGAAGACTGGATTTTACAATGATTTTTTTCCCCAAAATTTGCAGCAACCAAACTACCTGATGTTTCTGACCCTTCCAAGTTCCACCCTGACCATGATCAAATATTCTTGAGGTGTTCCCATGTGATTTCATCCATTTTAAAGTGACAAAAAGGATGAAGCTGAATTGCCACAAAATCATCTCTGCTGTAGAGGATTGAACCCTCGTTTTTATTTTGCAGACCAGTGTTTCGTGAGTATTACGTTTCTCTTTCAGAGGCTTTGTTAGAGGAATTTTTATCAGGCATCGTGCCTCTGACTTAATTGTTAGATGAGATGCCAAACTTGAGAAACTACCGTACCTGTTCTTTGACTAATTAACCTAATTCTGCTTATTCTTCTGTCTTTGGGTGCAGTAGATGGAGACTTTAGGAGAAAAGGACCATTAGCTAAAGAATGGTGTGGCTTAGGTCCTCAAGAACAACATGAGGAGCCAAGAGCTCTGATTCCTAAAGGGATTCAAGGGAGCTCACAATTTACCCAGCTCTTCAGGATCTTATGTGAGGATATAAGGAGACGCACGGTACATGCCCAGTTCCAACAGCAACAGCTCTGCAAATAACTGATACTTCTTGTGTGTGTGGAGATGCACAGAAGTATCATCTCAACAAGCTGTAATTAGAAGGATTTTTATGGTTGGCCTACATTAAACAGCCATTCAGTCACTTGAATGAGAATCACTTTGTGCCTGGTCCGTACATTTCTCTGTATGTAACAGAGGCTGTAATTACTGGCTTTGGAAAACACTTGAGCCGGAATAGGCTTAAGTAAAACTTTTTACAGGTCATTGATTTTTGGAACAGGCCGTTGCCATACAGTGCGACAACGTGACCATTGTCATGCTCTGTTCCCCTTCAGTACTTACAGTGCCTGTTATCTGATGTGCCCTTCTGGTTTCCATGAAAAATGGAGATAACGTGGGGGCAGTTAATGCTGTATTAAAATGGATCCAAAATTAAAAGCCTGTGCAGCTGAATGTTGTGACATGCGGGTCTGGGATGGCATCATTCAGTAACCTAAAACTAGGAAGGGAAGGTTTTGAGTCAAATGGCAGCAAAAGCCAAATATTTTAATCTGTGATACTGCATAGCTGGAATACCTTAATACTTCCCTGAACTGCCTCTGGTTCAGGCATGTCTCGTTCCTAATCTCCTGGAAACATGCTCTCATTATCACCAATTCTAATTTATTCTTTGCGTTTGATTTTCTAGAAAGACAGTAAACACTCACTACTCACTGCTCCTATTTACTTACTCTGCAGCTGTTTAGAAGAACTTGTGCTACGTAGGGCATCCATTGAGCAATACTCAGTAAGTAGTATTAAAGATTGTCATATTGCTTACTTCACCGTCTTGTTTTGATCGGTAGGCCTGCTGCCAGTTTTTTTGAGAACAATTTTTACTGGTCACTTCTGTGGTGCCTTTTAAGAAAACTTCGTTATCATTTTGTATACCTTGCTAGAGAGATTTGTAAGGTCATTAATTGAAGATGTAAAGGAAGATTAGTTTTTACTCGGATTTCAGCGGTACCAAGGGACCTCAGTGCGTGTTCAGAGTGCTGTTGAAAACTGTAGCAAATATCTGGCTGGATACCTTGTGCTAATTAAAGACACTGGTTTTCTTGTATTCCCAACACAAACGATGTTTCCTCATTATCAAATGTTTCATATTAAAACTAGGAATTGGTGCCAACTCCAAAGGGAGTTGCTGAGTGGTGCAGATTATGCAAGCACATTGCAATGAAATTGGGTTAAACTGAGTCTGAAGGTATGTCAGGACTCATCCCAGGGGAGCCTTAGGACGAGTGCCATACTGGATATTGCAAGACAAAAGGATTGCAAGACATCTTACTGGATTTGAATTACTGTTTGACAGTACAAACAGTTCAGCTGGTTTTGAATGCTCTTTAAAACTTTTCTCTACCTTTTTATCCCAAGGTACAGACAAATGCTTCTTTAGCACTTTGCAAAGGTGATTTACAGGTTCTTATGAATCTTGAGTACAAGTTTCACCAGTAGCAGCTATACATGGAATACGCCCTTGTTTCAATTAATTTAGGGCATATTTATACTTAACAATTGATTTTTGCTGAGATACGCTTGCCTTGTGTTGCAGCCTACAGGATGTCATATTGCTTTGTTTCATATGAATCTTTTAGTTTGCATTCTCTCTGAATTCCTTCTTCATGCTCCCCTGAACACTTAATCTCCTAAAACACTGATATAATTGAAACAGATTTTTGTACGTTTGCACCTTGCGTTGCTAAACTTCTTTTGACTTTGGTCTCTGTCTTTCCTTGTTGGCTTTTCAGTGTATTTCTCAAACACATAATTGTGTTTGAAGAAGAACTATAAATTTCTGCTTTGAACTGAACTGAGACCTGGAGTTAGTAAGTGCTTGGGCAATGTTCTACAGGAAAGAAAACGGTCAGGAATTGTCAGTCACAGGCCACTCTCCCATTTCATATCGATAGAGTGAAATATTCAGTGGGTCAATTTAGACTAAAATAGATATAAGAACTCATTATTTAAATGGCTTTAATGCGGCTGGCCAGGCTGCTTTATACTTTGACCTGGGGGCCTCAATAAGTGCTTCTGACTGCAATTAATGTACTTTAAAATAAATATATGTATGAGGGAGGGAGTGGTGACCGGGAAAGGGACCAGAGAGGAGGCAGCAAGGGAAACGTGTGCCTTCTTGGCTGTGTAGGTGCAGGCAGCCTTAGCAAGAAGGGTGGATGTAGCCAAAAGGTGCCGAAGCTGGAGCAAAGGATCACTGCTTTTTTTCCTTTTGAACATCAACAGTAGCTGAAAGAAAAACAAGAGAAGTAAGCTTGGTAGGAAACAGTGAGTTTCCAATGTGACTTTTGGAAATAGCTGAAATTATTGACTTTCTGAAGGCAAAAGTGAACGTAATGGGAAGAAATGCCCTTTTTGCTGTCTTTCTCTGTTTATCCCCGGTTTGAAATCAGAAAACTCTTAATGGCTTTTTCAAAGTTTCATCCTTAAATCTGTAGCAAGATTTTAAGTTAACATGAGATAACTTTAAAAAGAAAAAAGAGAGAGAAGAAGAACCTTGTGCTTGCACCCCTGGAGTGCTTGCTGCTGCTTTCCTGCAGCACGTGCATGTTCTGGGGGTTCACTTTTGATGTCTCAGCTTTTCCCACCTCTCCATTTTGTTCTGTTAAATACACTAGGACAGTTTTCTTAGGAAGAGTAGTGTGGTCCTGGTAAGATTGGGAGTCATCCAATTTATGCTCACGAGCAAGCATTGGGCCGAAACCTCAGAAACCACCACCACCACCAAAAAAAGTATCAGGACATGGCATATCAAGTGTCAGCAGCGTGCAAAACTTAACAGACTCCTAAAAATACAACCTTTGTAATGGGGAAAATATTTACAGTTCTGCCTAACATCCTTACTTTCTGTGAGGTTGAGATAGACAAGGTAATATTTGCAAGGTGAGCTCCAGCAGGATTTAATGCAAGCTGTGAAAATGGATTGAGCAGTACATTTGTGAGATGTTTACTGTCTGATGTGAGGCACATTATGGATAATTTAGTATTTTAGAGTGTGGAAGGAATTCTTAATGTAGTCTTCACCGAATAGCAAAACCGAGCCCCCCTCCGAGCAGGGGCAGGTGCCGGGGCTGTGCTCAGCCGTGCTTCCAGCATCTCCAGGGCTGGAAGCTCCCCGGCCGCTCTGGGAAACCCAAACCAGTGCTCACCCCCCCGGATAACACAAAATCTTTCTATTACATTTAAATGGGACCTCCTGTTCAGTATTTTGCGCCAAAAAGGGCTTTGTGTCAGTCCGATAATGCAGCGTTGCTCATTGAGGGTGCAAGTAACCTGAAGGGTTTTAACAAGTCTCAACTACTTTAGTATTAAAGTACTTACTTTTAAATATTTTTAAAAGTATTTCAAGACTTGTAGAATTTCCACACCAGGACCAATGAAAAAATTAACTCTGGATTTATTTGTAGTGGGAGGTTTCTTCTGGGCCCAGTTAGTTTCGGAGGCCTGAAGTGAGGTGTGCCAAGTTATTTTTGACAAAGCATGACAAGAAATTTTCATAGATGTGGCTGCCTTCAGGCTGGAGGTGGGGATCAGAACATGGAGATCGAGCAACGTTATGAAACTTGAGGGCACTTCCAAAGGACAACGTGAAGCCACGGTGTGAATAATTATGGCTTGGTTCGTTGTCACGCAAACTTGCTGACACCACGCTGATGGCGATCCGCCAACACCGGCATGAGGAACTTTTTTATTTTATTTTATTATTTTCAGTAAATTGTCAAACGGCTGATAGAGAAGACGTTATTGGCATTGAAAAGATTGCCCCGATGGGACTACGCTAACTTTTCTGTCAGTGTGCTAATCACATTTTAATTAATTGATTTAAACATTTGTTATGACCTCTTTTTTTTTTTTTTTGACGGTCTCATCAGTGGAAGTGACTTAGTTTCTGAGTACTCAGAGCTGGTAGTGAAATGTGACTTTGAACTTTGCTTGTTTGTACTACTGAAAGTCATAATATTGACTTTGCTCCCGCTGCAGTCATCAGACGTGGGGCTGTGCAGTGCTGGTGAGATGTCAGCAGGAATTAGGCTGAGCAGCAAATGACTTGCAAACAGAAATTCAGAAGTAATTCAATTAGTTACCTCATAATTCTGGGGGTTTTGACAAAATGATTTTGATTATTCTTTCCTAACGTAGCTGATACGTGAGTAATGACAACAGCTGCCATTCAAAACTGAATGGTATTAAAAACAAAGCACAAAAAAGGTCAACAGTGCTTTCTTGCTGCAAAGTACTGTTGTTTTTTGGGGAAAAAAAAGGCTTTATCTTCTAACCTCACGTAACAATCTCCCATTTATTTCCCTGTATGTCAGGTACTCTGCCAGACGATAGCAGGCTGACAGGATGATAATGTTCTGGGGAGCGACTGCAGCATCTTAGCAGAGCCACCAAGTATCAGCAGGCCAGGACTGGTTTGCTCCACTCCTCTCTCCAGGCTTGCAATAATTTGTCTTTATGGTACCGAGGAACAGCGGAGTGTTTTGTAACGTGTGAGCACCAGGAGGTCAGTAGTGTTTAGTTTGCGACACACAGAGCGAGAGCTGGCACGACTTTGCATACAAACAAGTTTGACCAGCCTTGATTTTAGACCACTGGGCTTGCCCCTGCTCTTTTATCACCACGATATCCAATAAAACCCAGCACAATTAAGTCTCCGTGTGTACTGTAGCTTGTTTCTGCTCCGTAATAGTGTCCTGCTTGGCTATTTAATACCAGGAGAACTGAAGCTGTTCTTTTTAAACTGAGGTCTGTAATGGCAGGATTACAAACCAATCTGGTTTGAATTCAGAAGAGCACAAGGAGGCATCCTGGTCTTGCAATCCTACTTTTCTTTGTATCTTAAATAACCAAGCAGATCTTGTAAAATAGTAGTTTAATTATCCTTACATGACGAGCAGCTATGTTTTACAGAATTTTGGCCAGGGGCAAAGTTTTACAGTCACATTATAAACTCAGACCCAGGGACAGGGCTTAATGGAAATACTAATAGGTTCATAACCAGAGACAGGGCATGTGTTTCTGTAACTTCAGAGCTACCAAAGTTACTGCTCTTCTGCTGCCTCGTAAAGTAAGCATTGGGATTTTTAAAAGAAGTTATAAAGAACCCAAAGATGATGAAATTTTTGAGGAAAAGTGCTTGTCTGCTTTTGAGAAGGAGGTTGGTTTACCTTTCAGTGCTTCTATCCTGTGAAACATTGTGAAAATTGACAATACTTTGTACCTGCTGTGGTCGGTCCCATGTTGGATTCCAGATTTTCCCCTCACTGTGATGAATGTGAAGGAATTCCTTCTGTCATTGTGTTCTCCCCACCCATTGAAATTATGCTGCCTAAGAGCACTTCTGTATATAGGAACCGATGTCTTTCACTTCTCTGTTTGCTGCTCCCAAGGGACATATATTGTCCCATAGGTTGTCCATAATACAGCTGTGGTTAGACACTTTTAAAATGCTTGTTTATGCTTTTTCCTATAGCTTTTTCCCTGCTCTTTTTCTGCCAAATAAAACCCGATACATACGTCCCTTAAGTTGATGATACTATATTAAAACAGGTGCTCTTTTAGTTCCTCTTTACTAAAAAAAATTATATTGCTTTGGTTTGCAGAGTAATTTTCTATCATTTGTGTGTGTAAGCTTGAGATAACAGCATTTTTCCTAGTGACTTTGAGCTAGGGTAGGTTGTTTTAAAGGAGGCAGAACTTCATGGAAGAGGGTTAAAAGTGGCCCAAGTTTGAGCAGAAAAATAAAATTCTTAGTAGAAAACTTTAATTCTTAGTAGTTACACTATTGAGAGCCATTAGGACTTTGTCCAAGGGAGTTGTCCCCATGCAGCTCCCCAGCCTGCAGTCATCTGGAGTTTTATGAGGCTGTTTTACGATTACAGGAGAGGCTGAGGCTGTTTTACAGGAGCTGAGGCCATTTTGCCATTACAGGAGAGGAGCCTTGCAGGTCAGAGCGTGGAGGGTGACGTTGCGTTACGTCGTGTTGGTCGCAGTCAGCCACAGAGAAGATTTTTATACCCGCTTCAACTTTCAAGTCAAGGTTTTTATGGAAACAGCATGCCAGCTCCTTCAGTGTGGAGAACCCACGAGTAACCTCGCCGAGGTTCTCCCAGCGTTTTGGGATCTTTATCTGTTGGGGTAGGGCGGACAGGTTTTAAAATGGGCATGGGGTTGGCTTAGTGCATTTGTATTGATTGCTAGAAAAGAGAGCAATAAAGCACAGCTCAGAAGCTCTAACAGCTTCTTGAATTTTCAGGCACTGCGGCAACAGAGGGTTACGAAAGCAGAGCTGGCAGCAGGCAGGTATGGGAAGTCCCTCAGGGGTCAGGCAATGGGGAATATTTGGGAGAAGTCTTGTTGGCCTGCTCTTAAATCCCCTGAGGGCAGGACTGCGGAGGGCTTTTGTCTGCCCCAGTGCTGCCAATTCCAAGTTCTTACAGCTCTGTTGGACGAACCCAATTCAACCATTTGTTGTAAAGTTACACTGCGCAGATGGGCTGTTTGTTTCCCCTTTATCTTCTACTGTGGCTAGGAATTTGGACACTTAACTTTGTTGTTAGACTTCAAGCCCTGTTTTAGCCTCTAGCAAACGGTGTTATCTACAGTCTCGAGATTTCGAGCCTTGATAAGGGCTGGTGCTGAATTCCTGTTAGCAGAACCCTGGCCGTGGGTGAAGATTTGGGGGGAACTGACGCAAGGGACATGGTGTCCCCTCCTGCCCCTACCCACCCACTTCTGCTGCTCTTGCTCTGTGCTCATCTGTGACGAGCTAATTCAAGATGCTGTGGTATAAAACTAAAAATGGCTACCCTAAAAGCTGAGCTGTAGCCTTCTGCCTTGCAGAGAAGCAAGCTAAGGTTCAGATATTCAACCACAGTACAGCTTAAAACACCTTAATTCACGTCTTCTGCCCCTTTCCCAGCTCAGCTTTACTACCAGAAAGGTGTTCATCCTAGTATGCCCAAAAGATCAAGTTTATTTTTAACAACTCATCTCCAGATTTTGAAAATTGCTTGCCCACTGTCTGCTTGCTGCGAGGGGCAGGTATATATATATAATTACCAGAGAAGCTGTGGCTGCCCCCATCCCTGGAGGTGTTCAAGGCCAGGCTGGATGGGGCTTTGGGCAACCTGGTCTGGTGGGAGGTGTCCCTACCCGTGACACAGGGTTGGAATTAGATCTTTAAGGTCCCTTCTAACCCAAACCATTCTGATTCTATAGAAATCTTGATGTGCTTGTCCGAGCCCTGTCAGCTTGGAGCAGAGCCCCGCAGGTCTTTGCTCTCGCCATCCATCAGGCTGGGATGATTCTTGAGGCTACGTCAGGCGAGGAAGGATGTATTGTTTTCTCTTTTTCCCTCTTGTTCTGTATTGATTTCTCAGATACCATCTGCTCATGGTTGATTAATTTGCAGCAGTAGCCAAGAGGCAATCTTTTTCTTCTTTGGGATGTGGACTTGTACTGTAGTCCTTTTGCCACCAGACGTGGAAATCATTTGGAAACTAGTGGATAACAAAACTAGCCCCTAGTCTTAAACTGGAGAAGCTGTGTCAGTGTGCAGCTTCTTCATGCAGAGCCTTCAGTTTGGTGACTCGGGTGTCGGGGTTTCCTGATGCTGATCTTTGGGCTGTTGTAAGGTCAAACTCGAGAGACCTTTGGGATGGGAACTCTTGTTAAAACTGGAAGGCAGTATTTGGTTTTGAATGCTTTTGGGGGAGGGCTGGGTTAAGACAGTGAGAAACTGAAGGAAGAAGTGAAGCCAAAGATGCCACTTGTGTTAACTGTATTGTTCGAATTAGACTCACTTCCTCGCTGGGACTTGCCATTTCTGTGGTAGTATTTCTTTTATATTTGTATTTGCATAACTGTTTTAGTAGGGGACTCCGAAAGAGCGATTAAATGTCCCTTAAAAATGAGTCTTGTAGGATTTGCAGTAAATATTTTGTCTGAATCAGTGTAAGATTTAGGCGTAACTAAAGTTAATTTGCTTTCTGTTTTCCTTTCCTAGAATATGACAGATACCTAGCATCTAGCAAAACCATGGCGGCAGCTTACCTCGATCCAAACTTGAATCATACACCAAGTTCAAGTGCAAAGACACACCTCAGTACTGGGATGGAGCGTTCCCCGGGGGCCATGGAGCGAGTCTTAAAGGTTTTTCACTACTTCGAAAATAGCAGTGAGCCGACAACGTGGGCCAGTATTATCCGGCATGGAGATGCTACTGATGTCCGAGTAAGTCTGGTTTTAGCATTCTCATGTCATCTTCAGGTTAAATGTTTACTTCATGGTCAAAAGGTAGAAGTCCAGAAACAGAGAAACACGGAAGTTTCACAGTTATTTTAAAATAATCTTTACCTGTTGTATGTTGTGAGTAATTTCAGAGAAGGCTTTAAGTAGTACTAATTTTCCTTTATAAAAATAAAAAATAAAAAAATCTGATATATGATTTTGTATTACCTTAAAGAAATACAAGAACTCTTCCCATTTTTGCAGAACAGAAACTTGAAATTTAGAGAACTGGTTATCAGTCTAGATACCACTACTGATTTATGTCAATTGACTTTTACTACTTTATACTCCCCCAAATCCTGTATGATGATGGGAGGAAATGTAGGAGAAAAGAGGCGTTAAATGACTCTCTTCATATTCTTTTTTTAAAAGTTCAACGTTTTTACATGGTTACTGTGTTCAAATGTAAGACATGTGCACGGTTTTTGTTTTCTTTGTGTTTTTTATTTTTTAATCCCTGTTTGGAAAGTCTTTCCTCCCAGCATGGGGAAACTGAGCTGAAGTTTTTGCATCAGAGCCCTTTGTCCCACCAGTACATACATCCCTTTGTCCTCCCTCCCCTCCTCACCCTGGCAATCACCTGCTGCTTTTATTTGTACAGCATAGTCCTTCAGTTAACTTACACAAAATACAAGGTTGGGATTGTTTGAAGGATAGCTTTAAGTATCTGTAATCTTTGAGATATGTGGAAGTGCACATATGCATGAAAATAGCATTTGTTCAGAAGAGGGAAGTTAAGCAGCTCTGTGTGGAAAGTACAGGTCAATAATCCTACGCGGAGACTTTTACTTACCATTTTCTACACTTACAATTAGGGTCTTGTGGTACTGAAACGAAGCTCACTTTAACGTGTCAGATGTTTTTAAAATTTCATGATCTGCTTGGTTTTAGTTATTGTCCAAGAACAGTCTTGCCTGGTGGTCCGTGGTGTATGGGTTTGGTTTTTTTCTGTGATGTTCTTGCTGTAGAAGCAGTTTTCCACCTGCTCATTCCTCCCATCCATCACTTGTATCCTCTGTACAGTACTTCATATTCCACTTCAGAGACACAATTCCGATCTGCTGAAGGGAAAGGACTGCCAGCGTTCAGGAGATATGTTGTCTCCTTCTGCCCACTATTGAGTTTCTTTTGTGTAAGAGAAAAGTTAAGAAAAAAGACAAAATGAATGTTCTCTCTTCCTTTCTTACTACTTCCCAGCGTCATTATTTATGAAAAGACCTAAGAGCATTCCTAAGTGGAGTGAGTCTTGTGACAGTGATTGTAGACCTGTGAAATTCAAGGATTTTCACTGGTGATCATCAGAGAATCCGCCTAATGGCAATTTAATAAGCTCACATCTGTGTTTAGGGATAACCTGGTGACCATACAAATTAGACATACAACAGTGGGAATCATTGTCATCAGCGACAGACCCTTATTTTACATTAAAGAGTTTTTTTTGTGTGCCATTTGAAACATCTTTACACCCTGACTTAGGTAGATTGGTTTGAATACACATCCAGTATGATTGATTAATTTCTTAAAGTGTATTAATGGGTACAAGGGAGGAAAACTCTCGTTTTTTTAACCTTATTTGCAAGTCTCTACTGTGAATGTAAGTCTAGGGTTCTTTATACAGTACTTGAAATGCAGGTTATCTTTCCAAAGGAGAATGTAGAAACTTGCAAAACAAAAGCAGAGATTACATCTCTGGTTTCTTCGACTCAGAAATACCTGTGGTTATGGGCTTTTAGGCTCCAAAACTTACACTCACTAAGAAATTCAGTGCCAAGTTCAATTTGCAGAGCTACATATCCTTATTTTAAGCACAAACATGTCATATTATTTTTATAAAACTGGTTTAAAAGAACAGACAAGTACCAGTAACCTGAGGCTTGCCTTAATTTTTAGTTTCCATATATACACATTTCTTTGGATGTTCATTTCTAAAAGTAACATTATTTTTGTGGTGTTCTCCTTTTCTAAGAAAGAAGAATATACTTTGGGCAGGTGAAGGGATTGCTTTTACTCTTTTAACAAATATGAAGGCTTTTTTGTTTTGACAGACTGGGACAGTGACTGTGGAAACGTGCAGGTACTCTGTAGTAATGACCTGGCACTGATGTATTACCACGTTACACTTATTTTAGAAACAGTAAACCGTTGTTGGAGTACAAGCCTACATTCCATTGAAATGACCTCTGTCCAGCCAAGCTGACTAATTTAAGATGAAAATAGTCTTTAAGGTTTTTGTGCATTAGTTTTTTTCCTTCTCTTATGGAGATCGACTGCAAGAGAGCTTCTGTTTCTTCTGAATTACGAACTGGGAAGGAGACTGGTGCTGGCTTTGGTATTTGGCTTGTTTCTGATGAACTCTTGAAAGTATTCAGTGGTGAATATCCTTGAGACAGCTCTGCAATTAAAAGGGGAGGGGGGAAAAAGGTTTTTTGGTTTGTTTCTTTAAGAATTCTCCCTGGTTAGTGTGGCTAGTGGGATGATAGCCGAGGAACCTTCCCAGTATTCAAAGGAAGTTAAACTTGGGCTGAAATCTCCAGAAAAGGTATTTCTGCTGGTAAAGCGGAGGTCTTTGTGGAGTGTTCTAACACCAAGGGAAAGTGAGTGTTGAAGTTTCTTTCCTGATTTCTGGTGCTTCTCTAACCTAACATCTTCTGTTTCAAACCAAGTCAAATGTCAATGGAAAGGGTGTGCTTGGTGGTTAAAAAAGTGAGGAAAAATCCTCTTCCCTTAAAAAAAAAAAAGAAAAGATCTTTTTGATTTTTTCAAGAGCAGAGTAGAAGCAGTGCTTTAGCTGTATACATTATACACAAATCCTTGGCCGTGAAATCCTGGCCGTGAACCTCTGTTTGTTCTGGATGGGTTTAGTCCCTCCAAGACAGCTGTTTGCGCTGAAGGATGAGTCTGTATGCTCCAATGGATTGAAGGGCAGCTTTTCAATTCTTGGAAATGCTTTCTTGGATTTCAAAGAACTGGCCTGCTCTCTTTATTCCTTTTTTTTTTTCCCCTTGGTTTTACACTCGAGACATGCTTCATTTCCAAAACAAAAAGTGTTTTTTATGAACGTGCAACCATTGCTCTCCTACTGCCAATGTGTATATTTGCAATGCAGGGAAAGAAAGGTTGTTTATCTTGCCTATTTGTGTTAGGATGTGTTGTCTACGTGCATATTCTCAACAATGGATTTGCAGGGCATGCTCTGTCCTGTTCGCAGCCTCGGGTGGGCATGCGAGTGGGTGGCTGTTGCCGAAACGGAATTTCGATGGGCTCAACGCACCCTGAATGCAAGCAGTGCTGCCACAGCTTGATCAGCAGTCACAAGTAAATCGCCTTTCTCTTACCAGGTGCGGTTGAAGCAAAGGTGTAACTACCCTGTTTGATGGAGAAATGAAGGCACTGTTGACATTTAGCAGCTTGGGGGGTTGGAGGGTGGATTTTTGTTAAACAAGCCATTGGAAAGGCCATGTGAGCTGATCTAAATACAAAGATTTTTGGTCATGTGCAGTTCTGCTTCATGATCTGCATTCCCACCCCAAAGTTGGCATCCATTATATCTTCTTTTCAATTTCTAGCCCTCAAAGGTTCCTTCAAAGAACTCTTGATTCTTGAGTAGTAGTTGTGAGAAGTAAAAGTTGCATTATTTGTGTAGAAACAACAACCAGACATCTCAAACTAGGTAAACTAGGTTATTGCCAAACTTGCATCACACCTGGATTGTTACACAGGTTTGTTTTCTTGCAATTTTGTAGGATTAGCCAACTAAAAGATACTCTAGATAGAATTAATATTAAAACTTTGGCAGTCAGCTCTGTCCTTACTTCCAGAGTTAGAGAGGAGCATGGTTAGAAGTCTTTGACAAAGATACAACATCCATGGTTCTTTTAACTTGTTCATCATTAAGATGACTTTTCCTCTCTTTTCTAAGCAGCATCTCTCAAGATACTGGCTTCTTTAATGTTGACATTTTGAAAACTCATAAAGCTGAAGAAAAAAGGAACAACATCATTGACTAAGGATAAGGACATATCTAACCTGATGGACTCAAAGTTAGAAGTCAAGGGGCATCCTTTGGCTTTGTCCCATGCTATATCAGAGGAAAAAGCCCACAGCAAATTCATCAGCTTCCCTACCCACCTACAGAATCGTATCTTCTTCAGGTAGAAAGCATGGGTGCAACGTTGGAAGAACTCTGATCACAACCAGGTCCCGGATCTTCCCTTTTTAGAAGGGCTAAATCACATTCAGCCAAGACATCATTAAAGCAGCTAAATAAACTGCATTACTGTGTTAGTATGTGCTTCTTCCTTTTTCCCATTTATTTTGCCTATTCAGTCCGCACCCTGTTTTTACCCTCCCAAGCCATTTGCAATTTCATTGTCTTACTCTGTCCTACAGTGTCTGTGTTGTCTGGTGGGTCTTGCAGTGTTCTCTTCCGTCCACATTTGTCTGCATTAAGTCCGTGGATTTTTGCTGGCATTTCTGTACTATGGATTGTTGCTGTGTTTCATCCAGCACTATAGGAGACCTGAGTGTTTTGTCAGTTCATGGTGGTGGAATGGGAAGAGTCCCTGTCGCAAAGGTCTGTGGCTCAACTGATATCCTAGTTAGGCATACATTTCTCCTGGCAGCAGTGCCAGCTTCCTTCCCATTGCTTTCTTAAGCTTCCACCTTAGCTGCGCTAGCACAGGTGTTTGTGACCTTTTGGCAAGCTCAGTCCAAGTCCAAGTGGATCATTCTTTCGGTGGTGTTTCTAACCCAGATCAGCTCTGCAGTCCTGTTAGCTGCATCATCCTGCAGACAGACCCAGCTGAGAAGGCTGTAGGACGAAAGGAAATGCCTGTTGGTGCTGGCACTGCTCGGGTCTGCAGAGTTACTGCACCACCAGGGAACAGGCTGTTAAAGCTTTTTGTGAGCATCCTTCATCATCCACTGCAGCATTCCTGGTCTCCAACCATACATCGAGAAGGATATTACCTCTCTGGAGGGAATTAGAGGCATATCCGTCAAGCTTCAGTCCATGAGACTTGCTTCTAGCCAGGGTTCCACCCCTTCCGTCTTCCTCTCTGTCCTTCAAGCCTTTTCCCCCTTTTATAACCCACCTTATTTTGACCTGATATCTGGACAAAATATAGTGGATACTGTGCTTAGTCTGGAGCAGAGCTGGTCTGTGTGATACTGATCCCGATGGACTACCAGGGTGCTGCTGCCAGGTAGCCAGAAATTGAACATGTGGCTTCCCAGCGGCTGGATGGGCCGGATACATTCCACCTAAACCAAGCAGGTATCTTGGAGGGTTATAGGGGATTTGGCATGCTGCAGGGCTGTTCTGATCTAACCTAATCTATCTACTGCTGCCTGTAAAGGAGATTGCTAATGTGATACACGTAGATTTTATCTGGTAGGTTTCTCTTTTAAAATAGGTTCGTATGATAATGTGGTACGGGCCTAGCAGGTCGGCCACACTAAAAGTCCTTTCATATTCAGTGGAAAGAGCCTGTGAACACCAGCAGGACTGAAAACCATGCCAGTTGAGGATTTTTTGATTGGTAGAAGTCTGCTGCATGCAGCAAGGGCTACACATCTGAATCTAGTTGCCATATATATACAGTAATACATGTGCTTAGAGCCACAGGAACCTTCTGACATAGTAGAATTGGACTGGAGCGAGTGCACTACTTCCTAACATCAATTACATCTGTGGAGAAATAAACAAAATCCCTCCTGATGTAGCAAAGGAGCTAGAAAATGAGTACCATTTACCATTTTCTCTTCTTCTTCTCTGCTGTACACCTACCTGCATTGCACCAGATGACAAGACAGAGTTGTATTTTTAATTGCTATGAACTTTGCTTCTGAGAACTTGAAAAAAATATGAAGAACACAGCTACAGACCTGCAAATGGAAGCAGCATAAAAAATAAGGTATACGAGTAATAATCAAACTAATTGTAACAGACAAAACCACCTTTGGTCTTTAGAGTGCCTGCTTTACTTGTGGATACTCTGGATGTCCTTGGATGAAAGAGACATGCAAAACAATGCTTTAAAGACAGTAGAAATAGCCCTTTGACATTTTACCTGAAATACCTGGGTATACAGATGGCCTTCAAGTCAACAGCACTTCGTGGGTTGGAATTGAACTACACAGGGCTGGATCCAAGGAACCTCCCAGATTTCACAAGTACAACTGAGGATAGGAGATGGTGAGTTCTGGATGCTAAGCTTCCAGAAAACTGAACTTGGCATCAACATTTATTTATTTACATTTATTTAGGAAGCTGTACCAGCATGCAGTAGGATCAGAAGAGTGTTAATTCAGTCAAGGGCACTGGAAAGCACGGTTCTACCAGCTCTGCGCCCAGAGGTCTCCCGTCATTTGGCACTTGGGATGAGTGATCTGTGTTTTGTGGGACGTGTTTGTGGGATCAGTGCAAGAGAGAGAGAGAAAAAAAAAAGCAACGTGACAATGTTTAAAAACAGGGATGTGGGCTTTGCTGTTCAAATGTTGGACAAGCATCATCAGAGGGGGTGATGCTTGGTCAAACCTTGGTGTTGCGAAGGCATTCTGGAGTTTTATAGAAATTTTAAAAGTAACTTGCAGCAGAGCTTTGTCATTTACTTTTGTTCAGCTCTTCATTTAAGCTCCCCATATAAATCGCTCATCAGAAATGATAATACTTGATATATAAATAGCATTTGACATATTTCGAGAGCCTCACAAACATTAACACTGTGTCCCTGTGTAGGAGGTGCTGCCTAAAGACTTTTTCTAGTGCAGGAGACTTTCTCCTTCCTGCTAAATAGGGAAATCAGGTTTGTAGTCGCACTGGGAGTACATTATTCCAACTTCAATTTATTCATAGTAGCACATCAGCTTGGTTAATTTACAAGCAAGCAATTCATTTTCACTCATTTGCAGGAGCACAGGATGATATTGATGCATACCGCAAGAGCCGAGGTTATCATCCTGTGCCGTTCAGCCTTCCTCTGGCCTGTCTTGAATTTTTCAACAGCTTCCTAACTATACTGTATTGTAAATTCTATTTTTGGACACTTTTTCCTTCTAACAGAGGACAAATATGAATCCGTTTTGCGAGTTAGCTGTGTTGAATACGAGGGTTCTTTGAATAAATAAAGGAGGAATAAACCTTAGTGCTGCCCAGTTTGCTAGCTGTAGGAAGAGCTTTTTTTGCCTCCCCTCTGGGCTAAAGGTAAGGAAGAGGTGACCTATCAACTATTATTGGTAGGAAATTCCTCTAAGGGCTTCCCATTCTCTTCTGCTCAGCTGTACCAGCCTATTTTTTGTTTGGGATGTAAATGTCAGCTCCGCAAACCTAATTAAAGGCGATGCGATTACAGTAAACAGCATTCAGCTTGCGTTCGGTCGTGTGACTTCATTGCGGTTGTCCCGTGTTTAGATGAGAGTGACAACAGACAGGTGAAAATTTCTGTCAGGAGGTTATGTCCATGCAGGTACCCTGCTTACACCCAGATAAAATCCTATTTAGATGTGGGTGTCTGCTGGGGTGCAGCTCTCCCACCGGCATTTCTAGCTGGGATGGGTTTGGGGCAGTAAGTTCGTTATCAAGGTTGAAACTTTTGGTTTTCCTTACCCGTTTGTTTTTTCACTCAAGAAGGCACCTGAGGAGCTTCCTGAGCTAAAAAGCTGTCAAGCCTGGAGAGACTTCAGATTTCTTTGGCAGTGCTTCCACTTCAAAGACTGTTGGAACATAGCCCAGCGGGGTGTTCAGTCCCTATTGTGCGGTGCTCAAGCAGTTAAATTATTTGTCTGGGAACTGCTGATTAAGCATTCTGGTCCGGTCCTGCGAAGAACACCAGGCGTGCTTCTGGCAAGGCAGAGAAGCCGTCACCCGTCCTGCAGCGATGGCAGCAGCTTTGTTTGGCACCCCAGCACCTCCGCCCGGCCTGGGGAGGCTGCCCATGACCCGAGGAGGCTCGACGTGGTGTTTGAAACTCTACATGGTTCAAATTCACCTTCCCCGATACGTTAATAAAGAAGTAAATAAGCAAATGGATGTTTTACTTGAGAGGTTTCCCCTGCTGACTGGCCGTAGGCACTTTAAGCAGCTTGACCACCATGTTGCCTTACTTCTGCTTTTTGATTCTGGCTGTGGCAGAATGAGCTCTCTGGGATTTCCTAAACCAAAAAGAAGAAGAAACCTGCGTGTTTGTTGCACATAAAGCATCACTTCTTCCTTTCTGGGTATACATTGCAGTTCCTAGCTTATATTTTCAAACACTTGACCCCTTTGCACCAATACTGCCATCTCCTTAGCATTCAGTCGTCAACTTTTTCTTGAGTTGCAATGTGGTCTCTTGCTATTTACTTTTGTAGTGTGGAACTAACTGCTTCTCCAGAGGGGTTATTGTGCCCTCCTGAAATAAATAATAAAAATCTATGTGTGTTTTTATATTGATTCAGTGATAGGTTTAGAATTGTCCAACCTTAATGATAATGTAAAAGGAATAGAGGTTTGAAAATCTCACCTGCTTTTGATAGGAATGAAGATAGCTGGCTTCCTCGCTCCTTTTGAAATCTCAGCCTGAAAATTAGAGGCTCTTAAATGTCCAGGCTGATTCTTTCCTGAGATGCTCATGGTTTCAGCTGCCTTACGCATCAGCGTTCTTGGTTGTTCGTGGTCATAGAAAAATGATTTTTTTTTTCTTTATGAAGTCATTTCTTATATATACAGCAGTATAGCTGTCTGTTAAGAACATGCACGCCCATTTTCACCATGAACTGACAGCATCCAGAGACGTGGGAAGGGTTGGCTTTCCAGAACCAAACCCTGCGTGCTACATCCTTTATTCACGCAGCGTTCAGTAAGCGAGGAAAATGAATGAATCTCTTCTGGCTGCACGCGTATGGAAAAGCTGGCGGTGTGCCCTTCAGGGGAAAGCACGCCTGCCAAAATATTAGGCTTCACTGACTAAGCAGAGACAGTCCTCTGGGTGAAGAAGAGGTTAAATTACAAGTTCCTCTCTTTGTCACTTCTGAGGGTGCTGGGTTGTTGTGTGTTTCCCTGGATACTGGCAACTCTTCTGCAGTATTTGCTCCCTTACACAAAGACCCATAAATAGAGGCAAGAAACAAACTTAACCGTTTTGTACCCTGTGGTCAGTACCTTTAATTCAGCTCTAAACCCGTCCGCTGTCTGGGTAATAGATCTTTGCAGCCGGTTGGTGAAGGGTGGAGGAAGTTAGCAGCCTTAAGGGGAGACTGGACAAGGAATTGGAAGAGTCTCATTGAAGGCTGATGAATGACACAAGGCTTGGCTCAGGAAATCCTCGGGATAAAAATAGTCAGAGGCTGGCAGAGTGCTTTGGGCAGCATCTATGTGCTTGTCTGGTGTTGCCTCTTCCCTGGGCATCCAGCCCTGGCCGCTGTGGTTCTTCCTTCGTTGGTTTTACCAGCCTGTAGGGAGATCATTTTCGTTTGTGTTGGACGTTTGTCCCAGCAGGTTGGCTCCTGGCTGCTGGACTCAGCTCCTGCTGCTTTGTCGGCGTGGTGCTGCCAGCAGGTAGCGGCCGCTCCGAGAGCTTGACTTGCCCAGCATGTTCTGAAGCATCCTTCCCATAGGATAAAGTTCTCCACAAGCATCTCACATACTTCGCAGTTTGTGTCCATCCTTCTGCAAGCATCGGCCTCGTAATCCACTCGGCGGTGAGGATTTGGCAGCTCCTGGCCAGGAAGACCGGGGTTTGGAGGCACCGCTGGTACCGAGGAGGATGCTGAGGGTGCTGCTGCTGCTGGAGAAAGGGTGCTGGGCTCGTGACACTGCTTCTAACTCACTCTAAACTTAACACAGTTTCTTTCCTTCTTGTAGGCTTTAAACAGTTTAATTTTGCATTTCACTGTGCACTCTGTTGCTGTAGGAAGATCTTTCCAAGGGTGCAATTTGATAAGATGTGCGAGCACGCTCACCGAAAGCATGATTCCACTCCTACACGTAGCAACTTCCCCCTCCGTTCAGATAGAGTACTTTAATATTTTTTGCTGTTTTCTGCATGCTTAATTTGCAGAATCGAGGTCTTAAACGATTTATTTGGGATATAAACTCATAACTTTGGGAAAACAATGCCATGGTGTAGCAAACTTTTGCTTAAGCAGCTCCAACAGCTCGCATCTGGCTCCTGCAAGACTTCCTGTTGCCTACATGTTGATGAAATTCTGTGCAAGACTCAGCAGCTTGTGTCTGTACCTGCGTGTTTGCGCATACACGCACGCACACACGAGCGTTTTCAGTAGGATGCATCCGGCTCATTACAGGGTCAGCAGCAGAGGACGATGATTTCCTGAAAGCAGCGCCTGGGAGCAGCGATAGCCCGTGCTCCTGCTGAGCTGGGAACTCAGCCCTGGCAGGGCTCTGCTGCCTGGCAGGGACACGTTTTACCTTCCAGCAGGCTGCGAGGCAGCCACTTTGGTCTCCTGCTGACTTTCTAATCTGGCTAAGAGCAGGACAGCCCGGCACACGGCACTTGAGAGGTTGCAAATCCATGCTCTGTTAACACGTTTGAATTTTAGTTACCGCGTGTCAAACCTTTCATTTGGGAAGGAAAGAGGCAATCTGTTGGGTGCTTTTTGCACGGGTCCTTTCTCTGGCAGGAGATCCTCAAATTCGGAAGGTTACCTCGGGACCAACAAGTAGCGTGTTTATTTTGTTTGAGAGTCTTCAGTAATTGTCAGTTCCCTCATTTTGTATGAGATCTGTGCTGAAGCTCAGGAACAAAGTGAGCGGGGGGCAGCGAAATCAAGGGGCTGTGACCTGCTAAATCCTGCCTGCTCAGGCACTAAGCAGTGTGAAAATCTAACGTCATTTTCCAGAAGTAGACAGATTTTTTAAAGGCTGATGATGTTTTTTCTTGGACAAATAAATTTCACTTTCATCCACAAATCTGCTTTTTATAGTTTGGTTTTTGTTATTTTATTTTACATAGAGGGAACTGTGGCTTAATTCTGATAAGATTCACAGAAACCTTTTTATGCAGTGATTTCTGAAACTATGCCAGTAAAGTTTCAGAAACTGTAAATGTTTTATCTAAAACAGGAGCTTAAAATGTTTACTGTTTTTAATAAAGATGGTATCTAATTTATATATTGCTTAGTATTTTGTATAGTGTATGACATGGTTACATTTTAAAGCCTTACTGTAGGATTTTTTAAAATATATATTTGTTTTGCATGTTACAGCTTGTAAGGAGTGTATGTTTCTCTGTTTCAGGGCATAATTCAGAAGATTGTGGACAGTCACAAAGTGAAAAACGTGGCCTGCTACGGGTTGCGGCTCAGCCATCTGCAGTCTGAGGAGGTTCACTGGCTACACCTGGACATGGGGGTGTCCAACGTGAGAGAGAAATTTGAACTAGCTCACCCTCCAGAAGAATGGAAGTAAGGCCATAAATCTGTTTAGTGTCAAAATCAAGTCCTATGAGTGTTTGCCTTGTCATAAAAGTCGGCTCTATAATGTGCTTTATTAAGGACGATCCTCTTCTGGTGGAACAGGATAAAATACTTTTCACATATAAATCTGTAAGTGGTAAAGAATGGTTTTTGTTGTTGGAAGGGGTTTCCTGCAAACAGAGAACAGATAGGTCTAACCTGGGATTTAGAGGAGGCGTAAAATAGGAGCAGAAATCTCAGACATCCGTCCTGAAAGTCTGCAAAACTTGTGATACATCTCGTGAGCCCCATCTCACGTTTTGTCATCCTTAAAGTTTTAGTACAAGTGTTATCTGTGATGTAAGCATATCTCTAAAATAGAAAAGGAGAGATCTTGATACATAAATAAAAAAAATATATAAAATATTGGCATTTACTAGGTTATTGCAGGGGTCTTGTGCATGTTTTTCTCCATGTTTTATGTTTATAACCACGATTTGTGCAAAACTTGCTGTTATTTTGAAGGCTGCAATTATTGTCTTCTGCAGAATTGTCGTAAATAGTCTATATTTAATTTCTTGCAAATGGAATTAGCGTCATATACCAGCAGATGTCACAGTTTATAAATTCTCTTTAGTGTCCTGTCTTCCATATATCAAATAAATCAGAAATGTTTAAAACTTTGGGTGTCAGAAACGTAGCATGTTCTCTTCTATGCACGTTACATTTCATTGTTTCTGGGACATGCATCAATATTTATCCTTCTTTACCGCACAATAAATTTTTCGTTGATAATACTGTGAAATCACAGCTTGGGAAGTAAGGGATTCCTGAATCCCTTCCCTGATAGTCACGCTGCGTGTAAGATGTGAATTATTTATGCTGTTTGAAATTTCTTAAATAGTGTACAAGTGCCAGCTCCATTTTTATTACGTGGTGCAACTCACGTGGTACACGTTGCAGAACAGAGTTAATCAGTTTTCAAAGCAAAGGTAAATGATTGTTTTGAAGCTTGTGGAAGGGAATTGGATAAAATACTCATGAAAGAGCTATGATAAGACGTAAATTATTCAATACCTTTCCAGGGAGTCATTTTATGTTTCATCGAATACATGCAGCTGACATACCTTTGAAACCTGTGGAGATTTGCTGTGCATAATCAAAACGTTGCTGTCATATTTGTAATACCATAAACCAGAGTGTTTAAGATCATATGACAGTACTTGTAAAAATATTTAGATTAGTTAAGGGAGAGAAGTCTTGGGATAGGTCTTAAATGAAAAGCTTTCTATAGTGTTAATAACCAAATAACTGCCTCTCGTGTGATTTTTTTTTAATTATCTAAATTTAAAGGGCTGTATATTCATTGCTCAGAAATAAGATCTCAGATGTTCTCCTGGACTGATCCAGATATTAGAAGTTGTACTGTTTGTCAGTAGGACGTACGCAAGTTTTCCAGAATAAAATCCATCTCCCGTGTAGGCATCTTTTGTCTCGTCCTGCACTGTTTATAGTCCTGCAGAGGATGGGTTAGTGATGGGGAACAACAGGGCTGTGGCTCCGGCTCAGATGACACAGCTGTAGATAGAGCTTAGGAAGAGTAAATAACAGTGGACATCAGGGCAACGAGGTCGCCCAAAATTCTGTCATTTCAAATTCTCTTCCCTCTTCCTATGGCAAGCAGCTCAGCTGCAGGAGCACACACAATTTAGCTTTGCCAGACTGCCAGGGATAACCTCAATTACGTGGCAAAAGATGAGCAGGAAATCATTGCTTACTGCAAGTCTTTTTTTTTTTCCCCACCCTCATGTTTGCCTTTACATACTCCTTTGACTTCTCCTAGCTGCTAAAAAAAGGTTTGTATTTTGCACGAGATAGCAAATGTTGAGCTATCTTGTGGTTAAAAAAAATAATCAGTAGAGACCTGATACTTCAGTTTTTCCTACAAAGATTGGCACTAAAATTCAGATAGAAGCTGTGTATTAACTGCACCTTCACTTTAGGAATATTCGTGCTAGCTAACTGTATCAGACAAAATATCCTTTTCCCTTTTGTTTTAATCTCTGGAAATGAAGATAACTCCTCCTAGCATCAGAAAATTCCAAATGTATCTCAGTCCTGGTGCCAAAAAGTCTTCAGCGTTATAATTATTGGAACCGCGTGCTTATTTGTTTGTGATAACTTTTTGGGAAATAAATATTCTGGAGTCTGCTTTATGTCAGTTTGGGCAATACCGCCTTATCTCGGAGATGTCCAAGGTTTAGCTCTACAGAAGCATTTGTAAAATTTGGGCATGATTTCATGCAGTTGCTTTAGAATAACTGTGGTCGTCCAGATGCAGCCTGAGAGTTTTGTTCATTACTGAATTCCACCAACACTGCTGCTGGTAGGTTTATCTTAGCCTAGCATAAATTGTTAATTCTTCATTAAGCGTTTGGTTGTGTGAAGCCCTGTACACCTGCGTGTGCAAGACGATCCCAGATGACAAGAGGAATACAAACAAAATCCCAGTGCTCTTTTATGGGAAGGCAATAAAGACCGGAGTGTCTTTGATTTATTTGCTTCAGGTTTCCTCTCCGTGTTTATGCCAGCAAGGCAGACCTGGGCGTGCATTAAACTCACTTTTTAATGAAGAAATTCCCCTTCACTTGTAGTATTATTTTAATGATTCGATGTTGCAAAGGGCATGAGGGTAAGAGATGAAAGAAGCTTCCTCCCTTAACTGTCATTTTTATCCTTGTACAGCGAGGTGAAGTAGGATTACCAGGATGCAGGACTCTTAAACCACAGCATCAGCCCTGATCATTTTTGATCAGACTCAGCAAACACAGCAGCAATCCTTCCTGTCTCTTACAAATGGTACGTGCCAAAGCACTGTTCCATTTGCTGGCCTTTTTTGTCCCAAAAAGGGGAAAATCAAAAAAGGTTCATGTAACAAATGGTATCTCTTGGAACAGGTGTGTTCCTCCTGGGGTAGGGCTCTTCCAGTTCCGTAGGTGTGTGGGTAAAATCGCTCGTGCTTCGTCTCTAATAGGTAAAAGACCCCAAAGGAAGCCCCAGAGTTTAGCAGTCCTATGCTGTAAGTTTTGATAGCTTCCACACAAGCCTTCTGGTAGTGTTTTTAGTGAACTTAAGGGAGGTGAACATTAACTGGCTGACTGGCTCAGCGAGCAGATCGGTTTAGTGAGAAGGGACCTGGCATCCTCTTCAGCTGGCTGTGTTTCAAAGAGTAAATTTACAGGATATTGAAAATCAAGCCCATCCTTGAGCTGGCCTTTGGAAATCAGGTTCTTCGTTCCCGTAAGTGTAGTTAGAGATTGGTTTATAAATAGGTAATGAAGGTCACTACTGCTATCCCAGCCCAGTTTTTTTACTTTGCTCGATTTTCTTGTGAGATCCTATTGCAAAAAGCAATACGTTTCATGGCTCCTCAGTGAAGCAGGCAGGTCTCTGTAAATAGGAAATGCTGCTTTTCCTGTATTGTCTTATCTCTTTACAAGGGTGGCTGAATCTTGGAGGTTTGAGGTAAGTTGCGTATCCATCTCTTCAGGCCTGAGTGACGTCTGATTTCTGCTTGCAGGACTGAAAAATAGGAGAAGAGGTGTAGGGTGACCAACGGTGTTTAGCCAGTGTTTGTTCTTTGTACTTTGGAAGACCAAATAAAGGGTTCTTTTCATTTATGTGGTGTGAAAATTCAACGCCATCTTCAGAATCTGTCATTAAATAAGATGTCTGAAACGCACATGTTGAATCCTAATGCTTCCAGGATGTAGAAGGTCCCCTTGGTGAGGCTCTTGTGGCAGAAGACATCCCAGTGGTGGGCTGATGTTAGTGCTCTCAACAGAGCAGGGGAAGAAAAATAGGATGAAAAAGCTCATGGGGCAAGGTATAAACCCAGGGAGATCACATACGGATTACCGTCACAAGCAAAACGGGCTTGACGTGGGGGAAGTTCATTTGAATTTTTTGCCAGTTGAAAAGAGAGTAGGATGGATCCTTCCTCTTCACACGTGGCCCTGCTCCATTCGTAGGTTTGTACCCACGACAAGTGACCTCTGTTTGGAAGATACTGAATTTTCTTTAGCTGATTTTGCTTTTTTTTTTTTTTTTTTTTGGTTTGATATTTCTATTCTTTTATGCAAAGCAAATACCCACGAGTTGCACATCAGCCTTCGCTACGTATTTGCAAGTCCCTAGTACGAAATAATCCTAACAGTAGTAAAATAGGTAGCGGACTTTGTAATAACATCCAGCGATCTGCTTAAATTCAGCCTCAATGGGAAAGGCTGTCAGAGTGCTTTAGGGGTGAAAGGAATGAGCATAATGAAGCTGCTTTTAATTAACCAGGAAGTTGTGCAATGTGGATAACCCTGCTGCATTCAGGTATCAGGTCACTCCACTTTCCTTTTTTCGGAGGCTGGATCTTCCCTTTTGAATGCTCTTTTCCTGCTTCTTGCCTCCTGTAATGAGGCTTGGGAGGCGATGCCGAGGAGAGGAGCTCAGAAACAGCAAAAGCAAGCGCTGAGAATAGGAGGAGAAAGTGCACCTGAGAAACGAGGAGGAACAATAAGGATGGCTTTCAGAGCACAGTGGTGTTGATATTAAAATGTAGAAGGACAACTAAGTCATACTGGGTTACAGAACAAAGAAAAAGGTGCAAATGGGTCTTTTTTTTATAGATTTGTTCCATTTCAATCTCTGCAGTGGTGTTCAGTGATGAATTTGAGCGGATAGAGGGTGATGAATTTGAGGTGGTGATTGGGAGCGCTCCGCTTTTCTGCTTCTGGGTCGTGTGTGCCTGCTGCCTTCTCTACATGGCACTTAAACACCCAGAGGTACAATTTGCCTTATAGTTAAAATTTCAGTGAATAGCTAGGTATCCTCTATGTATCATGAAATGGACAAACTCTCAAAAAATGACTCATTAAATGTGACTTTTGAGTCTTTCTCTGACTTCTGCCTGGTGGTGTCCTCCATCTCTTTTATATCCTATGGCCTGAAGATTGTTTTCCATGCACAAGACGACTTGCTGTGCTGTGGAAAACCCTTCATTCTAAATATTCCTCGTTTGTATCCAGTGTGTGCGTGTTTCCAGTTTCTAAATATTTTCCTTAGTTTGACTTCTAACCAGACAAGGTATTTCCAGTGATTGCAAAGCAAAGAAGAACCCTGCAGCTTCTCATTGCAGTCTGTTGTGTGGGACTCCTTGTAGCCCCATATAAACCCTGGTCATGGGCATCCCAATTACTTGCCTAAAAGAAAGTAGAGGGATGCTTGCCCTACAGGGACGAGTACGTTTATTGTCAGGGTTTCATGGCAGGAATGCAGTATGTGTCAAACATCATTAGCTCTTGCCTCAGGACGAGCAATAATGCTAAATTTAGGATTTAGAAATAGAAGTTGAGGCTTTGAGAAGGGATAGAAATTTGGTATATCGCGAATCAAGGGGAAATCTGAATGTCACCCATTATGCACTGTTAGCTTGTACATGACTGCCATGTTGCAAACCACTTCATTCCACTTTTGCTGCATCTTAATGATGAAGTACCAAGCAGGAAACCTTTTTCCAGGTAAATCCCTTCAAAACCTGTGGCACAATTCAGAGGTGAATATTGCAGCACTGGATCCGAGAAAGAGCTGAGCCGTTTTCCCTCAGCACGCCCTTGTTTTGTCTGTAGGATGTGGGGTCTGTGCGTGGAGAATCACGCTGCTGATAACCAGAGAGAAATTCTCTTGTAGGGGTTGTGCCATTGGTTACGGCTGGTGACCTGCTGTCATCACCTCTCTGGGTTCACCCTTCCCATGGATCTGGTCCTGATCATGTTTCCACTGAGTCCTGATGCTTTAGTCCCCCCTGAAGCTTTGGGAAGGCAAGGCACCAGGGTTTTAGGTTTGCTTCCATACAAAGGTCCCGTAGAAGGGTCCTTACAAAATGTTGGGTACTGAGTGCCTTTGGTTTAGTTTTCTGAGTGGTCAAAAGAGACAATTTCCCTTAGTTTATTTTGATTTTATCTTCGTTTTGCACAACCTTTGAAGACTGTCTTTAATTGTGAGGAACTCCTGATGATTGCTCATCTCACCAGTTCAACTCTCTCTTGCTTTTCAGGTATGAACTGCGAATTCGGTATTTGCCAAAAGGATTTCTAAACCAGTTCACTGAGGACAAACCGACTTTAAATTTTTTCTATCAGCAGGTACGTTTAGTTCTGCTACTTTCTATTTTGCTGGCATCAGTTTGGGAAATTCTTGCGTTGTGTACGTGGATAATGTATTGTTGCAGAAACATAAATTGGTAAAAATCTAAGGTTTTATATATAAATCAGAAGGAACCAACAATGGCATCTTTCCCTCTTTGAAGAGATGAGGAATATTTTCTGGTTATTCTGCAGGTGTTGTCTTAACTCAGATTAAATGTACTGTTGTTCAGATGGCTTTCTATTTTTACCACTTTATTAAATTGCCAAGTTTCTTTATTTTTCTGCAAGTGTAAATAAGCAGGTAATTTTACTACAACCGTAGAATGTTTTTTTCCATCACATTTTTTTTTCTTGATTTGAGTATCCTTTTACAGTCTGTATTCTTGATTAGTAAAACTGCATAATAGTAAAACTTCTATAAATTAAGTCTCTAAATCTTCATTTTATACTGTTAAATATTTTTAATCTGCTTTTAGACTGAGAAGCTCAGAGTAAAACTTCTGTGGGGATATTTTTTAGAGGAATTTGGACTTGAATGTAATAGTATGCCCTAACTTTAAGAATCTGTTCTTCTCTGAAAATTCAAATGTAAAGTTACTGATTTACTACATTAGATGTGTCTTTTCCAGTTTCTGGGTGGTGTGATGTCTGTCTTCATACACTGAAATACTGCCAGTGCTTAACAATTTCTGTTATTAATGGTGGCATTTTTGTGAACTAGATACGTTCCTATGTTATACTTCTAAACAATAGTTTATACTACTATATGGAAGATCAGTTTTAATCTAAATCATTTAAGAGGTGTCATTTTATGAGACTCCTTATGAGACATTATGTCGTAATAGAGACAGAATAAGGTAGGACTGAGAGGCAGGAGAATGGGGTATCTGCCAGGTTCAGAAATATCCCAATCTTAGGTCGGTTGCTTGGGACAAGCCATCATTCTTGAGCAACATCACCTAAAATTAGGATATATCTGGAGCTGGGGCAAACCATGGAACTGTCCTGCCCTTGTGAATAGGCAGAATCCTCTTATGTTTGCAGATGAGGAACTAGGAAACGGTAATTCTGATTAATTTTTCTCTTCAAGTTTCTAGAAAGAGGAAAATATAATCAGCCCCTTTGTCCAATCCTTCATCTTAAGTCAGTATAGGGAATTGTCACTAATTGGCATTAATTTCTTAAACATCTGTTACGCTTTATTGTACGCACATATGTTACTGCCTTAGGTGAATGACCTGTAATTTTTTTTTAATGTGTAACAAAATTGATATATGCTGGAGTTGACATCTGAGAAGGCAGTAATTCTTATGCAGTGCTTATCTGGACGTAGCATTCCAGTTTAACCAGTCTGTGTGATATGCTTGGATATCAGTGACTTTTGTGTATTGCCAGGGGTTCTTGCAGAAGCAACAAAATCATGTTCCTTTTTACTTTAGCAGCAAGTGACTTTCTTCATACTGGCTTTAAACATATGTTGGTTTTGTTTTCCATGATGCAAAAGTGGGTGATGAGCTTCAGGATCGTTCCCTGAACTCCATCGTTCGCCTGCTCAACAGGTGGGAAGAGTTCAGGAGAACTCCCTCAGGTTGCTCCCCTTCTCTTTCGGGTGGCTTTTATTGTAGCGTGACAAAACTCACCTGGCTGTCACAGCCCAAATCTGGATAAGAACACACAGTTACGTTTGGTTTTGCCTTTTTTATTTTTTTTAATCACACAATTCATCCCTAGGAAGGGGAGCAGCTATGTCTTTTCAATTCCTTGTGGTGTACTTACTTTTTTTCCTTTGTACATAGAGATTTGTTTCGGTTGCAAACAGTGGTACCGCGAGCCTGCAGCTTCTCATGCGTGCCTCACAGGACTGTTTCTTTCAAGCAAGGAGTTGAAAGTGCCAGAGGGGTACTTGTAAACAAAGATGCTTTTACTAAATTTGGAGAAATCATTATAAACAGGTACAAATATCTGAAAATAACAGGAAGGCGTATGAAGCTGTGCAGGAACCGATATGCAAAGATGACAGACAGCTGTATGTATCTGATGATGCCCTGAATTTCAGTTCTGCCAATTACCAAATGAAAATCAGGGGTTCTTGTCTCCTTACTCTGCATAGCACACAATTTTTTTTCTCTTCCCTTTTCTTCTTCATGTTATCATGAGATACTTCAAAATCCAGTTCTTCAAAAGTCACTGTTCTTCCTTCTGGGGTCCTGCAAGGTATTTGGGTCTCTATTGTCATGGAAATCAAGTGTGTAACTTTGAAAGCTATCAAACTCTGTCCCTGGCTCTGTTTTGCTCCATAATTCTCACTTGGCTTCTTGCTAAATCAGGACAGTTACTTCTATCTGGTAAGGTAACCCCACTGACTTAGGAAAAGAATGCAGGAAAAGGTTTTGAGCAAAAACACTGCAGCATAAAACAGATCTAAACCGGGGAGGGACGTGGAAAGAATTCTTCACTTTGTCTCTAATTGTCATTCCCACTACATTTTAGCATTTTTTTCTGCTAGCCACAGCTCACCCTTCACAATCAGACATTGTGTCATCAGACACAGCGTGTTGTGCATAGGCAAGAACAAAGCACATATAAATTATATATGCGTGCACAGATATCAGGAGGTTTCAGCACAGAATTTACTACGTTAAACGTAATGAATGTAGGGTCCAGTTAGAGAATTAAGAAAAAATAAAAACCAAAGTAATAGTTTTAAGATTCAAATGGATGTAAAAGTTGAACAAGTTCTTGCCATGCAAGTTTTAAATGAAGAAAAAGAGATTTGGAGGACCAGATGCTGCCCGTGACTAAATCTTTGTTTTTGAGACGTGGCTGAGGACCTGTTACTGTCTTGATAACATCTAAACACATGTTGTCTGGCTGATTAAAAATGTACAAGATCAAACTAAAAAGGTCATGGAGAAGGAAAATAAAGCTGGTGGCTTCTGACACCTATGAAAAGTCCATGGATTTTAGAAGTCATGCAGTTATTTTCTTGAGTTTTAACTGCAGAGCAGCGATATCATTGCAAACCTGGAATTTTGGGCAAGACCGAGTCCTCAAGTGATCCCCCATCTTTCACAAAAGCCCAGAACATTAGTAAAGATGACAGAATGTTACCTTAATTGCTGTCAGAAGATGCAGTTTATTCATACAGTTGAACCAAACCACAGTGACCAGGCTGTTGAACTGCGAACTGGCACGCATTTGCAGCCCCACATGCATGACTACTCCCATTCACTTCGATGCGTGCCTGTATAAATTGATGCAAGCATTTAAGTTTTTCAGCTTGTACTTCATATGTGAAATCTTTTTTGTTTCTTGCGTTTGACTATACTGAGGATGCTGTGACCTTTATTTGCATTACCTATTCTTTATTGCCAGGAGTCGAACAAACCAAGACCCTGCAAGCGGAGCCGTTTGCAGTCAGTGGCAGTCACTTTGCCAGCTGCAGTGGGCGTAATCGGTCCTAATTGGAAGTATAAAAGCAGGGCACTTAATGAGACCTTTCACAAGAGTGCCCCTGTTCTGCAAGCTGTACAGCAAAGGATTCAAATCAATACGTTGGGGGGGAAATGCTGCGACTTGTTGGTAATGTCAGAGTTAGTCATACTAATATCGATAGCGTGCGCTTTTGCACAAGCATCTGCGTTTCAGGCTGAGTCTGGGGATGCTGGAGAGTGATGCTCAGGTCGGATTTGTGCTTGAATTTTCTCTTTTTTTCTGTTTTTTTGATGGTCTGTTCTGAAGGCAGCAAAGGTAGCGGAGGACAGGTCTGCAGAGGTCTTTCTCTTTCATGAAGTAGAAGCACATTTAGCTGGTGACGTTGCATTGACGGTGTCGTTCCCTTGCACCCAACTGCTTGCAATTTCAGGCAAATCAGGCAAATCGCATCCCACCCAGTGGTGTTTGAATTGAGAGATTTAAGTTTTCAAAAATTAGGAAATGCCATTTTTAAGGTTGACCACGCAGTCTGCAGATGCTGTATTTGCTTTATGCGCAGGTCTTCAGTTGTGTCCTGTCGTGTTGGATACCCAAATCCGAAACAGGCTGAAGTCCAAACCCACCCCGAACCCTTTAAACAGCAAGTACGCAGGATTGCTAATGAAAACTACTGCAAATGAATTCTTACCACTAATATTTTTTTCTATTAACTGGTATTGTAAAACTCAAAAGGATAAATTCAACTATTTTTTATGATTTTTTATGTACTGATTGTAAAGAAGACTTCAGATGAAACAGAGTATAAAAGGAGAATTAAAAACTGGAATTTTTTTCAAGTCAGGAAAATTATACTTCACACTTTTCTTGTTCTTTTTGGAGCATTTCAATTTCCTTTAAAAAAAAAAAAGTGTTGGTTGGGATTCGTTGCAAGTGTCTTCCTCTCCCTCTGGTCCAGTGATAACGCTGCTGGGAGGTGGAATAAAGGGTACAGGCTTAATAGCTGAATGAGGACCGAAAACCGTGTCTCACATCAAGATAGAATACAGATTTTTAAAACATTCATATAATTAAAATCAGACGTAAGCTACTTGAACCGCCTGCCTTTGATTGTGGGACAAGAGCCTGCCCACGTTTATCCTTGAATAACATGTTAGGCCACAGTAATTGGAGCTGGTTTATCCCTTGATGAAAAGGGAATAAGCATCTGGATGAGAGTGGGGGGTAACCAGCTCTTGAGCATCAGCTGTACCGTTATTGCCGTCCCTGTGCTTCCAACAGAAGATTTGTAACTTTTGGGGGGGGTTCGATCTTAAAGAACAAGAAAAAGTCTTTTTTATCAATGTCCATTTTTTCTCTGTGCTGTCTTTTTTTAGCTCGTGGCATGGAAGTGTCCATTTATCTGAGAAAGGAGACCGTAGGACTGGTTTTGGTTTTGCTTTTTTACATGAGGCAAACTTTATGTAATGCACAAGAGGAGGAATTGCAAGCAGAAGGAGGGTGAGCTCGAAGTTAGGGCAGCTACATGATGCCCTGGAGAGACAGAGCTGAATTCTGTTTCACTTGGCAATTACAGTGCAGGTTTGTTTTCATAAGAAATGGTATCCCTTCTTTCAAAAAAAAGAAAGGAAAAGTGCTGGTAGTTTTCTGGTTTAAAACAAAAACTTCTGTACTACAAAGAAAAATGAGACAGTTTCTTGTGGGCAATGGGATTTTTTTGTTCTGTTGCTGCAGTATTTGTGAAGGTAAAGTTACCGATTAAAATACATTTCCTTAAATGAAATTTCCTTAAATGAAAATTCTCTCTTATTTTATTCTAGAGAAATATATGCAAATAAAATACCATTTTTATAATGCTGTCCCCCAACATTTTGGGGGAAACGTAAGAAATTTTTAAGTCAGGACAATTGCTATAATAACGATTAAAGTTTTATAAGGCTTTGGTGCATGAGATATAATTTGAAGTGCAGGCTGGGAATTAGACTCTTTAACCTAATTAAATACCAGCATCTCTTATACTGTAATAAAAATAGGGGAGACCTAAAGCAAATTACTTTGATAGTAAAAGCTTTGTAGAGAGTCAAGGACATACGACGAAAGGCTTGTGTTGTTCCTTATATTAGCAGCCTGTTGGAAATAAAATAAAATCCTTCAAGAAGAGTTAATGGTTGACACACAAAACTGTGCCCTAAGGCGGAATGCTAATAAATGTAAGAATTGCAGCTGCTTAGAAAGTGAAAAGATAAATCTAACTGAACATCACCTGTCTGCTCTTTACAGCTTGTAAAAGTAATTATAAGCGAGGTACCCTTTACAGGGGTCGGTTTCTTGAAATTGCCAAAATTCACAATTCCTCATAAAGTACTCATTTTTTTTCCCTATAACGGTTGATTTACAGCCTTGTAACTACGCTGATGTTCTTGCAGGTCTTGCTGTTTGTACGGTTGTGCTTCTGTATCTTCCAAATGTTGTGTCAAACGTCTGCTTTCTGTTAGCAGGGCCGTATGCCAGGAATGTGAAACATGCTTGTGTTCCTAAATCCTTCTTCACTAGTCGAGCGCAGCCTGAAGAAAAGGACTTCTTTGATTTTAAACTTCCACCTGTCAACAGAAGTAGAGAAAATAGTGCTTGTGGGCTTGCTTTTGGTCGTATGTGAGTGGCTGTTAACCTGAGGCCATAAATTGAAAATAGCGCAGATTTTCACGTATTGGTGCGTGCGTACATCTTTCTGGGTGTCCTGAACGAAATGTTATTGTGATTAGCGGATTATGGTGTATATAACATCCATCAGACAACCAAAATGTAAATCGCATTGATCCTTGGACTCGTTTGATCTGGAAAAGCAAAGTCATGTGTCGGAGGGGAGGAGTATAAAATTAGCTGTTAGCAAGGCATGCTTAGTAGGCTGAGTGCTATATGGCTCCCAAGTGTATAGTCCTACTTTATCGAAGATCTCCGAGCAGCAGTGGATATTGCGGTGACATCTGGAGATCAGCCCTCTCTGACAGAAGGGATCATTTTTAGCCATTCTGTCCCAAACAATGCCTCGTCAGAAGTTGATTTTTTTTTTCTCCGTACCTCTAATGCCCTTATTATTAACATAGGAGCTTCCAAAATTAGTTAGAGATGTCAAAGATCACCTCTAGATAATATAGAGACTGTGACCTTGGAAGATGAAGAGGAGGAGCAGCTGAGGGCAGATGGCAAATGACTGTTATCCCGATACCGAATCTGTGCTTTTAGCTCCACGAGAAAAGGTTGAAGCCTTAATTTTCCCTAATGTAGCCTTAGTTTCTATAATAAGTCTAATATTATCAGATGGGTAAATAGGGGTAGAGAGCTCCCACATATGCCTTTTCCTCCTGTGTGCATTTTAAAGTCTACCATTACAATTATTAAGGAGGCTCCTAAAATACTGATGACATTAGAAGCCTGCTTTGGGTTTTTGTGCATATGGTACTTCATTCAAAGCAGATGAGGCACAAATCTTCAAGGGTTAATTTTGCAAAAGATTTCTGAAGCTGTAGCAGTGTGGGTTGGGGCCTTACTCTCTCAAGGCAAAGTCATATCTCAGTTTGATTATTTTGACTCTGTAGTGCAGAGCCATCTCCTTTTGCAGCATTGTGATTATAAACAATTACGGAGTGGGACATTTCCACATTCATCTAATGCTTTATCTCTCCCAGGATGTGCTACAGCTTTTTGGCAGTCTATTTAACGCTGCACAGCAGATTACAACCAAAAACACAGAATATTTGAGATGATTATTTCTGGTAGGAAGAGCTGTGACATGGATTGTGGTGGACTTAGGTTGGCTACCTGCAGTAAGTAGGAAATGAAATGCAATCTGAACGTGAACACCGAGTAACTTGGTTAATTTTTAATGCCAGGTTTCAGGGAAAAGAAATGTGCTATGTGCTTCACTCATTGTCTTGGGCGCATAACTAGCTGCTGAAGATGAGCTTTGCAGACTGATGCCTTGAGGTATTCTGGACTCAAACACCTTTCAGAAACTTAAAACCTTTAAACCCACGAGCTAGAAAACACCTAAGCTGTTAAAAAGAAGAAGAAAGAATTATTGTAAGTAGAGGAAGAGAAGGAGGAGAGTTGTGTTTGTTAATACAGATATCACTAACCAACCACCGGTACTAATTTCTGAATGTAAAACAAAAACACCAGCTGAAAATCTGTGGACAGAACACATTGCCTAAGGAGAAAGTGGTGTAATTTAATTTTTGTCTTCCACGCTTCATTAAACTACTCTAATGACAACTCCTGTGCTGCTTACTAAATGGGAGTACAGAAGACAATTGGTTTCTTCGTTTATCTACATTTTTGTGTTGTGGTGGTGATTTTTTTGGTTATGCTTTTAACTCTTCAGAAGGTCTTTTGCCACTGAAGTGCTGTTTAAATACAGTTTATAAAACAGTACCCCCAAAAAACATATATATATAAATAAAATTTAAAACCTAAGTTGTAAAAGTAGGTCACAGACAATGAAAGTATAGCAAGAGAAATAGATTGCTTAATTTTAAACTGTCCTGAAAAATTGGTGATTATCCTGTGGGAAATTCCTTGCTAACATTAAATGAGATGGGAGAGCCAGCGCAGAGACTAATTATTGGTATTTGCTTGCTTCTAGCCAGCTTTTGATAGCATTGTAACTAAAGAATATTCACAGTATTTATACCTGAAAACAAAACTCAATAGGAAGTTTGATAATTGTATTCAACAGTGTTTGTTTTTTTTTTAGGATATAAACAAAATTTAAACCAAAAAAAATATTTTAAAGACATAACAAGTAGGCTTTTATTTAATCTCTAAACTCCTGGAAAGAGTTCAGTACTCAGTTCAGAATGGTTTTACTCTTGTTCCTAATAAAGAAATTCAAATCCCACATGGTGTTTTTATGAACTGCACTGGCAGGATGGCTTGTCAGCCTGAGTGAACGTTTTTCTGAAATACTGCAGCTGCATCAAAAAACTCGTGTGCAGAAAAATGAAGCAGATGGCTTTTGAAAGTAGCAGCTGGTATATAAAATACAAGGCCCATGATAGATTCCTTCTTAGATCATGTGTGCTAGCACAGGGCTATTCTCGAATTTCTCTGTCTTCACAGACATGGGCTTTCCCCTGTCTCCAATTTTTGTTTTAAATTGTACCAGCTGGAACCATTCATAGCTAGCCATTGATATAGCTAGCAAAGTGCCAATTATTTCCTAGTAAATTTTGAGAAGTTTACAAGTTACACCATCAGTAATTTGTCCATTCATGTAAAAGAACAAATATTTTAAAAGTCTGACATCAGAAATGAAACTGGTCCAGCGAAACCGGGCTTTTTGTTTGCGTGCCTGTCTTCCTCGTGGAAGAAGCTTATTAGTTCGTGGTTCAGTGTTCAGCTCCTTTTTTATGATTTCACACTATCTTTGAACTTTTATTGTTGAAAAGACTTAGAAACCTAACAGATAACTGTGTTCTTGCCAGCCAGTGAAGAATATTGATGAAAAAAATACATTGCAGAGAACAGAAGGTAAATATTGGCGAGAAAATAAACTTAATTAAAAAAATGGGGGAATTCTAGCTGACTATCAGAACTTGAACATGTCAAATATATTGTGGTTTAGGATTATGTTGGACTTTGACATTCTTGTTTGTTTTAAATGTTACTGCCCTTTCTAACCACTTATTCATTGAATAGGCAGCGTACGTTGCGTGGGTTCTCAGTTTTGTTCGACCTTTTATTTTATCAGGGCCTGTAAAAGACTTTTTTCCTACCTCTGAGAAGTGCATTTCTGCTTCACATTGGTGGTTTTCACATATTTCATCCCTTCATTGCAGTAGACTGTAGTTGTTATGACCAAGAGCTTAAGAACAAGCATGAAGCATAGGTTGTGCTTAAATTCTTACTCATCAGCCTGTGAGTGGGCAAATACAGGTATAGTTATGTTAATGCTCGGATTGTAGTACTCATCTAGAAGTGTGAAGTAGTCTGAATTTCCTTTACACTACGTGATCCTTTACACCTGAAGTATACACCTGCTTGCCCATAAATCTGATTTAAACTTATTGGAACATTTTCAAACAAAGCCAAGGGAAGAGGTGGTTAAAGTTGACAACACAATTTGTAGCAAGAAATTCTTTTTTTCTTCAGCCTCCTTTAAAATTTGTTTTCCAGTAGAGTTTCCTTCGCCAGGTCAGATAAGCACAGTCTGCTAGAATGCAAAATGTACGTGGAGACACGATTGTGTTACAGGCAGCATAAACAAAATCAATTCATGCCAGCTTAGCAGGAGTGCTTTAAAGGCTTCATTGGGTTGGTAGAAGTTGGTATGGGTTGTTGCTTTGCTTTTTCGTTTTTGGCTGGTTGGCTTTTTGAGTGGCTTTTTCAAAATCAGGTCTGTGAGACATATTTATATAAATTAGTATTCTCTTCCGATCTAGGTAAATTAAGTAACGTAAACTAGGTAAATTAAATACCGTACTAGGCATTTTTCTGATTTAGCCTTTGGAGAGATCCCATGTGGAGTCATTAAAATGGGGAAGAGAGCAACAACAGTGAGACTTCATATCCTTGAATATTATGTAGGTCTTGGTGCATACTCTTCAGTCCTCCTCCAGGAGGATATATCTGAACTTCTAAGCCGTAAGTAGAGGTCTGCACGTGCCTAGGAGGAGGGCAGTGCTGAGGGGGAACATGATTTTGGATATAACCCTATCTCCAAGGACCACAGATCAGGAGTCATCTTCCCACTTAATGTACATCTGACTTGGTAATAACCAGGAAAAACTAGTCAAGTTCTTCCAATGTGTCAGGAGTTCAATTTTTGTGGGTTTTAGATGTATTTTAGGCTTTCTGCTCTTAAGAATAAACCCCTTTTTCTCTTAAAAAAACAAACAAAAAACAATACAAAACCACTCATATCTCTCATTTAACTCTGTTAACAACAATAATAAAAGTCATAACTGAGCAAACACAGAAGACTTCTATTAAAAGTATTCAATTGCCTTGTGGCAGCATGCTTAATTGCCATTGAATTATCTCTCGTGTCTCTTCCATTTAATATTTGCTCAGCTCTTTCCTTGATGTTATGCAAAACATGCGGAAACTCTTGCAAAGTTCTTCTCCAGTCTGTGTGTGAGCATTAGTTCATGCATTGATCTCAAAGAGAATAGGCAAGAAAAGGTGATAAGAGAAGTTCTCATTAATATTCTGGGAGCAGAAATAAAATCTGCTTTTCTTTTTTCTTAAACTTACTGAAATTTAAAGAAGAATGCATGCAGTCAGGTTTCTGAAAAAAGCAGAAATTTAATTCCTTCTATCAATTTATTATATTTGCTATCTCTAATAGAACGTTGTTCAATCGAATTAGACCGCAAGATTATGGCCTTAGGCTTTCTGAAGTTTGTATGACTTTGTATACTTGCCAAAGTTTAAAAATAAAAATAAACAGATGAATATGCAGTGCTTTATGATAATCAAGTGGCGGCTCTTCATTTTTATGAGAGGATGTCATGACTGATTTTGTGAATGCTGACATTGGTCACTTGTGGAAATTGGAGAGGTGGTTTTTTTCTGTGTTTTCATGTCCATTTGCATGTAGATGAAGGCATTTTTATTCTACTCTTCCAGTTGAATACTGGGGTGGCTTTGACAGACTTGAAACTCCGTATCACCAAAGAACTTCAGAAAAAAAACACATACAGAAAACCTTCAGGCAAGAGTCTCTTTTGGGCTGAAATGTGAGGATATGGGAATATTCTTGATTTACTCCACCTTTGTGAAATATCCGTGTTTGTCCATCTCTTCCAGACTGGGATGTGCAAAACAAAAAACCTCCTTTTTTCTGCTTGTCACACTAACAAAATTATGCAGTCAAGTAGGCAAATATCTGGCTGCCTATTAGAATATGGTTAAAATGCCTCACTTTTGTCTTGCAAATAAGCTGAGGATTTTCACAATGCTTATTTTTTCTTCCAAATTGTCGAGATCAGGAGGGCTTCTAAATTATTTTTGTTGAGTTCTGGTGTTTGTAGTTGCAGAGTTGGGCAGGGAAAACATGACTGGAATTTGTGAAAGCTCCCAAGCCAGAGGGCAAGGGGAAAGAAAACCCAAACGTTAAGTGTTTGGTTAATGTTGCTTGTTTATTTATGGACTACTAGTTACTTGAGACTAGCAGCATTTTTAAATTTGTTTGTATGAAACTGAAGATGTTCTTAAACTGTTTAGCTTAACAAATGAATTATTTCAGTACTGGGATCCACCAGGCAATGAGCTGTGAAGATAAACAAATAAAAATTTGATCATCGTATATTCTAGTAGCCTCAAATTAGCATCGGGTCTGCAAGGGGAAATTTTATATGGCAGTGTTGAGAAAATGGTTTGCCACAGGCAGGCCCTTTGTGGTGTGAATGCCTCGAGGAAGGGGTAGATAACAGCGCTGTGAAATCTGCTGGTGATGCAAAGTTGTTGAAATGGTTCAAAAATCGAAGTGTATTTCAACAAAATAATTAAAGGTAAGTGAGTTAGCCGATGGATGGTTGATTTGGGTGGATGTAAGGCAGACTAGGTGAGGGATTTTGTGAACAGGTATGGTAGCTTCTTCAGGGAAGTAATTTGGACTATACATAAAGGTGAATGCTTAGAAAAGGTAGGAGATTGAAATGAAAGGTTGTATTTAAAGTGCCATTAAAGTTCATTAAACCTCGTTATGGATGATACAAACGAGAAGTAAGTTGGTTATAGCTCCTTTTAACTTGATTCATTTCTGGAATACAGGCATCCATATAGGAACTGAACTCACTTAGAGTTCACCTCTTCATTTTGTCTCTTATTTTTCTTATATCCCCATGCAGACCTGCAAACAGGGAGTACCAGCCTGCTGTTTGCCATCTGTGTGTACTGCAGAGGCTGGTTATGGTAATAACACAGGAGTCTGAAAATTATATTCTCTATTTAAATGGCCTGAGCTTGTGCCTGACAGTTTTAGTGTAGGACTGGATTCATATCCCTACTGATGAACAGAAGTTCTAATTTAATTTTCTGTTTAGTTACATTGTGCTGTTTGCAGAGACATCTAGATGGTACTTCTGATTTAAAGTCGAACAAAACGTTGGAAATGGAATTTTCCCACAGAGGAATATTACACCATTGCAAACAGGTGCAATTCTGCAGTAGAATGATGAGTGAATGTAGATACTAGCCAAGAGAAGTACTGCTCAAAATGTCTTCTTTTTTTTGTCATTTACACACTTCTTCCTGCTTTGGCACTTCATGATGCTGAGCAGTACGGGCTGGTGAGAAGTGCCCAAATTTCTTGATTTCCAAATACCTTGGAGATGCCTAAAGGCTTTCTAATAATTTTGAAAGGCCTGGAGCTGATGGAGAGAGTCCAGCAAAGGGCCATGAGGATGATGAAGGGACAAGAGCATCTCTCCTGTGAGCAGAGGCTGAGAGCTGGGACTGCTCAGCCTAGATGAAGAGAAGGCTCAGGGGGATTTTACCAGCATATTTAAGAAATACTTTTTTTACAATGAGGACAATCTCATCTAGGCTTCCTTCTCCCATAGAAGGTTGGATGTGATGGTCTTTGGAGGTCCCTTCCAGGACTTCCAGGTCCTTTCCAGGGTTCTTTAAATGCCTGAAGCAAGGGTGCAAAGAGAATGGAGCCAGGCTCTTTAAATTCCTTCTGCAGAAAATATCTGCAGTGTCTTTCAATTGAATGGAATATATCCACCCTATAAATATAAATAAGTAGATGGTAACATGACCCATGTTGTAGATGGTATCTGTGGTCATATAACTGACCGTTCTTTCTAATTAATGGGGTTTTTTTGTACATGACTTCGCAAATTAGATGTTTCTTCCATTTGAGCAATGTCTGTTTACTTGGCTAACACGTAGGACTCTTTGCACGGAAACGTTCATGCCTTTGAATGAAAATACAGAATCAAAACATCTCGACTTCCCGGAAGAGGCTTCTCTCTCCGAGTTTGTATCACTTTCAGCCATTGTATTTATCAGATATATGCAGTCTGTGGTTTTTGGGTGCTGGGGTTTTTTAACCTCTAATCAGATAAATCTTGGTAAATGTTACCAGAAAAACTCGAACAGGAATCAAATACAAGAGGGTTTTGTTTTGTTTTACTGTAAACTTGACGAAGAAAGAAATAGTCATTAATTCTACATATCTTGTGTATTACTACCATGGGAGCACAAAACGACGATTGTATTTCCATGTGTGTATATGTTTTGCAAACTACATAATGCTGAAGGGCACTTAGTCAAGTCTTTGACTTTTCCTTCCTAATTGTCAACTCGAATATGTTAGAATTGAATTAAGGATTAAAAACTTATTATTTTGTCAACATATTGAGTCCCAACGTGAGAAGCTTTTTCCTGATATTGCAGCTTTTGTAATAAACCACGTAGGGGTGAGAATGTAGTTATCATATTCCTTCTTCACCATCTTTCAGTAATAAATCAAAAATGTTCGTGCACTATATATCTAGGAAAGTCTCCTGCATTTGTTGCATTTTAGTCTCGGGCTGGATCCAGCTGTTACGCTGATGGGGGGACTGCTGCATGCTAATATTTTACTGGGCAGATGCTGCCTGGAGATGACCTCCAGCTGTTGAATCTGCTGCTGGATTTCCATATCTTTTAATCTATGAATTTCATAGTGGTAGCAGTTTGAAATAGTTTTTCTTACAACTTGGAATCACTCAAAAAACATTGCATGAAGTGTATTTCTTTCGCAGTGTATAATCTCTTCTTTGATCTGCAATTGTCATATTTATGGTAATTCAGGACTTTCTGCAACAAGAGGCTTTAGGATCATAATATCAAGTTTATGATCTCATGAGATAGAGCATAATGTGAGCTATAAAAAAAAAGGTATGCTTCTGTAAAGATGTTACAGGTGAAAAAAGGTCTGTTGCGTGGAAGATGAGGTTTGCAGAGTTAAGTTCTTCAGCACTAGTTCTGTTCCCTCTCTCTGTCCTTTTTATTAATAACTGTACAAAAAACTTATTGCAGTGTTGTGAAAGTACTACCCCAAAAGTACTCTTGCTACCTCTGCTGATGTTGGTAAATGAAACAAGTCTAGGACATGTGGTGAGGCTTTGACCCACCGTAGTCCATCCTGTTGAGCACTTGGTGTGCTCCGTGGCACAGAGGTTGTGCATGGCAATTTATCCCACTTCTCAACTGTCCCCAACTCACCTGGGGACGCTGTGTGCCCCCAGTGCTCCAAATGCACTGGTTTGGCCCAACCATCCTCTTCAGGAGCGAAGACGATGGCCAAACATAGCATTTGGTTTCAGTGTTGGAGCACACTCCTGGCGTGTTTGCTTTCCTACTGCAGATGGCACCCATCTATTTACGCTTGTGTCTTCTTCTTTTTGCTAGTTCAAACATTATTTCAAGTCAATATGGAATATGATTTTCACATGCCACTATTTTTACTTACAGCTATTTTTATTTTCACAGCAGTGCATGGATATTTATATGTTTTATGCACCTATGAAATTAAAAACTGTTAACCAAAATGGTTCAAGAGTAGAGCACACATTCACGTATCTTGAATGCAGGGGTGACCATGTGCTCAGCTCCTTTGAAGATTTTCATTTAATTTAATAAAGCATAAGTGATATTGATGTCGATTATTTTTTTACCAAGTTCATTGCAGTTGAAATAAGTTTCTTACAAAAGTGCGGCTCATTTGCAGATAATATAAATATGGCTTCTTTTTGTGCACTGTAAATAAAGACTCCAAAAAGTTAAACCTAAGATATGTTTATCCCAAAGATGTTTGGGCAGCATTTTCATCTGTATCAGCACTGAACTGATTTTTCTGTGATACGTACCTGCTTCTTTTGCTGTAGGTGAAAAATGACTATATGTTAGAAATAGCAGATCAAGTGGACCAGGAAATTGCTTTGAAACTAGGTTGCCTTGAAATCAGGTAAGCTGATAATTTCATCTATTATTCAACATGTTTCTGGTAGAATATATACATTAATTTTGAAACTGTTTGTAGTTCATAGATCTCTGGCTAATATAGCTGAATAAAACATCATCAGACTTTTTGCTACGAAGTAGCTGGAAAAAAAACTGAGTAGGCCACGTTGTAACCAATTTCTGGTGATCTTTAGATTAAAATTATTTATAAAATTTTAATTACCTCTTGATATTGCCTTCTTGGGATGATTTTTTCATCTGAATAATGCAAAAACCTGTAGAGGACAGTGATGTACATTAAAATAAAAATGCAACCATGGTTTTATTTAGCAAAAAGTCTTGTCATTGTGCTTCTATAAATAAGAATAAATATATAAATCCTACAGCTAAATAATGTTTAAGATAAATGCTGCTACCTTTCCTCTCTGCATTTACTCAGTTTTAATGTGCTGTTTTCAAATGATTAAATCTTAGGGATTTTTTTTGGGGGGGTTGGGGGGGGGGGCGGGTTCTTGTCAACTGTATAGACAGCTGGAAAATAAAGATAAGTTTATCAGATTAGTAGATCCTTGAGACAGTTCCCAGCACAACTTTTGAAACTCCTGTTTTTTGTTTTTTTTTTTTTTTGCTAATTTATTAGCAAATAAGAATTTACAGCCTGAAACATTTGCTTTAGTTACACTGTTGTCTCGCACAGGGACACTAGGAAAGTAGTAAAACTGATAAAAAATCAATGGCACATGTAAACTTGTTAGCACTGAATAAGTGTCCTTTGAACAGTAATTTTGCAAAATAAAAAAAAATTTTGGTCTGTGAAATTGCCTGGACACTGTTAGGGAAAACCTGATGTCCTTGCTGTAAGTTTTGCTGGTAGTCCCAGAAAAAACAAATTGTGTACCTGCACATCCTTCCACGCTGACAAAACTACCAGTGCCTTATTTCAAAACGTGCAATGAATATTCTAATCCACGATTATCTTGTCAGCCAGATCCCGCTTTCCATGGCTCTCTTGGTAGCATGCGGTGGTTCTTCAGCACGTTTTCACCTCGGTGAGGCATTTCTAGTAGATGACTACTAAGACTTTATTTTAAGTGTTAGTGGCCCCCTTTGTCAGTGAAAACAACGCTCCCAGCCCTCTCCCTACAACAGCCACTCATTCTCACATTTTTTTTATTTTTTGAGCTGGTGATTTGAGCATCTCTGGATTGAAACTGTTGGCTCTTATCGTTGGCCACTTCCTCTGGTTCTTCTCCCCATTATGTGCCCAGACACAAGTGCTGTTGAAAAGGAAGGAGATACTGGGAGAGGTGGAAAGGAGCTGCTGAAGGAGAGCTTAAATTGCTTCTTTTGGTAGTTAGGCTTCGTCAAAGTGGTTCTGAAAATGCAGTGCTGGTATTGTCCCATGCAATGTTCCTTGCCTGAAATTATTTTGTCAAAAAAAAAATATCTGTTGTATTGAGGTAGGTTAATAAGGTACTAACACTTATATTTGAATTCATTCTGCCAATGGTTTCTAATGGTAAGTCTCTGAAAGATTTGACTATGTTGGTATTGTAGTTTTAGGTTGGGTTTTGCAATAATTATTGCTTTCAAATATTCTTCCTGACTTCAGGAGATCCTATGGAGAGATGAGAGGCAATGCATTAGAAAAGAAGTCCAACTATGAAGTGTTAGAGTAAGTATTGTGTTCCAGCTGGAGGTTCGAACTGTCTCTTAATCAGATAAATGAAATTCAGGTCCATAAAAGAAAGATTTCATTGTTATTTTTGATTTCATGAAGATTGTTGAGATTTTTGAGTGCATTAAATAAGAAAAAGTTGATGAAACCAACCAAAACATGGAAATAGGAAGAACACGTTCAGCTGGTAGAGGGAAATAGGGTTGGAGTTGTTTAAACTTGATCACGAGGTTTATTATGATTTTTAGTTTTACTAGTGTCTCTGGGATCAACAAGTCTAGTTCTAAAGTGTACTTGTTCCTAAATGATTTTCTGTGCATAGCTGCATTCTTCAGTGGTGACTAATCCGTGCTAAAGTTTGAATTACCTAAAATGCTTGAGGTATCATTTTTTCCTTTTATTTGCTAAGTATGTGAACTTGCTGAATTGTAGTTAACAAGTTGATTATTATACGTATCACAAATTTTAAGATGACCAAGAAGCATCTTTATACTAAAAGATTTTGGAGGATTAATCATGGCGTATTTGATTCAGTCCAAAAAAATCTAAATTCCTTAAAGTTTTAGGGTTTGAAGATAGATTTTATTTGTGTTAGTTTAGTGGAACTGTGTTTCATACATGCGTAGCCCTGTGAGATCTTCAATTATCTTTGTGAAAGTACGTTCTACAGCATAGCATAAAATTTGGATAAAAGTTTGGTGTAGCAATGAAGTCTGTATTTTTATTATGTTTTTAATAAAACAACTCTGCTGACCTGTAGAGGTGTGAAATTAAGAGTATTTTGGAGTATCAGTATTTTCTTCACAATGAATATTTATAAGGTATTTTGAGGAATATTTATAAGGTATTTTGAGGAAACCATATAGTTTTAATGGGTAAAGATAAGTTGGGAATTGCCTGTTTGTTAGGCTGCAACAATAACACTCTCCTCAGATGCTCCACTCGAAAGTTTCCCATCTTCAGAATTTTACTGCAGATGGACCATGCTGCATGTGCATACTGTGACAGGAGGTTGTTCTGTATAATTAATGTTCCCAGTTGGCTGTACTGAACGCACAGCCAGGATTTTCTAGGTCCCCTCGTGTAACATTGCGTCTTGGGGTTATTGTGAGCAAATTGATGAGACCTAAACTTCCAAAAGTGGCCTCTGAGTTTGAATGCTACCAAATCTGGAAGATATAGTTGAGTATTTTAGACGAAGAGCAGAGCTCCCATACTGGCTTTTTTGACCCTGCTTAGATTTGTTTGTGGTTGGAATCTGTGAATTAGTCTTTAGAAGTAGATATTCCAGATTGAGCATAATAGAGACAGCTTCAGTTTAAAAACCCAACTGTTTTCAATCTTTTTAAATGGAAAACAGTTATTCTTCTGTTAAATCAGAAGGATAAATTGAATTTTATATAATGCTCCTCTATTTGTGCAGCCATTCTGAAGTTCTGCTTTTGTTTGAAATTTTTTTTTTGAAGGACTTCATTTTTTTGTCATAGTTGCCAGTAGAAATGTGCTGAGTGAGGGAACTCATAACAAAATGAGAAAGGGCTGAGATGAACAGTATGAACAGTTAGACAAGGCTAAAATGCTATACAAAAGTATACGAAAGTACTGTGGCCTGAAGAAGGTTCTGATCATGTCATCCTCCTGTGAAATAGAGTATGTGACTTGCAGTACTTGCAGTATATATATATATATATATATATATATATATATACATATATTTCAGCAAGAACTTGAGAATATTTAGACAGTTATTTGGCAACTCGTGAAGTACAGATGTTAGTAATGAGGTTAATAACTTGGGAAGCAATGAGACAAAGGAAACAAGGGTTATAACAGATGACACAAGTTTTAATTAAGAATTACAACAGGTAAGAGCTCCTGTAGGACTCAGTATGGGGCTGCTTCCATTTTAACAATGACTTGTCTCTTTCAATGCATGTTTTTTCCAAACAATAACTCTTTTGGTAGGTTTTAACATAATCACTGCTGTGAAATACAGGAAGAAAATGAAGCAAAACCATGATGTGCAAAATGTAAAAGCTTAATCCCATGAAAAAAAAGAAATGTTGAATTGTGCACTTCAGGATTTTATTTTATTTTTTCACATTGTTTGAAACAAAGTGTGTTTTGTATGGGATTCAGCTGGGAGAGACAGAGGATAAAAGCATCTTAAAGTGGCTGTAGATAATTATAAGGTTGTGAGAGTGTGCAAAAAGTGCTAGTGATCCCCAAAATGTACCCATTTGATCTTATCACCTTAATTAGCCTATAAAGGTTTTCTTATACAATTAATATTTATTTCTCAAGTGAGGCTTTTTGTTTCTTTCCTTTTTTTTGCTAGTTTTAGTACATCATGAGGCACTTAACCAGCTGAGTGCAATTTTTAAATAGCACTTTTTTGCATTTGGTGTGATTGCTTCTTGCCTGTCTTTGTCAGATGTCTATTTGATGTATATTCATCTTTGATCAAATTTTCATACAAGACCAAATCTGGATAGGAAATGGTAGATAGAATCAAACTGTTAAGTAGCCTTTAATAGTTGGGCCTTCATGTAATGAAAGAAAAATTTTTTCATAATAAATGTGAAGCCTGTTACCATAGAGCAGGGATAATTACAAGTATACAAATGGGAGCTATATGAAGAAACAGCTGCATCCACAATTTTGTAAAGAGCATGTTAAAGTCTATTATGTTAATCTAACATTACTTTTTTGATGTAACTTTAATTGAGATGAAAAATAAAAATGAAGATATGTCCTGCCTAGAGCTGCTTATCAGTATACGACAAGCGGTATCATCTATTTGTAGTTGGTATTTTATTAATCCTATTGAAGTTTATACATGAAAAAAAAATAAATGCATTTAAGTCCACAAGTAGGATGGAGTAGATGGGGTTAAACACAAAGCTGGTAAAAATGTATGAACTGGGATCTCACTGCTAATTATTTCTTACTGGCAATCAGAAAATAGATGTTGGAGTTCTTAATATGGAGGACTGATTTGTTGTGGTTTATCCCCATATAGTGCAGCTGAGGAGGGAGAGGAAAGAGTTTGTAGGATTGTTTAAAGAGCTGTTTGTGTGCTCCGGTTTATAATGCTTCTCTTATGTATAGGTACCCATCGTTTGTTGTTGACCCTGGCATTAAATCTCTGTCCTCCTTATGTTAAATTCTCCTACAGTAAATAAATTTGCAGTCTAACCTAGAATACTTTATTAACAAATTTAAGTAAGAGTTGTGTTTCGTTGTATTCTGCATAAGAATTTCTTCCAAATTTGTTGCATACAGACCTTACAAACTACACCTCCTTTTAACAGCCAGCTGAATCAGAATGTCACAGCCAGGTGTTGTAGTATTGTTAAGATGAGTAATACAGGAGAGATGTAGGGTGCTCAATTTTTGAAAACACCATTTCTCTCTAAAATGCTTAATGTTAAACTAATATATTCCTTGTCAAAATGTCTTTGCATGTTATTTAGATGGTAATGGTGTGTTAGACTTAGTTAACTGTGTGGGATGATAAACCGCATATCATTTGCATTTGAGAAGAAATGCATCAAAGGAATTAACATTTATGAAAGTTTTATCATCTTTCAGCTTACTGTCATTGCACAGATGCCAGTGTTCACTGCTGTGCGTGAACATTCTGCTCCTCTTGGTTGAGGATGTTTTTAGTACGTTTTGTAGAATTCTGTACTAGTCTTTAGAGAGCTTTAAAAATACCCTGTTTTATTATTTTGAGTAAGCTTTTTATATTGACTTTAATTTTGGCTTTTTTCTTGTGCCGTTAGGCAGCAGTGAATATATACTATATTTCTCAAGCTGGCTAACAGCTTTGCCAAATGTAAAAATTCCAGTTGCATGTCTGTTTCTGCAAAGCATGCAGTCACAGAAAGCTATCATACTCATTTCAGAAGTAGAATACAGTCTTTGTTTAAAAAAGCTTGCAATCTTTTGATCAACATTTAATTTTTTATTTTATTTTTTTAAAAGTTGTCACTAATACCTTTGAGAGGCAAGGATTTAAGTCCTTTTCCTATTTACATTTTTTTTTCTTTCAATTTTTCCTTTTTGTCATGCGAATTTCCTGCTAATGTGTGTACTACTAGTATGTGGTCATGCAGCATTTGATGTATCTGGCCAAATAATGATCCCCTTAACACTAACACCACTGGCATCTAAGCTACTGTTTAATTGTAGTGATACACATATATGTTAAACATAAGGTAGGTGCAGCACACCTAAGCCACAAAAATACTCAATCCTTATGGATGACTGTGAGCCTCTTTGTAAGTGATGTAATTTGGTTGCTTGATGTAATTTAGTTTGCAGAAGCCAAGCTCATAGATTTAGGATCCTGACATACGGATGCAAGAAGTGAGATTATTTGCAATAAAAAGCTGGAAATTCTAACATTAGATGCTCAATATGAGGAAAAAGTGACAGTAGAAATTAAAAAATGTAAATTACGTTATATATGGGTAAAATAGTAGTGGAAAGACTGTCAGCATGCCTACTGAGCTGATAGCACGAGAGGTCCTCTCCTTTATGTTGCATCTCCTACTTAATTCCAATAGCTGTCTGTTAGAATTCGTCATTTTTGTATTACCCGCTTCTCAGCTGATGAAGCTGTAAGACTATTTTTTCAATATTCGTTGAATTAATCTAATGTACAATTAACAGTTTTTATTACCAAAACTTCTCTGCGCCTGAGCCAACATATCAAGTGATACGCTTTCCACATCAGGTACCTGTTTTAAATATGTAATCCTTTTGAGTTTAAAGTAGACAATGCTGCTAATTCCGCACTTGCTGTAGAGTGGCTAAGGTTAGCATATTACTGGTACGGTGTTTGTGATGCTGAGATTGTCAAGGACTTTACTATGAAAATCATTTACTATTTTACATTGCATGCACTAGTTTAAAAAAAAAAAAAAAAAAAAGACCCTGAGAAACAGCAATACAGTATCTGATATTTTATTTTGTTATAATGTGTGTGTTTTTTTTTGTTTCAGGAAAGATGTTGGTTTAAGACGATTTTTTCCGAAGAGTTTGCTAGATTCAGTGAAGGTAATTTTAATTCCACTCAACTGCATGTTACTTTAAAAAAATAAAAATAAAAAATCTGTTTCAGAAATCTGAAAATTGCATGATTAATTTCACTGTATAGCCGTAGGTGAATTGGTGTGTAGTTGTACTATGTTGCTGAAAAAATATCAAAGCTGTCTATCAGATTGGTAGGGCATATATCCCCATAGTCAGGTATAGGCATGCAACTGGAAGAACTGGTAGTGATTTATGTGGCCCTGCTGAGCTAATGTGAGAGAGGTATGCCTCTACCTCTCTAGCCTGGTGGACAAAAACTCAGAACGAGTCCTCAGATTCCCTGGTAACAAATAACTTACTTTCTGAAAGAGAAATGAGACTTCTGGAGAAGGAGGATGGGGACATTAAAAAAAAAAAGGCATATTTTTAGCGTCAGCTTGATGAACCAAATTCTGCCTTCCTTGCTCAAGACTGTAACCGACTCATTCGAGGAAGATTTCCAGCAATTTCCATTTATGTTAATCCTAGTTGAGACTATAAATGTTAGTCAGATCTCACTTCCATTGAAGTCCATATGTTCCCAGAGTAAAAAATGCAAATTTTTTCCAACATGTTCTGAAAGGTGGGGAGGGGAGGAAATGTTAAGAATGGTCACCATGAAGTCGTACAGCTGTAGCAGTCTTGATATGGTTGCCGTGGTGAAATACATCTGTTGTTCATATATGCAAATATAAATCATAAATTGTTATTTTAGAACTGCTTTTGGTAAGCAGTGATGTTTTTATAGAGGAGTTACTAATAGAATTTAACTTCAGATTTAGAAAGTTTATTCATTGTTAATTAAATGGGAGGATAAACAGCAAAGGTCTGTCATGAAGGGGTTTTGTTTCAAAAGACTTCTGAACATCAGAAACTAATGAAGTCAAGTGGATTTAAGTAATCCCTCTGCATTTAAATTCAAGCAATTATCTGGAGCTGGAGGGAGAAATTGTGGTGAAAGGCTCCAGACCCAAATGAATGAATAACTACCTTGAAAAATGTTATTAGGGAGCCAGAAAACTGACCAACAAAGAAGATTGCTCTTTAGAAATTATGAAATGGAGAAAATAACAGAAAGAAGTAGCAAGAATTTCCAGAAGGTGAAGCTGGGTAGAAACTTGCAAAGACTTGAAAAAATGTTGGAGGTCTGAAGAGAAAAGCAAGGGAAGGAAAAACAGGTCTGCTTTTTAATAAAAATGAAATCCCTATTAAAAACAATTTAGGATGCGTTCAAGTAATTAAATGAGTTACTTTGTGAAGACCAATAGTTTTGAAAAAGAAGGGCAAAGAAGGGCTCCTGATGGCCATGAAATGCAAAAATAAGTGTTTCTCTCTATTAGGGAGGTAGAATTACAGTGTCGTGCAGTGCTAATAAAATTTGTTGATATATATGTTTAGGAAATGCCAGCTACAAAGAAGATATCACCCTATGTATGGGAAAACCAAAAAGCTGAGATAATGAGAATTAAAATATTTAGCATTGCAAAGTATGAGGCGATATACGTTGGTTTAAAAAACACATATTTCAGCTTTATTTGGGGAGCTCCTTAGATAAAGAATTCAGGAGTTTAAAGGCATCTGTCTGATCACAGGGCAGCCGTAAGACACAATGATGTTGTGAAAGCAAGCAAGTGCAGTCCCAGAAGGGTCAAGTGAGGTTTCTCTGGGATGAAACATTAGAGTTAGAATCATAGACTCATATAATCATTGAGGTTGGAAAAGACCTCCAAGATCATCTGGTCCAACCATCCCCCTACCACCAATGTCACCCACTAAACCATGTCCCTAAGCACCACGTCCACCTTTCCTTGAACACCCCCAGGGACGGTGACTCCACCACCTCCCTGAGCAACCCGTCCCAATGCCTGACTGCTCTTTCTGAGAAGAAATGTCTCCTCACTTCTAACCCAAACCTCCCCTGGCACAACTTGAGGCCATTCCCTCTAGTCTTACCACTAGTTACCTGTAAGAAGAGGCCGACCCCCAGCTCCCCTCACCTTCCTTTCAGGGAGTTGCAGAGAGCAATGAGGTCTCCCCTGAGCCTCCTCTTCTCCAGACTAAACAACCCCAGCTCCCTCAGCTGCTCCTCACAGGACTTGTGCTCCAGGCCCTTCACCAGCTTCGTAGCCCTGCTCTGGAGACATTCCAGGGCCATGTCCTTCTCATACTGAGGGGCCCAAAGCTGAACACAGTACTTGAGGTACGGCCTTGCTCTACCTCATATATGCTGCAAATAGTACTGCTTGTTCAAGAAAGAGTAAGTCAGCCTGAATCAAGCACAGAGGTAAAGTTACTGAGTCACCCAGCCTACCATTTTCATTACTTCACTAGGGAAGAGTAATAAACCTTCCTATGTTTAGGGCAGTCAGTAGCCATGCCCTCTGTATCCATCTAGATATATCATGTATGCAGAAACCACAGGGTAAAAATGCTACTTATACTAAACCAACAGTGGGCGGGGGGGATGCATATAAACCAGATTCTTTTTAGTTTGCAAATTTTCTCCCACTCTAGAGCATGCCTTGAGAAATAACAGAGAAAAAAACTGTTCTTATGAAATATTTTAAGAGCAATTGTTTAATGCATTTTCTCTTGAAATGAAGTCATTTGCAGATATTTCTCATAAGTGTCTCTTTTGTTGTGGATTAGGTTTTTTCTAACTGACTTCCTATGTTTACGCTTTATTAATGATCTGAAGTTAAGGTGAAGATTATATGCAAATAGTAAGTCATCTTCATTGACTTAAAAGAACCAAATAAGACGTCCCTTTTTGCCTTGAAGTCAAGATGAAGTAGGACAGTGAATCAAATCACGGGCAGAATAAAGTATCTTTCAACAACTGCATGACTGAAATACTTGGGACAACTTCAATCTAGCAGATTTTTTTTCTTCTTCTTATTATTATTCCTGGTCTTTATCAGGTGTCCAGTTAAGGCTATGGTCTTAAGTTCCCTAATATCAGTTTTCTCTATAAAAAAGGGAGATAACCTCCATTACACAGGAAAAGATAGAGGCACAGGAGGGTCTGGTATTCCTAAGTGCTGGGAGCTCTGGGTGCAGTATGGAGGTGTCCTGACTGCCAGCCACTTTTTAGTCCTGCCCAGCATCCACAGCTTGGCACAGGAATGGTTCAAACAAGAGTTGGTAGAAGGTTTTCATATGCAGACAGGGTAATTTGACAAAATGGCAGATTACTTTGTTCACTTTATGACATAAAACTTATGTGCTGAGCTGAGGTGGTTTTTTTTCAGTCCACATATGCATTGCTCCAAAACTGATCATCCTTTTGTATGTGAATATGCAGCACCATTAGATCGCTGCTATAATGCTCTTTTCTTAAAGCTACTTTTTTAAAAATCTCTAAAAAAATTTAGAATGGTGGATGTTCCTTAAAGGATTCCTAAAAATTAATGCTTAAGCTAACTGGAAATGCTAATGTCAAAAGAAAGTTTGTATATGCGCAGAGCCTGGAGCAGTTTTAGGCAGCGTGAAAGAATGAAGACCCTTAGTGCTGTTATGACAGGAAATTTAGATACGTTTTGGTAGAGGAACAATGGTAATTCCTGTTTTAACCTGAAATGTTGCAAAAATAAACACGGTTTTGCATTTTATTATTTGTGTTAGTTGGAAGATATACTAGAAATAGGTGTTAGCAAAGGTAATTTTTTTAAACATCCCATTCAATCACTTTTGACTCTGTTAAAGCTTTGAAAAGGAAAAAAAAAAAGGAATAGGTTTTGAGATTTTGTCACTGTGCAGTAATGTAAGCAGTGATGAAACCCCAAGTTACTTACTTACATGCTACTTAAATAGCATCCTTATGCTCTTATGATTAGGACAGATGAGGGAAGCTACAGGACTTTTGTTGGTAGTGTTTGGGTGTTTTCTGGTGGATAGTCGGGATGTTTTCATTTGGGATTCCTGATTGATTGTTCCGTTTTGGGGTGTGTTAAAGAGATTGCATCTCAGATTGCTTTTATTGTGATATGGATGGCAGCCTTCCAAGGGATATGTATCACATACAGGCAAATATTTCTCTTTTCGTAAGTCTTTGTTTAGTTACCCATTTTTAAAAAAATGTGGTTGCTTAAAAATCTGCTTGGATCCTCTACATGCTTTGCGGCAGGACATGTGACAGGTGTCTTGCTCCATCTCATTGTCCCAAATGGTGTGGCTATTGGAAGAATTATTTGTACTGCTATTTCAAAGTGTTTGTTTCTGTCCTGGAAAAAGTTACTAGAATGATATGTAAGGGAGTTAAAATATTTTACTTTTCAATTGAAATATTTCTTTTACTTTTATATTAGTTTACTATTTTATTTATTTTTTTAATATGAAAGTCATTTTGCATTTTATCAGACTTCAATAATCCAGTATGTAATGGATAGTCTAAGATATTTGCATGGAGAGATTAAGATTCAGCTACAGCTGAGGTATTCTTACCAGATAAGAGAATGGTGATTTAAATTTAAGACAAATTAGAAGGTGTAGGGTCCTGATGGCAGTGCTTTTCTGTTGGTAGACAGTTAAGATGTTGGGAGAAGTGAGGAATGTAGAAAAAGTAGTTCCTGCAAAGGTTAATGTTTTGTCTTTTGCTGTAATTTAATCAAAATATTATTAGCTAGACATTCCTTCTGTAAAGTATAGCAGAAATAATTTTATTCCCAAGAAAAATTTGTAAGGAAGAACTGTTCTTTATATTTTGAAGTGCTTTTTTTTTTTTTTTTGAGAATTTTCAGGGTATCATTTGAAAAGGATTGTTAATGATACTGAGTAAATGAAACTCTTAAAATGCACCATCACTGACTAGATTTAAAATAATGAATTTTTAAAATTTTCATGCACAGGCCAAAACGCTACGAAAATTAATCCAACAAACATTTCGACAATTTGCCAACCTTAATAGAGAAGAAAGTATTTTGAAATTCTTTGAGATCCTCTCTCCAGTGTATAGATTTGACAAGGAATGCTTCAAATGTGCTCTCGGTGTAAGTAGAAGAATGCAAGTCACCAGAATACATGTTGTAGTTACAAGTTAAATTGGTTTTGCTTAGTTCTTCAATTAAACGCTTGCTTAGTTCATCTTTTGATGTAGAGAAGAGTCCTTGGATTTCATTAACAACAAAATATGTTTATTAATTTTATTTGGAACTTTCTCAGTTGACAGTTAAAAAGCACCATTTATTAGTAGGGTAAGAATTGTACCGTATTAGATGTTGTTATTGGTGATTCATTTGTGAAAGCTGAGCAGTTACTAACTTGGTTTCCTGAGGAAATGAGACTCCTCAGCTTCTTCTGTTTGTAAATTTTCCTCTAATGGCTTTTAATCTCTACCAATTACAAATAAATTTTGCAAAGGGGTCTTAAGTCTGCAAACTTCGTGAAAATAGATACTCAAGTAGAATTTAGAACATGAACGTCAATGTCCATGAGGAGAGAAAAGGAAATAAAGGAAATTTATAGTTCTCGTGTAGACCTAAGATAAAACACATGGCAACTCACTCTGAGTAGGACAGATCCCCAGGAAACTCGTCATCAGGAGTTTTGCTACTTATAGAATTACTTGATTTTAATATATTTTAAAATGTTTGAGGAGTTTGGAAGCTTCTAGAGATTAATTACTAAAAACTGTAAGGATAACTTGGGAGGATAGTGTTCCATTAAACACACTGAAATTTTACTCTTTCTCCTTCGATTCTGAAGTCAAGCTGGATTATTTCAGTGGAGCTGGCAATTGGCCCAGAAGAAGGAATCAGCTACCTTACAGACAAGGGCGCAAATGTAAGTCTACTTCTGCTTTCTTCTCTCATGGCCTGTTGTGAATTGAACTTGACACGAAGAGGAATTGCAACTCTAATCTTCGAAGTAAACTCAAAAGAGCTGGGAAATTCAACATACAAAGCTATTACTCAGATATTAAGTCATGATTTGGGATGGAGGAAACATAGTTAAGTAGAGAGAGCCCTTACCACTGAATTTGTTGTTTTTTTAACCCAGTGAAGTGCTTACTTAAGGAGTTTGAAGCATTTGTGCTCACTTTTTTAACAATGAAACATGTAAATTATTTTAAATTATTTTCTCCTTTCTTCAGGAGGTTGTGTAAGTGAAGAGCTTGTTTATCAGTGTTTAGCATTTGTGCAGTCATTGCTGGCTTATTTGTGTTATTTGTCTTATTTTGTGCTCTTAACAGCCTTGCTATTGCCTGATGTTACAGCATTGCCAGTACACCTTCATGGTGCAAGGAAGAATGTTTGGACAGGTTCTTTATCAAAGTGTCTGGGACATTTACAGTCATGACACAAGTTAAGCATATGTCCAACTTCTGTTGAAAATCATTCAAAGGTAGTGAAAAGATTTAGAGATCAGGAATAGGTAGCCAGCTAAAAATGTACCTCTTACCAGCTGTCTGATGATAGGTAACTATGCTCTAAGTGCAGATACCGTGTTGGTATAACCTGTTGGGTTTTCAGTCTTGCCCTCCAAGACGTTGTTTCTGCTGTGTACTTTAGCAAGTGCCTAGAGTTACTCAACAGTGACCTCTGTAGGCAAACTTGGTGCTTGGTTTCACTTGGTAGATACCTTTGCATATTTGTAGATACTGTTATGCAAAGCCCAATGAAACTGTAGAAAGAAACAGAGGAACAGACTTCTAAAAGTGTAATTTGGAGATCAAGATCTACATATGGTTCAGGAGTAAAGCCAAGGTATTTTGTTTTAATTTGAATTTTGTTTCCTTTGCCTTTTTGTAGCCAACTCACCTGGCAGATTTTAATCAAGTGCAAACTATTCAGTATTCAAACAGTGAAGACAAGGACAGAAAAGGGATGTTGCAACTCAAGATAGCAGGTGCACCTGAGGTATGATTTTTTGACAGTTCTGATAAACTTGCTATCTTTGGTTTTCCTTAAATAAAATAAATGAAATTAGTGTGCTCTAATTAAAGCACTCTGTATATTGTACTTCTGGTCTATAACTTCATTCTGAATTTTTCTACTGTCAGTGTAGTTGACAAATACATTGTACTTAAAGCATATGCCATGTTTGCGCTTGTATGTTTAAGCTGGGGACAGCCTAACTACGTATGCATACAAAGACTTCAGTTATTGTTAAACTCTTGCTCCTCCTGTAGGTACAGCCCATGCATTATATTTTAAATTTTGCATTCCAGGCATTCTGTATAGTTGTTTGATTTTTCTTGTGCTTTAAGAGGGAAGGGAAGTTGAGTGTGAGTATTCATTATACTCATAAAGCTCATTACGTGCTTTTTGTTTTGCATCTGGTACTTGTATACTCTGATATTTGTAAATGAGGTTTAATTTGAAAATACTAGCTCTTAAGTGCATCTTAATAGTAGCCTGCATGTATATATGATGCTATGCACTGAAGAGAAAACTGAGCAATTTCACTTTTGTGAAAAGGGAAGTATAAAAGAGAGAAAATCTGTTTTCCTCATATTTCATGGGGAAGAGCTGGAAGTGAAATCAAATCTTTTTCTTGGTCCTGTACACAGGAAAACAGTCATTGTGATAGAGAAGCACTGGGGGCAAGTTGACAAATCTGTGCAGAAGAGGCTGAATATTGGAGTTATTAAAATTAATAGTTCACCTGTATGTCTCATCTCCTTCTCCATTTTTCCCCCTTGTCTTTTTAATTTATTTTAATTTATTTTGAAGTTGGGGAGGTTACTTTTTAGGGTAAAGAATAAATTGCTGCAAAGGGGTGGGAAAATCGTTACCGCCTGTAAGGGTATCTAAGGAATGAGCAACTTTTATAGAATCGTCATGATTATAGTCTTAAAAGTCACAGTAATTGTAATGAACAGTGGTTGACTAAAAGTTTGCCTAGTGAGCCTTTTAATAGATCCAGATTAATCTTAGATTTAGGTGGAAGGTTTTATCAGCTGTACTTTCTAAACCTTGCATTTTAAATTTGCTACGTAAAAGGTAAAGCAAGAATCTGATATTTTTGTACTCACCCACTTTTTTCTGTGGACTGTTTGTGAGTGTATGTAAAGTTCTGATGCAATGACACAGCTGTTCTACTCAGTGCTTGCAACTACAATAATCCCTCTCTGTTGGTGCCTTGTTTTTCTTCTTCTTTAGCCTCTGACAGTGACAGCACCATCCTTAACCATTGCAGAGAACATGGCTGACTTGATAGACGGATATTGCCGACTGGTGAATGGAGCCACGCAATCTTTTATTATCAGGCCACAGAAAGGTAAGGAGGTGTTTCATTCTGGTAGTGGCTATACTCTTATCTACTGGTAGATTATCTTGCACTTGAACAGAAGACACAAGGTAGCTTCAAAATCCTCACCCGGAGACTTGTCTTTCTGGAAGGAAACTTAAGGTATTTTTGTTAAGGCAAACACTGACAGTCAATGTCACTCCATTGAAAATTACTTAATGACTGATAATTTAGATTGTTTTCCAGTAGTCATTGCTTTACAGTATTCTGAACTTAACTAACAGAAGTAAATAAACTGTAATTAAAGGCAGCCCTAACAAGGACCTGTTAACTTGAAATACAACACCTTAATATTCAAGTAGAAATTCAGAGAGGTTGGTTAGAATACCTTTAGGTAAGACTATTGAAAGTTAGTGTTCTCTTCCCAGATAGTCAAAATTTCTCAGGTTTTATTATTTAAACTTTGACAAAAGTCCTGCGAGTCTTTCTCAATGAATAGAACTAAAGCAAAGAATGTATTTTGTAGTGTTGATCTATTGTTTTTTAGCAAACCTCAAGCTGAAAGACATGAGACCAGGGTGCAGCTAGAGCTAGATGTAAAGAGAGAATTTAATTAAATTTCAGTAGAATTTTTTCTACTTTCAGCTAGCTTTAATTATTGAAATATGTCCAATCAAAGCTGCTTGAAAATGGAACTTTGTCCTTCTTCCATAATCCTTGCTTATGGAAATTCATCCAACATTTTTGGTTTCTAAAACAATGAACAAACTATTTCCTTCTTGCCTGTTTGTCATACAAGAAAGTACATGAGCCATTCTAGAAGTTCTACAATCCAAACTTGAGTCCCTTTATAGCCACATTTTTGCTTTTTTTGCCACTAGCTTTCCCTACTCCATAGTTGTTTAGTTCATTGAAAGGGGTAGCATTATTGAAATAGTTCAGGTCTTTCAGTTTCAGGCATCCCGAACCAAGATTTTAATTTCAGTAGTCTAGTTTATACCTTTCAGCAATCGTCTTCTATGCCTATTCTTATTTAAAATATTCACAATACCTTAGTTTTTCTGGAAATCATGGTTTGGGGTTTGTTACAACCCTTGTTATTCACTCCCAAAACTTCCCTTCCAATATCCCTAGTGAATTGGCAATTTGTCAGCTTTAACTATAGCAGCCAAAGTTGAGCTTTTAAGTTTTTCATGTCCTAACGTGTGCTCTTCTCACCTCTCAGTCATCCTAAGTTAATGGATAGCCCTTTCTAAGTTAATGGGAAGCCTTGCTTTTTCTTTAAAGGCACCCGTGTAGGCCATGTCCAGTTCTTGCTACTTCTACATTGATGGTATTTCAGAAATTTGGTCCACTTAGCTTCTGTTGCCAGTGCAAATTGTCAGTTTGTTTCTCTGCAGCTGGAATGGCTTCCTTTTCTTATCTACACATAGATGCTTTTAACTCCACAGAATACTGCTGCCCGATGATTTCCCATTCTGTCATTCACAATAGCAACAAACAGGCATTTACGGTCCTCATCAAGTCTTAGCCCTGTTCATCCAGTGGGCCATCCTCCAGCGCTGTGCATGGCAGCATTGATTGTGTTCCAGTCATGGCTGTTGCCATTTCTCTGCCAAACCCTCCTCTGTTTCTTGCCTTAGCAGGAGAACAGCTCCCAGCCAAAATCTCTACAGGTTTTAACCTTTTCTTGTCAACATAACCTGTTCAGTGATGCATATAAGCAACTGCCATCTAAGACTAACAGCGCTAATGGGTCCTAATATTCTACTGCTGAAAGTGGCAATAAAAATTGACCCACTCTGGTTTTACTTTTTCTAATTCCTTTCTTCTACTGACCTGACTTGCTTATCATTCAGCTATTACCTCTTCTGGACTCACTAAGCTCTTTTAAAGGCAAGATTTCTGATTTTTCTACGTTATACAGTACTAGACATGGCTATGCCATGCACTGTGGTTTGACTGTAGGCACTAATGCAAAAGAAATCAATGCATGTAAGAGAGGGAATGTGTTTATTTGCATGATATTCTTCTTAGCGTATATTAACGTAGAGCAAACAAGCAGTGATTCACTTAAAGGAACATTATATAGCACTTTGGGAACATTCCTCTTTATGCAAACATTATGAGAATCCCTCCAGTTAAAAATTGTTTTTGTTGTTTTGTTGTTGTTTTGTTTGAAGCTTTTTTTAATATTGTAGCAATACTCAGTATATTAATTAAACGTCTTGTAGGAGAGCTGTCCCCACCAGATCTGAATTCCCACATCCCTCCAACAGTGAGCTGTGAAGCATATCAGAAACAAATCATGTAGCAACTCTGGATTCAACAGATGTGTTTTTTCCCCTCCATGAGCTTTCCCATTCTCTTTGTTCTAAATGTATATGTTTATTGCAAGACTCTTTATAAATTGTCTTTGTTGATTACTACAAGAAATGTATGTTTTTGTGATATTATCTGCACAATTAATAATCCTGTTTCTCTTAATTTGGTGAGATCACTTAATGTTTAAGACCTGGACAGCATTTGGCATATTTCCGTTCAGTTTGTTTTATTTATCATAAATATTTTAGTACATAGGTCAATTTAGTCCATTGTTGAAACTTTATGAACTTGATATGTGCTTGCATTATCATACTTAACTATTTCAAAGTGCACAAATGAATGATTGATTAAAAACTTCAGCTGACATTAAGTAGCTATTTGCCGACTGAGCTATGTGCTGAGTAGCCTTCCTGTGATCTGAGTCCAGTGACTGAATTTTGAATTTATTAATCTATTTATTCAAGCTGGTTAGGTAATGCAAAATTGTCAAAACTCTTATAAAAGGCTAAAAATACTCTGGGGGAAAAAAACACATTTGAGTAACTGAACTAGATAACTGATTGTCATTCCTTTAGATCAGAACTCGCCTTTAAATTTAAACATTCCCTTTGAATATAAAAGGATTAAATGAAAACTCAGACCTTCAAGTCTCAAAACACCAAAATTAAGTAATCCATGAAATTCTCCAAATAAGTGTTTACTCCTGTGAAAATTGTTCTCATTTTAACAGAATGGCAACGAACTCTAATTAAAATACTAAAAATACTGTCAATGCCTGGGCACGGACACTCCGATACAATTGTGCAGAGCCGAATTTTATTTTATTTTATTTTTTTTCAAGTGTGTGAAGAATTGGGCAAAATGTTGTGGGTTTCAACTTGTGAAAAACAACATATGCTTTTACTGGGATGCTGTTTGTAATGAGTTTTGACTTTGGGCCTGCAAAGGTACTAATGAAGGCTTCTGATTTTATCTGGGATATAAGCTGTAAATGGATGAGTGCCAGCTTGGGTGTGCTGCCTGAAGTGATCAGTTTGTGCACCAAGAGTACGTAGGCATCTGTGCCATCAGCTTTGGTGGGCCATTTCACCAGTACTTCCGTACAGATGGATTTTCCCCAAATTTTCTCCAGTGAAAGTAGAGGTGTCTCTAATACTACTTGATGGTAGGGTTCTATTTCTGGCTTGGTTTTTTTGGTGTTTTTCTGCATATGTTTATTTTTCCCCTTTTTTCCTGTTCTCCTTGTCCATATTTGACCAACCATTTGGGGCACATCTCTGGTGGCCAAAATGGGGACATTGTCCATTGTGGCTGGCCAGTGCGTTGCTCTGCTACTAATGAGAATGAAATCAGTTGTGCTTCCTGTGGGCAAAGGACAGTAAAAAGGAAGATTATTTAATTCCAACCCCCTGCCATGGGCAGGGACACCTCCCACCAGCCCAGGTTGCCCAAAGCCCCATCCAGCCTGGCCTTGAGCACCTCCAGGGATGGGGCATCCACAGCTTCTCTGGGCAGCCTGTGCCAGGGCCTCACCACCCTCTGAGTGAAGAATTTCTTCCTTATATCTAATCTAAACCAATCCTCTTTTAGTTTAAAGCCATTCCCCTTTGTCACTACACCCCCTGACAAAGAGTCCCTCTCCAGCTTTCCTGTAGGCCCCATTTAGGTACTGGAAGGCCGCTGTAAGGTCACCCCGGGGCCTTCTCTTCTCCAAGCTGAACAACCCCAACTCCCTTAGCCCGTCTTCATAGGACAGCCCCTTGATCATCTTCATGGCCCTCCTGGAGACCTGCTCCAACAGGTCCATGTCCTTGTGCTGGGGGCCCCAGAGCTGAACACAGTGCTCCATTTGGGGTCTCACACATGCTGCCTTTTTCCCATTCCATCACAGTCCTTCATTCCAGTAGCACCATCAGAAGTCGGTTCACGTGTAGAGCTGTTAGTCTATCACTTACTGCTTGTCCATCCTTGGAGCTACTGATTCTTCCTGCTGTCTTCTGTGCTGTGCTTTTTATTTCCCTGCTTTCTGCAGCTGAAGTTGAAAATAAGACAGCTTTCCTAAACGCAGTCATAAAAACATAAAGGCACTAAGAGAATGCAGATCAAGTCACAGACTCCAAAACATCAGGAAATGCTTGTTTAATCCTGTGTCCCTCTGTGTTATTAATCGTTAACTATGTAATACCACCTCTATTTGTGTTCTCCTTATCTCATAAAACACATAGGATGGCTTCCTTCCAAGGTGGAATCAGGATTTTGTTGTAAAAGAAATGTGTTGATATGGCCTTTGCTTTATATTTTATACCAGTGGGAAGCTGTTCAATAAGTGAAGTAGAGAGTTGCAGAAACAGAATGGGGAGATATCATGTTTAAGGATATTTAATATTGCCCTGGAAAGTTAGAGTCTATATTTATCTCTTTTAGAGAGATCCTTTTTGATATGTAGCAACTTCAGCTTCCACTGCCAGTTGCCACCTGTATGGTATTTCTCACTTTCTTGAGGGTTTGGAGTTTTATGTTTGCAGGAGAGAGGAACAATCTGATCTGCAGCTGAACTCAGCACTTGGAACATGTGCAGTGTTATAAAATCAGTCTCTGTTTCTGTGAAGTCCTCAAATATACTGATACTGATATGCTCCTCACACACACACAAAAAAAAGAGAGGAAATTAAAAAGTCCATCTTTAGAATACAGTTTTGAATAGTGTGCAGTTAATATGCGATGGAGATGCACACACAACAGCAAGAATACTTACTCTGAATAGTTTTTCATTAATTGTACGCCAGTTATCTTGATTTAAAAATAGCAAGTGATGAAGTTAAGTTTGCAATTTAATAAAGTTCTTTTAACATAGAGGTCTGTGTGTTTGTATAGTTTCCTGAGCCTTCAAAAACAGGCTGGCAAGTATGCTATATCAGTAACACATGGTTCATCAGCAACATCTGATTAAATCCATTGCCAAATGCAAGAGAGGTATTGGAGTAACTCGATGCAAGCTAGAACTCGGGATGCTTTCACAAAAAAGGGCTGACAGCTGGTGGAGGTATCAGGAGATACCAGGTGGGGTCTTAAGCTTCTGTGCCTCATTCACAACCCTAAGAAGGCTTTGCCGGGTGGTGGGCAGGACTCTTGTGCCTGTTTCTCCAAGCTTGATATCTTTTGCCTAGTTCAAGCCAACATGACTCCTCTAGTGCCCATTCCAGCCTCTCTTTTTTGGATATCCCCTCCTCCTGCATCTTTTTAGTGCCAGGCTGTCACCGTCAAGCTTTTGATTTCATACTTGTCACTCCACACTGCCTTTCATGATCTTTGCCTTTTGCTTCCTTCTCCAAAAGGTGTAATTTCCTCCAACAATTGACCATACCTCTGTGTCCTGCCTCATGCTTCTTGTATAATCTTCCTGTTCTTCCACCGCCCTCCAGTTTCAGGCCTTTTTTCAGTCACTTTACCAAGCTACTCTGTCATCTCCTAAAATCGGGGCTCTTTGTTTCCCTTCTTTCCGGTACCTTCCTTTCCTACACCCCTGATCTCATCCTTTCTGCAGTTGTGGTGGACCCTCTTGCTCTTTTGCTTTCAAGTATGATTGAGCCTGTCTCTTTTTGCTCCAGTCTCCAAACTTGCTTGGAAAGATCTGGTTTTGTAGCCCTGGGCTGGATGTGGAGCGTGTGCACTTCTTTTGTAGGAACATGTTGAAGTCCACACGAGGTCAGAGGAGAGATGGAGCATGTCTGGTTACTTGCTGGAGATGATGCATGTACACTTTGGTCAGTGCTAGGTGGGCAGATGAAGAACATACTCAGTTGTTTTGGGAACATGGTGCATGTCCATCATCTCACATACAAAAACTTCAGGGGGATCAAGGAGCACTGGCACTGTGTGGGCTGGTGCATGTTCAGTTTGTCACTTGGGAGCTGGTAAGGTCTGGAAAATGCTCACCAGTTGCCCAGGGGACAGTGCCGGAGTCTCCCCACAGAGGAGGGATTCAACTCTGAGGCTACATGATACCTCTGTTGAGCATGCGTACACTGCAGTGGGTTTGGGGTTTTTTGGACAGCAAAAGAATTGTAACTAAATGCTGTCGTTTGCCATGTTAAGCATGACATTTGGATATCAGGCATTTCACTACTCAGTTCCATAGCACGCAAAGGAGAGACTGTAGTTTTCTTTTTTAAGGTCCGGAAATTTCAGAAATTTTAACATAGGATAAAAACAATCTAGAAATAATGTGATTCTTTGTAAACAGTATACATCTCCATTTTCTAAAAGCAGCTCTCTTCCATTTTCTCTGAGGTCACTGTATCACTGTTACAGTGATTTGGAGAAAGATACTTGTTCTAGTTACCCACTTTCTCACCTTCCCTGCGTACTTCCATATACTGCAAATTGTTGGTGTTTTAGTAAAGGCTTAGTAATTTCCCCATCATCCTTCCCCGTATGAATACTGAGTGTATCATCAAATGCAGATGGGAAATACAGTTGATTATTTACATGCAAACTTTTGCACACAGTGCCATTATCACAGAAAGACTGGCAGAGGATTTGAAAATAGTTTATAAGAGGATACCCTCGTTTCTAGCTACCGAGCATTACTATTGTGTAATCTCAAACAAATGGGAAATTAATATTATATGTTACATGCATTAATGACTGTTGTCTTGTTTGGAAGTTCAAGTTGGCTTAAGTAATTTTATTTATGTGTATATAGTATGCTTATAAATACACTATATATATTATCTTTTATATATTTTTATATGTTTATTTTATACATATATATTTATATAAAAAGCCTGTATGTATTTATATGTGTATTGTGTATATATATGTAGTTAGCACATCTTGGAAATGAGAGAAGCATTTCTCCCTAGGGAGATGAAATACTGTCATACCTTCTGCCAGGTGATTTATCAGAGTTATTTGTTATGAATAAAAGAGGAGTCATATTCTGTTTACATTGCTCTCACGCAAGACTTTGCCAGAAGGTCTGTATCTCTGGTTAGGAGCTGCGTTGATATGCTGCTGTTAATATAAGTATAGAATGGTCTTTTGAGTCAACATGCTCAGTTTCCCTAAGAGGTTGTGGTGATTACTATTTCATGCTTGTATACATTGCACGTTGAGAGAGGTTATTTGGAAACTGAAATAAAATTCTGAAATAAAAATTTAATTCCGTTTTCTTCTTCTTTACACAGAAGGTGAAAGAGCTTTACCATCAATACCAAAGTAAGTTTTATGCTTTCTTTTTCTTTATGTAGTGAAAAATAGTTTTGCTTAAGTGACACCTTGGGACTTTTTATACGTGCTTAATTTTTATTCTTGCTTTTGGATTCTAGGACAAATAGCAGGAAATCATTTGGGACTGCAGAGCATAGATGACTGACAGTAGCATTAAACTATAAAGATACCAGAAATAAAATCCGTAGGGAAGAAGTTCATAATGCATCAATAATGTTTGACAATAACAAAAGTAGGATGTTTTGGAAAAGACTGGAGTGGGCTTCAGGCCATTTATTTCCAGTCCATACGTAAATTTAATTATAGGAGTAAATTTGATTAAAGGAGTGATGCTAAACAGTCCTTACATTGTCACTTCAGTCTCTCTGTGAGTCAGTCTACAATGTTGTTCTTTCCTATTTGTCCTCTTTTCTGCTTATGCAAATATGGAAAATATTTCTTTTTTTTTCCCTATCATAAATCTTTCATGTCTCCTTTTTTAAATTAAATATCCATAATGGGACCAATCTGAGTTGAAATCTCTAGGTTTGACTGTAATAAAGAATATCACTTATACGGCAGAGAATTTCTCATCTATTTTTTAAAAAATATAATAATGTAGAAAAGATCTTCTCCAATAATAATTGTAGATGTGTAGAAAATCCTAATCTGTATCATGCAAATAGATCTGAATTCTTTGTTTCTGCATAGTTTCATTATGATACTCAACCCAAGGTACGATGGGACATGCTATCAGCATCTAATAATTTTTATTTAATGTGTGCTAATACATTTCTCTGCACCTTTCTCCCTTCAGACCTTTCAGGTAAAGAAAAGATTTCTAATTTGACTGTTTGAACTATGAATACTCCTTACCTTGTTGGAGTTCGTAGTCCCTAACGCAGTGATAGGAAGCCTGTTAATTCTTCCTGCTGATTTTTGCCCACCTAATATTAGTGCCTAGATCTCTGTCCCTATCTGGCAAGTTGTGATGCTTGTCTACCCTTTCCATGTGCATTGTGGCTTCCTAAAATTCAGTCTGTTAACCAGCTTGTTTGGAGTCTGACTGCGTCATCAATAGCCACATTTTGACCCAGTTTAAAGCTGTATCTCATCAGATTATTTTCCTTGAGCCTTATCAGACAATGTCACTAATATCCAGTGTCAGGAGATGATGGTTGAAAGACCACGTGAAATTTAACCTTTTATATTGTTTTATCTCTTCCTTTTTTTGGAGGAAGTCCAAAATTATTATTTTTTTAATGATTATTATTATTACTATTTTACCCTTTGGATGGAGTATGGAACATGATTTATTCCTGAATCAGCAAGAAATGGGCCACTTAGATACTAGTGGTTGCTCTTCCTTCACGGGTCTGCTGCAGTCCTTGCTAGCCTAGCTCTGTCACAGTGCAGAAAGAGGAGTTAAAATGCAGGGAGGAAAAGGAGATGAAAGTCGAGGCTGGAAGCAGTAAGATTGGTAAACTCAGTGTGCACTCATACAGGAAAGGAGAATTTGTTTTTACTTAAACAGATACAACTGAGGAACACAGCATAACCTTCTAATTACATACATTTCATCTTACTCTTGGTTTTGTTTTTCCATTGTAGGGATTTCTGGGATAAAATAAGGTTTGAAGGAGAAGCTTATTGCCATTTTTGGGACAGTTTACCAGAACTGGATTAGTATGTTCATGTCTGTATAAACAAGAGCACCACATACGCTCTTAGGCTGACAGCAGAGGAAGGGTCTTATGTCAAATGTATAAATGTACTAGCCAACACCATCGTGCATCTGGAAGTACGTGCCTTTGGCAGCTGAAATTTCAGATTTTTCAGAACACCAAGTGCAGTACTCTTTTGCTCTCTTGCCATTAAAATTACATATGTACGTGGAAAAAAATGCTAGAACAATTCACTGGAATTTCTGTTAGTGATGAACTTCTATAGCTAAATAAATTTAATTATTTTTCTATGTTAAGTAAATGAAGAAATCAATTTAAAATTGTTATACAGGATAAGTCATCTTACAGAAAAAAAAATCTAAATTCTAAAATCTAAATTTTGTATTTCCAGTATGGTAATGAAAGTAGATACACCATCAAATTGTCTGCACTGGCAATGTTTAGACATGTACTGCTTGATTTTAAAAGTTTTTAAAACTCATGTTTCTCTTTGTTTTTTGAAATTCACCCTGACATCGTGAAGTTGTTTGCTAATTAAAATGGTAACGCGTTCTCTCCGCTCCTCCCTTAGCTGGGATGAAATGGTAGATTCCTTTCTGACTTTGCTCCCCCTCAAAATCTGTCGCTGTGGCAAATGGATTGGCCCTGCTAATTACAGTAGGTGCCCTGTTAGGATGAATTCACAGCGTATGGGACCGTGAAGAATGTACAGCATTCAGCGATTCAAACCTCTCTTTTACAGGCTGGCCAACAATGAGAAGCAAGGAGTAAGGTCACACACGGTCTCTGTATCAGGTAAGGCTTGTAAAAAAATAAGTAAGCGAGTGTATTTTTAAAGCTAGCAGATGTTCAGACAGGTTTATCATTTGCAGTTAGCTCGTTTCTTGCTTCGTGGCTGTTGACTTCCCCAAGACCATAGATGTGCTGCTTTTGTAGTGGAATTTGTAAAGGGAAACTTTTTCCAGCTATCCTTCCGTGTCGTGTTGCTTGCGAGAGCCCCGTCCGTGCAGTACAGCAGGGCCAGGCTACTTCAGAGCCAGGCTGTCAATATTCCCGCTTGGCTTTGTAATCAAGTAGGCTATCTCTTAAATTACCTGAGGATGTGTTAATTATGAGGGAGTAGCTTTGAAAAGTGAAAATAAGCAATTAAATATTCATCATCGCCTTGCTGAAAGAAGAAACTTAATAGCTGTTTTCTTGTAGCTGCTGTTCAGATCAAAGCACTTAAATTTTTGCTATTGAAAATCATGAGTTAATTGAAGGGTTGAGCGTATAGGCTTCTAAGATTTCAGTTAGTTACTGTATTTTTTTTTGTGTTGTTTTAAGTGAATATACTTGAGAAAGAACAGTTTTCTTTTACAGAATCTCAAAACAAGTCCTTTTGAGGGATTGAGTCAGTGTCTCAGTAGGAAATGCATTTCTAAATACTTACACATGACATTTATAATGGAGGTTTGCAGTGTGAAAGAGTACTAATATTGTGATATGTCCCTATAGAGTTAGAGTGCTTGGCCACAAACTTCAGGAACAATTACTGTGACCCAGTGGAGTGTACATCCTTGACTTACAGGGAGGCTACAGCCCCACTTTTTGGGGTTTTGCAACCATTTAGGGGCACATACTCAGAAAACTTACAAAAAGGAGAAAAGATGCATAATGTTTGATTTCCTGCTTTTCAGATTCCTTTCCCCACCCTTACCCTTTTCTAAAGATGCATAGGATTCACCCCTGGCATAAGAAACCCATGTAGACAGACCTTGTGCAAGAAAATAGGTGAGAAGATCTGGAATTCAAATGTTTATCAAATTGCAGAGGTGTAATAGAGCTTCATCACTTAACATTCACTCTCAAATAGCAGCTCTTGCTCCTTCATCAAGCAAGGTTTTTGGGGCACGGAGATAGATAAGCATGAAGCATGATAGGTTTCTCTCTTGATTCATACCTGTGTGGGTTATTTTGGCTGTTAGAAAAAGTGGAAATGACTAGTGCAGTGTTTTTTCATCACCTCACTCATTTAAAAAAATCTAATCTTCAGGGGAAAAAACATACTGCCACCTCAAATTTCCACCCTTTCAATTTTTGGAAGACCACTGATGTACTTTTATTATTGAAAAAGTGTACAGTAGTAAATACTTAATTCATGATCTTTTATTGCAGTCACTTCAGCTTTGCAAATTTAGATATTCTTTGCTTGATGCCTTATATCTGAATTAGTGTCGTGTCTCACACCACAGACTTGCTCAAAAAGGTGGTTTGATGTTAGTTAGTTGTGATACCCCATACTTCTGATGTGTAGGGTGTCACATACAGAAGAATGATAGGCAAACGAGAGCTTTGCTGCAGAAGCAGGGTTAGAGCATAGCATCTAGCAAAATACAGGAGAAACAAGTAGCTGGAGATGAGCCAGTTGTTCCAAGTGGACATCAAAGAAGCTGTAAGGCACAAAGCTGCCCCATAATGACATAAGCAAACCAGGCAAATTAAACCAGCAAATGTCCCTCTGGTTCTTTCTAGTTCCAAAACCTCTGGTTCTTTCTAGTTCCAAAATCAAAACCAATTATGTATTTTTCTTGTATTGCAGTCAGGTATCTTATTTAAAGTATCTCTCCCCAGTGAAAATCTTAAAGTATCTTTCCACAATGAAACCATTGTGCTTAGGTTTCGTACCGTGTTACTAGCTGTTGGAAACACTGACATAATACTGGAATGATTCAAACTGTTGCATTTATAATTCAGTCTCAAGGATTTGTTCTTCTTTTTAATAAGAGTACAGAGAATCTTGAACTTCTATTTTTGTGTTTGGTTTGGTTTTGCCCCCAACTTCTTTGAAGTGCATCAAGAGTGGATGTCCGGACACTGAGTTTAACCCATAGACAGTTTGTTGAGGTAAAGTTGCACGATAATAAGGGTTTTTTCCATAAGGGAGATGTCTTCTGTAAAAATCTCCGAGTTACCCTAAGGAATCAACTTGCTATAAATGAAGTAATGATTCAAGTAGATGCAAAGAAGTGCCACTGGTGTTGTCAGATGTAACTGATACATCATATGGAACAACAGAGGCAACAGATGTACGTAATGCTCGGTTAACCCGGGAGTTACAGGTCAGCAGTGTCTGACAGCTGACAGCATCCAGTGCGAAGCCAGCTGTGGATGATGCTATCTTGGTTTGCAGAATAAGAGCTTTTCTCTGGTGACATTTACATGCCTTAGAGCTAAGGACTTCAAATGAGATGAGCCTTTATAACTTTTGGACAGCTGTAATGTCCTTTGTGCCTTTGATAGTTTAAATCATAAATTAATTCTCCTCTTTGTTTGCAGTGAGACTCCTATTCTTATTTAGACCTCTCCCAATGCTAACATTAAATAGCAAAAATCATAAGCAGGCATTCAGCAAAAAAATCAAACAGTCAGACACATTTGTAGCATTAAACCCCATATTTCGAAAGGAAAGTTTCAAAGTGAGCTCTCCACCACAGTTTGGAGCCAGCAGTAGCTGAAAGGCAGTGTGGAACATGATGTAGTGATCGAAAAGTTCAGGCATTTGTCTGAAGTTTTACAGGTTTGAAAATGAACTTGTTAATGAAAGACGTCTTGTCTTGCTTTTTGAAATGTGTATTAACCTACCTTGAAATACTTCTGGTCTAGTGAAATGAAAACTTGTTCTTTCCAAGTGTTTCAATATTCCAAGGCATACAAAGATTGAAGGTTTCTAAATACATTTTTTTTTTGCTCTGACTTTGAATAAAGACCTTTTCAAACTAGTGGAGAGTGAAGTTGGTTCCAGGAATCTAAAGCAGGAGATTGCTGGACCTGGGAGCCAAGAAACGTTCTCTTATGGCTGTGTGTCACTGAACCAGGTTTCACTACACACCTCTTACTGCATGCGGCTTTTTCTGTTTGTTCTGGTATTCTTTGTCTGTTTTGCCTTTAAATTAAATGTTTCTTGCAGCAGGCATTATCTTTTATTACGTGCAAGCAAGATGCCTACCAGATTTCCCCCAGTTTTTAAGCATAGTAATAATTTTATTTGTCAAATTTTACATTTATGTGTGTGTGTGCATGTATTTATATATAAATACAAAAAGCCCAATTAAATCTGAGCAGAATTTCAGATTTTTTTTGATGTTTTAGTTTAAGTTACTATGACTCACCAGAGGGGAGTAGTGTTCTAGCCGATGGATAGACCCAACTTTTATCTCCCTCTCAATTTATTTCTTCCTTTTACATTACAAAAGAATTCTTTGTACTTGGCCGAGAGTGTGCACTCAGGAAACAGTAAGGCTAAACTATTTGCTGTGTGCAAATAGTACATCTAATTTGTAAGAAGCAACATAGGAGTTTACTATGATTTTACTGACTAGGTTTCCTGCTGTTTTGCTTGGAGTTGCCTTATTAAATGCTTTACTTCAGTCCACAGAAACTTACTTTGGCCAGCAGTTTGTTTTGAAATAGCAACCATTAGCCTTAGGAAGGTGATGCACGTATTTCCTGATATACATATTTCCAAAAATAATAATTTACCCCGTCAATTATATATTATAAGAAGTTCTTCATAAAATGAAATCAATAAAGCCTTAGTTAGCTTGCTCCACTCTTACATAAATCCCTTCCTGACAAAGTTCTTTGGTTTCTCCTACTCCATCCTTGCTCACATAAATATGAATAGGAAGAAAAAATATCAAATGATTGCATGCCTTAGTTAATCGTTGTGCTTCCTTTGCACTAGAAAATTCTCTGGCCATAAATTCTTTCAATTGTTGCTCAAATGTTGCATTATATGCAGAGCTACAGAATAGGGCAGAATAAGTACAGACCGTGGGTGGGCTTATAGAATCATAGAATATCGGGAAGGGATCCGTAAGGATCATCGAGTCCAACTCCTGGCACCACACAGGTCTACCCAAAAATTCAGACCATATGGCTAAGGGCACAGTCCAAACGCTTCTTAAACACCGACAGGCTTAGTGCCGTGACTACGTCCTTGGGGAGCCTGTTCCAGTGCATGACAACCCTCTCAGTGAAGAACCTCTTCCTGATATCCAGCCTGAACCTCCCCTGTCACAGCTTGACACCATTCCCTTAGGTCCTGTCGCTGGTCACCAGAGAGAATAGATTGGCGCCTGCCCCTCCGCTCCCCATTGTGAGGAAGCTGTAGGCCACGATGAGGTCTCCCCTCAGCCTCCTCTTTTCCAGGCTGAACAGGCCAAGTGACCTCAGCCGCCCCTCATATGTCTTCCCCTCCAGGCCCTTCACCATCTTAGTAGCCATTCTCTGGACACTCTCCAATAGTTTCACATCCTTTTTGAACTGTGGTGCTGAGAACTGCACACAGTACTTGAGGTGAGGCCGCACCAGCGCAGAGTAGAGCAGGACAATCCCTTCCCTCGACCGACTAGCAATGCCGTGCTTGATGCACCCCAGGGTACGGTTGGCCCTCCTGGCTGCCAAGGCACACTGCTGACTTGATCATCTTGAAGGCCTTCTCCAAAAGCCAAGACTGGCATTGGGATGTTCTGGTGCTGCTGGATAAAATGATGTGGCTGTGGGGAGGGAGCAGTGACTGGAGAGGTGACGGCGCGTGCTGGCACGAGGCACAGGCCTGAAGGTTTGCTAGGGCCTGCCACGGGATGGTCTCAGCTCATAGCAGATGCTGGTTTTACAGCTTAAGTATGTGTTAACATGGTGGAGCAAAATGAAGGGTGTTTAAACATACAGTCACTGTTTCAGATGTTAAGGCAAGCTGTTTAAGCCATCTAAGTAACAGATCCTAGGCCAGACCCCTTTAATAGGGAAATGGTAACTTACAGAGAAATTTGTCACGTCCTGTTCCCTAGCTGACATGGCTGTTGTTACTACAATTAGCATTTTAAAATTAAAGTCAAAAGGAGTAGTTGTAGTTTATGCAATGGCCTAAGTGTGTAATAATGCTGGTGTGCATACCCTGTGCAGGAGAAATAGGGTCTCTTGAAGAGAGCTTCGTTACAGGGATTGTAGGGTTTTAGCATCCTGAAAGAGGGGCTTCTTAGCCAGTTTCCAGTTTCCGTGGTGTATAAATCCACTCCTAAATATCACTCCACTTAAATCACTTACTATGCCTAATTTCTGATGATGGCAGTGAGGCAGCATCGTAGTTCTTCTCTAAGGTGCTCTTTATGAGCAGATCTTGAGTTTGAAGTGGTTGCCACCCCACTTGTGTCATTTGGCTGAAGTTTAAATTTGAATGAAAAATATGCTGTGTTGAAGGAGATATGCTAAAAGTTCACTTAAATTATGCCTGCATTAATAAATAAACAAATAAATAGAATATGGTACAGTTTATCTATGAGACAAACTTCCAGTTGGTTATCTAGAACAAAATGAAACGTAGCAGGAGCCAACTGTCAAAACACAACAAACAGGAGAGAAAATACTAAGTATATTTACCTGATTTCAGTATGACAACAATTAAGAATGTTCTTAATGAAGACGATGTCAGCATGCAAAAGGGCTGGAATAGCTGTGAATGATGAGGATTATTCACAAGCAAAACTGTGAGCAAGGATGGAAAGACAAATAAGATTTTATTGAATCACTTCTGCTTGCAAAGCACAGTGCTTGCCCTGTATGGTGATTCCTGTACTAAAAATGAAGGTATGCCCTGTGCTCAGCTCTGAAGGAGTTTCTTGTGTAGGGCTTACATTTCCTGGCTCCATTTGAATAAATTGATAAGGGGAAAAGGTGTTTTTTGCCCAAGGATGTAAAGGTTTTTGGTTGGTTTTTCTTTGCATGCTGATTTTATCAAATCAATCCAAAAAGGTAATGCTGAAAAGTGCATGGAATTTTTTAAGATTAAAAAAAAAATACCTTGCTTCTTTTCATTCACAAAAAGGCCAAAATGAACTGTGGTGACAGTCTAAGCTGATTTCCTCCCTGTCAGCACCTAGGAAGTTATTGCATTGATTTCATCGACCTGTAGCGTTGGTTAAACTTCTTCCCCTCCTGTGCTCCTCCTTTGCCATCCATTCTCTTGACTTGAGCAGACACTTTTGTATGGCAAGAAAAATGCTCCTTGCATTGTTAGGTTTGGTTTTTTATTCTTTATGTATAAGCATACTTGCTTTGACAAATACATTCAGTTAATATTTCAGCTCCGTGGTACTTGTTTTACTTCAAAAACCTTGAAAATGCATAGATTTATTTCTTTCACTGATTTTTCTCTGGGGTTTTCTCAAACTGGTTCAGGAATGTATGACTAAAACAGAAAGGGACGTTACGATTTCCAGCCTTGCAGTGCTGGATATCCTAACGAGGAGCTCCAGGAGCAGCTGCCCTCTCGCCCGATGGCTCCCTTTGGAGAACAGGCTGCTGCATACAGAGTGCTGTGGTCTTCTTGATGCACAGTAATTTTAGTGAATACTTAGTATTTGGTAGAGGAACTAACCAAAAAAGGAGTCAGGTGAGGTCTGTTTCCAGCAGCATTTCTAAGCTTTATGGGCATCAGTGTGGAATGGCAGAAACCTGTTAAAGTACCGTTCATTTCAACCAGGTACTCTCTAGGCTCCTAGAAAAGAATTGCAACTTCTTTTTGAACTTGAAAATGCCTCTTTACCAAAATAAACTTTTTCTGTAGCTAGACTGAAGTTGCAGTAAGTTTAAGACAAAGCATTCTGGATTTAATCTAGCAGAATAATTGCACAAGCTATAAGCAGTGGATCATTAACGCAAAGTTTCAAACACAGGAGACAAGTTGATCTGAGCATCGCTACTCATCGGGGCATGATGAATTCAACCCACCTTTGTTATTTCGAAGAGTGCTTCGTAAGAAATGGGCTGGTCAGGTTTCCATCAGCTTCTGCCACCCATGTGCTGGTGTAGGAGTGACAACACTGTGACACTTCAGGCTTGAATTAGCCTTGTAGCCTGAGCAGATGGGTTGAGTTGAAGCATCTCTTCCCTTCGAGACAGCTCGCATTGCTTCCAGCGACTCTATACCTGTTCTTCTCTTTCACTGCAGTGTATCGTGTTCTTTTATTCTTATTTCAGTACCTTTTCAGTAGCCTCTTAAAATATCTGTAGTATTTCTTCCTTTTATTTGTGGATGTCAAAAGCTTCATTATGAACGTTACCCTTAGGTTTGTGTGCATGAAATTCAGCGTGCTGCCTCCAGATTGGACAGTGAACACACTTAATGCAGCTCTAAAGCATCCTGCACATCATCCCTCAAGCTCCAGCCACAAAAAAAGTATGAGTGTAAGACAGTGATTTTTGCATAAATACAGCTGCTTTGGTGGTTCGTAGGTTTCCAGACTCTATTAAAAGTGTCAAGTTTTTTAAATAAAATGGGCTGTAGTTCTGCGCTTCACTGGGCTTCGCTCTCAAGTGGTAGCTGTGAGGGAGTCTTTGGTTGACTGGCTTTTTACATCACCTCTCCTATTTCCTGAGATAGAGGAGAGAGGGAAAAGGCGAAAGCAGAGAAGAGTGTTACAGATGCCAGGAGAAGTAAGAGAAGCAGCTACCCTAAGGTTTTTAGCATCTTGTTTCCTTCTTTGTCACCTTGTGAAATCCACTTTGTATGCTCTCAGAAATCTCTCGTCCTGATAAGCTCTTTGCTAATTCAATGAAGTGTGATGATGAAGAAAGGGGGACTATGCTGAATATCTCTTGGCAAGTCAGGTCTGCACTGGGCATAAAACTCCAGTGACTGATCCCATTTTATAATATGTGTCAGTGGGACAGAGTAACTGTGCTTTTCCTTGTTCTGTGTCACCGTGATATGTGGAATACCTGTTTTGTGTGAAGTTCTTCTCCCTGGGTCCAGAAAGTCAGTGCGTCCATGTTTCAGTCTGGTGACTGCCTCTAAAGTCAGAATTTAACTACAGCACCTTCTAGGAAAACTTAGACAGGGAGCTTGCATTCATTACACGTCTAGGATGGATGGTGTCTGCATTGTGAATGGGTGGTGTATGTAGTTGGCAAAAGTGTTTTTTTTTAAATAGATTCTAATCTCACTTTTAAAAAAGTGAAATGAACGTAGCTTATTGCTGTAGAAAGGAATTTGTAGGAAAATAACAGATGTGCTTTAGAGTTCCATAAACAATTGTGTATCCATTTTGCGTATAGAGAACTGTAAAGTAAACCTTTATTTTTATGTTCATTCATTGTAGATGTTCTCTCCGGTCTCTTTTCTTTTATTTCCAAATAATTTGTTTCTGTTTTTCTCTTTTCTTTTCTTGCCTCTTTGTAAAGGAGTCAATCACTGTCAGCATAAAGTAAAGAAAGCTAGGCGCTTTCTCCCTTTCGTCTTCTGTTCCCATGAGCCGCCGCCTAAGGGTACTGCACTGCTCTTTGTATAGGCTGCCTTATTAACCCAAAAGCTGAAATACTAACTCAGTTACTGTTGGGTTTTTTTGTTTACTACTTGAGCCTCAGGCAAACAGAGTTCCAAGAATAATTTCATTAAATTTCTGCTACCCCTTCATCTCCTGTTGAATTGGATTTTCCTGCAGTCGCAAACTTGCTGGTCTCCATTTTAGTAGGGGACTTCATTTTAAACATTATATGCTACAATGAGAAACGTATTCATATTTTTATTTGTATAGCTATGCAGGCCCCGTATACCCTTGGCGGGTTTTGTTGATATATTTTTCCTTCATTCTTGGAGCCCTGATACAGCATGCTCATGAATGAAATAGAATAGCAACAACAAGCATCAGCTAAGATCACTTTGAATTAAATACTGAGTACAGCGATGCTTGTGGCTGCATACTGGTTCAGCACTTGGGCTGGGCTGGTTTGGCTTCGTTAGGGGTAAGAAGAACCGGAGTAATGAGTGCATTTTACAATATTTTCCTTTTCTTTATAGATAATGTCTAAAGTACATCAGCTTGTGCTGCGGGTATTGGCGTGGAGTAGTGTCATTATCAGAAATGCAGGCCGTGGTGCTCATTTGCATAACTGCACTATGCTCTGTATAATTAATACTTAAATTAGAGGGTGTTTCTTATGTCTTAGCGATAGCACAGGAGTGTCCGTCCTTGGAAAATGTCAGCACCAACTCTAGTTAGCAGCAGTCCCACGTGTATGTGCAAAGCCAAAATGAAATGGCTCATCTGGCCGTAGGAGATCTATTTCGTAGCAAAATTTTGAATTATAGCAGAATTTGTCATTTCTTAACAATACCTTAGGAGAACTAGTTCCACTCCTGGATTTAATTTTTGTGAAATTTTGTGTTTGAAAGTCATTAACTCTGTCTCATCGTACAAGCTTCTCAGGACATATCTTTATCCCTTGGGTTTTAGGTGAGAAGTCTTAAATTCCGCTACTTTTCTGGTTTCTCTTGAGTCAGGTATATAAGATAACTGCAGTCTGAATACTTTTGGATTACTCATGAATTTAATAGTATATTTTCCCCTCCCCTTCTCTGTCCCTTCTCTCTCCCCCTCTGTTTTTCTCTCTCCTTGCATGCCACCTGGATCTGCAGATGAAATTAGTGGGGACGGTAATATGTTTTCTAGTCTGTGTGTTACTAATATGCAATATGCAACTCTGACATCCACATACCACTCAATGCGCATTTCAGTAATCAATTTTACACACATTTTAGTATTAAAAAGCAGTTCTGCATCGGACATGAGCCAATAAACATTGTACTTTACAGGCTGTGCAACTAACACTTTCTGCTAAACTGGAAACGAAAAAGGAAAACCTGTTTCAAACACACAGGGATATGTGGTATTGCATGCGTTTGCAAAGGGAGCTCTGGCATGATGCAACGAAAGTTTCTAGGTTTTCAAGAGTGTCCATTCAGTTTGATTTAAATGGTTATATCACAGATTGGGTTTGGTCAATGAGTGAGTTCAATGGCTGTAATACAGCATGGGAAATGAATCCACTAAGTGATGCTTTAAAGGCATGGTTGCATCATATTGCTCGGTAGTCCACTACTGCTCCTTGCATTAAAGAAGCTATACTTGAGGGATTGATTTAGATTGAATATATGAAATATTAATCAGGTTTCAGCTACTCAATCTACCGATTTTAAAGAGAAATTTAATATTTTCCTTCAAAAGTGTGACACCGTTGTTATAAAATATTATCCTCTCTAAACATTTGAAGTCTTTTTTTTTCCCTGGAAATATTCACTTGCTATCCTCTGAAAACAAGTTTGTTTTTTAGCAACAACAAAAAATATTTTAGCTATTTTTCTAAAGGATTTTATCTGATGTTGGAAAAAAAATCAAACTGATAGACTGGTGTATGTGTCTTTATTCATATAAGTAGGAGGTACTGCTTTTTATGTTCTTTTAATTTGCAAAAGAAGGCAATGAGAAGAAATAGAGATAATGTGGTCTTCCTCTTATTAAACTGTCAAGGGGGTGTATAAATTCTTGTCTGCTTTCTCTCTTTCAGATATAAATCATGTTAAGATAATACTAGTTATTACTTAGAAGTAGTAATGTGTTTCTTAAAAACTCAGTGTTTTATTTCTGTCATAAATTCAGAAACTGCGTTTCAGATTCTACCGTTGTATTGATTTTTATTGGTGTTTACCTTTTAAAAAATAAGGGCTCTGAAAAGAGAATAAAAAATCATGAGAAAGAGAATTTCAAAGAGAGGGTTAAAATAAGGAATGAGCTATTATGGATGTAATACTGATTTTTTTTTCTACTCTTTAATAAATACATTCAGATTTAGTAAGGTTCGACTTGGCTCACCCCTGTATATCACTGACACTGTTTGTCCAGAAGTGGCCTGCTCATTTCTTTCATCTAGAATAATCCAAGCCTGCAGAGCCTCGCCCAGCTGGGTTTTGCTGTATTCTGGACCATCTCTTGGCAGACGTGGTCGTGGTCTTAACAGGCTTGATTATCGTCTCTTACCGAGTGACTGCAATCATGGGGTAAAGCAGCAAGCGAGGGAGGTTGGTTACCCTTGGTGCAGAGCACTTGGAGCACATCACCTGGACTGAATTGTCCTCTAATTCCAAGAAACGACACCAGACATGGATTGGAATCATTTTTTGAATTCTCATTATATAGTCCCCTCCCGGGTGTTAAATGTATAACAAGAAATACTTAATTGCATACATTTTATTTATTCAGATTGGCTACGAAGACCCTTTTCGTTTCAGGACAGTTTGGGGCAGTGTCTCAAAACCATGTAAAGCGCTCTGCAGTGTTCCCTTACTGCTTTTATTACGAATGAACTTCATTAATTTAAAACAGGGAGATGAACAAGCCAAGTCATTTATCATATTTTATAAGCCCTGTCCCGTAATCTAGTGTGACAGATGTTTTCTTTTTCTAAAGGAGTGTGGCACCACTTTTGTTCGTAGGCTTTTAAAATTCTTCTTGAAGATGTTTATATATTTCATTCAGCCCATTTTTTATACATATATGAAGAACTCTTTGCTATTGTCCTCAAATAACAGCTTGTAACAGTAGTTGAAAGTTAAAAACATCTTACAGAATATTGCAAGGAAGCAGAGTGATCCATCCCCGTTACAGTGGTGTAACACTAACGTTTTCTTTCAATCGGATGCTTTTCAGATCAAGCAGGGGCTTTTCTGCAAAAACATTAGTTTATATTAGGAGGAAAAAACATACCAAGAGATCAGTGCCTCTGGGGTATGCTGCCTGTTGTGACTTGGGCGCTGTCTTCAGATTTCATTGAATTTTCATTAGGTGGCTCTGTTTTGCAGTGTCCTAAATAGAAATTGCCTAGCACAAATTTAAATGGCATAAAATTTCCTGATTCTATTTTTACAAGACATGGTACAGGTGTTTGACAGAAAAATCGCTTTAATTTTATTTTAGTAGTACGAAGTTAGGATCATAAATCTCCATTTAATTCTACATTTAATTACTGAAGTGTGGTGAACTTGAGAGGTCACAGGGACCTCTAGTTTCCTAGTTTTTGAGTATTTAGTTTGCCTGAAAACTTGTTTATGTACCTGTAAAATATTTAGGAGCCTTGCTCTGGTTTCAGAAGTGGCTTAATTTGGTTGAAATGAGGGCTGCTGCCAAAAGGGATCATCCAACCTTTGCTTCGTCCCATTCACCATTCAGAAACCATACCTTTAGAAATGATGCAAAGGACGTGTAGGAACATACATATGCTCCAGGGCAGAAGGGGAAAAAAGGGGAGCAAATCATGCCTTTCAGAGGCAGCCCAATACGTGATCGCCTGAAACCAACCATGAAAACCTCAGACTGGACTTGAAATTGCTCATTTTCGAGAATTTCTGTGCATTTAAAGTTGGTGAATAGAATATGCCTGGCAGTGAGTAAGTATCTCACTGTTGTGGATTGGTTTTGTAACCCCTGGAAGAGTTTCTAACCATGACGAAATGACCTCCACACACTGGAAGAAGCTCTTTAGAGCAAGAGAAGGACCTTCTGATGGGGCTTGATGCCATTTAGACCATTTTGAGAACTGGTGATGTAAAAGCCCTAAGTCTTAAACAGGGGAAAAAATACACTGTCATTTTTCTGAAAACTTAGAGAACTGGACGTTTTCAAAAGCAGTCCATGAGATGCCGGTTCTTGACAGCAAAAGTGATAGTGAAATCTCTGCTGAACAAAGGAAATTGAGAGCAATACAGGAAAAATGGGTCTGAGGCGAGAGTGTGACATAAAATACCTCTACGCTCCAAGAGACGCTACAGAAAATTGCTCACCTTTGCCACATTGGCAGCGGGTAGATGCTGCCCTGGAACATCTTTACTGGCTGTTTTGCTTGTTTGACATCAAATACTAGCAGGCTACTATTCACATTTTATTGAAGATGAAGCAATTTAATCCATTAATAATGTTTTATCTTTCCTGTGGTGGGATTTGCTGTTAAAAAGGTTTTCTTCTGAAGTCAACAGTTGAGATTGGTTTCAATTACAGAACTTAGACTTCTCTGAATCCGAATGAATCTTCCTTTTATTCCTTGGTGAATGCATCTATGTGACGTAGTATAATTGGCAGGGGTCATTACCATACCATAAATTATGCATGAGCAAGTTTTATTCACGCTATTGTGAATGCGTCCCGGCGCTGTTGAAGGGGGGGGTTGTTGCATATCACCCTTGATAAATTGGAGATACTGTTTTGGAGAATTGTTTTCATCTGCTTTTCCCGAAATTCTTCAATTCCTCCCTTTACAGAAACAGATGACTATGCAGAGATTATAGATGAAGAAGATACTTATACAATGCCATCAAGTAAGTATGAGAGTTAACGGGAACTTTTTGTCTGGCAGCTTCGTTGGTTTAGCAAGGAGTGAATCTTAGATTTCAGGCATAATGTGTGTGCAAAGAAAATATTCGTGATGATGTTCTAAAAACTCAGATTCAGTGTCTTTCAAGTTCAGGTTATGAAGCAAACAAAAACAAGTTCTTCAGTATTTTTTGCTGATGTCAGTGAGTTCACAGAGAACTTCCTTTTATGTCTCAAAATACAGAATTTTTTATGGTGATGCTGAACACAATGCACAAAGAAAGAACGGATAAGATTTGTTTAACAAGGGCAAGGAATTTAGAAAGCTGCTGCATATTGCTCTGTAACCGTATCTCATCCTTGCTCTGTGTCAGACTTGCTGCTCTCTAATTCCTTGGTAGAAAAAAGTTGTCTGTACCACATGCAATTTTGTTAAAGATGAAAGACTTTGGGAACAAAAATAAAAATGCAAAGTTCTTTCGAGTCTTCATCTTTGAAAGCAAAAAAAGATCATGCATTAGCCACTGCACGGATTTTCTTATAGCATATTTGAATTAAGGTATAATCTTAAACAGGGCAGGGTTAGCTAATTTAACGTGAAAGTCCAGAATGCTGATTTTAACAGCTGAGTGCACAGCTTAGAGTTGCGTTTTGGCAACCTAGGATTTCTCCAGAAGTAGGCAATCAGTTGGTGCTCAGACCTGCAAAAATGTCAGGTTTGGCTAGTGTAAAAGGGGAGGGTGGTGCTGAACTGGTACCACATTCTGCTGAAGAATGATGAATATGGAAGGATTTCTACAGGTTTCCATGTGGCAGGAATGCTCCATAATCACTTCAGTGTTCACAATATAGCATACTGCTGTGGAAAATATTTGAAAAGCAAGAATATATGTTTTCCAGAAATAAACAATGTGTTTCGAATGTCTTGCAGTAAGTCACTACGTGATTCTACTAAAATAATTGCAGGAGCAAAAAAGTACTGTGATAAGTTATATCCTTTATTTTTTGTGAACATATTAACTCTGTATGATTTTTTAAAATCTTTTCATTTAAACTCTCTTGGAAGTAATTACTTGTGGTCCCAGCCCTGGATGATGCTAAACACTTAAGTATGCCTTCAATTCAAAGCCCATAAGATGGGCTGTTCGAGAGAAATCCATGAAGTGAAGCGCTTTGCTTGGATTGAAGTGGGTTCAAGTGTTCAGCTCTCACAGGACTGAGGCAGTAAGATCACAAGAACAGACCCATGACTTCTGCTAATGTAAACTTAAAATTGCATCAGTATATTTCTTCTTTTTTTTTAATGTTAAAAAAATGTTTGTCCTTGCTTTGATTTCAAGAAGCTATATCTAAGTAAGCATTTGATTTTTCTCTTAATTGCACCGCAGAAAGCTATGGAATAGATGAAGGTAACAGGAGACCCTTTCCCCATCCCTGTATGCTTGCAATTTGGAATGATGTGGAATTTTTAAGTTTACTATTCACTTTCATTTAATAAACATTTATTTATAGTTAAACCAGCTAGCTTTGGGATTTTAAAGAGGAAAATGCAGTACTTAAAACAAGAAATGAAAAAGGCATTTATCATTGTCTTATCCAGCTCTAGGTGACGTTTTTTCTGTAGCGTTAATGAAGACAAAATAATCAGTTATGAAGTCCTAAGCTGGTAGATTATATTTTTTTCTCTGAATAAAATAAGTAGAGGTGAAAACATATACTGTACATGCTTTTCTGCTAGTCCTGAAATATTTTTCCGTGTCTGCTAGAAATTAAATTGCAAATGAAGTAATTCAGTTGCAATTGATTAAATGTTTCGCTGAAGTACCGAGACGTTTTCATCAGAAATATTCTCAGTCTATTAAACAATGGAATTAACAAAATTGCATAAGTTGCAAAGCATTATATCAATTTTACTCCAATTACACACTGATGGTGGTGTAGTGCACTCAAAATTTTGCTCTTTCATTTTATCTTTGTTTGCCACACTCTTGTTTCTGTATTTTTTTCTTGCAGTTACCTCTTTAAAAATTCTCCTGGCTCATTTGATGGTTCCAAGATCTAAAATATCACATAGTGGAGTTCTCTTAAACATATAAAGTTACGTGGGCTAAGCCTGTGTTTATTATCATCTGTATTGCCCTAGGCTGTTTGTGTTCTTTGTCTTTGACTAGCTATAATTAAGAAAGATTTAATTATGTCTATTGCAATGAAATAAATAATGCATAATAGTTCATTAACAAATCAGATTTATCAATTGCTTTTTCATTGCTTTGATTCAAACATTTGTTTAAGAGGTTTCCACTGTGTATACGGCATTTTTATAGGTTGGTGTGCAGCAGATGTTAATCTTAGTTATTCATATGTGAGACATTTGAGTGACTTACTTTGAGTTTGGTATCTTGTGGATTGTTCATTTGCTCTTCATCGGAGATCTGATGTTTTAAGTGCATTATATTCTTGTAGCCAGAGATTATGAAATTCAAAGGGAGAGAATTGAGCTGGGGCGCTGCATTGGTGAAGGACAATTTGGAGATGTACATCAAGGAGTTTACATGAGTCCGGTAAGCCTTACTTCTGAAGTAAATCACAGACAAACAAAAGGTTTCTAGTTTAAATAAATAAATGTATGCCTCATATGCCTTGAACTGTGTCTTCCAGAACAAGTACATGTTGACTCTCTGGTTTATCAAAATAATCAGCATGTAGTGCATATTTTTCAGTTTCCAGGTTTGTAAAAAAGGAGCTCCAGAGTGGCTTCTCTGCTCCTATATCCCTGTTTGTTTGTTTTTTTACAGATAAGGAAATGAATCAAAAATGCCAACTAAATTATTCAGGTCCTTATCAAAGCCACTGGCAGAGTTGGAATTCCAAGTCATTGCTTTTAAACCCCAGCAATACACTTCTTTGAGTGTGTCCAAGCATGGGAAGCATGAACTCTGGCCATACTCTGTTGAGTATTCAGTGCTCTAGAACTTTTTTCGGAAGTTTAAAACAGTATCTAAAGGTGTGAAGCCTGAGCTCTGTTTAGGTCCAGGATTCAGTGCAGAAGCTGCTATTTGTGTCAGGATAAAGTAATCTAACTTAATCTAACTGTGCTGAAATATAGAGGAGAAATTGTAGTCTGTTATGCTGGAAGGGCAGTAGCCTACAACAGAGGGACAGTAACATTGAAAAATGTCTGTTTTGGCAGTAAGCATCTCTCTCTTGCTCTCTAGTTTACATGTTAATAAATCTACTATCTTTTCTTGAAAGAAAATGCTGTCCACCTCTATTACTTTTTGTCTAGGAAAAAATTGGTTTTGTTAAGTCAGTGTGTGTCTGGCAGATTTTTGAAACTGATTACGTTCTTTAAGGAATTTTTTACCACATACAAGGAACTTGAATATGTAAAGGGATAATAGTAAGGTATCCTTACATTTTTATGTAGTAGTCATAGATTGAAACGTAAACTTCTGGAAGAAATGGTACGACAGGTAAAAAATCAGTTGCAATAACACGATAGCCTTCCCATATTTGTATGTATTCAGCTCACATGTAAAAAAATTGGGGTGATTTCTGGCATCCTGTTCTGTTGGCTCAAATTCCAATCTGAAAATCGTTTTTATCCCTGTTCATTGGACTTGTAAAGTTCTTACTCTATTGATTGTGCAGTATCCACATCTTCTAGAAGGCTGCTTGCTACTAAATATTCCCGAAATACCACAACCAGCCTGCATTTATAGCATGCTGAATGAAAAATGTATGCATACATATACATACAGGATCCTATTGCTCAGGTGTAAGCTGTTCAAATAAGACTGTCTTTAAAGGCTTATTTGCTCTGGAATTAAGCCAAAGGTGTCATTTAAAATGGCGATGTTTGCTGCTCACTGAACAATCTGGTACCTGTCTGTTAGATCCTCACTGTTTTGGCTCCTTATCCAAAAATAAAGCATCAGCAAAACCCTGATAAGAGTCCTCTTTCTGTATGTTATTGTGCTGCGTATCTGGAGTCTTTGGTGGCTTCAGGCACTAAAACTCTTCCTTTTGATGTTACTACTGATATATAAGACGTTGAAAAACTCTGTCTGTAGCCCGAGGAGAGAGGGATTGGTCTGGCAGGGCTCCAGAGGACTCTTCCAACCCTGATTTTTGAATCCTGATTTCAGAAGGGAATAAAATCTTCATTTACCACCAGGTTTTCAGTCAGTTTATGGCCATGTTTATGTATGAGAGAAGGTTTTTGAGCAACATTTTCATGCAAAGTCAACCTGAAGAGCTATGTTGTGACTGACTCTTAGCAAATGGACATGAAGCCTGCAAAATACAAATATTATTCTAATTCTGGTAACACTTGTGTATAAAAATGGATTTAAAATAGGACAAGGGTGTGCAGACGCAGGACAATTCTGTGAGTACTGGGCTGTCACAGGCCTTAAAAACCAGGCCAGGACACGCATTTACCCTGTGCCCCTTCGGGGAAAAGGTGGTGTGTAATTTTCCCATTAGAATCATAGAATCACCAAAGCTGGAAAAGACCTTCAAGATCATCTGGTCCAACCATCACCCTACTACCAATGTCACCCACTAAGCCATGTCCCTAAGCACCAGGTCCAACCTTTCCCTAAACACCCCCAGGGACGGTGACTCCACCACACTGTTCCCAATTTCATACAAGGCCCTGGTCAGGCCTGGATCAGGATTAACTGTAAAACACTTCAGCTGCTTTCAATCCCTGAAGAATTCATCGGAGTGATGTCTTAGTACGGCGTGTAGCAGTGGGGACGTGCCATGTTGCTGTGCTGGAAGAGATTGAGGTACCCGTGGTGGAGCAGCTTCTGCTGGGCCCATGCAGAGCTATTCTTGCGAGAGCTAGGAATACACGAGCTTTCCAGCTTGTAATGCAGGTTACTCACTTGATAAATTGAGATTTAAACTTTTAAAATACCATTTTCTAAGTAAATCACAGTGTTTTGAATTCTACTGAAGCTCAAATGCCTAAAGCTTCTTTACAAAATAGAAGGCGCTTAAAGCTTCTCCATGCTGTCTGGGACTTAGAAAAGGAGTGTTTGTAGAGGACACCAAAGGAAGAGAACATGAAAGATGCCGCCTGAGCCAGGAGGCCTTCTTTGGGCTTTCTTAGAGCTTCTCATTTTTCTGTATTCAGAGGATAAGCAATCAGATGCTAAAATCTGTTTCTGATTTTGAATACATGTGTTGTGTTAAATCAGTTTTAAGCACTCGATGTAACTGATTGTAAAGCTAATTTATAAAATATTTCACTTCCCTTTGGAGTTTGAGCTCAGTTGAAAAGTTCAATTAGTATGCATCCTGTTAGCAATCTGCTTAATAGGAAGGATTTGAGTCAGTCAGAATTATAGCCAGTCTTTGCACTGCACAGCCACAAACGGTCATTTATTTGGCTTTCCAAGTTACTTGCTTGCAGAAGCCAAGTGTGTTTTTCAGGCATGTATCTACTTGTTTTCCTTTGCTTTTGCTAAATATGCTCATAGTTTACTGTCCTCAGTAGCCCTGGAACACTTGTAGTACTACTTACTTAAGTCAGTCATCTTTTATCACAATTTTTGTTTGAATTAATATACTTTAAATCAGATTAATTTTTCCAAGACTCGTTAGATATAAATGTACACTAAGTGTCTTGCTTACAGTAATATTTTATCATATATATTTGCAAAATTAATTTCTTAACTAAAGTACTAGAATTTTACAGGAGTTAGCCTTTTTGGTGGGCTGAATTTCAGTTATTTCTAATTAATGTGTTTCAGGAAAACCCGGCTATGGCTGTTGCAATCAAAACTTGCAAAAACTGCACCTCAGACAGCGTTAGAGAAAAATTCTTACAAGAAGCCTGTGAGTATTAAATTATTTCTTTCGGGTTAGCTTCTGTAAATGGTCCTTGGAAAGACTTAGCAACCATTTGTGCCAGAAACTTCTGATACTAATTTAAATGTTTTCTTAATGTATAACATAAGCTTTGTCCTGTCCTGCAGTATGTGCCAGGAAAACTGCTTTATATCCTGGCGTTGCCTGTGTATATGATTATATGTGGATTATTTGATTTTCCAAGTTGAACAGTGATATCTGACTCCTGGAAGACTTCAGAAACAGCTTTGGAATGTCAGAGATCTGATCTTCTATTTCCTTCTCCTCAATGAATTTTTAAAATAAAATCAGGTAGCATTTGTTTCAGTGTGGTACACTATCTTTAGAAGGTCAGGTTGTTGTTCTTGTTAAAAAAAGTTGCTAAAATGTTATGTATAATACTTACCTGTTTTGAAATTTCAGAATTAAAAATTCTAGTAGAATAAACAATTCTTCTAAATAATTGCCCACAAATATTGCATTCCCAAAACATATCTTTCATACACGAGGAAGGCTTGTTGTAGAGAATACCAACAGAAAACTTTTGAAAGAATATTGTAGGTGCCGATTTCCATAATGTTTGGTTTTGTAAGAAAATTATGGTATGAGACATAGACCTTAATTTTTGCCTATTATCCTCCACTATTATGTATATAAATCTTGTAAAGGTATTGTGTTATAACAATAAATTAATTGGTTATGGCCGGATGTTACTATATTCTCTTACTCAGTAGTCTTTTGTTTAAGAATTTTTTCTGATTGTTCAGAAAACATGTTCATAGCTAATGGCTTATTATTTTTGAATGTCAGATTTTTCTTATATTACTATAATTCTTTCAACTACCTATCTGGCTGTTGGAAAAGTAAATAGCACTGTTTATAGTAATAACATAGCAGTCAAAGGTAGGCTGCTGTCTCTTAACAACATAGAAAATAATTGCTCATTGAATGCTGCTTATTAGACCTTGAGCTCAACAGATCAGGAAATACCAGCAGAGTAGACAGGTAAATAGTGCTTTTCAATTTTGTTTTAATCATTTTTCTTCCTTTTTTATTCTAATTCCATCCATTCCCTTTCTCTTGTTTGTGTTCAGATTGCAAACTCTGAGAAGACACTGCCACTTTGTAAGAGCACTCAGAAAAAGCCCAAATCCAACATCTAGCCAGAGTTTCACTATTTCACTAAAGAGCTTCATGCATTTTTTTTTCCTTTAATAACACATACATATGTAAACCCTGCAGATTCAGAACTTCTAAGTATGACATAAAGACAGTCCTAGTAGTTTGGGGGTTTTAGTTGTTCATAGTGGATTTTCCAGTGCTGAAAAGATGCTGTGTTGATTCTTGCAAGAAGGAAGACGAACTGCCTGGGGTTTGGAGATCTTTCTTGATCTTCCACTGGTTTTGGTAAATTGCTCCTTTCTGCAAGTGGTTCATTCCTTCTGGAAAGGGAATCTTCCTCTTGGCTCTAGAATCTTGATGGCAAAATGAATTTTTGAGTTTGTCAGTTAACACTGATTGAATTAGTCTCTCAGATACATTTTCCAACAATGGAATATATTATGCTTAAAACTTAAGACCATAAGAAGTATAGAAATATGTATGTTGATTTCCCCTCCATCACCTTGTCTTCCCACTTCATTTCTACATCAAAGAAGCAATATTTTCATGTTGTAAAACATACTGCAAATTTCATTGAGTTAGATTAGTATAAGAGAGCCCTAAAGGTAAATAATTGGTGGTGTTTTGGAATATACACTTTATTTACCAAGATTTTAATACTGAAGTAGGATTCAGATAAACTTCCCTCTCTGAAATTCCTTTTACTTCAAAAGTGAGGAGGGGAGTTCAATGATTTAGGAACCTGGTCTCAATTCATTGTGGTGTTTTACCAGTTTTTATTGCCCAGTTGGCATGTCACAGCACGTTCTTTATTCCTGTTCATTAATGTGGTAAGCTAGGTCCTCGATAGGGTTGTTTGTTTCATTGATTCTTTTCCTGATTTATTCATAGCACATTAATATTTTAAAGAATATGTTCTTAGTTTCCCTCTTTACAGTAAAATATATTAGTGAAATATTGTGGGATTAAATAGCATTGTCCAAGGGTTTTTCTTGGGATTTTTAGTGTTGCAAGAGGTATTGGCTATACTGCTGCTGTATATCAGAAGTAGAATTCAGAGCTCATCAGAACATGAATCCAAAACCACCTGCTGTTTTAGCTTATAATTAATTAAAAGCCAAAATACATTTTTCTATATTCTTTTCAAATTCTATGTGAACTGAAGCAGACTTGCCAGTTTGGTAATTGCTGTGTATTTCTGTTGACAGCATACACTGTAAATGTAAAAGAGAGACTACTTTAAGATTAAATTAAGGATGCTTGTTGTGCTTGTGTTGGAAGATAAAAACGTAATCAGAGGACTGATGTTTTGTTTAACCTACCAAATAGACCTCCCCAGAACATTAATAAGCATTCGTACATCTTACTGCATAAAATATACTGACTGCGCTGCTGAGACTGAAAAGTTAATTAAGCCCATAGAAAATAAAATCAGATGTGAACTTAATCATCAAACGAGGTTGTGTGTCTATGCCATAAACTGACACATTTTTTTCAGACATTGAGTTATACATACTGGTTTTTCCTTCCTCCTGTTCCAATAGGTTAATAGGTTGTACACTGGACTGGGAGGTCAGTGTGTTCACTTAACATCATGCTCAGCCAGGGCAGAACTTATTTATTATCTTTAAAAAATATAAGTTTTATGGGGCACATTAACTTCTATTTTCTCCTTTTAGTAACAATGCGTCAATTTGATCATCCGCACATTGTGAAGCTCATTGGAGTTATTACAGAAAACCCAGTCTGGATAATCATGGAGCTCTGTACCCTTGGAGAGGTATGAAAATTTCACCTGTATCTTTGGTTACCCCTTTTAGCTTTGCAAAAGACTGAAAAAATCACTTATCACTACTAACCCAAAGGCAAACTCCTCAGACATGATATCATACTTGTGGTAGAATTATGGACTCAGACAGAGGAGTGGCAGGATTTGACCTCACTCCTCCACTAAGGGAACTGCATCAGCTCGTACCAAAGGGATTTAGTCATAGCTTTCAGAGAACTTCAGTTGCTCTTTCAGAGTGAGAGAGCATGACCTGTGTCAAGTCAGATGATGGTAATGAGGTATAAACAGCATTTGTGAGCATGCCTTCTGGAAGAGAAATTATGTGGTACATCTTCTGTTCCTAAAAGGTGGCAGTAGTGGCTTGTGTTGTGTGAGCAGCAATTGAAGGAAACTATAGCAGAGAGGGTTTGGGAGGAGGGTGGAAGTGGGTTACATAAAACCATCTGAATTTCTTTCCCAGCCTTGAATAGATGTTTCTTGAAAAGTGAACATTGCATATGAAAGTGAGCAGGTTTGTTATTCTTAAACAAAGATGGCTTGTGACATTTTACTGACAGTAGTTAGAAACCAGGATTTTTCTACCTTTTGGAAGCTTCCCGAGTAATATTGCGATTTTCCTTGGAATACTGAATTTATTTCTATTTTTATTTTCTATTTATTCATGTTTCTCTTTCTGTACGGTGTCTGCAGCAGAGACCTTACATACAATGACTTTCCTCATTATCACGTCATTCGGATGAATGGTTTAAACAAAACTAGAGCTCAGATTTTTGAAACTGATTTGTTTCCTTTGAGCCCTGTATATCTGAAAATGTGAGCTGAAGTAATATTTCATTCTGTAAGACATTTTAATTATCAATGTGCAGTACATTGTCCAAACAAACAAAAAAAGGCAGAAAAACTATAGTGGAATCATTTTCTGTCAAAAGTTTATAGATTCCTTTTCCAGAGCCCAAATTACTTTTTAAAGCCTTGTTTTAATTTTTAAGGTAAATCTAGTGCCACTTTCTATTAGATCCTAACTGCCTTTTACTGGGAGTATAGTTTATAAAATTTCTGCATTGATAGTGGCTACTCTGAGCTAAATGCATATACCATAGCAGTTATAAATGCAGAGTAAAATTCATGCTCCTCAAACAATATTCATCTAATCAGTATTCAGAGTTGCTGGATACTGTTAGGTCCCGAAATCATTTAGGACAAAAACTTGCACAGTTCTCAGGGGAAGAACTCATAAAAAGACCAGGAGCACTTGTCTCAGCAGCAGCATGTGCACTCAGCCTTCAGAAGGAGCCTGAATGCAATGCAGAAATGTTTTCTTGATTGGGCTAACAGTTTCCACACAGAAAAAAATACTACTTGGATTTAACCCAGTTGGGCTTTTTCATGAGTGGTTTTCTGTTCTCATCCTGTCTAAAGGGAAAGCAGGCCTGTTGACACTTGTGTAAACTTCACAATTTGAGATATGTCTTGTTTAAATCTGTTATCTTTTTTTTTTGTCCTGACTTCTTTCCTTTTTTTTCTTTGTGCAAAAAGTTGAGATCGTTTTTGCAAGTAAGAAAATACAGCTTGGATCTGGCCTCCCTCATACTCTACGCTTACCAGCTTAGCACAGCACTTGCTTACTTAGAGAGCAAAAGATTTGTACATAGGTAAGCCTATATATACACACGTGTGCATGTTTTTATATGTTACTACTTGAAATTTTAGAAAATGAAGCATGTCCTAGATTACCAGATTGCTTGTTGGCAATAATTCTGGTACTAGATACACTTGCCTGAGTGAAGAGATTTAATATACATAGTTTGATCCTTTAAGCTTCACTTTCACGTTTCTTTTCCTTGGCTTATGATGAATGTGTAGCAGCAATACTTTGACACTCCTAAAATCCGTTTACGTGTTTTTATGTCTGTCTCCATATCAGTATGGCATTTTTTTAGGCGCTGCCAGCAAAATAACACCCTTTTCAAGAGTGACACCTGCTGGCTCAGCCCTAGATTGACTTGGAAATGGTGCCTGATTTTAATCAGAATAGATTTCAGCTGAGTTGTTGCTCTGTGGTTACAACATTTTTTCAAACTGCTAGTCAACTGTAATCTTCCCAATACAGAAAAGTAGAACAATGGGCAGCTGGCTTCTTAAGCAAAGAACAGGGAAAACAAAATATTTATAAAATAAAAGTTCTTGCTTAACCAGAAAGTGGACCTAAATTTCTTTCTGGATGTGTTTTTAATTTTCTTCCCTTTGAATTCCTCCCTAGGGAGAAAAGACTGATTTTAGCCTTATGTTGTATGCAATTAACAGTAAACAGAATTCAAACTGCCATGAAACTTTTTGGACTTGCATTTTCTATTTGTGCTTAAACATTTAAGTTCAAGTTGCATATATATGGTATATATTGTACATAGATACATACATGTACATATGAGGTATGTATATAAAAACATTGTAAATTATAGACCCTTACAATTGTTAGAGACATTTTAATTTTGGCCAAGTAGCTGTTTATTTTTAACTCTACCAGTAAAAATTTTGACAGATAACTTAATCGTATTGTACTGAAATGGGAGAAAGCACCATTTCAGATTGCTTTATTTCACTGCTCAAATCTAAATCTGTCAGTCTGCACAAATGCAGACTCAACAAGCAGGGCTTGTTGTCTCACCTGGGAGACTGTGAGAGGTGTCCAAGCCTTGCCAGAAGCCCTGTGGTACCGCTAAAACTGAGCTCCTTATTACGAAGCCATTGCCAGGACTGAGACCTTAAACCATTTCCTTACCTTTCCAGCATCAGGAGGCAGGTTTTCTTCTTTCCATTAATTCAAACTGCCAAAACTTGTTACCCTGTGATCTTTAAATAGAATCATAGAACAAAATTTTTTCTTCTGATGTGTTGACATTGACGGTTACACTTCAGGATGACAGATATTACTCAAAAGGACCAAATGTGCTAGAATATTTCTTTAAGCTTCTCAGAATCAGTAGACAAATATGTAGACTTTTTTTTTCTGTATATACCCACCCAAACTGTAGAAGAATAATTTGGTCTTCTCAAAGGAGTTTGATACTTCTGGGCTTTAATAATATTTTTCAAATGGTATTTTACCACTCTTAAGTTTTTAAATGACTAGAAATAGTGTCTCCTCTATTTGGCAGGGATATTGCTGCTAGAAATGTGCTGGTGTCTGCCACTGACTGTGTGAAATTAGGTGACTTTGGTTTATCCCGATACATGGAAGACAGTACTTACTATAAAGGTAAGTTGACATTAAGTTTGACAACTGCTCGAAAATTTAGTAGATGGCAGTAAATTCCTACATATATGGTTCAAGAAGACAAATCACAGGATCTGATTTAAGTTGCAAAAAGTGGGAAATGTAGGTTACATTCTGTTTTTTAGGACAAGCATACAGTAGTTTTTTCACAATTTTAAGAAGGTTCTCCACATTCGAGTCCTGAGATAATCATATTAATGGCACAATCTATGTAGCCTACAGTGATTTTAAGGCTACCTACAGATGTTTGAGTTTGCATTGTCGTTGTATGCTGCGTACTCACAAATGCCACTGGTCTGGCAAGATTCAATACAAAACATGCTTGAAATTACTTTTTTCCCCCCATTTTGCATGGAAGACTGAGCTTAAGTGGCTCCAGCAGCTGTGAGATGTCCTTCAGTGCCTGATAGGGAAAAACAGGCCATCTCTGTTCTCCTGCTATGTGGTGGCAAACTGCAACATTTAAATCTGGTGCATATGATGTAGCTGTCTTTACAAATTTAATCTTCAATAAATTTCGAAGTTACAGTCATGTATTTTAAAAATCCGTTATCTGTCCTCGCACGCTTCAGTATGCTTCCTTGTTTCACTTGTCTCATTTCACTCTGAGCGACTTACAGTTGATTTAATTGCTGAGGTGAGGAATGTTTTTGACGTGGTCATTTCTTGTCGTGCTTTTGTTTTTTTGGGGGGGAGGTTTGGGGAAATGCTTTGTTTTGGAGTTGTTGTTTTTTCTGTTTAATGTAAGGCCAAGCAAGCTACCCTTATTTTGATCAGTCATTTACAAACACCTGTTCCCTAGCTGAAAATTTGTGACAGCTTCAGACTTCGTACCAGAGGGTTCTTAACCACAATAGTTGCATTTTGAATTAAGAATTGATTTAAAATAAAAAGGAGCTTAATCAGTCTGTATATTTTTGCAAAGTGCTGTTCCCCTCTCTCTCTAGAGGATGACCAGCAGAACTGGCCAGGTGGCACAGAAATCTCATGTACAAATTTGATAGTTATTCACTGGAGATGGGTTTTGCCTGTAAATTATTTCCCTGAGGAGACAAAGCTGCTTGAGCGCAGCAGTGGAAATAACAGCCTGCCTTGTCTTGCCTTCCCCGTAGCTTCCAAAGGAAAATTACCTATCAAATGGATGGCTCCAGAGTCAATCAACTTCCGACGGTTTACCTCAGCTAGTGATGTGTGGATGTTTGGTAAGTGAACCCAAATGGTGCGGCTTTTACTGTCCTGTCCGAGAAGTTCAGTGTTTTTGATGGCTGTAAGATGAGTAATTTCCAGATACTCGGCTGTTTTTATTGTTCTTTCGGAAATTCCAGTTTCTTCTAGCACCTTTTCTCTCTCTGTATTTTTTTTTTCCTACATAGTCAAGTCTAGGCTTAACTTTCAGGAATATCCTGAAACCCCGATCTTTTTTCCCTAAATATGCATGTTTTTTCTATTAATCTGATCACCTGTGCTCGAGCTAGAGTCTATAGAGTGCTGCTCTGGACAGACAAAACAAAGAAAGGCTGCGTAAAGGAGCAAAGACGATGAGACTAAGTAAGAGCAGTGTTCACCCTCTTCGCAAACTGAAGCGTGATTTTTTTTAAGCAAAGGGTATGTGATTTTTACCTGTTCTATAATAGTATGAAGAAAAGTCTAGTGTAGTCCGAAGAATTAAGCCTGTGGAACATTCTGGCTGATCTTAAACTGACAGACCATTTTTCCCCTTTGTGCTTTTTAACATAGTTTCGGCAGAAACTGTTTTATTACATACTTTCAGCACACAAAAAAAATGGGATCGGTGCCAGCGTTAAAACACCCTCAAAGTGAAAATACACTATGCAAGTCGAAACAGGCCAGTTGGAACTAGTCAAAGGGAAAAGCAAATACAGCTCATTCTACTTCAAAAAAAAAAAAAAAGAAGAAGAAGAAAGAAAAGTAGATTTGAATATGAGCAACCATTCTGGTTTACAATAGGTAAAGTGTAGCTAAATGTGAAGCCAGGCTGCTGTGAGCCAGCTGTGGGTCATGCTTCCTCATAAATAGTTCTGGTTGGTACTGCGTGTGTAATCTTACTACACATCCCTCCTTGCTGCTGTCAGCCGGTAAGTAAAAATTGATTCCCTGGCTATATGTTTTAGCAGAAATCGCATTGTTTGGCTGTACGACTCAAGCCAAGTACTCTGGGAATTTCTAACATGTAGTATTCCTGAGCATAACAACTCTGAAAGGAGGCTTTTGTCCTTTATTTTAGTCACCGTTCTTATTAAACCTCCTTTCTTCCCTCTTAAAATCAAGGCTTTGTGTGCTGGGGCTGGGGGAAAGGTTTGCTTTCTTTTTTAACATTTTTTTTTCTGTTTGCTCACACAGAGGAAATGTTTTTTTTGTGTGTGTTCCCCAGGTGTGTGTATGTGGGAGATCCTCATGCATGGGGTAAAGCCCTTCCAGGGAGTGAAGAACAATGATGTAATTGGGCGGATTGAGAACGGTGAGCGGCTCCCCATGCCTCCAAACTGCCCTCCTACCCTCTACAGCCTTATGACCAAGTGCTGGGCTTACGACCCTAGCAGACGACCCAGGTTTACTGAACTTAAAGCACAACTCAGGTAGGGTTTTACTTCTGAAAGGTCATTTCCTTGTTCAGAAATATTTGCTTTTGCTATACCTTCCAATACAGTGTTTTCTTTCTGTCAAAAATGCAAGGCTTTATCTCCAGGGGGCCAGGTTGGTGATACTGTTTTTGGAATTCTGGACCTTATGTGTTGGAGAAAATTAAACTAGGCAATGAATTCAAATAACTAGAAATATGAATCATCTTTCTATTCCAAGAAAAAAAACAATTTTTTACTAGTAATTTGTTTATAATTTTAGCTATATATGCTATAGTTCTCGGGGGGGGATAGAAAGAATTCAGAGTGATTACCTAGTCAAACATGTAGTATGCAGTTTTGGGGTACAAATGTGTATTTTCCTAAAGAAATGAATCACCAGGTTTCAGAGTAGATGCTTTGAAACTAGACATCTGAGCATTTTCAGTAGAACATGCAAAATTTTGAAGTGCTGCTGGAAGTCAGTTTTATAATATATCTAGCACACAAGTTCCCCGTGGCACCTCTTTTTGTGCAACTGTGGAGCCTGCAATAAATGCATTGTAATTAGCCAGGACTTACTCTGCCCTTTGTAAAATGGGATGGCCTACCTTTTGTCTATCTTGCAGTAAGTGTGACTACACACTTGACACCAGTCTAAATTCACACCACAGCATATTCTGCAGTATTTTTTTCCAGAGTCCATATACCCATTTCTCCAGCCGCAGGACAAGGGTGATATTTAAACTTTGAAACATTCCTGAGATATCATATAGAGAAGTTTAATATTTGTGTTCACTTTTGTGATTTTCTGAGTGCTCGGTATCTATTTTGCCTAAGTCAACATGTGAAGGCTTCAAACAACGTGTAGGTACTGTACTGCTGTAAATTGTTGAATTTGTTGTGATTCATTACCAAGTTCTTCAGTTTTAGCTGACATCTTTTTTTAAAGTTGTGCTTTGTGGTATGTTTTGTTTTCGTAACATAATATGTGCTGTCACTGGATGTTTGTGTTAGAAGAGAATTCACAGGTCATTAAAATAAGAGGCGATTTGAATATAATTTTGATGCTGTTTCAAAGTTGCTGTATGGATAACTTTTCCTGTAGCTGCCTTTAAGTTTTTTTTTTCCTCTTCAGTAAAATGTTCCACTGCCTGTTACTCTGGGAGCTTCTGTGTAGACTTATAGTATACATATCTGGAGAAGGACATACCCTTCTCACAAGGACCTTATAATATTATCTGTGTAGAGTTAATCACACAGGAAGGAATGGTAGGCCTGGGTAGGGATTACGAGGAGAAGATAGGACTCAGTAGTATGGTTTGGATACTAGGTGGAAAGTGCCAATTCTTTATTTTTTTTTCTTACTCTGGAGGGATAGGATTCTTTTCAGTTTGTAGTCAGATTGTAGTGATAACTGGCTGGCACAGAGGAGAATGAAGCCCTAAAAAATGTGAGTAGGAAGATGGCTGTGATGTGTAAACCCACCAAGGGAGGGTACCTCACCAGCAAGGGAAGGAAAAGTGAGTTTGTTGGGGGCTGAAGAAAATGTAGACTACTCAGAGAGACAGAGCAAAGGCAAGAATGGCCCTAACAGCATGAGTCAGAAGAGGAAAGAGAGGAAAAGGTATCACCAAATAGACACGATGGACCAATGCCCGAGAACCTGGCTCTCGTCAGAAACGCACAGGCCAAGGGTGAGAAACAACAGCCAAAATCTGCAGCAAGGCAAGATCTGATCATTTACCAGGAAAAATGTTTCCCAGAGTGCATGAATAAGCACTGAAGCTGGTCGCTCAGAGACTTTCAGACCTTGCCTGGAAAAGGCTCTGAGCGACCTGACCTCACTGTGCATCAACTTTACTGGGAGATTGGACTGGAGACCTCTGGGAGTCCCTTCCAATCTCAATGGTTCTCTGATTCTGGATGAAAAATGCACCAAGGGGGGATTTTTAAATTTTTTTTCCTCCTCTTGTCATGCTAGGAGATTGGAAGCAGCGTTCAGAGAACAAGCTCTCTCCTGGGGCCACTGCAACCCTAGCATCCAGTTTCTGTTCTCACCAAAGTGAAGAATTTTCTGCCACTCCAAAATGGTGACCTTTCCCTGGTGGAAGTCAGGCAGCACAGTTGTCCTCAGGGCTTCTTCTCGCTGCTCGCAGAGTCAGCCTCTTGTCAGAAAGGTTGCCAATTCCCGCATGGCGAGGCAGTCTCAGGCAACGAGGAAGGATTGCGTTTCAAAACTCCAATTCCCATGAACTTGCAAAAACAAGCCATTTCCCTGGTGGCCTTTTCTGTGTGGTGTGGCTGCTGCTCGTTCTGGATAGGAGCCAGGGTAGTTTTTTCAAGCTGAGAGCAGACTTTGTTTGCCTAAAGCCAACGATACAACACTGCAGCATTCCTCCCTTTTTAACGACAAAGACCGTGGCTTTGGGAAAAAACTGCTTTACTGCATCTGAAGTAGTACTGATGGGAGCACGAATATTTCATCTGTTCTCGGTTTATTTGATGCCTTACCCGTTTTGTAGTGACATCTGCTTTGCACAAACTTTACTTGCAGCTGCTTGTGCCACGCAAAGATGCTGATTTCTGTAGAATTTGTATAGTGTTATTAGGGGGGAAGTAAGGCCGGGAATTTTGTGGTATTTGGTCTGTCCAGAGCGGGTAAAGGATGAGTTAGTCATCGCATCCAACACAGAAACAAATGGATAGATGGTGGATTTCCAGCTTTAATTCCTCCTGACTTCCTAGGTCCATTTAAGCATTTAACAGACCCAAATCATGCATTATTACCCTTATAGTGTTGCTATTCAGAATGAGTTCTGCCTACCTACAGCACCGTAACCAATTATACATACTACCTCACACGTGTATTATTAAATTTAAACTATCCTTTGCTCTGTTCAATATGCTACAGGTTTGTATTGGTAAGGCAGCACTAGTACAGGCTTTCTTACAGGTCTTCTCCCAGGCTTGTGCTTCTGAGCTGGGGTGCCCTGCACATCCCTTTGGCTGTAATTCTGGTAAAACTCCTTTTAGTATTGAGTGTTAAGCTAGATTTTGATTTTGAGCTTTTTAAATTAATGTCATGCAATGACATTTTCAGTGCATCATTGAATGAATTTTGTACCAAGTACCTATTGCTAGCCATTCTTCTCTAATAAAAATATTAAAATCAGGAGCAGTTTTATCATTGCTGTGACAAGATTGTCGATTAGGCCCTCTGTTGGTTGCTGATGAAGAAGCACAGGTTTTACCAGAGTAGATGATCCCAGATGATCCCTGGACTGCAGGTCATGCGTTAAATACAGATTCAACTCTAAAAAGAATATAAAAAGTAAAATAATGACTGATTCATCCTCCTAAAGTTTGTTTTTACGACAGCAATGAGATAGTTAACTGATGAAAATGGGACTTGAGCCTTCTTGTGACTGTTTGCTGCAGCTCTTGAAATGTTGCTTATAAACAAAAGGACCAAAACTGATAAGAATGAAGGCAGTTTAAGTCACGTCATTTTGTGGCATCTGGCAAAAAAAAATTGTAGCACATACTTGATATATATGATGGAGGTTGCAAAACACTTTGTTGGCCTTTTGATCATTGACAGTGACCATTAGGAATAAAGTCCAGCAAAAGTGCTCTTAAATTAGGGCTGTATGGGGAAAATGTGTTCATCTCCATGCAACCTTGTATTTTTGTTGGCCAGACAAGAGAAAAGAAGCTGCTTGCTGAAGGGTCAGCACTTCCTCTAGGTTCCCACACCACATATGAGCAAACACCAGCATTGCTTTGTCTTTCAAAACGTAAGGCTGCATTTCAGTATTTCAGATATTCCTGCTTTGAACCTCCCAGTAAATGTTTCCTTTTCGATGCCACGGGCAAATTTGAGTGAAAAGGTTCTTTGAAAGTGAAATAAGTTTATCAACTAAGCAAACTTTAATAGTAGAGGTTTTCATCAGACATAGCCAAGAAGACGACTTAGGTTTGTTTGTTCTACCTCGAGGTTTGCTAGGGAAGTCGTATGACTAGAAATGCTTCTCTGCTGCTAAAAATATGTACCGTTTGGGAAAATATGCCTAGATGTGACTCCCCTGACCTCTGCAATTTCTAATAAACCGTTGAGAGTCCTCAAGCAGCTGCACCGAGAAAAGGTCAAAAATATCTCTTGGCACACTTGTGCTCCATCTATGGATTGGTCTTCCCTTTGTGAAAACAAAGACATTTCTGTGAGTCATTTATATTCCTTGTGTTTTTTTCGAGTGATGCTTCTCCGAGGCGCTTCTAGTTTATATTCTCTTCTTGTCGGTAGTAGTCAAGGGCATCCGGTACAAATTCTGCTGCAGCTCATCAGCCGTTGACCAGGCTACTCGCCGGGCTGGGAGGGAAAGGTCTTCGTGATGACACAGGCAAAGGAATAGCAGGATGAATTAGAGCCTTAAGAAAAAAAGCTGAGCCTGTGTTATGAAAAACAAATCATTTCAGTCAAAATTTGTCATTTTGAGTGATACGATTGAGGTTAATGGTATGGTATTAAATACTGGGACTCCACAGATAAAATGGCTTTGACAGCAAGGCAGATAGGTAGCAGTGTTTCGTTCCTTTTTATGGAAAAACAGGACTAGGCTGTGACAAATTATACCCGTGGCCCCAAATTGTCAATAAGCCATCTCTAAATTTAGTCAGCTGCTTTTAGCTGACTTTTGTTCCATTCCTTGTGCTCGCATTAGAGCAACTGCCATATCAACAGCTTCGGTTAAAAAAAAAAAATGCACATTTTATTCGTATGGGTAGGTGGCTTTTTGTTTTGTTGGTATTTTTTGGTTAAGTTTTGAGGTATTTCTTCAAAGATTGTAATCGTGGTTCGTGGCTCCAGATGCGTCCCAACTGATTTCTCACGATACATAAAAATGCATGCTGAATATCTGAAGTCTGACCTAGCCTTAAAGTGGTGCATTTTTGCTAATTCTTCATGAGTTCACGTAAGAAATACTCTTTTTCCTTACTCTGTAGGAAGAGAGAGGTGGTAAAGTAGAAGGATTTTCTTTTTAGTCGCCTCTGTCGGGCTGTAGCTGTTTGTCTGCAATAGCTCTATCAGAACGACTGCTGCAAATAACTTTGTCTGATTTTGTTTTTGTTCCACATTCTTGTGTTCCTTCGGCAGTGATGGATTGAAATTGCTGCAATACTCAGAAACTCGGGTAGGCTGCAGTGAGATGAGCTGACTTCCCTGCTTTTAAGAAGTGGCATGAATTTTTTTGGCTCAGGGAGGAAAGGCGAAGTTCTAGTCTCCGACCAAGCAGGAATTTATTCTTGAAACAAGCAGCGAAGTTCCAAGATTAGAATAGATTGCTGTAGTTGATCTCATCCCTTGCATGAGTAATTCTGGGTGGTTATTTAGTCGTCTGAGCAGGAGATCATAAACTCAGAACCGAGCTTTGTTTCTAGAAACTGGAGTGCTAAAGGAGCTGGGATAGCTCCTTTACGGGATTATCTTTACTCTGGGGAGATCAACGTGTAAATAATCTGCCCTGCTCAGATCTCTAGACTATCCATGTAGCTTGCAGCTCCCTCGTCCAAAGCTTCATTCTGAGCAGTTCTTAAATGGCAAATATCCAACATTAATAATCCACATAGCAGAACTGGGAGGAGGCTGCTGTGGGGGCAGCAGTATCACGTTGAACTTCAAACGGTCTTTTTAATAGTCAGAACAGTGGTAAGTAGCAAACTAGTTTTACTACTGTCTTGTGCTTTGTTTGAAAATGTACCCTTCTGACCTGAGCGTTTAAAAGCTGAGTAAATGCTGTCAGATATTTCTGTCTTGCTGAATTGCTTTGCTGAATGTGTTCCTGGTTAGGCTGAAATGTAAGAGGAAGGCATGGTATTTGAGATGGGTTTTTTTTGACTGCTTTGTTTAACAGAGGGAAAAATCCCAGTGATTTGAAGCTCATTTGAGCTTCCATAAAGAACGTATTTTCGGTTTGTTTTGATCCTTTGCAGCAATTCGGTATTTTCATGTGAAAAATAAGTTTTCATGCAAGTAAGTGCTTGGTTTATTGTCTTTGAGGATTTCTCTGTGTAATTACACATCAAAAGAAATGTTAACATGCAAAAAACTTTTTGTAGAAGATCAACCACAGCTTTCTGAAAGCCCGGTGCTGCTTCGGTTGTTGAAAGCACACTGACAACCCTACAGATGTATTTCTTCAGGATACTGGTTTCCAGAACCAATATACATAAAAGAACTTTGTCTTAAAAGTTCTCACTCACTCTTTCGTGTACTATTCATTAGCTTGAGAGATGTGGGAGCTCCGAGGTTTGTTAGACATGGAGCTGGAGTTTTACTTACATACGTTGTGTTTTTCTTAGTACAATACTGGAGGAAGAGAAGCTGCAGCAAGAAGAACGAATGAGAATGGAATCCAGGCGACAAGTCACGGTGTCCTGGGACTCAGGAGGATCGGATGAGGCTCCTCCCAAGGTAGCTAAGATATCAGAACACAAAGCATGAGTGTTTCTAAAAGTAATAATATTAAATAAATTGAATTTAAAGGATTATTATTCTTCAAAGCCTCGTTTGATGGGTTGGTTAAGAACGGCGTTCTGCCCAATTTTGTCATCATCTGCTAATGCTTGCCTGAAATGACCCAGCTCTGCTTAGGCTGTTATTAGAACTGATCTGTGCTATAATTTTGCACTGACAATTTTCTGTTTCTTGTTTGTTTAACTTGCAACAGACTCCCATAGTTGCCACAAAAATGTTTCCTGGCTTTTTCTTTCTTTCTTCTAGCACTACTATGAAACGTTAGCTGGTGAGATCTCAGATGTTTGTAAAGCTTATTTATAAAAATCAATGACAGAATAGAAATTAATTAATTGTATTTTTCTTATTCCAAACAGATAACGGTTTTACTTCCCAAGGACATTATGTGTTTTAGTTTACACTTAATTTTGTTTCATTGCATGTCTGCCCTGTTTGGATGTCCCTGATAAACTCTCCAGTTGGGGTAGTCAAACCTCTCCAGTTGCTGAGCGCGTTCTTCTTTCCATAACTTGCGTGCTTTTCCAAAGATTTCTTTTGCACTTTGAAGGATCAAGTCCATACTTGGGAGGATTTAATTTTGTGCAGTCATTGCTGTGATGTGGAATAATATCTGCATCCTAATCAATCTGTGATAAATTCCTGTAGTCTTCTACTTGAGCTCTAGTGCTGATAGGGATTTTAGTAGTAGTAGCAGGGCCCCTTCTGCTGCCCCAACGGCCATAGGAAGGCAACTTATTTTTGTTTGGTTTCCCCATATCTAGCTTCTTGCCTGATAGATTTCCTAGCTTGGTTCTCCATTTTGGTAGCTTTATGGCAACCAAGAAATACAGACACTGAAGCTGCTGCATTCATTTCAGAGTTGAGAAAGGCAAAGAATCCATCAACTTGTTTAGGCACCTGAGATTGACAGGATTCGGTGTATATGTAAACAGACAATATGCCGAATAACAGAAGCAGATAAACCGCGTGAATTGGAACAATATGCCACTTTATTATTATAAAATTGTTTAAGAATGTAGTCTTTAGGGCTTAAAAATACCTTTAATTAATGTAATGAATGAGCTACACCATAGTAGAAGTGATCGTCATCAGAGCTCTGGGTGTGACACATAAATGAAAACAGCTGAAATAAGATGTGTTAGGATTGAAATTAATGCTCCTACCACTGCATACCTTTTTTTGGAGGGGGGAGAAGGGGGTCTCAGTATTTTAACTCTTTGAGGTACTCTCACTGTATATACAATACAGTCAAATGGTTAGGTTTTTTGTACAGTGTGATTTTGTAAAATATGGATATGCATGCTAATGACATTTGAACAAGTTGAATTTTACAGATAAGGAATTTCAAGCATCTCAAGTTACTATGTAAATTTTTAATGGCAACAATTGACTATTTTTCTTATAACAATTCATTATAAAAGTTTCAGTTCTTTACAGGGCTTAAACTCCCTTTTACTTCACAGCCTTAAATTCCTACACATTCTCAGATAATTCACAGCTATCACAATCTGTACTATGAAATTACTTGGATTGCAGTGATTAGTTAGAAACCAAAAATAACAAGTACTGAGTGATAACAACATTTTTCATGCAGTGATGATAAAATTCTGTAGTCCCAAAGAACTGTGAAAGTAGCTTTTAACTGCCAGAGGGACACCAGGAGCCCATTTGCAAAACGATGAGGTTTGGTTTGGGTTTTGTTTTTCTCTTTGGTTGATTTTTTTTCCCTTCTGAAATACCCAGCAGCACTGTTCCTCAGGAAAAAAGGCAAATGTACCTTCAGAGGTTAATATCAAGTACAAATAACAGAACGCTGCTTCTTGGAAGATAAAAGTACACTTCTGAGAAACTTTTTCCAGCATTTTTTCTTCCACTAGTGTGAAGTTTCTGTGCCTGTTCTGGCAAAAGGGAGATCTGTTCAGTGTGTGTAGGAAAACAGGCTTTTCAGACAGCTTTTTGAACTGGGCTTTCCAAATTTCTGGTGACTTTTCTCATGTATTTCTGTGATTATACCTCCTCTTTGTTTACGTGCAAAGTATTGTGTTTTTCCTGAAGGGGTAAAGGAAGATACTCAGATAAATAATGTGATAGCTCTTCTTTAGCTCCTTTCTAATAGAAACTGTTTCTGTTTTTTCTTGGCTGGGAATGGGTTGCAACCCAAAGCATGTATAATGAAGGACATGGGGTTCAGAATATGATCAAAAGCACCTTCCACTTTGAGGCAATGAATTGCATGGGGGTTAATAATCAGAACCAAGTTTAGTCTTCACAATAATGTGTGTAAATATTCATGCTAAACAAAACTTAATTTGTACTCTGACTGAAGCAAAAGAATTTGCTGCTGGGAACAGTCACAAAACAACAAATTAATGGCAAAACTTTACGTAATGCAGATTATAAACTTGGAACCTACGCTATTTGCACCTGGAAACATGATTTAAGAATCATTCTTTTCTGTGATATTCTGTCTGGACTTAACCAGTACAGAGAAGGCCCTGTGGTGCAAACAATTAAATATGCCCCAAAAACATACAGAGCGTGTTATTTATTACGGAATCACAGAATCATCTAGGTTGGAACAGATATCTAGCAAACAATTCAGCTTCTTTTTTTTCCAGACAAAAAAAAAAAGGAGGAAAACTTAATTTTTATATGTATGTTTGTTTGTTTGTTTGAAGTGTAAATAACTTAGAATGTTTATTTCAGGGATTTTTTTTTTTGAGCTTGTTTTTGTGATGTGTCTCCTGTAAATGTTTGTTTCAGCAAAGAGGAATTTTGTGTGTTTAGTTTTCTGTTTCTAAAGACTTTTTTCCTTTATACTTACAGCCCAGCAGGCCTGGTTACCCCAGTCCAAGATCCAGTGAAGGGTTTTATCCGAGTCCACAGCATATGGTACAGCCAAATCACTACCAGGTATTAAATTTAACACTGCGTGTTTTCTTTCAAACGTGGAGTTTATAACTCAGTTGCAGCTGGTGACACTGATTCACATCTTACACAGTTTAGTTTCATTGAGTTGCCTTAAACGTTTTTTTTTTTGTTTGTTTTACATCAGAACAAACCCTGAACTGAGCCTGGTAGGGTTACTCCAGATGACAGGTATTTTTGAATCTGATGCAGTGCTCAAATTCTTGAAAACTGAAGTGAAATACATTAGACATTTTCATATTTACTGAAGGAATATAATGTTCATGTTAGCATTTTTTCTAAGCTATGAAATTACTTGTGTTGTAAATTGCAGGGATTAGCTGCCACACTTTCCTTGGGTTTATTGATACTCTGCTCCCTGATGTTTCTCTGAAATGTTTTTATTTTCTGTTAGCTGATAGCCTCCTTTAAGTATTCTTGGGTATGTTCAAATCAACATCCATATACAACAGACTCAGTCGAGGTTCTTTTTCCCGTGGAGCGGGGGAGGTTTTCCTTGTTTGAATTGGAATACCTCGGGCTCATTAAAACTACTTTGTTTTTTCTGTGGGGAAGTTCTCAGGCTGTGCAGTTAGGCACAGTAATTACATGCAGTCACTCAAGGCTTAAGCTTGTAATATGCACTGGGGGGTACCTATTTGTATGGCTCCACAGGGCGGTGTGTGCATGGCTCCTGTTAACTTGAACATGAGTTCTGCATGTGTAGGTCTTATAAATGTATCGATACGGTTGGTTTTGTTCATCAGAGGACTTTGATCTTTTTGACTACAGAGGTTGAAACATACTTTCTAATGCTGTTGTTTGGGTAGGCTTCCTCAGGTAGTGTAAGTCTTTGAGTTTTTATCATATTGTGGCTTGGCTCCCTTCTTCTGCTGTTGCTTCTCCTCTTCCCTTGCAGTGACTACTTGAATTGAGTCAATTCTGCACTTTCATATTTGCTCCCTTGAAAAAATAAAATCTATTACATACAGGGAAACGTAAGTTTGCTTACATAATACCTTTTGCATTTTCCCTAAAGGTATCGGGCTACCCTGGTTCTCATGGGATACCAGCCATGGCAGGCAGCATCTATCCAGGGCAGGCTTCTCTCTTGGATCAAACAGATTCCTGGAACCATCGACCTCAGGAAATACCAGTGTGGCAACCAAACATGGAGGTATCGTGAACTGACACACCTGTTGATGCACTCTGTACAGTAAACACACTTTTTTATTCTTAAGATACCTCTGGAGATTATTGTAGGAGAATTGAGTATGTTTCTTGGGTGTTTTTTAAGTTGCCTTCTTGGAGTAGGATTGGAGTCATGACTGAATTCAGTTCTTTTTGAACCAAATCCTCTTATGTGAGATTGGACATAGTGTTTGTACTCTTTACACAAATTCTTGATGAAGTTACTACTACGTAGCATCTTAACTAAGACATAGAGACTAAATGGGTGATGATAGTTATCCTGAGTTTGTTAGAAGAAGGCTTTACTGAAACTTAGTGGTGTTAAGAGAGGAGGAAAAATTCATGTTAAAATTTGTGATATCATTACCTATTTAAAAATACCTCTCATGGGAGATACCCAGTATAGCAAATATATCCAAGGATTCTCTGTAACTTATCTGGAACAGAAAATGAAGTGGTCTGCAAAACTGTTCTTGAGTTATATTCTTGGTAGATGCTTTTCAGCCTCTCACAATTGCGAATAGTTGCAAGGAATATAAAATTATTTCCCCCTCTAACCTTCCATCATTTTTTTCTGTTCTTCTCCAATATTTTATACTTTTTTTCATTCTATTTTATCCTTCCACAAAGATTCTCTTTTTGCAGTTTCTGTCTTAAATCCACTTGCACTCTCTAAGCAATGTTCTGTTCTTTGTGCCTCTGGTAAATTTTTAAGTGAGAACTGAGGTTGACACCTGAAATACAATAGAGCAGATAGGTGTCCAAGCCTTCAGTTTGCCTCAGGTAATTCTTGGTAGATTTGGTCATATTTTCTGCCATTACAACTTGCTGCCATGTTGTTGTTATTCGTGCTGTATATAGTTGAGGGCCGTCATCCCAAGTAGTTCAACATTCCTGTTTGTTCTAGAAGGTCAATTTGAGATTACTCACCACAGAAACAACTTCATTCAAGCACAACATAGTTAAACTAAAGTATTGGTGGAAGCATGTGAATACTTTGCACAAGTTCGTATTAATAAGCTACAGCCAAAGTTTTCACAAAAGCTTGGGAAGTTGGTTACCTGTAGACAGCCTCAGTGAAGTTAGTTTGCAAACTCACCACGGCTTCTCTAAAAATTTTAATTTATACATTACTTGCTAATGATTTCAAGACAGCGTTGGGATATCACATATAGAGTATTGTAGGCTAAAGACATACATAAAAGCTTGCTCAAAAAATCCATTAAGTCTTTTCATGACGTGATTTACAAGTGTCAGCTGAAACAGAAAAGGGTATTTGGTTTGGGTAAAACATATCCTGCAGCTTTAACAAGTGGATAGTTGCATTATTGCACAAGAAAAGGAAATTGATAAATGTTATTGTCGTCCAACTTGAAGTGCAGCATATGAAGTGACAACGTTATTGAAAAATAAAACAGGATTTTTCAAATCTTTTTGGTTCCAGTGATTAGGAGCAAGGCAAATAAAATGTTTGCAGTTGGAAGGAGTTTCTTCTGATGACCTGCTTCAGTTTATAAGCAGATCGAGGAACTCTGCTTGATTGCTATTGTGCGCTGGGGCTTTTAAAAATCCACTCTTTTATAATCTGTAAGTTCTTGCAGCTGTTTTCACAAATTGTCAGTGGTTTTGAGATTGCATAAACTTAACTCGGTTTTGTAGGATTCAGGCACTTTGGACATACGAGGAATGGGGCAGGTTCTACCCACACATCTCATGGAGGAGAGATTGATACGACAACAACAAGAGATGGAAGAAGATCAACGCTGGCTTGAAAAGGAGGAACGATTCCTGGTAAAATTTTGTTTCGTGGTGCTTCTTGACTCTTTTCGTTGCAGCTTGCTAAAACTGATCGCTTCTGTGAAATGAGAATATTTACTGAACACAGGAGTCGGTTCCAAAATGCAGGTTTGGAAGAAGTCCTTAATTGAAGTGTTCAGCTAGGAAGTGTGTCCTGTGTTACAGGTGCCTCAAACATATTTTTTTTTTAGTGAGTCTCACTTGATTCAGTCAAGTATTTATGTGTGAAAAGTTGTGGGTTCTGTGGCCATCTGAAGATTGCGTGTTTATTCTTAAGGATATAGATCTGTGCACGCTCTGCCCCTAAAAAAGGGATAACCTTCAGCCATCTAGCAACCCTGACTGTAATAAGACTTGCAAGCAGTCTTGCACCGAAGGAATAAAGAGACACGTCAGTGGGAAGAAATAATTTAAAAAGAGAGCTCTGTGAGGTGGGGGAAAAGCTCTGAGCGTCGCCAGGAAAAAGCACAAATGCTTTGGTAATGGCATCTTCTGTTGTTGTTTCTCTGCAGTTCCAGGTTTTCTTGTTGTCAGAGCCACTGATGTACATTTCTGAGTTCAACTCTGGCTTCCTTATTGTCAAAATTCAAGTTCAGTGTTAAAATTCTGCTACTCGAGACTGTTGGCTACAGATGCAGCAGAAGATGCTAGTAGCATGTTACCCAGTATAGGCTCATGCTGAGAAGCCTCCCTTGGCAGGTGAATAAATGACAGTGGTGTGATATGGATTGTGACAAATACCAGTCACATGTTTGGTCTTAAGTGTATTTCAAGGAATGTTTTCTTTTGGAAGCTTTGTATGTTGTTTGTAGGTACAAAACATGTTTGTATAAGTGCAGGTGCCCTAGGTTTGTTAGGGGAGGTAAGTTTAAATAAACTTGCTGTGTATTTAAAGCAGATGATGATAACGGCAGACAGTTTCTATAAGAGTTTTCTGCACTGTCTAGAGCAGGCCTCCAGGGAAGTCTTTGTTGTACAGATGAATTATTTGTACTTTGGACATCAAAGTTCACTGGCTATGGTTGTCCCACAGAGCTTGAGAAAATGTCTTTTAGGGATATTGAAGCCAGTACATTGAGTTCCTTGCGAATAAGAATTTATGCTTTACTCTACAGGAAGCCTGTGGGAGGGAATGGAGAGCAGATCTTGTGTGTAGACAGCGTTACTGAGACCTAGTTCCTTGCCAGTTGCATTACCTTCCTCTGTCAGGGTTTTAGTTGATGCAGTATCCAGAACTGTTCACAACAGCCCCTGGCATGGAGACAACAAAGGATAAATCTCTACGTGCTGTTGAGAGCTACTGGTGATGCCCACATGCTCATTACATGTTCTAGCCATGATCCAAATTGTGCTAGAGTTGTTACTGTTGATTAACAGCTTGGTTTTGACTTGTTTCTCTGTACATACATGTGGGAATTCGCAGCTTGCCATTGGATGATGGTAGAGAAACCACTGAACCCAGATTGCTTTGTCCAATTTATTGCAAGCTTGAAGAGAGGGAGGGGAAAGGAAAAATTCTTGCCTAATTTAGGCATTCTCTTTTCCAGTCTCGAGCAGCACTGATTGCTTGTGATTTTCACAAGCTTAGTAGGTCAAATTGTGGATTCAAACTTAAATCACTGTCAAGAACTTTTTGAGGGATTAATATATTGCTCCTGAGGATGCCTTTTAATAGAATGCCTCTGAGAATGAGGCATTTGTGACTTCAGGTGGTGGCACTAGGTTACGTGGGACCTTTGACATTGCAGGACAGGTGATAATTAATCGTAGCGCTTGGTATTCTGCTTTGGTTCAGCCTCAGGACCATCAGGATGTGGTCCTGAGGTTCAGGATGCGGTCCCAGGTCACCATCCCACAGATTGCTGCCTGAGGAGGGACTCATTGATTTTTCTTTTGGCCTCTAATAGTCTTTACTGCTGGAGAGACACCATCACTGCTGCCACATCCTGCTTAAAGGAAAACCTATGAACTTGTGAGCAGTTCTACAGCTCTGCAGTTTGCCAGCACCGAATTTGGTTGGTGTAAACCTTAGAAAGTTAAAAAGGCAAAAAGCAGAGAAAGATTGAGAGGAAGTAAGTGTGAACTTAAATGGCCAAAATGGGGAATTGGAATTCATAAGAGTTTTGTCCTCCTGTGCTAACATGTTGACCATACAGACTTGGGGGTACATTTGAATGCCTATTACACATTTACACACTGTCAAAAGCTGAGCAAGCTACCACGATAGCCACAGGGTGTATTTGAACCCGTAGCATGATACATGTCAGAGGAAGCTTCAGTTTATAGGTGGGTGTTTCATGGAAAAGGAGCATGGTTTTCTAGGGTTAGCCCTGAAAAAATAAAGATGTTAGAAAAGTTGCTGAGGGGAGGCACTCCCTGAGGCCTTGCACTTTTCCTGAAGAATATCCAGAGTTTATACAGGAGAGTCCAAACTACATACAGTGTAGAAATATATATATTATTTTATATATATATATATATAGTATACACACACACTCCTTGTCCCATGGCCTCTAGTAAAGAGGTGACATTTCTTCTCTCAGGAGAAGGGACTTCCCTAATTGTGCTCCAAGTGGTTTAAGGAGGAGAGCAACTTGCTCTCTCAAAGTCAATGTCATGTCTCTCACTTGCTTTTCCTGCTTTCTGCAGGAAAACTGACCTTTAGATTTTGGTCACATTGTTTGGCTGAAGCGTGGCCCTCCCTTCCCTGCTATAGGTTTCAGAAGAATATTTTTCCCTTTGAGCACAGAGAACAATAGAGAGAGGAGAGCCAGAATTTAATTTTTAACTTATGTAACTGCAGTCTAGTGTACTTAGTTTAAACTGACTGCTTTCAAAAGCAGCCCCTATTTACACAGCCTTCAGACTCCTACAGCATATCACACTTCTACCACTGAGGATTGGACTCACGGAGGAGTAACTGCAAATCATTTAATGTGAGACACTGCAAGACGAAAGGGCCTTGCTGGGGTTTCTGTTAGTACAATTTTTATTTCCCTAGAGTAACAGCAACACGCTCGTGACTCAAAATTTATTGCTGCTTCTACAAAGACAAAATACAACTCAAAGCATGTTAGCACAAGTACGAACAGCGCTGATGCTGTGTGTGCTAGAAGAGAGACCCCAGATGAAGAACAAAATCGCAGTGGCATTGAAATGGAAATGTACCAGTCTTCAGAGGGGATGTTATCTGTGTAAGCAGTTTGTCTGAAACTGGTCCTTTGAGAACACGCAACCAGTCGGTACTTGAGAGGAGATAGAAATGTTCGCAAGCTGCAGTCTTAAATAGAATCCAAAATTCTGAGATCCTGCTGGAAAAAGAGAAAACAAACATCTCTCTTCATGGGAAGCTCCTGAATAAAAATAAATCTGTTGTGTAAAAACTGAGCAGTAAAGAACATCTTAAATTTTAAATTGAACCAAATTTATTCACTGGGAGGTAAGAAGAGAACAGGGAAGGTGGGGAGGGTTGTTTCCTTCAGGACTACACCCCGTCCCATCACCTGATGCAGAAGGGACGCTGCACACTAGGTGTTTAATGGACACCGATTAAACCTGCAATTTTTCATGCTGTCCTGGACGAAGTACCTCTAGGAAGGAGACAGAAATCTGTGAATTATTTTTGAAGAAGTCGAAGCAAAGACGAAGCATTGCAGCGTTTCACACGTGGTGCAGGCAGCCACAGAAGATGCTGTCTGTGCAAGGCAGATGGGTCAGATAGCTGCCACACAAACATTGCATTAAACAGGTGGAATTCTGTTTGGCTTTCTGAGCAAGGAATCTTGCTGTACAGTCCTTTAGGTGCTGCAGTCCACAAGATTTTCACTCGTTTATATCCTAGGATGTTTGGGTGGTTACCTCATTCCCGCAGGAAGTATCACAAGAAGTACACGAATCTCTCGTTCTGCACTTTCATATTATTTTTCATCCATCTGGGTATTTCCACTCTAAAAAAATAAGATTTACAAAAATTGATCAAGGTTTTACTCTTACGTAGCGCAAAGCATGTAGAAGCTGAATGAGCAGCCTCCACCCCTAAAAGCAGAGCTCCATGATGACAAATAGCCTGACAGCTCGCTGTAACTAAAAGATTTGGCCCGTTACCCTGCAGTCTGGCGCGCATCCTGAGATACTTGCACTTCATGTCGAGCCTGCTGGCTTCCCTTTGCAGTGTGTGTGCACAGAAAATCAGGATCGAAGGATTGAGATACTCCATCAGGGCCACAGTACGTAAATGTTAATCTTCCAGCCCTGATCTCACGTGTAGAAGTACTTTAAAAGCAAATCAGTTAATTCATTGAGTTAAAATAATTTTTAAAAAGCCCTCTGAGGATCCTTTGATTTTGGCGTCTTGGCAGAAGTTTGGAACTGCCAGGAACTGTCCTGATTTTTTTTAGTTGCTTCTAGAAGAGCACATCTTCTGTATTTTAATAGAGAGTTTGGCCCCAAAGGGGAATCCGCCTGTAACCACAGTTAAGAAGCCAGTGGTGGTGGTGATGCCATGCTTAACTGACAGCTCTTAGTTGGCTTAGCAGAAGTTGTGGGACAGAAATTGTCACGCTGTTATCTTCTCAAGGTGACATTCTAAGTACAACAGCATAGTGAAATTTGTGATTTTTATGCTGTAACTTCTTATACTGTAGCTGGCCATCTCTGAAGCAGTCCTCTGCAGAGGAATTTGCTTCTTTTGGGACATCTCCATGAATTTCTTCCCCATTTAAATTTAATTTCCAGCTTGAACCTTTCTGTTGTGGTTGTATTGACGGTATGTGGCATTGTTTTTAATTATATAAAATAAAGATGTATTTGCACACTCCTTTTAGTGACTCCGCAGCAGATAGAACAGCATTGTGCTGAGAAATTTAGAGCTCTTTCCTGTGATGTTTAGAAGAAATAACTCGCATAGTTTCCTTATCGTATTTGGTTTTGTTTTTTTTTTTCTGAAATTCCCACATAGTTGTGGTTTTAGTATTTGTCCTATTCTGACACTGAGAACTGCAATTCAAGTATAATTGATGTGAACTGTTGCTAAAATAAGATTTTAATTTTTAGCCTGAGAAAATCCCACTGAGATGTTACAATTCGGCATGTCTTGAGAACGCCAAGACATACATGTTCTTTTATTAGTGAGTGACTGGGAATTCTGGAAATAAAATAGATTTTGTTCCAGTTTGTCAACATATGCATCCTGTCTGAAAAGTCCTCTTAAAGTTTCCAAAGATTTCAGATAGTAGACTATTTATTAGGGGGGGAAAAAAAGCCATTTACTTTTCCAGGGCTTTGATTTTCTGCAAGATTCTGATAAAATCCTACCAGGAATATATATCTGTAATGGATACAATAGTAAGTAGAAAAGACGTTGCTTAAACTTTTTAGTCTGGTAAAGTTGCTGCTTTCACCAAAAAATATAAATAAAAAAAAATAAAGTTTGTGTGTTCAGGCAGTCCCATAATATGACGAGTATGAAACACATTTGAGGATGACTTGTCACCATGGCCGGTCACTGTACTAAAAAATATCCTCGTAAGTGAGAAACTTTTTCAGAAAAATCTGAAATCATAAATCACCCATTTCCCAAAGGCTTCATTCTCTGAAATGAAGAGACAACACAAGAGTTTAAGCAGGGTGCTTCTAGGCATGGCTTACTAAGACGTCTTGCTTGTTACATTCAATCTGGGAGACTTCACAGCCAAAATTATAGCTTGAGGATTTTTCCCCTGACGTATTATATATACACCTGGGAGCACTGCTTGTGCTCCAACAAGTTCGAGAAATGCATAAAAATAAACGCATAAAGCATGGAGCAGGTGAATTTTGGTGTGAGGCTTACTTGGTGCATGAAACATATCTGGAAGAGCTCAGTATGAAAAATTCAGCCACACGTTGCAATGTAATGCCAGCATCGGGGGCTAAAATTAAAGGTCTTGCCACTTAGAAGAGTTCCTGTTAAGTTATATTTAAAAGTAAAAGGAGAGCTTGATCTTAGCTGTCACCTTTACTATAAAATTGTTTGTCCTCTGAAATTTCCATAGCTATACAAATGAATAAATCAGAATATTGTTTACTGATTAATGTTAGAAATATAGTTGTGCCTCCTGTTAGTCATTAGGCATAGAAGTATGTTGAATATTTCTCTCTTGTTCCTTGTGTACCTAACTACTGGGGGTTTGGTGGGGTAGAGGGAGAAGAGTGTTTGGAGAAGAGTGGTTAAAAGTGCTTGTGTTTAGGTAGCAGTAAAGGTTTTCAGTCTTTCCATCCATAATGTGAACGTGCAGATCGCTAAGATGCCGATGTGTTGTGTAGTGGTACAAACTGCTCACGGACCCATTGGTACTTGGTATCTTCATTTTCAGGTTCTTGGAGATGCCTGGGCAACATCAATGCCCTCAATGGCTTCGATTGCATAGGGCTAGTCCAACACAACTTCGTTGAGTTAATTTTAATAATATTTTCTGTGTATTTACACCCTTCCTGTGCAACAGTTCTTAGACTGCAGCTAGGTGTTTGTGTGAGGTTCATGTGTGCAATGTCCTGAAGTTCACTTGCACGCCGTACGTTTGCTGCTGGTGGTGCCTTGGGTTGTAGGACATTGTTAATAGGACAAGGAGGGGACAAGGCTTAATTGTGTCTGTAAATGTAACTTCTCGTTCTTCTGCTCCTTTTAATATTGGAAAGAAAGGTGTTACTCGGTCTTGTGTGCACGTTGTGCTTCTGAATCATCTAAAATGCTAAATATTTCATTATGTTTGGAGTCTGGCATTTCTGGAGTAGTACATTGCTAAAAATGCAAGGATCATGGAAGAACCCCCTAATAAAGTAGCCTTCAGCCATTTCCAAAGACTTTGGGCACTTCTCTGGCTAGAAATGAAAGTGATAAATTGTGAACATCAGTGTGATAGAAATTCAGTCATGTACTTAAATAATATTTAGCTAAAAAATACCATGAGAATCACAGTCATTTGATATCTACTGCCATGTCTGACATATCCATATCGAATGAGATTTCCATCAGAAGAAAAATCATCATCACCACAAAGGAAATAAACTGGAGGTTCATCGATGTAGGTTTCACTATAAAATTGTCGCAAATTTTCAGAGAAACATTGAGCAAGTTGCTCAATTTTGTCTGTGTTGGTTCTTCACGTTCAAGAAGGGGTTAAATATTTCCCTGTCTAATTTTGTTTGTCTATTTTTAATCTGCAAGTTCTTTCAGGCAGCGACTGTCTCTGACTGGGCCTTGCTCCATCTGTGAAGGACTGAATGAAAACCCAAAGAATAAGCCCTTGATGCGGGCTGCCAGCACAATATGAGTGTTTTAATGATAAAAGATCAATGGTAGCATATTGATCTGCCTACCCTGATGGCTTTTAGGGTCATTTAGCGGGATATGGGAATTGGAATTATTCTTTAGTGCTTTTAGAAAGAAGGAAGGAAAGGGATCTTGAGTAGCTTTCAACAAGACGGTATATTTGTCCCCCAAAACTGACCCTGAAAGAACACGTTCATGGAGTGAGTGTACCTGCCGTCCATATTCACATGCCTGCGTTCCTCTCAGTAAAATAACTTCATTCTGCATCTACATAAATTTAATGTATACATGCATTCAGACTTAGGAAAGAGGCTGTATTTGCACAGACGTAGGTGTGCATTTTAATGAACTCCTGAATTTAATGAACTCCTCATCCAGTCTTGTAGGCCAGTGTTTTGGGGACAAATTCTTAGTTTTTCTGTGCCGGAAAGGCACTCAGATTTTGCTGCAGATCAGCGTTACCCTTTGTCGCACATCAGCTCTTCCTTTATCTTTTCACGTGCTTCCTGTTGTCCTCAGAGAATAAGTATAACTTACCTGGATTTGGGGGGGGAGGTGAGGGAAAGGGACAATTTCTATGACAAAAAATTGGGGCAGTCTTATTATGAGTTGGTAAAACAATCAAGCCTTGTGTTTCTTAAAGCAGATAAAGTAGAAATTCATTTGTTTGTCGCTTGTGTCTGGAGACCAGTGCATCAGGGCGCCTTTATTAGATCTCTGTACCCAAAAGCAGTGTTTAAAGAGCTCCAGTAATTGGCCCCGTTCGCAGGCTTGGCGAGGCAGCCAAGTACATATAAGCCTTCCCGAGCAGGAAACAGGAATTAATGCGCAGCGTTCCTCATCCTGTGGCTGAAATTGTGCTGTTGGGAGGAAAACAAGTCAAAAACCCAACGTTTGCCTTTGAGAAAATGAAAATGCAGGTTTTCCAGTGTTGTGCTGGGGAAACGGTACTATCACTATTTACAAAAAGCCTGTTTTACACGTGTGCTGAGAAGCAGTCTAGAAGCCTGCCGGGCATTTTGGTAGCTGTCGGTACAGGAGCACGTAGCTGCAGCAGTGTAGGGAGGGGAATTAAATGACATCTGTATCTGTCAGCGAAACATTTTCAAGAGTATTTGCCTGTTTTTAAGATGGTTTTAAGCCTATGTTGCGTGAATCTGTAAGCAAAGCAATGAAATTGTGAATTTTCCTTGCAGAAACCCGACGTGCGGCTCTCCCGGGGCAGCATCGACCGCGAGGACGGAGGTCTCCAGGGCCCAGTAAGTATGTGTGGGATCTTCTCGTCTCCCAGCCCTTTTTGCAGTTTCCTGGTAGTACACGCTGTACAGTCGTGATTGTGGGAGATGACTGAAGGTTTTTGCTAAATGTTTCCACTGTTATTACACGCTTCTACAGGTTTCCAAGAAGCTCAGCTTTTGTGGGAACAGCAGCCGTGGCAGAGCTGTTCGTGCAGCAGTTGGGAGGATTTGGGGCTTGTTTTCTTGCCCCTCGAAGCTGCTGTCGAAACAAATGCTTCTGCAAATATGTTGCAATTATTTTTAAAAGCTTGTGCGGTGTCTAATTGGGCCTTTCGTTTAAAAATGTCGATGGTTTTCTGAAACTTCTATCAACAGGAAGCAGGGGTAAAATAACTTCAGCAGTTGTTTAAATATCTGAAGGGTTTTCTTACCAGGAATGTAAATGTTACTGTTGTATTACCCAGGAATCTGTTTAGGGTAACTGATCCGCTCTGAAACAAATGGAATAAACCCCACAGCCATTCATTTATTGTCAGACAACAGCTGCAGCTGCGGTATTCTTCTTTACTGGCTTCACTGCCGTCTGTTTAACTAAAAACATCTCCCCGATCGTTGAATTGCCATCGGAATCTCTGAATCACGCAGATAGGAGAGGGGGGTCAGGCCAGGGACCGTTACTGATAGAAACCTGGTGCTTCATCCATTGCTTGTCTCCAGGGATCACCTTTTAAAGCATTTCTTCGAAGTTAGTATTTTAAATTCACTTTCCGCGACCGTTTGGGATGCAATTCCAAAGTCATAGTGTGGCTTCTGTATTTTCTTCACTACCTGTGAGTGCAGGGGCTCTTCCTGCATTTGCAGCCAAAGCACAGTCACAGATGAGTGTATTAATGGCACGCTGCAGCATGGTCTCCAGAGATAGCTGTTTGTATTTGGAAGCTGCTAAGAATTTTTCTGTGAACCTGAAGAAGACTATTAATGATCATTTTGTCTTGCTGTCGTTGCATCTTTCTATTTACTTACTTACTCTTAAGTGGAAGTATTACTTTGTTTTGTGCTACTCGTGAAGGTGCTGCAAGAAATTAGCAGGAGATTTTGAAATCACGTCAGAGGTCTGATTAAACTCCGTGCCACTGACAGCCACCTAAAAGCGCAGCTCATTTTGGCAGGCTGGTTTCTCTGACTGTGATTTCAACATGACTGCCTGGGGTTAGAAGGAAAAATCCAACACCCCGATCCCAAACTGCCTGTAGGGGATGTTCCAGGTTCCCAGATGAGGTGGGACAACTTCACACCCCACTTGAAAGAGTGGGAAGAAAAACGAGAGCGTTGCCAAAACGGGTTTTACAAGAGACTCTTAATTCAGTTCCAGAGTTTGATTTTGCATTCTTAGAGTTCTTAATACATTTAAAATGTAACTCTGACTTCATTTGCAGTGGGAAATGTCTGATGCTGCTCTGAGTCAATCTCAGTTTCTTATCGGGAGGATGAGAAATAAGTAGTCATTTGTAGGAGAACTCAGGTTAAACAACTGCCCAGCATTACACAGAGATTTCTGTGGCAGTGGCAAGTGTAGGATCCCGATCACTGAGGTGTCATTGAAGTCCTCCCACCGAGTGAGTTTTTGTTAGGTTAGTCATGGTGGTAGTTGGAACGGGTGTGCGCTTGGCTGTATGACTTCACTCACATTTCTTTCAACACATATTTTTAATAATTTTCTGGAAGGAAAAATGCACAAACTCTTTCAGTGAACTAAGCCTCCTTTCCCTCTCCCCCCATCTCTTCCCCCCAGGGTTCTCAGATTTGAAATAGCAGAGTTCACAAAGTCAGTGACACAACTGATGGCGATGGGGCTAGCAGAGAGCAGATGGATTTGTGTGTGAGATGATCGGCCGATGGGTTTCAGAGAGACGTGGTAACAGCAGGAGAGTGTCAGGACGTTGGAGCTTTGATTCCTCCTCCTGCTAGAATATCATCTATGAAACTTGTGGGAACTGCTTGGCATCTTTCTTAGGAGTTCTCCCCACGCAATATATTTTTGTGTGACCCTACATCCTGAACGTTTTGCTTCTGGCCACAGTTTTCCACAGCAAACTGCTAGAAATGAGCTAGAAGTAGAGTTAGCGTGGGAATTTTCAGTTCTTGCAGTTAAAATTGGGAAAAGTTTTGAGCAGCTCAAAAGAGGCCTCAGGAAGTGCTGGGCAGCCCTAACCACAGAAGCCTTGTCAGATCTGCCTGCAATTTTAAAACCCTAACATTAATTTCTAAAAACGCCAGGCCAAAACTTTGAATAAATGCTGAACTGAAATGGTGAGTGTCCTTCGGGTTTGTTAACGGGACGGTGATCCCGTTGGCAAGATGGGAGCTTCTCAGGTCCGTTTAGAGGATCTCCTGCAGACCTTCTGCATGCTGTTGGGCAAGGAAGGTGCTTGATTTGTCACAGCTGTGGTTGTGTTAGCGCTGAAAGGAGGTGGCTATGAAGTTGGAAGCTGAGGAATAGTGGGTGTACTGCTACTGTCCCTATTACCTGGGTGTGTTTCTGAAAATAGAGAATGTGAGAGATTCAAAAACCGTGCTTAAAAGATCAGAAAAGGAAGTGAATTAACATTTTAAGGCAGCGCTTTGTGATAGCATTATCCAGAGCTGAAGTCGAACTGAAGCAGCTACTGTGTTTTCACACCATTAAAAGGGAGCTCAGGGATTTCTTATTGCCATTTTTAGCATGTTGAAAAAGCAGCTTCCTTAGGTTTGATGCAAAGAGCTACTCTGGCTTTGCAGAAAGTGGTCTTTGTAAACGAATGCCTTCTTGAAATGTTTTACTACTGGGCGTATTAAGTTCTAACTGTCTTCAGTGTCTTTTTTTGCAATGGAAACTCCTTTACACAGATACACGTGCATAAAATGTGTCTGTTCTGATTGTAACGTTTTTGTGTGTTTGTGTGACAAGTTTTGCATAAAGTATTAATTTGGTTGTGACCAAACAGATTTTCATCTTTCTTGGCCTGAAGGTTGTATAAACGTAATTACCAAGGAAATTCACTTGAATCTATCATTAAATACTTCCAAACGAATAAGCAAATTGACCTTGATTAAGAGCTTCACAGCTCAGAAGTTCTGTTACCTTTATTGATGCTATTCCCCAGTGCAGAAATAGTCCTCTAAGTGCTGCACTGCAATTCCTTCATCAGCACCATGACTGATCCCTGAATGGAGAGCAAAAGATATTGTAAATATGCCACCGCATTTGATTAATAGTGAGGGATAAACTGTCATGTACAGGGCAGGGCCGTTGTGAATACTACAACATAAATGAAAATAACTTTCCTTACTGGACAAATAATGTAATTAAGAGATTATGGTGAATATGGAAGTGTTTTAACTGCTGGGAAGTGGGCTGAGAACTGGCTATTTCCAGGTGGTTAAGATTCTGCTAGTGAAATCGTGAGCGCTGTACTAACTACTATAAACGTGTATTTTATTTTATAGGCTGGTAACCAGCACATATATCAGCCGGTGGGGAAACCAGGTAAGCAGTAAAATTGTACAATCATACAATGTCCCCTTGAATCCTGGATTACAAGTCTTGTAGCAGCAATAGTGAACAAAGATGCTTTCCAGTATTTCCATACAAGGTTGGATTCGATTCCAGATAACCACACACAGAGATGTTTCGGTGCAGTCAGTGCTTAAATTCCCGGAGACATAGTCAACAAATCCAAGAAGGTGTTTCAACAGCTGGGAAGCCTAGAGGAAGCTGAATCACTGTGTAGGACTCCACTGTGTGTGGAGTTCAGACATGTAAAGCACAGGTAGACGACTAAATTTAGGTTTCTCTGTCTTAAAGTGAGTCATGCCCAGGACTTCTGCCAGGAAGAGGCCTGATTTCCCAGACACACAGCATGCAGGGCACTCAGCTGGGGTACTGGTAGAGGTGGTAAGCGCCTCTCAGCTCTGGGTTAGGTGTCCTGAGTGAGTAGGTGGTTCCCCACAGGGGGATTTTCGAAGTACCTTACTAAAATGGCCGTGTCCTCTTCATTACAGGGAGACTTGATGAATTCCACAACCTTTTTTTGTCTCTGCTTTTCTTGAATAGAAGCACAGATTAACGTGTAACCCACGCAAACAGTGGATTTTCTGTAAGACGTTACGACGTACAGCTCCTCTGGCAGTAGAATAAAGCAGGAGTAGCCTTTGTAATGTTGACAGACCAGAATTATGCAGGTACATCTGATGCGCTGGTCCTCTAAAATGCAGATTTTGTTCACCAGATCACACAGCTCCGCCAAAGAAACCTCCCCGGCCCGGAGCCCCCGGCCATTTGGGCAGCCTCGCAAGCCTCAACAGCCCTGTGGACAGCTACAACGAAGGCGTGAAGGTACAGTGCTCGGTATCACACGGAAATTAAACTAGCACACGTTTCAGAAAATGAAACGTTGCCCCTCAGAGATAGTTAGCTGTTCCTGAAGGAGAGACCATGGAAAGCAAAAGTGACTAAACTTCCCAAGTAGATGTTGTCTCGCGCTGGCAGCTCTCCAGGGAGTTAACTGGTTGGTTCATATCCTCCAGAACTGATTCAGCACGTTCCTCACCTAGAATCTTTCTCAGGTGAGCTTATTTCTGGTCTGGCAGGTGTATGATCTCTCTCACACGGACCCAGCCTTCCTGCTCAGGAGTTCTGCTGAGCAGGAAGGAGCTCAGCACACCCAGGATCCATCCCCAGTTACTCAGGTACTACCACGGTGTCCAGGCCCTCAGTCACATAGAGGCGAAACACGTCTGAGCTGTGATGCTCCCAGAAGCTCTTGTTGCAGCACCACGATTCCCAAAACCCTGCTGGCTCTGAGGAGCAAGGAGGGAAAGGAAATGGTGTGGTCAGGACTTTCTGACCTGTGATTGAGATATTTTTGTATTTGTTGTCTCATCTCCAGTAAATAGGCAATAAAACCAGAAATGAAACTTTGTGGAGTTGTGTAGCAGAGAGGTGCTGCAGGGCTGTGTGAAACTGTGCCCTGTTTCCTCTTGCAGCTGGAGTAAGTGGAACCGGTCCTTAAGCGTCAGTGACTTCTAAAATCATGTCTCCAGGTTTTTTTTTTCCCTGCCTTTGGGACTCGTTTACCTTTCTAATCAGAAACAAATGACCCCGGGGCTGCTCGAGGGGAACCAGTGGAGCTATTTCTGCTATTAGCAATTTTCAGGAGTTAGATGTAATACTGACTGGGGCTTCTCCATCAGCACTACTCTACCAGAAATGATGTAGACACACCGCAGGTTACTTTACAACCTCTGTGGCTAGACAAATACCCTCCCAAAGGTCTGACTGCGGGGTTACTGACCAGATGGTGCAGGCAGGACCCCTTCTGCTGCTGCTGTCCCTCTGTCAGCTGCTGCCACCAGTATTTGCACTCCAGCCGTTTCCTGAGAAGAGAGCGATGTCAGCATTAGAGTGCAGGCTCCTGTAAATACGCTGGGGCCATCCCTGCTGCACTACGACAGCCAGTGTTAATAGTGCAGTTCCTCACAGAAGGAGAACCTCGTGCTAATCAGAGCCCTGCCAAGCCTAGAGTAGAAAATTGGAATCCATATGTACGGTAGGCACAGGTGTAGCTGATGCTGATTTTGAGAAAATTCAGGAAAAAATGCAGTTCCTCTGACCATGAGGTTCCAAACTGGCCACCAAAGCAACGTGTTTGGCACAAATCGATCTTTCAGCCCCTGCCTGTCTCGCTCTTGCTCACTTTTGTTCTGAGATTATCTGAATATTTAAGAATCAGCATAAATTGACAGCACTGGCGAGTTCGAGTGGGATTATTTATTATCAACTGGTGCCAGTGCTTTTCAAGCCGCCAAGCCTCAGAAAACATAAAAAAGCAGGAACAGATGTGTTGCTGAATTTGGCTTCTCTAAAATTTCCTTTCTAACTACTGATACTGGAACACAAACAATGTTCTCTGAAATACAGCCTTTTCACAACAAACAAACCTGAGCAGCCAAAGACATCAGTATGAAGAAGATTTATGTACTAAATAACTCCTTCAGTGGAAAAGAAGCACTGGTTTTGTTCTTTTTCCTGTTAGTAATTTCTTGAAATTGGATTGTCATATGCCCTTTCAAGAAACCTGCTCATTATTTTGTAATAGGTTGTGACTTTATGTCTGCAGCCCTCCACTGAAGATGCTTTGGGGGTTCATTTCAGACTCCATTTCCTGTGCACCCACTTCTGACTCCCATTTCATCCTCCCTTTTCTGCAGAATACAAATGGAGAGGATTAGAACTGCTTACCCCAGGGGACCTGTAGGGCAGCAGGCACCAAGAAATAGTTTTCAGTTACCGAGGCAAAGTCAGCCAGTCCACAGAAGGAAATCCCTGACTTGTGAAGCTCGCAGAGCAGTAATGTTGATGTTAGCTATAAAAACAACAAAAAAAAAAAAGAGAATGATGATTAGTAAGAACTGCAGATGTCCATTTTCTGAAATCATGTGTCCTATGGCCATAGGAATTTAGTGGGTTGGGTAGAATGCATTTGGAGCGGGCTCTTGGTAATTCCTAACCCCAGCTGTGGCTGCCGTCGTGAACAGGAGCTGCGCAGTTACCTGGCTGCGTGTTTCATATCGTGACTTTTATTTAAAAAAAAAAAAAGAGCAAGGCGAAAGCAACATTTCCTACACCTGCTGGGTAGCGGATGGCTTGTGGTATAAAGGAGCAGGGTTTCCCAGGAAGCGTCCCCCCCTGCTGCAGAGGCCCTTTTACTCCACTCCCCACTTCGCTATTTGCCAGGCTGCCTTGCTCCTGTCGAGCTTTGCATGATCTCTTCCCCATGTGTTGAGTAAAAAGTCGGCATGGGCGCATGGCGAGCACTTCCCCCTCCTCGCGGGTGCACAGCAGGTTGTCAGCACACGGGGGCTTCCCTAACAGAGGGGCCACGAGCTAACCCGAATGACTGCCGGGACCGTTCAGGATGCGTTTTTGTTGCAGGCTTTTTAACTGGTCTCTTATTGCTACACGTGTTTTGGTTTGGGTTTGGTTTTTTTTGTTGGTTTGTTTGGTTTTTTTCCTGCTGAGTTTATTAATATTGTTTTTCTTTTTTCCCTTCTTTTGGTAAATTTCTTTAACCTTCCCCCACATTCTGCTCAACAATAGCCATGGAGGGTAAGCAGTGCGTGAGCGTGTGTACGTGCCCCGTTCCCAAATGTCTTTGCATGCGACTTTGCAAGAGGACTGTTGTAACTTCTCGATCGCTTAATCCAATTAGAATCACGGCCTTTCCCTGCTGATTGAAGTAATTACCGTGTTCTTTTTCCTCAAGTATTCTCTGATCGATGCGGCAGCCCGAATCTCTGTAACAGCTGTCAGTAACCAATTAGTGAAATGCAAAAAACTTGCAAGCCCGATGCTCTAAATCCTGCGCTCCTTCCTTAGACAAAGCCTCACCCAAGTGTTTTGTCCTTTCATCGGTGTGAATGCTTCCAGTGAAGCATCTCTTGTAGCTGGGACCGGCTGGAAGCAATGTGGGGGGCCGGGAGCTGATCCCAGATCTGCAGGGAGGACAACCACCGTGGCACCAGGAGGAAAGAGGCGTTTCTCAACCCTCCTCTCCCCCAGGGGGTTGCTTGGTGTACCCAGAGCTGCGGGGAGCTGGGGTGTCTGCAGCTGTACAGGACTTGGAACCTGTTGCATTTTCCCTCATCTATGGGAAACAAGCTGATGAACACGTTTGGGGTGTCCCACCTCTGCTGGTGACACTGGTTTTGTTAATTTGCTGTGAAAAAAGAGGACTCTGTGGAACAAGGGACCTGATACCCTGTTGTTGGAAAGGGACTTTGTCCATCGGTAGCGAAGCACGTGGATGTGCCAAGTACTCCGTGCTCCTCATTCCTCACCTTATTTTGTTGTTGTTGTGGGAGTTAGACTGGGAGCTCTTCAGAGACTTTTTGGTAAAATCCCTCAGTGTCATTTCACAGATCAGGTTTAGTCAGAAATGAAGGAAACTTCCTTCAGCCCCAAGGACGAGCGTGTTCAGCAGGGACAGGGTGGCTGTTGCGAACAAGAGCCCTTCCCGGCGGGCTGCGGAGGTTGGGAGGTTGCTGAGCCCCATCTGCTGGGGACAGGAGGTCCAACAACCCCTCTCTGCTTCCAGATTCAGCCGCAGGAAATCAGCCCTCCTCCCACGGCCAACCTGGACCGCTCCAACGACAAAGTCTATGAGAATGTAACCGGGCTGGTGAAAGCAGTCATCGAAATGTCCAGTAAAATACAGCCAGCTCCGCCAGAGGAGTACGTGCCCATGGTAAAGGTAAGGAGGAACTTCGGAGATCAGGGTTTTACTTCTCTCCTGAGTGACAGAATTCGTGGTACAAGCGATGGAGAGGAAACTTTCTGGAAAGTCGGAAGTAGAAAAGCTTTTTGTGGTTGCGCGGGGTAACCTGCGGACAGTGCTGGAGCTTTGTCTGGTGTATGTCCGTGGTGTACGTGAGAGGGGTGATGGAATCAAAGCAGGGGTCCATGTCCCGTGTCTGTTCTATTTCCTTATTTACTTACTTTTCTCCTTAGGAGGTTGGTTTGGCGCTGAGAACCTTGCTGGCAACGGTAGATGAGACCCTGCCGGTGCTTCCTGCAAGCACCCACAGAGAGGTGGGTACAGCTCCGCTCGCGTGCTGCTCAGTCCCTGTCTTCCAAGTTCCCCTCAGCTACTGGATGTGTTTTGGCTCTCCCTTCTTTGCACACGCACATTTGGATTTAGTAAGCGCTATGAACTCTCAGATTTCTTCATGAAATCAAGTTTATTAGAACCTAAGTGCTGTGTGGATGTAGGTTTTTACAAGTGAAGATGCTCACACTGGATGAAGGAGCATACAGCACTCACGTGCACAGTTTAAATAAAAATTGTCAGCAGTGCTTACAGCAAATCAGAACTGGAGTGCAGGGAGACCATCTGGGCGTTAAGTCTTGGTACAGATTGAATCTTTGATTGAACACAGCTTGCGCACAAAGTCATTAAACAGGTAATTGAGCATAGCTTGGTGCAGCTGGGAGCTTTTGATGAGAAAATATCCCTTAGTAGCCTCGTTTGGGATAAGAAATGACTGAGATCTTTCAGTGAAGTTGAGGAGAGTCAGGAATAAAACCATTTTCCTCCAAAACGTTGAGCGTGATAGTGAGAAAGCCGGAGAATCGTTACGTGCCATCTTAGAGAATCATCCTGTGTAGCAATTTCACCTGCTCCACCTGGTGGCTCCAGCTCCAAGGGGAAACCTCAGGCAGGGGCTGTTGGGGTTTCCCCGAGGGGATGCCCTCGCTCAGGGAGGGCAGAGGGTGCTGTTGCTCTGTCGTGAGTGATTTCTAACGATTTACACAGCTGACCGAGTCTTGCTGTTGCAGATTGAGATGGCACAGAAGCTGCTGAACTCGGACTTGGCCGAGCTCATTAACAAGATGAAGCTGGCCCAGCAGTACGTCATGACCAGCCTGCAGCAGGAGTACAAAAAGCAGATGCTGACGGCCGCTCACGCTCTGGCTGTGGATGCCAAAAACTTGCTGGATGTCATTGATCAAGCCAGACTGAAAATGATCAGCCAGTCCAGACCGCACTAAGTACTGAGGGAAGAGTTTCAGCAGTCTGAAAGAATTCTGCCTGCGAAAGGATGATGTTCCACCTTCCACCAGCAGCGAGGATTAACCCAGTGCAGTCCTGGCTTTCCAGCGACTCTTGCTTCAGCTGACTGACAGCTGTCGGTTCTCTCCCGTGACAAAAGTTTAACCCAGTTTTTCAAAGCCAAGCTGGTCTGGGACTGAAGGAGCGGCGTCGGCAGCAGCCGAAGTCTGTACAGAAGCCCTTGGGAAATCACGGCTTCGGAGCGCGATTCGGTTTTGCTCCCATCGCGTCGGCCACGCTTAGCCTCGAGCTGCCGCAGAGTCTCGGAGCCAGAACTGTTCGAGCAGCAGAGCGGAGAAAGATATTGTGAAGAAGAATTCTGGGAAACCTCAGGGCTGAGAATTCTTGCCCACAGTATATGAACTATCCAGACTGGAATTTTTTTTATTAGAACACTTACGTCGCAATATGCTAATCACAATTTACAGAGAAAGAAAATAAAAAGCTATATTTTCAAGACGTCGGTCATTTCAAGACGAACTAAAAGCCCTCTTCATCTTCCTGCCTTTTACTTTTACGTGAATGTGTGATGCATTTGGTTGGAACTAGCTGTAGGACACAACTGAAAACTCTCGTCTTTTTCACCAGAATAACGTGCCAGTTCTTTTTGTAGCAACCTTGTTTTCCTTGGAAGCAAAAATGCTGCTTTGTACCAGAGCAATTCAGAGCTGCATTTAGAGGAGTTCTGTAACCATTCATGCCCCCCATTTTTATATAATTTATAAAGACAGATTAAAGCCATGTTGAATATTTTAAACCCACTGTAGTTAACTAACCCATCCTTTTGTCTATCTTGCCTGGGAGGAGTTACAGTAGAGCAGTGTAATTAGATTTTCCTTGGTTTTTCCAGTTATGCCATCTGTTCTGTTAAAATAAAAACCACACTCCCTTTTTCCTGTTGAGGGATATAAATTATTCTCAGGAAGAATATAATGAACTGTACAGTTACTTTGACCTATTAAAAAGGTGTTACCAGTGAAAGGCTGGCTCTATTTTTTTTGGTCTGTGTGTGTTTACTACAGCAGCCCTTCCACTTTCTCTCTGCTTGGAGAGCTCTCCCTACTTTTCCCTGAGATTTCAGAAGGTCAATTCAGGAGGTGCAACAGTGAGCATCCAGGGAACAAATCAAAGTTTTTTTTAGTCATTTTCCGTAAAGCTGTTTCTATTTCTAAGCACAGGAACAAGTCAGCTGGTGTAATCAGCCACGTGAGTTGTGATTACAGGGTGTCACTTATGCTCCCTTAGACTTTTAAAATCAGTTTTTGCAGAGGGCTGTTTCTTTGATGGAGGTAGGGGAAGCAGCAGCTCTCAGCAGCAATGGGGTTGCAGGGCCTACTGCCACCAGGGGCCCCCATCAGGACCAGACCTCATTTCCCTAGGCGCCTGCATCTTCCCCACAAAGTCTGGGGTTTTGTGGGATGGGGCAGTGTAGCGCTACCACCCTTCATCCAGCTGCAGAACACCCCTCCAACACAGCTTTGAGTCCTTAAACACACAGAACACTTTATTAACGCATAACTTTCATTTAATATTTTGTTACACATTTAAAGATCTCCCCTACCTTGACTCAGGTGCTCTGGATAAGCCCAATTCAAATGTTATTTTTGTAATACTTTACCTTACTCCATTCACAAGCAGGTTCAATTGCCTGGTACCATGAGCTAAGAATTGGTGGGGTGCTGCTGCTTCCCAGGAGGCCACTGCACAAGCAGCTCCTGATTGCAGCACAGGTAGCACAGCAAGTGGTAACACTTCTGCTAAACCTGAACACATCCCATACTCACTGCAATTACGTTTACACCTTTATCCACATGCTGGGAATGCAATTAAGAGCTGTAACTGTCGCTGTGCTACGCCTTTGCTGCTGCTGTGGGTGAGGACCCAACATGGTGAGTAGTAAAACCCTAGGCCAGCATTCAATGGCAGCAGTTTTTGGAACTGCAGGTAGTGTCGCCAGCCTTCATCCGCTCCCTTCCAGCATTTAAGAGACAACCAAACAGTTCAATGCTTCTTTATTACAGGCAGGTACAAAACTAATTAGTCAAAAAGACCAAAGCCCATGTCATCATCAGATTCCTCTGATTCTTCTTTCTTTTCCTCTTCTTTCTTCTCTTCAGCTAGAAAAAAAGAAGTGGTGAGAATTCTTCCATTTGCATCAACTCATAAAAGTCACACGCTAAAATAGTTAAGAAGCAAAACCTGGACAATCCTAACTTACTAATCATAGAAGGGCCTGGGTTGGAAGGGACCTCAAAGATCATTTAGTTCCAACCCCCTTGCCATAGGCAGGGACACCTCCCACCAGCCCAGGTTGCCCAAAGCCCCATCCAGCCTGGCCTTGAGCACCTCCAGGGACGGGGCATCCACAGCTTCTCTGGGCAGCCTGTGCCAGGGCCTCACCACCCTGAGTGCAGAATTTTCTTCTAACCTCTAATCTTAATGGCCCAGGAAGAGTGATGTTTCTGCTACCAAGGAAGTGGCACTGTGCCTTCAGAACTCCCATCAAACCCAGAAGGCTTCACAGAGCAGGCGCACCCTAGCCATCACATCCTGACAATATACAAGGCAGCCTCAACTCTGAGGCAACCCCAGCCCCACGTGCTAATTCAAAGGATGACTCCAGCCTTATTACTAAGGGTGAGGCGTGGTTTTGCTCTCTCCCACCTGCGCGCTGACTCCCAAGCTACCAAGAACATTTCAACCCAGGGCTTCACCCAGCAGTTTCCAGCCCAGGCAGCCGGAGCCAGCACCCCACTTACCCGGGGCAGCCCCGCCGCCCGCAGGCGCAGCCCCGCCCGCAGGAGCAGCCGCAGCCGGAGCCCCACCGCCAGCTCCCACGTTGCAGATGAGGCTGCCGATGTCGATGTTGGCTAAAGCCTGAGGAGAAAGCACCCGGCACGGCCTCATTAACGTGGGGCGAGCGTCGCTTCACCCCCGAGCCCCTTTTCCGTCAACCCCCCGCTTACCTTAGCGAAGAGCCCCGGCCAGAAGGGCTCCACGTTGACTCCGGCAGCCTTGATGAGAGCGTTAATTTTGTCCTCCTGCAACGAGGCCGGCGATGAGGGGTCGGCTCCGAGGGAAGGGGGGGGGGGGGGGGGGGGGGGAGGAGGAGGAGGAGGAGGAGGAGGAGGCCGCCCCTCGCCGGGCCCCCGCCGCCGCCATGCCGCGGCCGGCCGCCATCTTGTGGCGCCGGGGCCGCGCACTCACCGTGACGGTGACTTCGTCGTCGTGCAGGATGAGGGCGGAGTAGATGCAGGCGAGCTCGGAGACGGAGGCCATGGTGGTGGGGGGCGCGGTGCCAGTCGCCGGGGTGGAACGGCCTTAGCTTCGTGTGAAGGACACAGCACCTTGTGCGGCCAGCGAGGAAAAGGCAGCTGGGCCTGAGGGGCGGCTTTATATCAGCGCCCTCAGCCAATCGCAGAGCCGAAAATGGGGACGGAAAGAAGGTGACAGCGCCGCTGGCCAATCGGTGGGCGGGGAGGAGAGGAGCTCCGCCAATCGCGGAGGAGAGGCGGGAGGAGGCGAGGCGGCGGCCATTTCCCGCTGCCCCCTCACGGGGAGGTGCCGCCTGAGGGCGGGCCGGGGCTGAGGGGCGGGCCGCTGCCCTGCGCCACGCGGGGTCGCGTTTTGTTACTGTTCTACCCCAAAAATACGGCCACACCTCGTGGGTGGCACCTAGGTGGATGGCACCAGCGGTGCTGGCACCTAGGGCGTCGTTGCTTGGCTAAACGCACGTGTGTAAAAAAAATATATATATATTAAAATAACGATGTGGAAAAAGCCATTTGTGATAAATTCCCACTTCCCAATTTCTACGTGACTTTGTAACCGTAACAAATTCTACCATTTCCCCCCTCTGCTATTTAGATGTGATCAACCCATTTCCAGACAAGAGTAAAGTTATTTAAACAACTTTTTTTTTTTTTTTTCACAATGCTGTTGGTGTTCTGTAAATTAAACTTTTAAAATTAAGCTTGAGCAGAATAATTTAACGATTTGCGAAAAGACACGGTATTTAGAATCCTAAAATGACTGCGTTCAATACCAGCACAGTATGTCTGAGAGCTGCAGTTCTCATGCGAGTCCAATAAAGGGCAATGAAGCTGGTGAAGGGGCTGGAGAACAAGTCTGATGGGGAATAAGTCTGACGGAGAACTGGTCTGGAGGAGAACTGGTCTGGTGGAGAACTGGTCTGATGGAGAACAAGTCTGTTGGGAAGTGGCTGAGGGGCTGGGGCTGTTCAACTTGGAGAAAAGGAGGCTCAGGAGACACCTCAGGGGACACCTCATTGTACTTTACAATGACCTTCAAGGAGGTTATAGCAAGGTGGGGATTTGGTTGTTCTCCCAAGCACCAAGCGATAAGATGAGGGGAGATGGCCTCAAGTTGTGCCAGAGGAGGTTTAGGTTCAGTATTAGGAGAAATTTCTATACCGAACGGGTTGTGTGGCGTTGGAATAGGCTGCCCAGGGCAGTGGTTGAGTCACCATCCCTGGAGGTCTTCAAGAGACGTGAAGATGTAGAATTCAGTAGCATGGTTTAGTGGTGGACTTGTCAGTGCTAGGTTAAAGGTTGGACCAGATGATCTTAGAGGGCTTTTCCAGCCTGAGTGATTCTCTGATTCTCATACTCCTCCACAAAAATCAGAGGACTGATGAGACCATTACAAGTAAAAACCGAGGCACACAAGAGGGACCTCTTGTATCCATCCCTTCCTCATAATTCGAAGCATCTCTAAGTTTCACTGGATGAGGATCAGACACTACTTACTGCTGGAGACGATGAATGCAGAGTGTTGCAGCACTTAATCTGCAGGATTGTAACCCTGGTAGTGGTGGTACCAGCTCTGACTTTAAACACTTAAACTTCTTGTACTTGGCAGAGGGCACAGAGGAATCTCTGTAAGCGCCAGGTGCTTGAGGATGGGATTTCACAAAGGCCCAGCAGAGCAGGGGCAGTTCTGCTTGCCTCATCCGTCTCTCATGCCAGTGCTGCCACGGCCTCCTATGCGGAAGCTTTCAGAGCTGTGTGGCTACATCTGCAAAGATCTGCCTGAAAACTAGCAACACGGACCGAAAAATTTAATTTTCAGGCAGATGAACTCACAGATCTAGTTTAGAAGGAAGTTCATGTATAGGCTATAGCTATGCTCAAAATATCTGGAAGCAGAAACTGGAGTTTGCTTAAGGGCACTGGAATCTCCGAGTAACTCCTTTTTATCAGCAATAGCACCTCTGGAAATGTACAGCTTGTGAAAAGGCTAAAAAAAACCCTGTAGGACACCCAAGCTAATCAAGTAGGAAAGATTCCTCCTAAGTAGATCCCAGATTACATTCATGTATGTGGAGGAAGGAACTGAGGAATGACTTGCTGAAGCAGACGGAAGCAAGGGGAATTATCAATTGCCAATGCAGGAGGACCACCATTAGCCTTTATTAGAACAGCCCACATGAAGATAGCTAAATAGCTCAGATTATACTTCATGGCTAAAGACACTGCCAGCTAAGAAACCTAATAATGTTAGATTCAGTATCTGAAATGTGCCTGCTCCACTGAAAACATCCTGCATTGAATAGAAAGTAACTTATTGTACAGGATTTAAATAGTGACGATAAAACTTTGCTGTCTTCAGGCTGTAGAGAAAAATCTAGCTTCACTGAACTTGCAGGTTCTGTGTGTTCAAGGGCTTCTTGTTGGCAGTGATCCACAGGTTTCGTGATGTTGTACTGAAATTGCATACTTTTGTTTGGGGACAGGAGTCTCTATTGCTTGTGCATAAGAAGACAGGTGAATGACAGGGGTCAGCTTTTTCTATCCTGTTTTAGTGGTGAAGGTCCAAGTGGAAATTTGAGTGGACCCTATAGGAGAGAACAGGGACGTAGGTAACAGTTCTTAGGCGAAAATGATTTAAAAATGAAGATGCATTGTTTAAAAATAAAATATTATGACCTGAAATTTAAATGTGACTTTCACATAAGCTTAGGTTTTGGTTGATAAAGACATTAATTAGAGGAGATTTGCCTGCATCCTTGCTTCATGGCTGTCTTGCTGCATCTATTGAGTGACACTGATGTGGCTGATCTGGAGGGGCTCAGAATAAAGTTATGATGCAAACAAATCACTGTGTAATAGGAAAGAACAGTGTTGCCGCTCCCCAAAGCTTTTTGAAGCCTAGCTATCCAGTCAGCATTGCCAGTTAACAAAGCTCAATTCCAAGGCGGACCGAGGGATAAAGTCTAGGATCAAGTCCGTGTGCTTTTCACCTCTGAGCCTGTCAACTGTCCATACGTCATACAACCTATTTAATACTTCATCATCCTCTTGGAGCAGAATAACTTCCCTTTGAGATGGCTCTGTAGAAAATACATTAGGGTGTTTAAAAAAAAATAAAAAATGGAAAGAAAGTATATATGCTTCTGCATATTCTACAGTTCTAGGATCCTGAATTACTTCCAGAGTGATGAGTTAGTAGGGCTTGCTCCAGAAAGACAATGCTCTGATGTAGGGTGATAATACAACTGTGCTGATATTTTCACCAGATAGCACAGGAGTGTCTTCACGATAAGCAAAGCAAAGAGGTTGGGTGTGAAAATTTCCCGAGGTGGGTGTTTTACACGTGGAGGATGGTAAAGGGCAGCAGCAGAGATTTGGCTGAATACACTTGAGCTCTACTTACCAGCCAGGAAAGGAAAACATCAGGAAGGAGGGGATGAACTTGTTTCAACATACGCTGTCACAACTGATATATATTTATCTGTGCATATATATGTATGTATATATATGTATACATATACACACCATTTAAAGAATTAGAGATTGCTGGGAGCGCTAACACTGGTAGTTTTAAATTTAAAACAGAACTTTAATACTAATATTAAGTAAGAAAACACTGTGCTAGTAATTCTCACAATTGTAATCACTACAGATTAATTCTTGTACTTTATCAGTCATTATTGCTACATATACAAAGCGCTCAGTCCTTAACACTTCTTCCTAAATTATATGTGTGTACACAGTACTACAGAGCTGGCGCTGTAGAGTAAAGCATGACTTTGGGTATTGATAGTCATCAAGGTGGCCAAACTCAAGAAGTCTTCACCAGGGAGACCTGAATCACACATTTCTTTCTCTTTCCCTGACCTTGCTTAACTGTTTTGTTGTTTATAACCTTCCTGAGCTGATTCTTCCTGTGTTAAACAGCCTTTTTCCAGCTCTCAAGTTGCACTTTTTCAATAATTAGTAGTTGACCACAAGTTTGGGGAGGGACTCTTTGTCAGGGAGTGTAATGATAGGGCCAAGGGGGAATGGCTTTAAACTAAAAGGGGGTAGGTTTAGATTAGATATAAGGAAGAAATTCTTCACTCAGAGGGTGGAGAGGCTCTGGCACAGGCTGCCCAGAGAAGCTGTGGATGCCCCATCCCTGGAGGTGCTCAAGGCCAGGCTGGAGGAGCCTTGGGCAACCTGGGCTGGTGGGAGGTGTCCCTGCCCATGGCAGGGGGTTGGGACTAGATGGGCTTTAAGGTCCCTTCCAACCCAACCCATTCTGTGATTCTGTGAAGTTAGTAATGATTTGGGGGCCTCTTCTTTCAAGGCCTTTCCCATTATCCCACATTCAAACCTCACATAGCGTGACACCTGGTACCAAGTTCCAGTTCACACGGCAAGCTCTTGCACAAGTTGCACAGGTCTGACAAACTAGGATCAGGGCCTCTGGCCTGTTAGTGTTGCAGGACAGCAGTGTTTTCATCGGGCATTGGGTACGGAATTTCTATATATTTACGCTATAGTGGTATGCTTGTGTTTGGGGTCAGAAGAAGCTAGCATTGAAGTCAGCACAGTGATTGTTGTGAGGTTCTAGAAGACTGCATTATATTGTGAATCGACACCGGGGAAGCAAGAATAAGAAGTGTAAAATGGCAAAGTCTTATATCTGTGTCTTGAAGGCAGTGTTTTAAAACATGAAATAATACATGAGCTGGCCGCTCAGCCAGGTGTATGTCCTGCAGGTAGGGAAGTCATCTGCAAGAAGGAGAAAAGAGATGACTGCTTGCCTGAAAGCAAACAAACAAAAACCAAACCAAACAATAAATAAACACAATTCCCTGAGCCACCGAATATGCTTGGGAGATGCTGTAGCTGCCTAAAGGCAATCCCTGTGTCACGGTGAGAGGACCTAAAAGCAGATGAGCCCTTTTAGGTTGTCTTTCTTACCGCAGTCCACTTTAATCTCTCTACAGTTCCCTTTCTTTCCCTAGTAGAAGTTCATTATTTTTTTCTACTCTAAGCTGTTCAAACAATCCAAGTTGTTCACTGGCCCTGGGAGGATCCTCATTTGGCTCGACATGCCTCCATCTCCTGGTTTTAGCAATTAGCCACAGCAGTGAAGTTCAGGTTGTTTACCATCACGCCAACACCTTTACCCAAAGGGCCGAAGGCTTTCCTCCTTGAGAGAGGGAAGGAGCTGGCGGTTAATTGGGGTGCCCTGTGTTTGTTGAGGCACGTTTGGGTGCGGTTAACCAGGACAGTTATCCCCCCCACAACTGTTTTCCAATGGTGGTACCAGCTTTTCCTCTGTATGGTATGATTTTGATTTTACAGTTGCACTTACTGGGCTATATTGACACTAAGTCCAGGGCTTTTATTATTATTGTTGTTGTTATTATTAATATTATTATTTTATTTTGGGGGCAGGAGTGGATTTGACAAAGCAACTATTCACCATTAAATTGTTGTTGTCTTCTCCAACTTTGTTCATTAATAGTATCAGTACAGTATCTGCTTTTCTTATCCTCTTTCTGGAAACAACTTGTTCCTTAGCTGATTTTTTTTTGTGTGTGTGTGTTTTACCCTTTCTCATAACTGGGTTCAAACCCAAGAAATATTTCCAGGCCTGAGTCCATGGCTGTAGTGGGAAGTCCAGCTCAGAAACCTGCCTGGACAGGATGCTCGTTTGGGCTCACAACAAGAACAAAACTCTACTGCTACTTGCAGTGGTAATAATCAGCACACAGCACATCCCCAATAGGTGGTGCTGCATCTTTTTGATAGTTTTTAATTGCTGTAGTGTTTGCTCTGATCACCTACAAAAGTAAGTCCTTCTTGAGTCCTTCTTCACTTTTTTTTCTGATCTCGCTGTATATTTTTATTATGTAAAGCAAAATATATATATTATTATGAAAAGGACATAGAGTATGTGAGAAATCTAGTGAGCACACTCCAGAATAACAGCTTAAAGTCAGGCCAGGTGAGAGCTGGAATAATGTAAGCTTGAATTCCCTCAGTCAAGAATCAAATTTACATCTTTCTTCTCCGAGTAAATTTTTTTGCCATTTTATCATTCTTATAAATGACTAACAGAAATTATAAACTGGTTTTTAGATTAATTTAGTTTAAAAAGAGAAGGGTTGTGCTTAGTGAGATCGAAATATGTTCTCTCATCAAAAGAAAAGGCATATGTTCTGCCACTAGCTTATTTGTATATAAACTATTTACCCCCAATTACTTCTATTTATATAAATGATTCTTAAAAGCCATTCATAAATATTATCTTTACTTCAAAAAATATTAGAAAATGCAGTTTTTCCAAAACCAGTATTTCCTTCCTTGGGAGATACCAGTTCTAGGAAATTTCAGCTTGAAATCTAGCAGTTATGATAGGGTATTCTGTGCAACAGCCAGTCAATTTTTTTTTCTAAAGAAACCTGATTTTGAGCATTTCAGCAATTCTTAATAATACTTTGTAATTTTTAATACAGTTTATTAAGAGCATGTTGAAAAGAACGCTTTTATAGAGCTTTCAGACCAATCTGACCACAAATCTTTTCAAAAATAGAGGGTTTTCTTGTGTGTAAGGGGGAGTGAGGGGGTTGGTTTTTGGTTTTGCTTTTTTGGGGGATGGGGGGTGAAATTGCCCAGTAAAACATAACTAGGTTTCACTGTGCTCCAAAACATCATTTGTCAGTGACAGAAAGCATTAGAAGTAATGCAAGTGACGTGGACCAACCTGTGTGTGCCCTGTTACTACAAGAACAGGGGCAGACCAGAGCTGTAACTCTCCTCTCCTCAGTAACCCAGAAATCTTGCTGAGAGTGTACAGTAGCATGAAAACAGCCTGCAGGAACACCAGGATTCCTGCATGAAAGAAAAAAAACAGTGTTTAAATACAGCTATTTAACTGATTTACTATTTAACTGATTGTGCAAGTCCGCAGTCATGTATACACAGCGATAAGCCCTTTTGCTTATGAAGTTCTAAACCCACAAAAATCAGCTCGAAATCAATACAAGTATATTGCACTCTAGCCTGTTCCAGATATTAATTGCTGTTCTCCGGATCTATATTTTCCAGAGAATTTCTGAAATCAATTGCAGAGTGTTCTTCAGAACCCAAAAGTAGCATGGGATATGTCTTTACTGTCTTGTGAAACCTCCCCTAAATGTCAGCTATCTTCTGTTGCTTGGGAGCTTGTTAATTTCCAACTGATTGCTGAGTACCAAAATGAACTCTATTTTTTTTTCTTCTTTGGCAGCTGGGTGAGGTATCAGATGAAGTTTCATGTTGGCACATCCTTTCAGCATGCAAGCTTCAATGACTGTTGTTTTCAGTCCGGTATTTCACAAGCAGAATGATGTGGAAAGGTGAGATGGGATTATCTGTGTTTATGTATCCAACAGTCAGTCCGTTTGTTTTTTGTCCACCTACAGGACAGAGATGGTTCTTTCCTGGAAGTCTGGATTGAACTCATTCCACATGCCTACCAACACGAGGAGCTCTTCCTTCAGGTGGAAAAATATAACACAGTAATCATCGCTCCTGTCCTGTTCCTGTTCACGCTGCCAGCTCCAAACTCGTGAATGTCCTGATGGAGGAAAGCCTCAGTGCTAGTCAGGGTGATCAAATTAGACAAGAATAAATTACCAAAGCCTTTTGCAAATGTGTTGTGGGTTTTGGTGGTGGTGGAGGCTTTTAGGAAACCTATGCATGGATTATTTGTTCTCCCCCCCAAGCAGTTGTGTTTGGAGTTATAATTAGGCAGAGCTATTCTACTATATCCTGCAGTGGGGGGCTCCGAGGTCCTGTTTACCAAATCCTCTTAACCCGACATATAGCCCTCTTAACCTAAAATCTGTGTGTTGTGTGCTAGAATTTTTATAACATGAGAGCTGTTTCTCACAAAATACCTTTAAGTGCAGTCTTATGACTGAAATGTTTATGTTATCATTTTTGACTGAAGTATATAAGCTTTGCCAATTCTTTTGAGTACTAATGGACCTGGTATTAAAATGCTTGACATGCTATTGGTGATGTATGTTAACTACCACATCACATCAGGTGCCAGGGATTAAAAGTCACAGATTTTGAAATGCCTTCATTACTTGTGGCGATGGCTTATTTTCATCTTCTATTCCTTGTATAGCAAACATAAGCCATGTTATTTCTCTTGCTAGAACAGTAAACAAACTGCTCATATGATGGTAGCCCTACTACATTTTTTCCCCTGGCTCTTTCACGTGTAATTTTTAAACCTGAGTAGGCAATGGTAGGTGCCAAGACAGGCATGTAGCTACATTGTTCAGCTGGTGCTGATGTGAGGCAGTAAATCCAGACTTAGCTGGGTGAGATGAGGTGGTGGGTACTGGATGCTAACTTCTCCATAATCGCCCCTTTCAATGGACTTTTCTAGAAACCTATCTGTGTATTTTTATGTTCTCTTGTACTTAAATGCAGAAGGTCTAACAGGCACGGAGCTATGCATAATGTTAGCAGGAGTTATCCTCCTAATCAGATTGAAGAGATTGATTTAAATATAGTATCAAAAACTCAGATGCTGATATGGGGACTGCATGATTTCCCACTGTCACCTCAGCATTTAGCACTGTCTGATACAGCAGAAAGGTCAAAGTTGCCTCAGATAACTCTCTTCTGAGTCTGGTTTGGGGGGATTTTGTTTCCTGTTTTCAGCCTCACCTAACCTTATTTAGCATAAACCAATAAATTATGGGTATTTGTGCAAAAATATTACCAAATGCTCTTCACAGAGGGGACGGCAGCAACCCCTTTGCCAGCTCCCTTGGCAGACCATCTTCAAAGTCTCTCTTTATAATTGTGCTCCAGCCACTTGGCTTTTCTCTAGAAATAAATTTTACCCGTAACTTTGTCCTTTAATTGTTCATAGTTGCTGCTAAATCTTAACTTTCCAGCAACATGAGGAGCCTGGAATGCAGACAAATCCAAAATCACTCCAGTGGAAACTAGCGGTGACAAGGTTTTCAGGAACAGTACACTTGCAGTGACAGATGAGCAGTTAATAGCAATCCCTGAATATCTACCTACAAGTATGACCCAAAGGGGAGAGTAAACATCTAGCTGATGTAAATTTGGAATAGCTAAATGCTTCTATTATCACTTCAAATACAAACTGATGAAGGAGGATATTAAATGGTTTGAATAACTATACCAAGCAGTACATTCACCGTGTCCCCTAGCACGTAAAATTAACTGAAGGAATTTAGTTGACTTTGAAGGGGCTTGACTGTTCTGGGATGTGATTTTTTTTAAAAAGTCATCCACATCTAAATGGCGCCGCTGAAGGAAAGCATGGATCATAGCTGATGTAATGTAATTAATGTTTTCTGGTGGAAGTGAGATCATGCTTTAACTCAGTCTCCTTAGCAGGTTTGCTTTTTTTTTTTTTTTTTTTTCCTATTTTCTCCTCCTGAAAGGAAGAACCACCAATGAGGTAATTACCAAGGGATGAAAACTCCTCCAGGAATCATCACAGATCATCTCCTGGGCCTCAGTACATCACACTGACCAATATTATGCCTCTTTCACATTATGGCAATTGGTAATTTGCATTCTCCCGTACCAAACCTCATATACGTATGGCCAGGAATGATCTCATTTTGCAAGACAGTAAGGTACCACAACACAGCTGCGATTCCTAGATGGGACAAAAAGTGGATGTGGCATGGAGGTGTGAGGGAAGCGAGGTGACTGATCTGAGGTTTTCACAGCAGAGAGGGAGCCTGAAGTACTTTGCATTTTCCAAAGCCCTCTAACAGCCACCCTACACTTTATTTTTGCACAACTGACGATACCACACCTGCCTAAGCCAGAAGCTAAGGCAAAACACCCTTTGTTTCACCTTAGCGGCTCGCTTCGAGCCTTAGAAACGCTTCTCCTACAAACGCTCCGCGCCTGCTCGGCCACACCGGCAGGCGAAGAGCAAAGCCTGGCGGCATGGCTGAGGAAGAAATTCGTCAGGGGGGAGGAGGACGAGGAGGAAGAGGAGAAGGAGGAGGGGAATCGGCGGCCATTGGCGGCACGCAGCCGGCCCCAGAGCCGGGCCGCGGGGCCCCTCAGGCAGCGCCCGCCCCGCTTCCCGCTCGCCGCGGGGGCTGAGAGAGGGAGGCGGGCGGCAGGCGGGCGGCAGGCGGGGCGCCCCTTCCCCGTGACCCCGCGGCTCCTCCCTTCTCCCCGCTCCTCAGGGCCGCCGAGTAACCTGGTTTTAACGTGGGCCCTCCTCCTTTTTTTTTTTTTTTTTTTTTTTTTTTCCCCCCCTTTTCTTTTCCTCCTCCCTTTCCCCCCCACCCTCTCCTCCAGCGTTAACCGCGGCTCGGGCTGCTCCCTCCCTCCCTTTCCCTCCCCTCGGAGCCGCCGATCCGCCTCGCACGGAGACATGTACCCGGGAGCCACCTCCGCCGGACCCGGTGAGGCTCCGACCGCTTTCGCCTCCCTCTTGGGGCTTTCTGGGGCTTTCAGCTCGGGCTCGGTGCGTGCCTGAGGGACGGGGTCGAAGGGGAAGGAGGGGACGGCTGAGGGGAGGCGACCGCCGGCGCACGAGGCGCCCTCAGGCGCTCCCCCCTCCCTTCATTTTTTTACCCCCGACGGGGCCGTTTTGGGGGCTTTAGGCCCGGTTGGAGCCTCTGAGGCCGCGGGGAAGGAAGGGGCAAAGCCTCGGTGCGTGTCCTGAGGCCCCCGGAGGGGCGGCTCGGCCCCCTCTGCCGTCCCCTCCCGGCCGCCGTGAGGCGAGGGGGCGGCGGGGAGCCCCCCGGCTCGGTCCCGGGGTCGTTCCCCGGGGCTGGGTGAGCTCCGTGCCGCCTTCCTTCCCCCTCCAGGCCGGCTGTGCTGCCAGCTCAGCCTCCTGCTGGTAGCTCTGGGGTCTCCATTTCCTTCCCTCCCCGCTGCCGGCAGCGGGCCGCATCCTCCTGGCCTGCCCCGGGCTGAAGGAGGTCGGAGGGCGCCCGCTTGTCATGGGCCCTGCCTCATTTTTGGGTTTTAGGTGTTGGTAAAACCTGCCCAGACCCTACCCAGGCACCAGGTAGGGCTGGAAGAGGTTACTGGCTTCCTTAGGTGTCCTCAGGCTCCGTCGTGTAATGAGTGCCGTGAGCTGGAAGATAAATGTGGGCAGAAGAAAGGTTGCCAACTGCCTCAAGGACCCCCGATATTATTTAAGAGAAATACATTAATCATAGAAGCGTGTATTGTTACTATAGGACAATGCTTTTTTGAGTCTGGGCTGTTTCCGTGAGGCAGTTTCTATTTTAATGTAGGAACTACAGTGTTTGGATGGCTGGTGCCTCATAGTTGTTTTTTTTTTTTCTTTTTCCTAGAAAAGTTTCAGAACAAGTCGAACTTCCTGTATTTTAATTTACTGTTCCTAACAGCTTTGCATAACATCTCTCTCCCTTATTCTCAAATTCCTTAGCAAGGAACAGCACAGTGAAATACGGGACCTGTAGCTGAGATGTCTTTCCTGCTTCCCATGAACTGTAAGAGCGTTCTCATCCTGGGACCCGCGGCTGGGTGCTGGCTTCTTTTTTCTTTGATTTCCCCTTGAGGGGACGAGAATCAAGAAGGACAGCCAGGAGGATTGCTGCTGTGTTAGGAAAAGCAGAGGAGCTGTACTTCTTGCTTTTCTCCCTACGGTGCTGAAGGCCTTTACTAGAAGCCCTGGGAAGATAGGGCTCTGCAGCTGAGTGGGGTTCAAGGCTTTGGCTTTCGCACACTTCAGTACCAATAACTGTGGGTAAATGTTGATTTAATCATTTCCTTTGCTTCTAGCATCAGGTTCCCTTGTTTCCACGTTCAGTGTACAGGTATTCGTGGAGCTCAGACTGTGCTGTTGTTGCTAAGGCTGCTCACCTCCTGTCAATACATCTTGTTCAAAATTGGAGAGCCAAATTATTGAAAATATTGCCAGTGTACGGACTGAGAGTAGTTTCACGTATGTGGGGGATGATTGCTGGAGGTGACTTAGAAATTAAACTGGTACATCTTAAATAAAAGGTACGGCATTGAAGAGGCTTCCAGGGTGGAAGCTTTTTGTAGCTGCACTCTGTAGAAGTTCCCTAGGCCTCCGACCCTAAATGTTGGGGGGGAACAGGGGGAACTTGGTGTGCTGACTCCGAGAGGAGCCGTGCGGAGGGTGGAGCGGAGTGCAGGCACCGCGGCCAGGCTCTGTGATAAGATGGGAACTCGAAGGTACATCGGAACCGATAAGCTGCGTATTTGCTAGCCTGGGCCAACGGCCTGCCATGTTTTTGAGAAAACGCTGTCCTTTTGGTGAACTTTGGCCATTATAATATCATAATGATACCGAAACACACCTCCGTCCAAAAAGCTACATGTATCCAAGGTCTAACCATGCATCGCTGAGCTCGTGCTTTAAGTTCTTCTACCCTGTACCTTTAAAAGCAAGGTGAGAATGTTTCACACCAACTGTAGCACAGGTTTGTGTGCCTAGAGTCAGTCAATCTCCACGTGCAGGTAAAAAATGATAAAAATTAGCTTAAGGGAGAGAGGATGTTGGGGGAGATGCCATCGAGTAAGGGAAGATGTCTTCTGACAAGTTGGGCATCACTCCCAATTACTTTAACCTGTAACATAACAAGGTGGAAGTCCCTCTAACCTCCTTCCTTTGCTCTCTGGCCCTCCTGCTCTCCCTTTCACTCAGAGTGATCTTTCCCCAGCACCAGATTCGGTGTGTAAGGGTATTTTCCCCGCAGCAGCAGATCCCTTTCTGAGCCCCGGGCTTTTGGTACCACAAACACTACGCTTTTGCCGAGTCCCAGGTTGCTGTTCCCCTCCAGACATCACCGCTGTGTGTCGGGCTCCTGCTCCCTCCCACCAAGCTCATCTTCTGCCTTGTTTACTTCCGAGTTTATCTCGGAGGCTCAGCCCTTTCCCCCGTGCAGAGCTGGGCAGCAGCAGTGTCCGTCCTGGGGTACGAGCTGCGAGTTGTTCTCCACACCGTGAGGTTCTCTGCTTCCTTCCTGTGACCCCATCCCCAGCCAGGCTCCCAGCAGTCCCAAACATCTTCCCGCTCCCCATCAAACAGTCCGGCAGGGCATTTGGTTAGCGTTTTATATTTTAAGAGAGCAGTGAAGCGGCGTGGAAACGGGGACTGTCAGCGGGATGCTCGGCCGCCTTGCGCAAGGTGTTCCGTGCGGTCTGCTGCCGCCAGTGAAAGTTCCCTTCCACACGCTCAGCTGCTACCTGAGCACATGCTGAGATCCGGTTCAGAGGGATGAGCAAGAGCTGTGGTTTGCAAACATGCGCTGAGACGCAGCTGCTGCGAGTGCACGAGAGCTCCAGCCCCTACATGTCTGTCAGCACATCCTCGGCGCCGCGTAAATGCTCCATTCATGCGCCTCCTGACTTAGGTCTCGCTGCTGTTTGCTTCTCTCCAGCCCGTGGACGCATCCGAGCTACTTTACTCCTCCGGCTCCCCTTGCCAAAACTGGCCGCCGCCGCCAGCCCCGTTCTGTCGCGTTGGCCCCCTGCCAGCGAGCTGGCTCGATTTGCCCAGGGTTTGCTATTTTAATCTGAATTCTTTCTTTCTTTCTTTTTTTCCTGGAAAGGGTAGAAAGCAAGCTAGGAGGCCGTATCCGACTGATTTCACAAAATCGCTGCTGAACGTGGAAACTTTGTTCAAGCACGCTGTTACGTTGGGGGGAAGATGCTTTTAGTACGAGAGCGGGACTTCATAAAATCGCTGCTTCCATGTTGAGCCAAGCTGTGATCCCTGTTCCTTTTCCCCAAGTACTGACTTCTTGACTTAGCGTTTAATTTGCTGCGTTTTTCAATCCCGACGCTTTTTTGCCTTCAAGAAACTGTTAAGGGTAAGAAATGTGAATGTATGGGTGAGATTTTTGCTTTGCTTGTTTTAACACAAGAAGCTTGCATCTTGTGTTGTCTTTTCCAGGATGGAAAAATGTAGAAGTGGCATAAAAAGAAAATGTTTGGGGCTGGAAGGGACCCTTGAAGATCATGTAGTCCAACCCCTCTGCCTTGGGCAGGGTCATCGCAATAAAAACTCTGTCCTTATATCAATTTGGCTTGAAGAAGTGATTAAAACTTACATAAACTTCTGTAACTCCCACTGCAGAGCATTTCTCTATTTCTAATTTCTCACCTTGGCGTGCTGTAGGTTCCTTTCTGAGTCTTGGGAAGGGCGTTTGATTTTGTCTGCTACCTGAAGTCTTAATTTGTTGTCGAAGCAGCAGTTGTCTGAAAAACTGACTTTGTGAAGGGGGGTTTGGTTTCCGTGTGAAACCCAGGCTTTGTTTCTTGTGCTAGAAAAAAAGTTGGAGTTCTCTGTATCAAACCAGTGAAACTAAGGCTATTTTCTCAGTTGCTGTTTGGCTGAAAGTTCCCTCTCTAAAAGTTGTTAATAGACTTTTGAAACTCTTAAATCTTTCTTGAGTTTCAACGTGTGTGTGTACTCGTTTTTAGCCCCCCTATATTTCCTTGTTGACATGCCATGGTTGCATATTCTCTCTCTTTAGTCCCAAAACATGCAGGGAAGGGTGTGCTGCTGCCCCGCGCGGGGTGCTGGAAATGGCAGCACCTTCATCTTGTGGATCTGAACTCCACCTGCGTCCTCCCAGCATATGCCCTGAGGGCAGCAAGAACGCCCGGCACCTCCTGTCGCTGCTCTTTGCCTTTTGGAAAGGCTTTTTGTGTCCCGGGCCTGCTCTGAATGTGCCAGCTCGGCTGGTGGCACGGAGTTGTGTGGTTTCTTTGGCTTCATTTTAGACAGCAAGCTGTGTTGAAATCCATCGTAAGCTGCCGTACATAAAAGAGGAGATAATTTCATGTGCACCTTCAGCTCTGCCTTTCCGCATGAGAGTTTTCCTTTAAGCTTAAATTCCTTTCATCAACCGTACCCACAAAACACAGTGAGTTTTTTTTTTCAGGAGCAGCGTCACCACGGCCGGGGTGTCTTCCTAAAGAAGACGACTCCTTACTGTGTTGGCTGAGCCTGCTGCGTAATCGTAAGGTATCTTAAAGATGAGGCAGCGATTAGGTGCAGAGACAAGTGATGAATGAAACCTCCTCCTTTTCCTTAGCGAGCCAAAGTACACAAAGATTCACGATGTGGGACGTGGAAGTTGTTTTTCAGCAGTGGTTCTCTCATTGGCTGTGCAGAAACGTGGGGTTTAGTACGTACGATTTTCCTCCCTCTTGAAATATTTCATTTTGGCAAAAACGTCTCGTACTCGACTCCTCGGTGGTGTGTTGTAGCGCTCGCAGAAGGCCGTGTGGGACATCCAAACCTCCTCGCCTTCCAGGAAAGTCCCGCTGGCACGCGTCGTGCTGCGCTGCTGCCTCCAGGCTCGGCCCCTCCAGAATGGCTGCGAGTCACGTTCCCGAACGCCCCGAGAGTGAGTTTGGGTTCCTAAATCCTACTAAATTAGGTTACCGTATCACTGCCTGTCCTTCTACCCTCTTCAAACAGTCTAGGAGGGAATGTCCGTTCCCAAAAGCAGCCCTCCTGAGTTCTTCTGGCCCCCCCCAAAATTGTGGGGATCGGGCCGATGCGTGCAGTAAACGTCTCCGTGTTAAATTGGCGTCGCGAACGGCCGCGCTTCTTGCTAATTAGCAACTTCGCACGCGTAATGAGAGTCATCCCTGGGTGAGCTAAGCATGTGCCGACAAATAGCTTTGCAAAGCTTGCAAGACGTGTCAAAAAGGGTGTCGTGGGTTATCGCCTGCCTTACTGCAGGCCTTAGCGGAGCGCTTGGTTGTATTTTTAGTGGTGGGGTTTGTAGTGTTCAAACTACCAGAAAACGCTGCTGACTTTTAAATTTGATCTCTGGCTTCAGCGACGATCAAGAAAAGTCAGCCCTGAGTAGCTTACTGTTGGTACGTTAAGACACAAAGTAGCTGCTGGGAAATATTAAATCCATTTAGCTGTAGTGTCAGTGGGTAGGGATCCGCTCCGTGCATTATCGAGTGAATTTCCCTTACTGCCCTGCGTCCTTTCTGATGTACGCACAGAGCAGCCAGCTGCTACGAGGAGCCCTGTCCTGTTGACTGGGGAAGTACTGCACTTCTTAACTTAATGCAAGGTGGTTTTTTTCTTTTCCCGTTTATGTTAACGCCCAAAGATGGACTGAAACGTTTCCCTGTCAGCTTTATGCCCTCAAGATTAGGAAAGTAAAAGACAAATCCGAGTAGCGTCGTCCCCAGATACGTCACGCAAGTCCGGCCTTTCCCAAATCTTACACCAGAGCTGTAATTTGTTAGTGTGCTAATTTTTTAGTAGCCGTTTCTAAGAAGCAGAGCTCTGAAGAGACCTTTTAGAACCGTTCAGGAAGTGTTGCTGTGACCCCGAGGCAGAGCTGATGCCCCTATTTCTGTATACTCCCGGCTCTTTTGGTAGGTGGTGCCTTGCAGCGCGCTCAGTGAGCCTCAGAGGCTCAGAATAAAGTTCTCGTGTGAGCCTTTTTACAGGTTTCCGTGGTCTCTTGTTTCCCTGCATGAAGGAAGAGCACTTCTCGTAGATATCCTCACAGCGTTGCTGCAGCTGAGAAGCCAAGCGCTACCTGGTGACCGGGTGCTTTTTTTTTTTTTTTTTGTTAACTGTGGGACTTTACAAAATGACGCAGCCAAGGCAGTAGCAAACCATCGGCTCGGTGTGGTAATGACATAATTAAGTCCCTCATTAAGTTGGCTTTTTTTCCCCCCCCCCCCTCTGCTGCCGTTAGTGCTGTCTTTCGGATTCAGTTCTCACTGAGCTTTCCACAGAGCTGCCAAATCTTGGTCGCGTTTGGGTTGTGAAAGTGATTTTTAACCACAGTGCCGGCGAGAGCAGTTCGTTCTCTCCCCTTGCCGTTTGCTTCTCCTTTTCCGTTTTCGCCAGCGCTTCTCGGCCGCGTTTCGTCTCTGCTGCAGCTTTTAGTCGTCTTTCAGCCTTCGCCAAACAGGCACCCGAGAAACAAAGCTCCTCGTTGCTGAAAGCAGACTTAAAAGCTGCCCGGGTGCAAGCCAGTGAGTTTACCTACACCTCAAATTAATCCCGCAGTGCTGTGGAAGGAAACGGTCGTGCTGGCCCTAGCGTGGGAGGCTGCGCGGGGCACCGCAGGGCGAGCTGATCCAAACTGAAACCAAGGCTCCCTCGTTCGTTGCCTCCACCTCCTGCCTCGGGAAGTTCTTCCTGCTCCGCTCCTCTCCAGGAACGTGCACGATAACGCAGCCTTTGGGACCCCGGGCGGGCCGAGCAGCTCGGCCCCGCAGAGCTTTCTGGCCTAGCAGGGCTTTTTTTTTGTGCGGCTAGTTAACGCGAGAAAATAACGAAACCTGAATTTTAAGTTAGCTCTAGGAAGCGCGTGGACGGGCCGATTTTGATGTATTTAAAACAAGCTAATTTCAGAAGAATTCCCAAGAAGGGAGGTTTCGCTGGCTTAGCTGGATCAATCTAAGAATTGTTTGAAGTTAAACTTGTCATGTAGATGAACGAGGCTTTAAAACATAATTATTTCTGGGGCCTTGTTGTGCACCTTTTGAAACTTGTTTAGCAAGCGTTTGCTATTAAAGGACAGGCGTCTGTTCGTGCAGTAAACTCCTATCTAAATGTTTCTGGGTTCTTGGCTTCGCTTATCCTTCGATAATGAACTTATTTCATTGTCCTTTCATGCGACCGGGGGATTGCAGGGAATGCCCCCTTTTTTTGCTGTTTTTTTTTTAATATTTTTGTCTGTTGGTTGTCCTCTCCTGCCCCGTCATACTCCTGCATCGCTTCTGAAATCTTCATTTGCTCCCATGTGGAGGACAAGTCTGAGGATGTAGGAAGAGCAGGGGGTCTCTTGTTTGTGTGATTTGTGATTTATTTTTTTAACCGCTGGTGAAATAGGAGGTTTCTCAAACAATAGGATGTCTCACCTTCAGCTCTTCGGGCTTGCTAGCTTCCTCAGTAGTAAGATTAATGAGACATAGGTTTAAAAAAAAAATCAACCAAACCCACCAGCCCTCCAAACCCCAAACAAAACAAAAATAGACTGGAAGACGCTCGGATGCAGGTAGAGAAGCCAAGACAGAATGGATGTCGTGGTGAACCAAATGCATTTCTTCTGGAGAATCGTTTCGTCCTTTAGTGCAGGGCCACTCAGGAACGGTTTGTACTGATTCAGGCGGAGCAAGGGTGCGTTCCTCAGAAAGTGAGAGCTTCGCTCGCAAGGAGGAAACTTCAAAAAGGAGTTCCCGCTGGGGCGGGGAAGTCGGAGCTTGATTGTTTGGATTTTGTTGTGTGATTAGAATACAGTAGTGGTATTTTTTTTTTTTCCCCCCAACTGTTTCTAATTTGCAAATCCCCGGTAATGTAAAATTTCAGTGGAGGTATCGGCCTCCTGGTAGCACTTGTACTTACGCCTTTTCCTTTTTAACTTCTACGCTTTTTTTTTTTTTTACATTTACAGAATCCTTAGAAGAAAAGGACAGCCCCCAAATGGAAATTTGTAGGAAATTTATAAATATATATTTATAAAGATATATATATTTATAATTTATAGGACTGGGTGCGATGTTGAGTAAGGTTTTACTAGTGACACTGCGGGAGAAACTGAATAACTTCACTTTTCTGCCGGGATTTGGATCTCCCTGTAGTAAAATGCCATTATTCGTGGTCTCCTCCCTTGCTTTTGCTGTCACGGCTGGGGTGGCGCGGTGCCACGGCCGAGTCTGAATTTGTATTGACTGCTAGGAGAACTCGAGATGGTTACAGGAAGCAGGTAGAGGAAAAACAAGCTGTAACAGGGTGTGTGAGGGGGAATATCGTAGAGGCATCCTGCTTACAGCCTACACTCCTGTCACATCGCAATTCTTCCATTAGTACAAACCTGTATTTTACCACTCTCTCCAGCAGCGCTGAAAACCACAGCCCTATCTCTTGAAACCGCATTATATGCTGCTGGATCTCCTATTAAAGATGCTCCTGCAGCTGCTTTCACTACCAAAAATGATAAATTAACTGTGAATTTTCTGCTTTGAAACTAAGACATGAGTTGTTTTCTTAAGATTAATCTGGTGCGGGTTTGGGTGAAGATTTCTTTTCCAAGGAAGGCGTGACTGCTTCTGAGTTAGAGCTTAACAGCTGAGTTTTGTAAAGTAAAAAGATTTTAGGCATGAGAATAACTCTCAAATCCATATTTCTAGACTTTAGACTAAACTACTGCTATTCAAAGCGTGGGGTGGGTGCGAATGTACTTGCAAAAGGACAGAGCAAATGTGTCCATCCTGGACTATTTCTCTAATAAGCTGAGGACAAATCACTTCTGTGTTTCATTAAGTTGCACACAATGGGAATTACACTGGGGACGGAGGTTTGGGGCCTCCGTGGCACCAGTCTCCAGCTGGCGAGGCACAGCTCGCCACAAAGACGTGCCAGGGGCAAAAGCCTGAGCCTTTAGAGCTTGTTGGGCTGAGCGGCGCTCGTGTGCGTGCGGACACTGATGCCTCTGATAACACGCAGCAGGAGGGAAGGAGCCAGGATAACCAAGGCTCTAGATCTCTAACTGTTTATTCCAGGCAAAATCATACAACAGTGGACTTGAGAATTAACATAGTTCGAGTTCTTTTGCGGTGAGTGACGATTATTCCATAAAAGTTGCGTTTAAGTCTACTGAACGTAAGGAGATTGATTACAGGTTTGCAGGCGATGCTGTTTAACCAAGACGTTCTACTCTTCACCTGAGTACTGGATTCCGTACGACAGCTCTAAGAAATTAGAAGCAGTGTGGCCTGGTGGTGGCCCTGAAGTTCCCAATAATGTTCTACAAGGGTCTTAAAACGTGCCCAAATTTTCAGACAGCCCCTTCATTTTTGCTCGTCAGCATTGAAGCAGTCAGGGGCGTGAAGGCATCCCGTGGTAGGATCTGGGCACTTTCTGTGTGCTGAGAAGAAAGAAACGTAACGCATCCAGAGCGAGGAACGGAGCTCAGCAAAGTTTCTTCACGGCTTGGGTCCGAGTGGAGATGGAGACGTGGCGCCCCCTTTCTTTTTTTCCTGGGGGGACCTCTGGTAATCTGTTTGCCCTCCACCCACTTGAACACTTGCCCTAATTGCTGTAGCTAGGACAAGAAGTGGTTAAAGGAGCTACCCGAAGCAGTCCTAGACGTGCTTTATTTGCATAAAAGGCTAGGAAGAATTGGTTTTTACCCTTTGCTCCTTACCTGTTCCCATTCCTTCCAGATGCTTATCGGGTTGTTTGCCCCGCTGAGCCCTGCAAAGTGCTGCTTTCCAGAGGAGGTATCAGCAGAAAACCTCAGGAAATCTCGGGGCAATCACACCTTAGCGTGGGGCCTTCAGGAGGTGATATTTAAGATAATGCTGTCACGGATGCTGGATTCAAATCCGCCTGCATCATCTCGCCTACTTCCCTCCAGCACTTTCCTCGTGGTTTGCTGAATTCCTAGGGTTAAGGTTAAGCCCGTTACCTTCCCTCCTTGCCTATCCTCTACTCCAACAGCACCGTACCTTGACTGAGGAGCTTTCTGGACGCCAAAACACGCTCAGCGAGGAGCAGAGACAGACGTATAGATTCCTCTGCCCTCGTAGTATCAAGGGACTGTGAGCTGCAGCTTGGAGTTTTCCTTATCTCTTACAAAAGACTGCGAGCCTTTTCCCTATCTTCGTCTAGCGGTGCTTAACAGACAGTTTGAAAGTTGAGCTTCTCTCTAAAACACGGACTGTGAAACACTTGAAGGTGGTCCTAAGCCTTTTTAGTTGGTTTGGGGGGAAAAAGGAAAAAGCCAAAGCCCCTCTGACACACAAATACACGAGAAACTTACGAGTGAGGTGGTCTGCGGGTGCTGAAGGGGAAGAGCTGGGGAAGACAGGGCCAGACTTAGGGCAGGCGTACCAGAACGGGGCAAGAGGCAACGGACAGCAGCTGGAACGTTAATTACAAGGCAAGGTTATTTGGCCGTGAGGGTGATCAAATACTGGAATCAGCTGTTTTGGAAACTCTGTCCTTAAAGATACTCGAAACTCAACGGGACAAGGCCCTGAGCAAATGTAATCGGACTGCCTTTGAGAAGGGCAAACAAAACTCGGGTCTCCTCCAAGCTCCGTTATTCTCCGTCAGCTTTAGAAGCCTTTTTCATCCCTTCCACGTCTCCCCTTGTGCAAGGGATGGAGCCAGCCCACCTGGAGGCAGCAGAACTCGATTCAAGAAGTGATGTTTGCAGTCATAGGGTCTGTGCTGCCTGCAATGTGGGGTTGACAAGCAGGGCACATCAAACCAAGCGCTGCAGGGGAACCAAAATTAACATTAAATTGCAATTCTTTATGCAGGCTTTGAAACTTGGACTTCTTTTAATAAATACTTGGGTGTCAAGTAATTAGTTTATCTGATATCCTTAAAAAAAAAAAGTGTTTGTTGTGCCTCTTCTGTTGGTGCAGAAAGACATTAATTGTGTCTTCAGGTTAAGCTTTGTTGCCTGTAGCTCGCTTCGTTTCAAGTCCTGCTTAAGCTGAGTAAAACTGCACCAGAAAATGTTTTCGAAGGGCTTAAAGCATCCTCTTCAAACAGCAGCTTCAATAGCTGCAAACGCCCGTCCCAGCGATCCGGGGGAACTGCCCCCCCGACGTCTGCTATCAGCGACTTCGACCGAAAGCAGAGCTGCCAAACAAGGCTCCCGTGCTTCACGTGGGTTCCTGTGAGTTGTACGGAGGGGCTGTGTTTTTAGAAAAGTGGTTTGAGAGCCACTTCCTGTCGACAAACGTGGGCTACGGGAGCCCGACGCTAAAACATTTTTGAGTTGTGAAAGCATCACCTGATTATTAAAGATGTGTCAGGACTTGCTATGCCAGGAAACTTATTGATATAATTACGCTGGTCTAATTACGCTCAGACGATCTCCTGTGTCGACAAGCCCTCGGATGCAACCAGCTTGGCCCCTTCTTATTTAGTAACTCGTTAGGCCCTGATGTTATTACCAGGGCATAATTCGCTGCTGAAACTCTGTAATATCCAAGCTTGGCGCTGACCTGCGGGACCGAGCAGCCCGGCAGCGAAGCTTTACAGCATCAGGAAGGATGAAGGATGGTGCTGGAAGCCTGCAAAGTGGTTATAAATGAGCGAAATGGCCCCGAAAACTCAGTTCCACGACCGGCTGGATGTCAGAGCCACGTTCAGAAGCGCGGCTCATTCACCCCTTCTGTGCGCTGGGAGTGTCTTGGCCAGGTGGCTCCCTGAGTCACTCTTATCTCGGGGTTGGTCGGCGTTATTTGGATGGAGTGGGAGCTGCACGCAGGCGGCCTTGCGCTGCAGGCAGGTTGTAAATTTGCAAAAACACCTAACTTACACTAAAGTAGCATTTCTGTGCTCGTTCCTGCGTTGGTGTGTAGCTCCTCTGCTCCTCCTTCCTCCCGCTCTTCCCTTTTAACAGAGCAATGCTGCTCGAGGTTTACTTCCCTTCACGGGGATGTTATTTTTCTAATATCTGGCTTTTCCCAGGTTTCTTTCTTCTTGTAGAAATCACATTTCTTAAGAGTGATAACATTTGGTCCATGTAAATTGGATGGGTTATAAGAGGAAGTTACTTCGTAATTAAAATTAAGCCTCAAGATACTCTGTGTTGGCACCTCGCTACTGAATATCCTTACTCCAAACCTTTAAGACAGAGCGTGATATTTTCGTGACGGCCTCAATCATCATATCAAGGCTGAAACACCCTCGGTATTCAGGGTTTTGCGTAGCAAACGAGTGAGGAGCTTCTGATAGCTCTCTCTCGGATGTTTCACGTTTAATAACTCTCTCATCTTCCAGTTCATTCTCCCCCTGACAGCGCTTTAAGAGTAAGATCCAGGTATCCACGCGGAGTTCTTGAACGCTTTGCGGTGCTGCCTGTGCTAGGGAAGGAGCCTCTGGAAAAGCAGGAAAGGAGAAATAGAAAGAAAAAACCACGGCTGTGTTTGGAAAGCTGCCAGCGGTGGCCCTCTGGGCCCCAGTGGGTGGGTTTGGGCAGCTTTCCGTGGGCAGAGTCCAGCTGTATCCTCCGACACACCTCCCCACGCTCCAAAACGTCCCCGGCGGGAGCTCATACACGAAGAAGAGCCTTCCCCTGCTGGCACCTTTCCAAGGGTGCAGGGAATTACTCGGGAGCGCTGCAGCCGGGAGCTGGGGCAGCGTGTCGGGGCAGCTTTGAACACAGCAGCTACGTTTTACGATTCAGGTTCGTGGGTTTTCTTCAACGAAAAAGAGTAATAACGCTCTGAACTCAGCGTGTTGTGACTCCGAACTTCACAGATGGTCGCTGTAACGCGTTTCACACGAGGTTATCTTGCTGTTTCTTCGCATTCTTAATGTGAGGTGGTAGTCCCCACAGTGAGTTCACACCACCAGTTGTCATTTCTGGTTTAACTTCGGGTTTCCCCCCGCAGTGAAGTCGGCGTCCCTCAGTCCTCCAGCTGCAGCGTGTGGCCGCGATGGAGGCTGCCTGCTTATCGGGTCAGCGCTGCTGTTTAATAAACAGGACTTATCTCCTTGAAGCACCACCCTGCCCTAAATAAGTTGGACTTGGTGAGCTGAGCCAGAAATAGCTTTTTTTTTTTTTTTTTAATTGGATCATTAAAAAAAAAAGTTTAAAAATACACGGTGCAGGTGTGCTGTCAAACCGCCTTCGCATCTTGCCCAGCAGGCTGCGTTTTTCTCTCCTCCAGCCCTCTGAGCATCTCCGTGGCCTTCTTCTGGACCAGCTCCAACAGCCCCACGTCCTTCTTGTGCTGAGGGACCAAGACCTGGACGCAGGGCTCCAGGTGGGGCCTCACAAGGACAAAGCAGAAGGGGAAAACCCCCTCCCTCCCCTGCTGGCCACCCTTCTGTCCCACTTGGACTTGTTGAACCTCATGAGGTTCACGTGGGCCCACTTGTCCGGCCTGCCCAGGTCCCTTTGGATGGCGTCCCTTCCTCCCTCTGTGATGCTGATCCTTGGCTTGCCAAATCTTAAAAATTTGGAAGTACTTTTCAGAGAGATGAAAAATGCTGCATCAAATCTGGCACAGAAAAAAGGAAGGGCAGGGAAATAAGGCTGGGGCAGTAGATACAGAAATGTCAGAAAGCGTACAAATTGGGGGCGAAGAGAAGGGAAACGCTTAATATGGATGTGATAACAGTTGAACAGGTGCTAGTGGTAAGGCAGCGCATAATCCAGCTAGGATAGAGTGTGGGTAAAAAGAGCAGAAATGTTCAAAGACAAATGCCGGGAGCCCGGGCAGAAAATGGAAACGATTTTGGAATGGCTGCTGCTATGGAAATGATAGGGAACAACACAAAAAATACAGAATAATGTCAGTGCCCAGGCCACTGTGGTTGAACGGGGATGTTAGGGAAAAATGGAAATGAAAATAACGGCTTTAATGCAGTAATGAGGTGTAAGCAATAAAATGGCTGAAATCCTAGGTGGGAGCCAGATTTTTTGGGGGGAAAAGTTGGTAAAGGAGAACCTGTTGGAGGGGAGTTGAACGCTTGCTGCGGAGCCTTCTGGTGGGGTTTGGAGTTGAGTAGTAGAAAGCTTTGAAATGTTGCAGGTCTAAAAGATTGTGGGAGCAGTTTTCTCACCTGGTCCTGCAGAGGAGGGGGAATGACAGAGCAGCTTGGTGCCACGGTGAGCCCGCCACGAGCACGAAACCAAAGGCTGTCAGAAAGGGGCATCTTGCCCGCATCTATCCAGTTTGGCACTGGAGAATCACCGTTGTTAGTGGTGATGCTTACGGAAGGGAAGCAGGAAAGAAGACTGGACTTCAGTTGGACTTTAAAATAAGTAAGGAGAGACTGACAGGGGGAAACAGCCCTGGGGGTTGAAGGGTCAAGCGGAGAAATGATGCTGCTGGGGTCAGGAATGGTCTTGTTTGGGCAGAGATCATTTAGGAAATGATTGTTAGGGATAAGTGTGTGAAATTCCGTGATGTATGGGAAAGGGAGGACCTGAGTGTTGTGCAGAAGGCAGCAGGGTAATGAATACAGAGTAAAATCTGTGCAAAGAGAGGATCACACACCTGGGAGTGAGTAGGGAGCTGGGAGAGGATCCGTCATGAACAGCCGGGATGGATGTGAACATCGTGGCTGATCACTGGGTGCCTGGGATCACTGTAAGGCATAATGGGCAAAAGCAGCTTTGGGTTGAGTAGCACGACAACTCCAGCTGAGAGATGAAAGCTTTGGTGTGCTCACCCCAGCCCCTGATGGGACCTCGTGTAGAAAAGTAGTCTGTGGTGCTCGGGTCAGCCTCGTTCAGGGAAGGTGAACTGAAAATCCGTGTGCTTGAAAGGCTACGGGATGAGAATAAAGGCAGTTCTGTGAGATTAATAGAAAAAGAATAACGTAGGTTTGAGAAATAAATGGGTATTTGGTTTAAATCTGAAACCACAGTCGGTGCTGAATCTAAAAGGCAGCGAGAATAACCCGACAAGGACTAAATCAGCCAGAAAGCAGGAGGGTATTTCTGAGCGTTACCGTTCTGGGAGCACTTTCCAGCAGAGAAGGTGACGGACGTGCGGATGGAAGGACACGCGTTGTTGAGGACCGAGCTGGGTGATCCCGAAACCCCAGCTGGGTGCTCACACGTAGCGAGGAGCCCGCTGGGCTCTTTCACACCTGAGCATTTTGCTGCGAGTTACTGCAGCTCTAGACCTCGGGCAAACCGAGCACTGCTGTTTCAGGAGCTTTGGATGCTCAAATTGTTATCTTAGATCCTTTTTGGTGGATTTTTAATGGAATTCCTAGGTTAAAACAAGCAGCTATTGCGCTTCGGCTGTGCCTTGCCCGATCTATAGCAGACGGCTGTTGTTTGAGCTCAGTAACGCGGGACAACAGCCGGAGGCTATTTGCTCTGTTTGCTTCCCGCATAAAGGAAACAGCAGGGTATAGCTGAATTCTAACACGCCGTGTTTGCCAGAGAGCAGAGATGTGCAGGAACGACTCCTGGGCTTCGTTCCTGCTCTTGGCAGGCTGTGGTGATCAGAGCAAAATGCATACAGCTGAAATACGCCTGTGGTATTTGCTTTATGTGCATACAAGCCTTTCAGATACGACTTCAAAGGTGGCTGAAGTAGTGTAAACTCCATCTTACAGGTGTTTGCTCAAATAAAAGTGGTTAGGTGATTTGCTTCTGTATCTCTTTTGAAACTGTGATCTTCCCTGCAGGGAAGTAGTGATGCTCTAGTTCTCACTTTTCCAGCAGTGCGTGCTTAGCATCTCAAAATCCTGTCCAGGATAGGGAAATGTAACTGGTTTTAAGATTTTGGTCAGTAATCAGGACTAGGAAATACAGCGAATAATGAACCAGCATCGGAAGAAGAGATTCATGGACTCCTGTTGGCATATTTTTCTGTTTTGTTCTTAATTTGGGTTACCAATTTGAGTGTGCTCTACTTCATTGGTCAAATAACCTGTAAATTCGCTCAACGGTCAGTTGAATGTAGCTCACAGGGCTGAATTTTTTGCTCTTTTTTTTTTCCAGTGCTCGCGCCTCCTCCACCAATGCCACCACCAATACAGGGATATGCCTTCAAACCTCCTCCTCGCCCAGATTTCGGTACTTCTGGGAGAACAATCAAACTGCAGGCCAACTTCTTTGAAATGGACATTCCTAAAATAGATATCTACCATTATGAGTTGGACATAAAGCCAGAAAAATGCCCTAGAAGAGTTAACAGGTAATGGCGTGCTTTGCTTTTCCTCTGTTTGTTACATTCCTGCGGTGATTTGAAAATGCTGGAGCCGTGTGCTGGGTTTTGTGGACAGCTCAGAGGAGTTTTTCTATCTATTCATTTTCTGCACTGACAGCTTCTGGCTTTGCATGTTCATCAACAGGAGTTATTTCTGAGAGTTTTTCTTCCTTTCTTACCAACTCAGCGCTAGTGGTCCCTTATTTCGATGGAGCTTGCCAGCTTGTGATTAAAGCCACTGTGTTAACTCTAGAGGGGTCAGGTCAGTATAAACCAACTGGATAAATACGATTCTTGGTATTGCTTAAATATTGGAATGCAGCTGGCTGGCAAGCTCTTCAGCAAGAAGAGCTTCTTGTTTTCCTACCTTCCCCTGTGGAAAAAGAGAGGTAAAACCCATTTGTTTGTGCTGCTGTGAGAGGATCGCGGAGGGACTGAATTAGGTAAGAAATTATCCTTCATCAGGAGATTCTATATAAGGGAAAGATATGCTCCTGAAACAGATAGCGAGATGAAAACACGGATCAGTTGGCCAAGGAAACAGGCAATTAGGTCCCGCGTTTTGCATGTGTGCCCTATTAGTCACAGTGTGGCAACCTCATTAACTTGGAGGAGAGTGGTGTTGCCAGAAGTGAAACTGAGAACAAGACTTGGCACCGACTCGAAACCGCAAGTGTCTTCATCGTAACTACCTACACATCTTGACTGTAGAGGATCGGAATGGCGTGTTTATATATTCAAGAGCAAAAACTTTCCGCATTAAAAAAAGGTCACATGGGTGGAACATGCAGTCATGAGCGAAGTGTGAAGTCAAAAAAAGCCACCTGAAAGCCAAAGTTTTCCTAACATGAAGTAATAAACTGGAGTGTGCTACCCATCGTTACCCTGACGAGGCCACTAATGGTAGGATTTCCATAAAGCGGCACTGCTAACCTTTGCAATTCTGTTTTATTTTTTTTTCCCGTGGCTAGCTATTAGAAATTTAATTTTGAAGCTCGTTGAGAATTGGGTCTAGTTTTGAAAGCAAACACTCTTTGCTAAATTCTCTTCAGGAGCAGGTATAAACGTGCATGGACTAAATGCCTTTTGCAGTAACCAGGGCTGTCGTAAGCGCATTTCATGATGCTACAGTATGTGTTTCTGGTGCGGTGTGGGAAGAATACAAATGGGATTCCCTCAATGAAGGGTGTGTTTTACTTCTTTGAGCACTTATTCGTGCTTTTCTTACCCTGTAGATGTACATGCCTTTGCCCACGCCTGGGTTTTTGTTAGGCAGAACCTTTCAATCCTACGTGTGTACCTGTGTTTGTGTATGTATTTGGGTATATATGTAGGGTTTTGTGGGGTGCGTGTATAGTCCAGGACTAAACTGTACTTTTTTTTTTTTACAACTGCATTAATACATATATTTATAGTAAATAGCTTGTGTTACTTTATAATCCCTAGAAAAGATGGGGGGACATCTTATTTTCATTTACACTGCTCCCTCATCTGTCCTGGCTTCCTTCGTCAGTTTCGTTCTAGGATTTGCTATGGCTTCGACAGATACGTGTCCAGATCTATTTTGGCTGACGGTCAGGATGGGCAACGTGGCATTGGGTTCTGTGCCGTGGATGCCCTCAGTTTAAGTTGTGAGAATAGCTGGGGCTCACAGGGCTCAAAATGAGCTTCACTTCTGGTCAGCGGCCTCGAGTTCTTGTGTGCACGCATGGTCTCTGTGGAATAGTAGTCCCAGGGGGCTGAAGTTGGAGAATCAGTAAATAACTCTACTTTTAACTTCAGATGGAAAAAATGCTTTCACTTTTCATTTAGATGTCTCGACCCACCGCTGAGAAACACGGTTGCTAAATGTGGCTTAAAGTTTGAAAACCTTAATTAAGTAGAAGCGTTCATTTTCGTACAGAGTAGTTTACAATCAAAGCTTGCTTAGTAGGAGAATGGATTTTCTGTTACTCAAAACATTTAACTTAAGGTTGAAATATATTTTTCTCCTCCCAACCTTGAAGTATGTACTTGTTCAGTCAGATATTGCAGATCCAAGGCAGAAATTACTGGGCCAAGTTTCGTTCCTACTTCTCACAAGGTCAGACAAGTTTCTTTTAATGGTCTCATCTTGTCTTAAAGCCTTGGGACACAGCAAAGAAATTGTCAGCTAAAAGTCTTCATTGGTTACAGCACTTGAATGAACTCGGCGTTTCTTCTCAGAGCTTTGTGTCGCTCCAGTATCCAGCTAGGCTAATTACCTGTCCAAGAAACGGTGTTTAAAACAGCCGTCGCAGCCTCTCTGGGCTAGTTGACAGTGGTACTGAAGAAACAGCATCCCGTGGCTTTCCTTTCTGTGTCAGCTCCACTTCTTCATGCCCTTTTGCTCCCAGCCATGCGTTAAGGATCTTCTAGGCAGCGTGCTGCAGGCTGCTGATGGGTTTCTAATTTTCCAGCCGTGTGATACAGATGGCCCGAGGATGTCTTTTTGGGACGCTCGGACCAAAGGCTTTTGGCATCAAAGGGCGGTGTTATTCCACCAGGCTGCTCGTCTGCTGGTGGACTGCATGGCCAGTGTGTAACCACTGTGGTTTGACAAAAAGTTGGGGTGGTTGCTTCGTTCATACTAACAACCCATTCCAGCTATGCTTTATGAATGAAGATACATTTTTAATACGTGTGAGTCCCTGTGAACGCGAGTTTTGCTGCTTTTGTGGGGGAAAAAAAAGGCATTTAAGGCATCCTTCTTAGTGTTATGGAAAACGTTTGCTTACCACTGTCGTCGTAGGAATATCGTGCTGGTGCAACCCTAAGGCTGCAAGGTTGGATAGTGGTTCTTTGAAAGCTTCTCAGTCTGCTGGGCTTTTGGTCCACCATCCTCTGGTGACATGCAGAAAGAACTGTAGGACCGGGGAGCGGGAGCCCCAGAGAATACCATGCACCTTCTGTTTAGAGCCTGAGCTAGCACGTTCTTCTGGTCTGCCAGTTCTAGTAAATCACAGAAAACAGGAAGGAAAGCTTCAATCTGAAAACGCTAAAAATAGCTGCTTTGAGAAAACCGTTTAGTCTGTGAAAAGGTTGCTTTCGTTCAGGTCAGCTAAACAAATCGTAGCTTTAATGCCCAACGGTGGACATCCCTTTAATTTTCTTCATGCTTCTGCTCGTAAACGTTAATGTTCACTTGCTGCTTAACATCAAAAGTAAAAAGTTGAATTAACGTCATCTTTTTGTGTTTTCAGGGAAATAGTGGAGCATATGGTTCAGCACTTTAAAACACAGATCTTTGGGGATCGCAAGCCAGTGTTTGATGGAAGAAAAAACCTTTACACAGCTATGCCGCTTCCCATTGGAAGAGATAAAGTAAGTTTTAAAGAGAAGAGTTTCTAGCGGGTGATTCCAATGTAACATTTGCAGAGCCTTTCTAATAACTGATCGCAACTGTTTCGTGTGTGTGTGTAAATGTGTTCTGCTGCCTTTAGATGCCACTTTACTCAGGGTACGGTTTCGTAGAATCACGGAATGGTTTGGGTTGGAAGGGACCTTGAAGATCACCTGATTGCACCCCCCTGCCGTGGGACACCTCCCACCAGCCCAGGTTGCCCAAAGCCCCATCCAGCCTGGCCTTGAGCACCTCCAGGGATGGGGCATCCACAGCTTCTCTGGGCAGCCTGTGCCAGGGCCTCACCACCCTCTGAGTGAAGAATTTCCTCCTAACCTCTAATCTAAATCTCCCCTCTTGTAGTTTAAAACCGTTTCCCCTTGTCCTGTCATTGTCTGCCCGAGCAAAATTTGCTGGCCATCTTTTTTGTAATACTTTTTAAGTATTGAGAAGCTGCAGTTAAGGTCACCTCAGAGCTTTCTCTTCTCCAGGCTGAACATCCCCAGCTCTCTCAGCCTTTCTCCACAGGAGAGGTGCTCCAGCCCCCTGACCGTCCTCGTGGCCTCTTCTGGACCCACTCTAACAGCCCCACATCTGCCAGCTGTAGTGTCGGCTCATTTATGTCATCAAAGCCTACTGAGAGCTGATTATTATTATCCACTAATTGGAAGAAGCTCCTGCATCACTTGGTTGGCAGTATGGAACCTCTTCTCTTGTCTTTTGTGATGTGAGAGCCAAATTAGCTTTAATTGCCCAGGCAAAGACCTGCTAGCTGAGCACTGGGGCAGGCGAAGACCGCTCGAGTGTTTTGTTTGCCAGCTCTGTCCTGGGGAAAGTGACCTCTTCAGTCACTCTGGCTGTGTATACCCACTGATGACAAATCTATACCCACTGATGAATCGTTACGCAGGAAGAAAAGAAAAAGAACATGCTAACACACAGACCCTGTAAAATAATTTAGCCTACACTTGCTGTGGTCTGATACCAGATTGAATTTTCCGCGACCTTTTTTATTTATATGCTAAATACTTGAGGATAGAGTCATGCTCGTTATTCATTTGTGCTGCAGTAGTTTCTGGAGGCCATTCCACCCTTCTGCTGTGGGTGCAAGGTGAGGCATGTGCAATTAGGGACAAAGCCTGTTCTATCCTGTTGACTACAACAAAAGAAGACAAAGTAAAATGCAAATGAATTATAGAGGGATATGGAAACTTGCTGTGTGCTACAACTGGGAGCAGAGCTCAGGTCTTCCTGAATTTGGTAAGTGTGCTGTAACGCAGTTATACTGACCTTCTGTGTCTCCTGCTGTGTGCCTGGGCAGTGCTGGACGTGGTTGATAGTTCTACCCAAATCAAGCTCTTGCTCTCCTAGCTGCAATTTATATTTCCCCAAAGTGTGCTGAAGTGAGTACAATTCAGTAAAGGTCAGTCTCTGCTCCAGTCTTAGTTATTTTTCATTAACGGATAAACTGATGTCTAGGAAAACTATAAAGGAATCATTTAAGATTATTAGAGACTTTTTTTTTTTGGCCTTCACATATGGTGTCCAAGTTCCTACAGGTTTGATGCAGAAAGTTGCAAAGTATTTGCCAAAGCTAGAATGATATTTGGTGCGTGTCTCTGGGGGTGGTTAAACAGGTCCTGTGGACACACAGGCTGAGCTTGTAACTAAAATGCCATCTGAGCTGTGCATGAATAACTCTACACTTTATGACAAGCGTGAAGTACGGCATTTAAAAAGGAAAAGTAAATGAAAAATGGTCCTTCTGTGGAAGAGAAAGGAACGTGGGATCAAAGTAATCCTCTGATCTAGTGCGAGCGTGTGAGATGCAAGGTGACCTTCACTTGGCGCAACTGGGTGGGATGACCTCCAGCTGCTCTGCTCCTCTTTGTTGTGTGTCTGAGTATCTGCTTCCTGAGCACAACTCTGCTCGAGATGCTCTCGGATTTTAAAACCCACTTGTGCTAGATCATAGATCTAGCAGAGGAGAGGTGTTAATCTCCAAAAACAAACGAACAAACAAAAAAAAAGCCACAAAAATGGTTTAGATCGTTTTATTTGTGTGACTGGCTGACATTTAGGCTCAGTTCTAACAAACTGCTCTTTTTCCCTTTTTCCCAGCAGATACAGGACTTATGCAGTTATTAAAGTTATTACCCTGGAGGAAAGAGCTAATAGAGATAAACCTTCAGCTGGTTTAAATCAGGTGTTGGGAAATTTAGCTTAATGAGGGACATTTTTTACATGGACCTTAATTGGTTTAAGCATGGTTTAAACCAGTATAAAGCTTGTAGGTATTCAGACTTCCTCCAGGGCAATTAGATTAGGTTTCTTTTTTTTTTTTCTTTTGGCTGTTCTGTACAGAACAAACGCAGCAAGTTTACAGCATGTTTGATTTATATTTATGATCATGTTGAAAAAATTCATGAACGTACAATGATTAATAGATGGTCCTTCATCTAAATGGGCGAAGACCTTGATTAACTTTTGATGTATGTCGGTAACGGAAGAATTTCTGCTAACCAGAAGGCTGACACTAATTTCCCATCATCTTTCACCAGTTGCTCTTTAACTTAATTTACTGTTCTCATCTCTTGTCAGTGGTGTTTTTTACCTTTTTTTTCCCCTTGCTGATAACGTGCTTCTCTCATAACTTTCTCATGTACAAACACTTTTCATCTTTTCTGCTTGGCCTTCATGATAATTATACCTATTTTCATTCATTCCTTACACCACATTTTCATTCTTCCGTTCCTTTGTTTCTTTAGACCTTTCGGAACAGATAGGGAATAGGTAAGTGCTAACAGAATATTTTCTGAGTTTTTACTTACACATTCAGAAGCAAGAAATGTATAGGACACCATCAAGGCATAAAAATATAATAGCCTCCTGTTTGCCATAGGGTTCTAATAGTGAGCCCAGTTCACCTCTAACTTCTTGCTTTTGTCCTTTTGAAATATTGCTAACAACACTGTGTGTGATAGCTGACCTCTTTCGTGAATCCTTAGCTTGAATTTTCCAGCTGAGGCCCTGGGAGGTAGGCACCCAAGTATTTGATTGGAAACTGCCTATCTGTTTTCCTTGGAATCTGTGGGAAGGAAAAGCTGTAGATTAATAGATCATTATGCGATCTATTAATCTAGATTAATACGTCATATACTCAAAACATGACAAAATAATCACATAGTGATGCAAGTTTTATGGAAAAGAGAACAGAGAATTCCCCACAATTGTGTGGCTAGGTTTTAAGAGAGCAGCAACACCACGAAAATTAAATCCTGCTACGCCGATTTGTATGCATAAATCAGATGAGTACCTCAGCTACAAGCCCTGTTCTTTTTAAGAACGACTTTCCATTTTTCCACATCACTACAGTAACATCCCTTTCATTTGGGTTCTTAGCTGTCAAGTGAGGTTAACTGCTAACTGCAACACAGTGTCTCGAGCAGGACAGGTTAGTGATCGAGATTGTGAATTTTTATTTTCAGGCAGGTTATATTTGGAGAAACTGTAGGCAATCAGCTGTTAAATTCAGCTTTGCAATTTAGTAAGTTATGTAGCAAAATTCCCATGTAAAACTACTATTCTGAATTCCTCTACTTGAAATACTACTCTACTTCTCTGCTATGAAATACTACTCTGCAGTAGTATTTTATTCAGTTGAGATATTAGAGGAAGGAAACCTGGAATGATGGATTTAAACTTACTTGAGCAATGACTCTAAATTCAACTGTTTTGAGGAGGGTTTAGATCCAACAGCAAGAACTGGACTAAATTCAGCAGCGCAAATTCACTGTTAGGTCTAAACTAAGCGTGGTGGGTATTTGGCTCAGGTACTGCTCTGATCACTGGTAGGTTTGTCGAAGGTAGCTGAGCATATCTGTGTGTTAGGGTGTCGTTGCCAAAAAAGGGTAAAGTTCTTTCAAATTATGGATTATCTACTTTTAAAATTAAAGATTCGGAGAGTGGGACGGACACAAGCTTGTGGTCTAGTCATTGGCATAGAAATTCTTCAGTCCTGTGGCTTTTATATCCACTGGGGACATGGATACCTCAACATGAGTAGTCCAATTCTTTATCTTTTTCCATTTCATGGTGGTTAGGGAGCTTTGTAAACTGACATCAGGAAGGGGAAAAAAAAAATATATATATATATATATATTTAGATTAATGTACCAAAGCCACTACTAATCAGATTAGTTATGTTTTAACAGTGTCGGGAATAACAGAAATGATGGAACTTTATTTGGAGGAGAGAAGTTTACAAGAAAAATGCATCTCATCAGTCTTCTATCTGCTCTAAATGGTGTTGAAGACCTTTCGATGGCACAGTTTTTAAAGTAAAAACAAGCAAAAAGGCTTTATAGAAAGCTTCCAGCCTGTGTCAGGTGAAAACCTGTGCCTTTGTTTGCGTTTTTGGTGGAATAAATAGTCTTGGCCAGATTCAGACCAGTGATCTCTGCTTTCCATTGCTCTCTCGCGGCTGTATGGCTCCTTCCTCTACGCGAGTCTTCTGGTGAATAATGTTTGTACTGAAGGAGAGATGAGGCTGCAATTTTAATTGTGATTGTCTACTGTAAATTGTCAACTTGGGGTTTGGCTTATAGGGAGGCTTATTATTCGGGCTTTATCATTGCTTCCTATTTTTGACTGCAGAAGCTAAGCGCTGTGAAAGATCAGCTGATTGCATATATTAGCTCACTGTTACCCATGTATTGTCTTCTGTAGCCCGCTAATTACAGTTTGTCTGTAAGTGGATGCCTTTTGTAGTCAAAAAGTAAGCTCCCTAGGACAGGAAAATGCAACGTGTTTGTTTATAACCAGCACAAAGGATATTCTTCTGATCGTGTTATTTCTTGTAGTCACTCCCACAAGTCTTAATTTCAGACAAGCCTTAATCTTTGTTGGTTTAAGAATTGTGCTCAGACTTTTTCTTTTAATAAAGATGAGAAAACAGCGTTACAAAATACTCCACAGGTAGAGTAATTCACGATAATGTAGTTTGGTTTTGGATGTAAAATTCAAAGTAGAGCCTAACACAGCGAGGAAATGCGCCTGTTTCCCACATGCTAATATCACCAGTATAAGGAAGAGTACCTGAACTATGTGAATCTTGGCAGGTAATTGCAGACCGCGTTTTATTTTGGGCACGCAGAAGCTGACGTGCGTGTTGCTGCATTAGTTTGTGTTGGGTATCTGAAATCGAGTTATCAGATCTTCACGGAGACCTCCCTGTTTGTACACAAACACTTCCAAAATACAGTTTTGTCTCGGAGGTAGATAGATGCCAGTTGGGAAGGCTGCCAGTTTTCTGAAACACACCTTTGGAAAAATCTAGCCATAAAAAGAGGTTGTAGCTAATATAGGTCGTTTCTTCATCATTGCTCTTTGTCTTCTCCCATGTTTTACAACATTTTTCAGCGTGGTCCCTTGTAAGTCCCTCTCATTTTTCCCTGTCAATGGAAAGAATCATCTTGGTTTGTTGTTTGGCATTGTTGCAGGTGGAGCTGGAGGTCACGCTGCCAGGAGAAGGCAAGGACAGGATATTTAAGGTGGCAATCAAGTGGATGTCCTGTGTGAGTTTGCAGGCTTTACACGATGCTCTTTCTGGCCGGCTTCCGAGCGTCCCGTTTGAAACCATCCAGGCTCTGGACGTGGTGATGAGGCACTTGCCTTCCATGAGGTAAGCAGCAGACACTGGCATGGTTTAGAAAATTTGCCTTGTTGCTTAGGAAATTGCCTTATGGCTTAGGAAATTTGTCTGAATCACTTCAGCAGCTGTTTTGAGTAGGTGGACACAGATCAACCCAAATAATAGCTACCTATTGGGGCCAGGCAAGACGCAGTATGGCACTTTTCTGCTCATCAGGAGAAGGGAATAGCCTCAAGCCTGGATACAAGTCCCTTTCCTCACTGATTTTCAGCCTCATTCCCTGCTGGTGTGCTCTCTGGGGTGCCCTCCCATCTCAGCAGCGCCCTGTTTCTTTCTGGGCCTCAGAGAAGGAAGCCCCCTGAGCTGAAAGTCCTCGGAGGCTGGGAGACGTGTAAGGGCAGTTTTAAAACTTTTTGCCCTATTCCTGTGTTTTCTTTGGCAGATGTTAATTGCTGATTTTGTATATCACCGTGCTAGAGAGACATTAGTGTCACAAGTACAGCTATTTTTGTAGGAGAAAAAAAATTATCCTTCAAAATACTTCCCCAAGCCAGTGGGATCTATGGCGTTTGTAGTTAACGCGAGACGCTGCGTTTCTTTAAATCTGCTGCAATGAAAAGACTCGCTTAACAACACTGTTCAAATTAAATTCAGCTGGGAAGTAAAGAACAAAGCTTAATAGGGCTGAACTTTCCCATTTTAAAGGACTAAAGAGAGACAGTGAGAATTAAATTTATGCAAATATCTTTAAGCAGCCTTATATCGCGTTGACTTTATCCTCACATTAAGGATTAAAAAAAAATCACTTCAGTCAGCTTTTTCAGTAAATAAACCAGCCAAGACTAGTTATTCATGCATCTGTGTTCAGAGAAGCATATTAGCACTGGTGTTGATTAGTTTGATATTAAATATATTGTACCGAATTACCAGTGCAATGATTTTGATGCGGCTGAAAGATGTGTCAGAAATACTTAGATCGGTTGTTCACCTGCACAAAGTTTCCATGGATTTTAGAGGAAGCCATGCACAAATACAGGGAGAGATTATTACTGTGCTGTTTTAATAGTAGAGTTCTTTAATTATTCTCTTACTGAAGCATGTCTGAATTGTTAACAGAGTACGAAAAAGTTATTAATACCCACTAATTCAACCCACGAAGTATAAAAAGGGAGTATACTGAAAATAAATGTAAAAACCAACCTGACTAGTAGCCAATTGTTTAATATAACTAAATGGATTTTAAGAAGTATAACCTAGAGTCCTGACAGGGATTTCAGATTATTGTTTGAAACACTCATAGTTCTGTGCTTTCAAGTAGGAATTTTTATTAGTTATGTCTTTATTGCTGTTTTTTCCTTCTGCTTTAATTTTACGATCTGAATTTATTTTATTTCAGATATACTCCTGTGGGGCGATCTTTTTTTACAGCATCAGAAGGGTGCTCAAATCCATTAGGCGGTGGCAGAGAGGTTTGGTTTGGGTTCCATCAATCAGTCAGACCTTCCTTATGGAAAATGATGTTAAATATTGATGGTAGGTCGTGTACAAATTCCTTCTTCCTCCTTTTCTCTCTTTCAATGGGAAGGCCAAACTCTTATTCCCTCTGTTGGGTTTCTTTTAAAATTTCCTCAGTATTTTTGTAATACAACCTTACTGTTTTTGTCTACAGTATCTGCAACTGCATTTTACAAAGCACAGCCAGTTATTGAGTTTGTATGTGAAGTTTTGGACTTCAAAAGTATTGAAGAACAACAAAAACCTCTGACAGATTCCCAAAGGGTAAAGTTTACCAAAGAAATAAAAGGTAATAATTATATATAAAGCTGTTTTATTCTGTCTACTCATAGATTATCAACACACATTCAAAAGATTTTCCTTAGCAGTTGACTATTTGGGAGACAGATTATCATAACGAACAGTGAACATGCTTTTTGAGCAAACTAAGAGGCAAGAAACATTTTATTGCTTGCATATGTTTCAAGACTTTGACAGAGTTTCTTGAACTACAAGCAAAATTGGGTCAGTTCAGAAAAGTCTGTGGCTTCAGACGTGATTCAGTCGTGCGAAAGGTTAAGTGAGGTTTTTGTTTCATTTATTTTTGAAGCAGGAACATTTAGAGCTTGGGTATGTATAAGTAAATTATCATACATTTGAGAATATTCGGCAACTATACATGCATGTGCATTTAGCCTGTGGCAGAGAGAGTAATTTCAATTAGCTTTGTCCTTCATGAAAGTGCTGCAGTTAATCCATGAAGATGACAGATTTTAGTCTCTAAGTGTTGGGATGAACTCTTATCCTAACAGCAGATGGATTGTAACTTAATTACTGAGATCAGTTACTGGCTTGTATAAGCTTTTCCTCCTCCTTTAAGCGTAGGTTCTCTTGACATACCTTCCTTTTATCGTGCCTCACCACCACCCAGTCACTTGATCAAGTGTCAGGTCAAAGTTACTCGTGCGTGCAGACGTCTGAGAGCATCTCAGTGTAGAGGAACTGAGATCCTTTCAGTTTGTGCAGCACCATCCCTTATTATGTCAGTCTACTTAAAAAAAAAAAAAAAAAAGTTACCTTCTCAAATGAATTTTGCTTTTTCACCCTGTATTTAGAACTTAAATATTACTTTATGCTTTGCTCTTCTTAAAGTAGTTGCATCTCTAGAGTAAATGCAAGTTACAATTAGACATGCGGAAGTGTTGCGTTATTTTCTGTCTCTAATCCAGTCATTTCAAGTTGTTTGTAAAGACTGGGATTTCATGGTTTTCTTGTTTTTTGTTGTGTGGGTTTTTTTTAATTACTCAGTCTCATTTTTTTAGAGAGTGCTGCTGTAAAGATTTTCATATTCCAGCTTTTACTAATAAATCGGCAACGTGTTTTTGCATACTTAAGTGTAGTTCGTATGTATAATTTCCTGGAAGTAAGTTACAGTTATTCAAATAAGGAATGACTGAATCAAAGAGTAGGAGAGGGGAATCGTGCTGTTCGTGTTGTTCACTGAGTCCATACCCAGAATGTTTCTTCTGGAGAATCAGGCTCACTCTGTTGTGGTTTAACCTGGCAGGCGCTAAGCACCACACAGCTGTTCCTTCACTCCCTCTCATGTGGGATGGAGGAGAGAACTGGAAAAAAGTGACTTTGTGTAGACCTGTGGCTTGAGATAAAGGCAGTTTAATAGGAAAGAAAAGGGAGGAGGAAAAAAAGAAGAATAAACAAAACAAGTGACACATAACATACACCACCTGCCGACACATGCACAACCGCTCCCTGAGCAGCGGCAGCCCTCCACCCCAGCCATCTCCCCCCAGTTTTTTTATTGCTCAGCATAACGGTGTGTGGTGTGGGACATCCCTTTGGTCAGCCTGGGCCAGCTGTCCTGCTTCTGTCCCCTCGCAGCTCCCTGTGCACCCCCAGCCCCTCTCTGGCAGGGCAGTGTGTGAGAAGCTGAAAAGACCTTGACTTATTAGTGTGAGCACTGCTCTGCAATAATTAAACCCAGTTATCAGCATTATTCTCATCCTAAATCCAAAACACAGCACCATACCAGGCACTACGAAGAAAATTAACACTATCTTGGATGAAACCAGGACACCTTCCTTCATGATATGCTAGTTAAAAAGTAAGTTAGGCAAGAAAAACAAGCTGCATAAATGTGTTTTGTGGTGAAAGCAGCTTTAGGTCTTCTTTATTTCTACAAAATCATCTTGAAATTCATCATATATTTGCCCAATGAGAAGTTTGCAAGAAAAGTATAAATAATTTGAGTTTGTACCATTCGTAAGTGTTTTGGAAAAATAGCTAGCAATTCAGCACCTGGCTATTACTGTCATTCTTTTCCATGAGGATTTTCAGTCGTCAGGAAGTAATAGTTATCTCAATTTGCAGCAAAACTAGTTGTAAATTGGGGTACTGCAGTCAGTTGATCTCTTGATTAAAATGCTGCGATGCAGACTTCACAGATCCTTTTGAAAACTTGATATTTATTGATGGTTTCATAATAGATAGCACTTTGAGCTCCAGCAAATTACGTGGGAAGATGAGTTTGTTTGGCAAGCGAGTGCCTTTGACGGATAGGGTAAATATGTAGTGTTACTCAGCAGCAGCATGAGTTTATACACGTGTGCAGATATAGATGGAATTTGTATTTACAGCCCCCTCTTTCCTATTCCCACACATCCAACTTCCTAACTCTTAATTGTCCACCTACACCTGTTTCTGTCTGAACATGCAAGTAATACAAATAAAAATGCTGCATCCAAGCTTATATGCGATTGTAGTGGTAGATCCGAAATACTTCTGTGCAGGTAGCAATTTTGTGCTGATTTGGGGTGGGTAATTTATTCTTTAGGGATGCACAGAGCGAGGAGGGTTCCACTGTTACGGTGAGTTTTCTCTAAAAGTCGCTGGCTTTCAGGTAGGCTTAGTTTTTTGTGCAACTGGGGATTGCAACAGATGTTTGTCTTCAGTAAGAATAAAGCCCAGCAGCCTCATTCTCATGGGCTCCTGGAGGCTGTGTAGGTGTCTTTTGTTTCCAGATTCATTAGGTCAGGGTTGGTTGTGCTAGCTGGAGGTCTCACAGACACTGTGTGTTTAGACACAGAGTATAAACAAGCCTTTCATTTCATGCCCTTTTTGTCCTTCCACCACCCCTGGCTTCCTTAGAAGTACAGAACTAGAATTAATTGAGTATGTCCAGCTTTGTCTTTCAAGTCTTGGGCCTTTAAGGTTTTGCCTTGTACCTAAAAGTCTTTGTTGAACTTTGGCTGAAGGTCAGGGTTTTTGAATTTTAAAACTAGAAATTGTTTGAGTTCTAGCTGAGATAGGTATCGTCAGTGCTCTAAGAACACGCTAACCACTGATTAGCTCTACTATACAGAGTAGTCTTGTTTAGTAGCTGGGGGGGCTGACACCTTGTTTTTAAAGAAATGGTGGTACGTGTTTTCCAATTTTTAGGTCTGAAGGTGGAGATAACACACTGTGGACAAATGAAAAGAAAATACAGAGTGTGCAACGTCACCAGACGACCAGCAAGTCACCAAACGTAAAGTATTTTGCTTCTTAAGCATACGTTTAACTTTATGCTGGAAGAGTGACTTCCTTACTAAGCTAGGGAAAGTTATCTTGCAAAATGGCACTTTTCTTTGCTCAATACATTTAAAATACACCTCAAAGTATTTTCCCAATTTTGTTGTTTCTTTTGTTCTGTTTTTATGCTGTAATGAAATTCATAACATTTGAACTAGTCTTTTCATTTTAGATCTGTGTTTTTTTTTTTTTTCTTTTTCCTTCACGGATTTCTTCAGCATTAGAACCGAACACCCTATTGGTAGCATAATGCTTCCCAGAGCTGTTAAGCAGAGAAGTGAAGGCAACTGGGATAAGGTTCCTAATCCTGCTTATTGCCAATCCATTTTTAGCCTGGAAAAATATTCATTCATAATCACTGTTGAAGGTTTTTCAGATAGCTTAAATAGGCAGGTGTTTTACCCATTTTTAAGAAAGCAGTATAAGAAACAAAGCCGATACCAGCTTTTTTTTTTTCTTCAAGAAAATAACTCATTGATATTTAAATACAGTATTTAATTGACTTCATTTCCTACTCTTTCAATGACACGTTATATTAATGAAAGGACTGTTTGTGCCAGCTTGATATAAGCCTATGCAAATGTGCCTGCATATGTGGTAATATATTTGTAATACAAAGAGAAGTGCATTAGTGGAAACAATAGCTGGTTTTGTGTGCCTCACAATAAGCTTACAATCTTCTGTGCACGGCACATCCTGAAATGTAGTACTGCAGGTATCATAAACAAGCAAAAAACATTAGCTTTTGCCTCTAAGTACCCATTCTTAGGAAACAATCTGTAGCTTCAGGTGTCGAGAAAGTTATAGAAACAGCTTCTGTGGTACTACTGAAAGACACACGGTAGTGGCTGTGATGGACTCCTAATGGCAGAAGTACGCTTACATAGTTTAAACAAGATAGTTTAAATCTCCAGCGAGTGTAACTTGTGCCAAGAAGTGTATTGAGCAAGCGTGGGAAAGTAGTTTGCGTGAAGTAACGGCTTGTTTTCATGTTTGATTTCCAATAGATTCCCACTTCAGCAGGAGAATGGACAAACAGTTGAATGCACTGTAGCTCAGTATTTTAAGGATAGGCACAAATTAGTTTTACGCTATCCTCACCTCCCATGTTTACAAGTTGGACAGGAGCAGAAGCACACGTACCTTCCTCTGGAGGCAAGTAAACTTTTAGATAATACTGTATTCTGGGAGTGGGGGAAGGCAGGCAGAGGGAAAAAAAAAAAGAACTGCTGTCAAAATTATGAGTAGCCAACTTAGACATGTTGTTTTTCTTCCTGCTGCTTTACACACGGTTGCATTTTGTTTTTTAACTAGCTTTGTGTGCGGGTATTTTAGGTGTGCAACATAGTGGCAGGACAAAGATGCATAAAAAAACTCACTGACAATCAAACTTCCACTATGATTCGAGCAACTGCCAGATCAGCACCTGACCGTCAGGAAGAGATTAGCAAATTGGTAAGTGTTCTGTCAAAGTTGAGTCGAGTGTAGCAGAGGATTTATTTTTTCTCTTACCGTTAGCAGGTACTAAGTTGCTTGTGCACTACACACAGGTTGTAAACTTGTTTTTCTAAAACTTTCTTAACCATTAAGAAATGCATTCTCTCAACAGGTTTAAGGGTGGTTGTTTGGTTTTTGGTACTTTATTTTGAATTTGGAGGCATCCATGTATCCAAGAAGAATTAACTGAGGCTCTGAATGCTTGACTTCACCCACATATAAGGGATATATGCCCAGATACAGTTATATCAGAAAAGTTATCACCTTTCCTGAAAGACCTCTTTTTCTTCAAGTAATATCTCAATCCTTTTAATTTCAGATGCGGAGTGCAAGTTTCAATACTGACCCTTATGTTCGTGAATTTGGGATAATGGTCAAGGATGAAATGACAGATGTGACTGGTAGAGTCCTACAGCCTCCCTCAATCCTCTATGGAGGCAGGGTATGTTAAACATACGCTGTACAATTATGTGATTGCTTTGATTACTAGCTGTGGTAATTTTTGTGATATGCTTGCTTGAAATGAATGATGTTGGGCATAACGGGATGAAATCATCATAGGTACAATATTTAGCACTTAAATACTATTTTTAGAAGTCCTTCAATTCAGTGGCCATGTTGTGTGTGGCAATGCTTTCTTCAGCTCTCCCTTTTTCTTTCTGAAAGTAAAGCTAGCGTAAAATGCATTTGCATAAACCAGAGGAAGATGTTTGCAAGCTGTTTTTTTCTTTGACGTGCTGTTTTACTGTGTGTTGCAAGAAGAAACCTGCAAGTAGTGGTTCAAACCCGCATGTATTGAAAAGAACAGAGATAAGGAATGGTAATAACTGAAGTTATTTTTGCCTCCCTCACTAAAGCTAAACTTCTGGGTGGTTTTGAGTGTTCTGAGTAACGCAGCTCTGTTTAGGACAACTATATTAAGGTATTTTCTCTCTCTCTCAGCACGTTACTCTCTAGAGACTCCTCTTCCTGTTGCAGTATTTATTTGCAGGTTTTTCTTTACAATGGGTTCTCAGATGGCCTCTTTCTGACATAGTCATCCTACTTCATTGTCTTTCAAAAAAAAAAAAAGGTTAAAAGTGGCATTTTCTATCAATTATATAACGTTTTTCTGGAAGACGAAAGCCTTGATGTTTAGGATGACTTAATTTGTGGAGGCTTCTGATGAACCTTTCCTACATCATGCATCATTGGCTGCAGATAATTCTGTTCCAATGCACTGTTACCTGCCATAAACCCGAAATGGGCAAGGATCTCATGCCTTCTACCTAATGCTCTTCAGTCAAAATCAGACAGATTAGCTCAAACCTTTCTTCAGTGTCAAGTTAAGGTAACCCAGCTGCCTTTGGCTGATCTTGATGAGGGAGAGTGCTCTTAGGAACTATTCTGGTGCAAGAACAGAGGGGGAAGACAATGGCAGATGAATGATGAAGAGTCGGAGACGGGGAGGTGCTGCTTTCAGCAAATAAAATTCTTTGCAAAATGAATCATCAGATTTGTGTGTGTGTCTTGAAAAATGTTGGCCTTGTCTGCTCAGTGAGAAGGCAGATGTCGTGGTAACTTGTCTGAAACATCTACTAGATACTGACACTTATTAAGGTAATTAATGTTACCAGAATTAGTTTGTTGTCTTGTATCCATTATCCTCCATCCCTAATGGAGATAATCCATCACAGTAATATCCACTTGATGGGAGAAAATGGTTGCAGAGGTCAGAGTTCAATAACTAGTCATCATTTGTCATCTCTTTTAGGTCTTTTCTAGAGTTGAGTTGACACTGAACCACTATTTTCCTCTACTTAGTGATAAAATACTGATAGCACTTGGATCAAGTGCTTGGAAAGTTCACCCAGCAATTGTAAAGTTACTGTAGAAATGTACATTCCTGTTGATTTATATACCAACTGATAGTATCTGTCTTAATATCCATATGTAACTTCTGACTGTTGCTGATTTATCTAACCAAAGAAAACCATAAACAGTAGAAATGAACAATGCCTGCTTGATTTTTTTACAAGCCTTACTTTTCACCAGCCTAGCCAGCTGTCTCGTTAAAGTGATCGAATGATCTTTATAAGGTAGGATAGATGTTTAAACAGTAGAGAAGGACCTCAGACTATAAATAGTCTGCGGGTTGGAGGGAAGCACAAACGTAACTGATTTTTGTTACTGTGAATCATTCTCTACATTAGTGTTACTTTTTTTTTTTCTTTCCACTTCCAGAACAAAGCAATTGCTACCCCAGTTCAAGGAGTTTGGGACATGAGGAATAAACAGTTCCACACTGGAATTGAAATAAAGGTTTGGGCAATTGCTTGCTTTGCTCCCCAGCGCCAATGCACTGAAGTTCATCTTAAGTAAGTGTGCTGCATAAGATGGTGATTTTATTACTTACATGTATGGAAATATCACAGTTTAATTTATTTAGAACATATAGTTTGTTTAACACACGGCAGTACATCTTTAACAGTGCTTTTGAAGTTTTCTGCCTTAGTGTTTTGAATGATGACAATGTGATTTCACTGTTGGCATGATGAAATCCTCAAAATCAGACTTAGCAAAACCAACGCACATTGAATGGCAAGGTTCCTACCACAATGAGGCCTTAAGATTGAGTTTAAGATGATCAAAGTGATTTAATGAAGGGTGTTCAGGGCTAAGTATTTGTCAGGACTGAAAGCTAGCTTCTATGTTGTCTTAGTTTTTTTTCCTGGTTTTAATGGAGGAATTTGTGCAGAACTCATTCAAAGGAACATTTTAACGTTCAACATCTGAATTGACTTCTTGGATGTCGTTTCCCTACCTTTTGTCACAAACAAATGGAAGACTTGTTAAAAGTGACCTCAGCCGTTCTTAGATCAAGGAAAGCGTGCGTGCCTGTGTAGGTGGATTTGCCTAAGTCTTTTGTACGCTTTCCCTTCGTGCACGGGCAAGTGTGGCTCTCAGCTGCCCTGGCAGGTGACTCAGCTGCTCTTTGTCAGGTGAATGCAGGGCCGTGGTTATTCATCGCAGCGGTATTCCCGTAACAAGGCTCTTGTAGATAATTTGCCAAATAGCTTGGGAACGTTTCCCTAAGAAGTGGTGAGAAAACAGTGGAAATGTTACCTTTTAGTTCACATCCTATTTTTTAAAGCTAAGGAGTTGTTTTTTTCCCAGGCATGTGGCAGGAACTAAGCTGCCAGCAGATTTTCCCTTACACGCTGTTGCTTCTAGTGGAACTCCTGCGTAGGAGAACTCAGTTTTTGGGAGGGTATGAGACAGATTAGAGGGATTGGCAGGTTATTAAGATTATTACAGTTCAGATGGAGTTTGTCCTTGTTGTGAAAGGAATTTCCTTCATACTGGGAAAGTGGCTGCATCCAGTTGCATCTTGTTACATCTTCAGTTAATTGGAACTCAACTGCTGTAGATCCATCAGAATAAACACCTTTAAAAACCCTAAAGTCTTCAAAATCATCCTGTTTTTGCCTTTTGGGAATGGTGCGTGCGCCTTTCGTCTCAGGCGCCGTACCTACAGACAGAATTCTAAAATGAAAGGCTCAAAACCTGCAGCGGTGCAGACTTGCATGTTCTGCCACTGACTCTGCTTAGAGTGGCAAATACTCGTTTTGCCAGGGAAAATGCTTAACGTGCATATTTTCTGCAAGAAGTCACAAGCTGCAGGGCTGAACCTCACACTCCTTTTATGATTCATGAGACTAGCAACGGGTTTGGAAAAAATCTTTGTGCCCTCTGCGGGCGAGACAGTGTTATCTGGCACCTCTTGGTGAAGGGGAGCAATTTGTTGGGCACCTCTGGAGACATCCACTCCAAAATAATAAAGGTGGCTTCGTTGGTGTTGATGTCGGTTAACCTTTGCTACCTAGGATCATGTGTTACCAGTGCTTCAGCACGGAACGGACAGTCAGACCAGGTTACAGCTGCTCTGAAGAAAAATGATAGAAGCACATATAGTATGGCTGTTGGTCTCTCAGCACCAAACTCTCTGCTCTACAGATCTGCAGTGTCACCTCACTGCTTGCTCGTCTTGCCTTTGTTTGTGGGACTTACAGACTGTTGGCTCCAGGCATCAAACTAGGACGAGCTTGGACTTTGAACACGATTTCCAGACTCAGTGTGCTTTATGGAGCCCTGTACTCCCACACTGAAGTGCTTTCTGTTGTCTTGCTTGCAAGAGGCACAGTAAAAAACTTGGAGAAGGTTTGACTTCACCTCCAGGGTACACCATTTCTCTGGTGATCTAGCAAGGTGTTTTTTTGTGTGTTATTATTGATGTTAGATTAATTCTCCGAGATGCAATTGCTGGTAAATTCTGTTGGTCATTTTTCTTACCAGGACCAAAAAAAAAAAAAGTGTGTATCACTATATAAGTTACGGGAACGAGTTTGGTAGAGCGGGCTATCTGAGCTATCGTCCTTGTAGTCTGTTTTGCAAAAAGCAGCTCATGCTCTTTCTCCCACAGAAAGATCAAATACAGTGGAATAACTCATTTGCTTTGGAAGTCAAGTTTTCAGTAATGGCACACAGTCTACGCAGCGTATTTCCCTATCTTCCCCTATCTTTCCTTCAGTGACTGTGTAGGCAGAGTAAACTAAAGATGCGCTTGGGTTAAATTCCTAAATATTTTGGACAGTAAAGCTCTGCAAGTCTAGAGACCACTCCGTCAAAAATGAGAACAAAAGTTTTTTTCTAGCTGAGAATCTAATGCGTTTCCATCCTTGTAGGTCCTTTACGGAACAACTGAGGAAGATTTCCAGAGATGCAGGAATGCCAATCCAAGGGCAGCCGTGCTTCTGTAAATATGCCCAGGGAGCCGACAGCGTGGAGCCCATGTTCAGACATCTCAAGAACACTTACACCGGCCTGCAGCTTGTTGTAGTGATTTTGCCAGGAAAAACGCCCGTCTATGGTCAGTAAGCCAAACCCGTAAGCATGTTCTAGTCACAATTTCATGTAATTTTTTCTAAGCATTTGAAAAACAAATTTAATTCTGGTTTAATTGTATAAATTCAATTTAGAAATAGGCTATAAATTAAATTTATTCCTCTTCTTGTGCTGCCTGATGTTTTATATTAATACTTTAATTCACTTCATTATTTTTGGCTATGCTTTTAATTTGCTTTTGCATGTTCATCCTGTTGGGTTGCATTTGAGATGCATTTTTGTGAGTGAGGAAGCTAAAATCGGGGCTTTTGTGAAATTGATTAAAGTGTTATGTTGTGGATTAAAATGTACTTACTGTAATTGGTGTGCTAAAAGTTTCAAGGGGTCGAAGTAACGAACTCAGAAGCTGTGTAGCTTTTAGGATGTCTTTGCTTACTCATGCCATCAGCCTTTGGCAAAAGAAGTTGAATGAAGTAGAAAATTTCTGCCCTGTGGATTTTTCCTATTCCAATTTTTAACTCTTGAAACACGAGGGCACAAAACTTCAATTGATTTTGGAAGCAGGTTGACAAAAGGAGCATTTTACATAGCACATACACATAAGTTTTAATGTTTGAGACAAACCACGCGTCTTGTTTTTAACTAGCTCTTCCTATACACAGGACTGCTCTTCTTGCTGTCCTGCCTTCCTCCGTTTCTCACTTACCCTGCCTAATTGCAGCACCGTCCACTGTTTTTCTCCCATAACTTCAAGGACTCTCTTTTCTCACAGCCCTGATCTACCAAGCAGCTGCAGATTTGTTTTCCCCAAGCCATCTCTCACCAATTTAATACAGTAGAAAATAGGTTCCTAATTCTTTCTTTTCCCAAGATTATCTGATATAAACTAACAAGTGAGAGAGTTAAAAAAGTCTCCACAAAATAATACTTTTTTTTTTTCTTTTTTTGTTCAGCCTTGCAGAGAAAGCTGTTTGTCTCTAGGTTGTTCGGTACAAATCCAGTGCAAAATGACATCTTGCAGTTTTCTTGCTTGGCATTAAGAGGGGATTCTTTCCTCTCTCTAGCTACAGAGGGGATGTGGTATCACTCTCATCTGCTTTCCTTCTCATTATCTTCAATTATGGTTCTCTCTGCGCCCTCTAATTATCTCTTATTTTCTCCCTGTGCTCTTCCATCCTCTTGCACGTCTATACACACAGTCTTGTCTCTTCTCCTTCTCTCCCCCTGCTCCTCAGAAAGTCTCTTTCCCTCTCCCGATGCCAAATGGTGTTGCATCTTCTCCAAGAGTAGTATTGATTCCATTCCTTTGGGATAAATGGATATCTGCTGTCTTGGAGCCTACGTTTCTTCTCCTGAGTGTAAGATTACAGTTCCCTTAAAGCCTTTAAGTCTCAGTGTTGCTGTTAACAATAGGATTCGTTTTAACCTTTGAGGTGTGTGGCTCCTAATGAGTTTGTTTTGGAGCTTTTATGGGCCGTCCTTTGCTAAAATGGCTGCTTTTTATGCGAGTCAGGGCTAAAGCTAATGAGCTGATAAACTGGAATGACGTGACCATGATTGTCTCAATGTTATTTAGCACACTAATACTAATTTTGTGTTACTAGTCCAGTGTTTAATAATAAAACTGCTCATCATCCTAATATTACCCATGTTACCTGACTCCATTAGCCAAAGATTCTTCCATGCTGCTAAAACACTATAATTCTGAAATTACAATTAGTCTCATTTAAAATAATTTGTAGTTAAAATAAGCCAGCAGTGCCTTTAGTTATGTCTAGGACTGAGTACTGTGTTGTCAGCTGATGGGAGCAGTACAGAACTGGGAGCAGGATTTTTGGAGAGCACAGGAGGGAATTAAGGTTTTTTTTTTTTTCATTTTTTCTCTTTAAACAACCATTTTACTAAAACTCCAGGTGTCACTGAGTCAATGTCTCCTACATTATTTGATTTGTGATACACAAATATATATATATATATTTTTTCTTTGTTTTGCAGCGGAGGTGAAGCGTGTTGGTGACACCGTGCTGGGAATGGCAACGCAGTGTGTTCAGATGAAAAACGTGCAGAGAACAACACCACAAACTCTGTCGAACCTTTGCTTAAAAATAAACGTCAAATTAGGAGGTGTAAATAATATTTTACTGCCACAGGGAAGGTAAGCCATCTTTCACAGAGGAAGAGGGCATTGTATGGTAAAAAAAAAAAAAAACATATCATATAAGATAACTAAGTGCTTTTTTCAATAGTCAATAGCACTGTAATTTAAGTGAGTCTTTAGTCAGACTGTATTTTTTGGCTTCAAATGCAGTCTTGCAAAAGCTGGGTTACAGAGATTGTAGAGGAATACCTACTCCAGTTGAAATTTATTCAAAAAATATATATATATTGCAATCTGACCATTGAAATACACAGCTTTCATTTGAATTGGAAAAAAAAAAGCATAATATTTTGTTTGTTTTGAATTTTCAAACAAATAGAAATCATCTTAAATAATAGTGCCTTTTCCTTTACAGTTTAATTGTGGTCAAGATTCTTTATTTTGTTGTACATCTTAACTTCAACAGACATCTAAAAAAACAGAAGTTGGGAGCAAGGAACTAATTTATTTCCAGGGTTTACCTTGCAATTTCTTATTAGTATTACAGTGAGAAGCTTTAGTTCTGTAAACACACACAGACACTGTTACTAAGAGTAACTTTAGTCAAAATGAACAATTGGGTTTCTACTTCAGTGAAAACATGGCATTTTTTACAAACATTGCATTTCAAGTTATGGAGAGCCCACAGAGTAGCCTGCTACATCATTCTTGGGATCCTGTATCAAAGAAGCAAACGCTGTTTTGTGTAGATAAGCAAATTTTCACTTCATATTTAGGCTAGTCAGAGGGCAGCTGCTGAAAAATAATCCAAAAAGTATCTGGGGGGGGAGAGAAGGGGGCACATTATGAGAAGGGGTGGGATATATGTTTTGTTTATCTTGTCAAATTCTGTTTATTGCACTAAGTATATGAAGCCTTGGCAGTATGGACTCTCAATCAACCACTATTAAAGCAACAGAGAATCTTTGTATTACGGAGAATGCGTTTAAAAAGGCACGGTGGTTTTTAGAGCAGAGTTAAGATACTGCAGTGGAAACAAAACAGAAAGAGCAGCATAACATATAAGTAGGCTTCATAAACAAATTCTCTGTTAAGTGCATGTGTTAACAGCAATAATAAGCAATAATAAAAGTTGAATTCTGCTCCTCATACCAATAAACTGTGCATCCATGAACATGGAGTTAAATAAAGGGGAAAAGGCAAAGCAGCACAACTGCACACAGTGTCTAGATGCTCCAGAACAGTATGTTTTTGGAGTATTTGGAACAGACCGATTCCATAATTACTTTCTGCTGGTTGCAGGGGCAGGAATAGAACAGTTCTTTCTAGAATAGAACAATTCTCTAATTGCATTGTAGGTTACATTGTTATAATTGCCTTCAAATTCCTTTTTAGAGAATGTCTGAGAACAGTTGAGTCTGTCAACCTGCCTAACCATTCCTTCGTACATCCACAAGCACCAAAAGTACTGGTGGCCTAAAGTCTCCCATTTAAAATCCTTTTGTTAAGGAATAGAGCTGAAGCTTCGCATTTCGAGCACAGTGTTTTGGAGTTTTACTTCTGAGGCAGCAGACTAATACCTTAAGGGTTTAATTAGTCTTTGAAGCACAGCTTAAACATTCTAGTTTTAAAGCAATACCTCTGATAACCACATTTTTCCTTACCAGTGCTGTCTTTTCATTTGGAAACAAAATCATAAGCTTTTGCATGTGTGCAGTTGTTTAATTTTCTCTGATGCTGAAGAAGCAACTTTTAGTCCTTCTTTGTGGTTCGATTAATAGAGGTGGTGACTCTACAAGTTAGAAAAATCTTTTTTTCTCATTTTGAATGAAAATGAACCATCAGTTATGCTTTAAAAATACGCCCAAGTACTTTGTTTGTAGCATGAGAACCCTGATCAGGACCAAGTACCGTCTCATTACTTGTGACCACCTCTGATTAAGTTGAAATTATTGACTAATTCACGGCAAGAGAATAGAGTGCTATTTAGTTGGCTTCTAATGTGCTTTATTAGGCTTAAGCCATGCTGCTTTTACATACTTGCTTTCTCTTTACCAGACCGCCAGTATTTCAACAGCCTGTCATATTCCTTGGTGCAGATGTAACTCATCCTCCAGCTGGAGATGGGAAGAAGCCTTCCATTGCTGCAGTGAGTAAACTGTGTAGTTATCTTGAACCCCTGCTTTCTCCCACTGCTCAGTTCTGAAGCGTTTATTACTTGCAATTCTTTAGTGGTCTATTTCTTCTGATTGCCTAGTTACAGCATTACAAATTATTTTTCTGCAAAATTTAATGAAACTTCGGAGAGAAGGCTGATACTAATTACTTAAATGTGTGTATTGCTTTGTAAAATGCCCGAGATGCTAATGCACAGAGGAGTTTTCCTATTAGCTGATATTTATCAACCTGTAATAAGCTGGTGTGTGTCTAAATCTGCTTTTTAAGATCTTTTAAATCTGCAGTTAAGAATGTTAAGAATTTATCATTGTTGAATAGGAATTTGAGAGCTTCAGTTGTGTTTTTTTGGGGGGATTCAAGCTTTCTGATGACACTCATTGTGCAGTAATCTCCTTAAGTATAAGGAAAGGCATGACTTGCATTATGTCTGACACCTGTAATAGATGCTCTGGCTTATTTGATAATGAGAATCTTTGCAGGCAGTATGTGCAGTATTCATCTTAGACTTAACTCTGGTGCTAAATAAACAAGTATCTGTTTTAAAAAGCTGCACACGTGTCCTGGAAAGCCAGGTGGAGATGTGTTGTGATTTTTGATGTGTAGAGTTTTTGTTTGTTTATTTGTAACTCCAATGGCATTCTTAAAATGTTAACTTTAAGCTTAAATAAACAGAAAATTGCCTGTTTGAAAAGGCAGTTCAGTTATTTTTCATCAATTACCATTATTAAACTGCTCTTAAGTTTGGTGTGATGTTAAGCCTTTTTTCCACAGGTTGTAGGAAGCATGGATGCTCATCCTAATCGATACTGTGCCACTGTTCGGGTCCAGCAGCACCGCCAAGAAATCATCCAAGATTTGGCTGCCATGGTCAGGGAGTTGCTTATCCAGTTCTACAAATCAACCAGATTTAAACCAACTCGTATAATTTTCTACAGAGATGGCGTTTCCGAGGGACAGTTTCAACAGGTTACATTTTTTATTTTGAGGTTTTTATTCTGTCGGTTTCTGGTAGTGAATGTAGCTTTATGTGGATGGAGTTATGAAAAGCAGTGTACCCTCAACAAATTTGTTGCGTTCTGACCACGAGGAGCAGGGAAACAATTTCACTTCTTTCATGAGCTTTTTTTAATACCTGATCACCTTAAAATACTTAACCTTTGTAAAAATATAAGCAATAAAATACGGTTTTAGAACTCAAGTCTGTTCAACATCTGTGACCTACTCAAGATATGTTAGTCAATTTGGATCCCAGAGAACATGGACAGTAATGAAAACGTAAGCGTAAGCTCATTTTCCTGTTTTTAACCAGGTGTAATGACTTCTCTATTTTTACAGTCACTTTTCATTCATTCTGTATAAAATTCAACAAATGTATTTATTTTGTGCGCTTACAAATGCCATGCTTTATGAAATATTTTTCTTTATATTTTAAAGATATTTAATATGCTTTCCTTTCCGATATTCTTATGTGTAAACTTAAAGATATAGAACTTGGTCTACTTCTCGAAATCAAAGGGGAAGGAAGGAAAGGTCACTTAGTAAACATCAATTAATAAAACTCCTCTTTTCTTTTTTTCCATTTATCACTGTTTTTCATTGAATTTTTAGTTTATAATTAACATAAATCCCAAATTATTGTTCTGTTTACTGCATTTATCTTTCAGTTTTTGTTGATCCCTGTAGCCATGCTTTACAGAGCTGGGAAAGCACACGCAATTGAGCAATTCTGGATTTTTATCCCTTGTACTAGCCTAAAAAATAATGAGGCTGTTGTATGTTCAACAGCCTAATTAAATGTTCATTGGCAGTTGAAAAAGATTTTGACACGCAGCTGTAGTAGTCCAAGCCTCATGCTTGGAGCTCAACAAATATGGAACCAGCTCTGGCCTGGCTCAGGGAACTGGTGATCTAACTTGTTCTCATTAAGTGGAGAAATTAAGGTTTGATCCTGAAAGCTTTGACATCTCATTGCTCTGAGTGACAGTGCAAGACGGAACACGATATAAGAGTACTCTGTAAGCTGTCTTTCATATTCATCACCTATCTTTATTCTTATGATTCAGGTTCTCCATCATGAATTGCTGGCTATCAGAGAAGCATGCATTAAACTAGAAAAGGATTACCAGCCTGGAATTACATTCATAGTTGTGCAGAAAAGGCATCACACCAGACTCTTCTGTACGGATAAAAACGAACGGGTACGTTCTAACTGTGACCAACAAGTATCCAGCGCGCAGCCAAACTGCTTGGGTGCTATATGGAAAACTTGATATGTTTAAAGAGCTACATGATGTATTGGGTGACATATTTGTGCCTGGAAAGAAAGCTTTTGGATTTTATCCCATATAATAACTGGCAAGAAGATTTTATCAAACGGCAGCAGTATGCATCCTTGAACAAGTCTGTGCACCAATTTTTAAAGTTAATCGAATTGTTCGTGTTTCTTTTCAGTTTTTCTCCCGTCTGGAGATTCTTAAGGGTTGAGATTGACCTGAGTGCTGTAAGGCTTATGATGCAGATGTCTACCTCTGAAATAGTTCAGGCACTTTTTTTTTTGTAAACAGAGGTCTGATTGATATTTCCAACGCAGTTTAAGGTATTGCTTCCTCCGATTCTAAAGTAGTGTTAGCAAGTTCACTGATTTGATTCCTGTTGACTGTAGAGTGACTCTTAGGTAGGCAGCTGGGATGTAGACACGGAAATTGTTAGGTGAGATGAACTCTTTTCCTTTAACGCTGTGTGTAAGATGTCTTAGGTATCTAATGCCTTGGATACCTGGAATTTGGTTTGGGCATATGGTGTATCACAACACGTTATTTGTAGCAGTGTATATTTGTAGGTGTTATTTCTGGAAATGGAGACTTCTGAGCTGCAAACCTCTTTTCACAGACAGGGCTTTTCTTGTGTTTGTTTTCCTGCTGTCAAGCTGCTCTGTGTGAGCAGAGAATTACTTCTAAGTCTGACATGCAGGTGGTTTTGTATATTAATAATGTGATATGATTGCCCTTAAACTGCTTTTAGAGAGTATTTCTAAGTTCTGCTTTCAAGTAGAATATTTTTAAGGGAAGGTGAGGCCTGTCTTACAACCATGGGTTGTCCTCTTTCAGGTATAAACAAGAAAAGTCGCAGAGAAATAATCTGTCCTGGAATGGGGGGTGAAAAGAGATTGACAAATCAGTTGTGGGAAAGTCTTTTTGTATTAATCAGAAAAGCTAATTATTATACATAAACTCAAAGAAGGTTTTGCAGCTCATCTCTTCCTTTTTTTTTCCTTCATTGTAGAGACGCTCCAGGTTTTCATATGAACAGAATTTCAGTTGTACCTGGTCCTTTCTGGACTTTTTGTTTTTACAGATATTTTTAAATGTTTTCTTTTCTTCCTTACTGTACAGCTGGAAAGAGGAGGAAAAAAAAAGTTTGTGCACCTTAATATATTTACGTTTACTGTTTACACAGGTTGGAAAAAGTGGAAACATTCCAGCTGGCACCACAGTGGACACAAAAATCACGCATCCATCAGAGTTTGACTTTTACCTGTGTAGTCATGCTGGTATTCAGGTACAGCATTTTGTGTGGGATGAGAACTTTCAGTGATAACACTGGCTGTTGGTATTTCATGTGCTCTTTACACCGGAGACAAAGGACACAGCCTCCTTCTATGTGTTTCTGCTTTTTCCTGTGCTGTCTGTAATGCTCTTCCATCACTGTTAACATCTAGAAGAAATAATGAACCTAAACAGCCAGTAAGCACACGCTGTGCAATTAGTTTAATGTGTTTCTATCCTGCCTGTGTGCTGCTTTGAATGGTAGCGAGGTAGTTGGGCTGTTTTTCCGAGCTGCCTCATGCGTTAAATTCTCTTGAAACGCGTACAGGAAATCTCCAGTACGTTCAGACAGCACCATTATAGTTTCACTTTTTCTTGTGATTTCTTCTGAATCAGAAATGGAAACTATTAATCAACAATGGCACTGAAAATGTAATCCTCTTTAAAATTCAGTACTCCCTAAAAAGAAGTGTATGCAGTGAAGGCACGAGTTAGGTTACTGTTAGTTGTGAATGTTTTGCATAAAGCTACTTTGCCTGGCTTCTTTGTAAGATCTAACTTTCACAAGGTCAAAGTGCACTTCAGTACAATCATTTAATTTCAGTAGCGTGGATGAACTTCTAGGCAATGCAATCCTTTCCAAAAATGCAAAGGGATTTGTTACACAAGGAGCAAGGAGGGAGGTTCTTTGCCTTTTTAAAGGAAAAAATTGCTGAAGTCTAGAATTTCACGCGTGTAATTTTGGGGAAGTTGCAGTTCACCCGCAGAGGTGGAAATTTAAAGAGGTGTTTTTGAAGCGCTGACATCCTGTGTGATCTGCCTTCAGGGAACGAGCAGACCTTCTCATTACCACGTCCTCTGGGATGACAATCGCTTCTCTTCGGACGAACTGCAGATTCTCACCTACCAGTTGTGTCATACGTACGTACGCTGTACTCGTTCGGTTTCCATCCCTGCGCCTGCGTATTACGCGCACCTGGTTGCCTTCCGAGCCAGGTACCATCTGGTGGATAAAGAACACGATAGGTGAGTTGCATGGTTTTGAATTACTACCGTATTTCACAGGAAGGAAACGGGCTTGTTAATTCTGGGATCAGTGGCATCCTCGCTTAGCAGTTTGAGGGCAAGTTTGTTTGCTTTTTTCCCAGTGAATTACATTGTGGGTGGGGAAAAAATAAGGACAAACAAAAACAACAACAACAAAACAACCAAGCAAAAAAACCCACAAACCAAAAATAAACAAAAGAACCAAAGCCAACAACCAGAAGATCTGCCTGTATGCTTCTGTGCTGTTTTTCTGTTTCAGAACTTCAATAATATTTTAGGGGCAGTGAACTGTTTTGACTGTTCAGAAGAGATGAATGACATGAAAACCTTATATGCGAGGAGAGGCAGATTAAATAGGGTTTCTTTTCGCCCTCCCTTTTACCCCCCCCCTCCCTTCTCTTTCAGTGCCGAAGGCAGCCACACTTCGGGTCAGAGTAATGGCAGAGATCATCAAGCACTTGCTAAAGCAGTTCAAGTTCATCAGGACACGTTGCGCACTATGTACTTTGCTTGACATGTTTTAATGTTTAGCGACTCAGTACAATAGAGAGTTGGATTCACATGAGACCAGCTGCACTTAGACCAACAGTTGCCCAAGCTACAGTGACAGCCAGCAATGAGGGACGCATCTTAATTTCTTTCCCATTTGCAAGAAAGCCTTCCGTCCAGAATTTCAGACTTGATTGTGAACTGCATTCTTGTACAAAACCCCACGATTGTTGGAAATGTGGTTTGCCAAAATCTCTAAGCTGTCTGTTATAAAACAGACCCATATTTTATAATTGAATCAAGAGCTGCGATCTCAGGGCTTAGGGAAAAACAAAACAAAAAACAAAAACACAAACCTCTTCATTCAGTTTGCTATTCATTTAACTGCTTTTAATAATTTGGAGAGATCTAATTCATACTAAAGTTGGTGGGCAAAAATGCTGTGAATTAGCTTTTAATACAAAGGAAAAGCAAAGCGTTTTTTGGCTCTTTATGAAGCCTTGATTATTCTAGATGCATTTACAAATTTTTTATTTTCAAAAGAGTGACAAAATTCTGGTTTTCAACTGTCTTACAAAGATTGTTCTCTCTGTGTCTAAGGGCAAATGTATTTTCTGAAGCTTGTTCTTGAATGTTTTTTATTGTGCTGCATTTAAAAATGTTTTTCATAGACTAAAGAAGAATTTAAAAAAAAAAAAAAAAAAAAGGAACGAACTTGTACCTAAACTTTTAATAGGTCCAGTTAGATTGGCAAAAGAAGATGTGCCATTTTTAAGAAACAAATTGTAAAGGATTTTTTTAATCACACTGACAGCTAACTTTAGAATTTGTCATACAGGACTGTGACACTTACTTTCCAAAGTCTCTAAGGAATACGGGTCTGTGGTGATAAAATACAGTACAATCCTCTTTCACTGTTATGTTTGAATTTAATGTAAATTTTATATATGTTTCACAGTATTAATGTGATAGACTAGATGCTATTATTTATTTTTATTTACTAAGGAGTGCTCATTATGCTTCTGTTAACATATCAAGACTGCTTTGGATTTAGAAATTAAAACCTTATCGTGAGGATATTACTCTTCAAATGCAAAAAATATGCAACTGACTTTGTGAGAGCTCAGAGATACGTACAGAGTGTATTGTGGAGCTTGTAATTTGTAGAAAGGCTTTTCAAGCGTGCACGCAGCAGAGCAGGTTTTACCTGTGCCGTTCAGAGACGCACACGAGACCAACATTCTACATTTGCTCAAGCACAAAACACTTGTATTTTATTTATGTGTTGATTATTGGCGAAGCGGGCGCTCTGGTAGAGGAGAGTGGTTCACTGTTTGTAATTTAGACAGAAGTCAGAGAATCTATGCAGTAAAGATAAATCTTAGGAAACTGAAGTTTACTTTTGAAGGGAGGTGAAACTCTCTTCATTATGCATAAGGTCAATGGTAAATGTGAGAGTTTTGCCATTCTCTTAGGAGAAGCATTAATTAAAACTGATAATTGTTAGACAAACGCTTCTGTTAGTTTGCACACTGGGTTCATAAGAAAACCATAATACATATGTAAACCATTGCACTAATTACGATGCCACAAGCAGGTTTAGGAGAAAATGGTAAAAGCCCAGGAAATGTTTATGTTGACTTGATTTTGTTCGTTTTCATAGGATAACTTAAATACATGTTAAGAGGCAGGTTTTGAAAATGTCATTCTCTTCCATTTTGCGTTGTCTTTTTCCCTTTTCTCTTAGCAGAAGCTCAGTCACTGTTCTGAGTCCGTTTACCTCTAGCCACTGAGGCGGGCGCGTAGCTTTAACCCACGCGGAGGTCTGTGCCATATAGCAGAGGGACTATACCTGGTTGCTGTCGAATAAGCTAGAAAATGCCCAAGCTGTGCTGCAAAAAGAGCTGTAGGTACATAACTTTGTACACCTCGTAGCAGTGTGTTGATTGTCGGTGTTGTTTAGGTGAAATAATGTAAATCCTAGTAACAGATGAATGGTGTTTGTGTTGTTCTGATTCGTTGATTAGGCTGCTGGGTCAGATTTTCTTCTTGGTCAGTTTTGTAAATCTAGATTTTTTTTAAATGACGCTGGTGTAACAGAAAGCAAGTTCCAGGTCGCATCATCTGTCTTCCTGTTTCCCAGCCAGGTTGCACATACCTCCCTCGCAAGCACTGCTGAGCTGCAGGAGCTTTTCCGTAACGGACACGTTGCACTTCTCCGTGTGCTTGCTTGAGAAGTTTCAGATTTCAGCGAAGATTTTAATTTGGCAGAGTTTTATATAAGATTTATTTTTGTACGGATTATTCTTAACGAATAGGAGAGATCGAACATTTTAAATAAAACGCCAGTTATTTTGTTTGCTGTTCTTTATGCAGAGACCTCTTGGATGTGAATTTCATCCTCCTCTTCCCTATCCGTGCAGGTCTGGAATAAAGGACTTTATACAAGGACTTTATGGTGGTCAGGTCAGGCTAAGAGGGCAGAATCTGTCTTGACCCTCCAAATCTTATTTCTGAAGCAGACTGTGCGACTTCCCTGCACCCGATTTAGGATGCATTCTTTGGGCTGACATAGCAGTTGCAGAAGGGATATTAGGCAGACCCTTAATCTCAGCGTAGCTGTCATCTCTGTATCCTCTTGGAACGAACAGGAATTTTGTGTAGCTTTCCTTCCTTGAGGATGAAGAACTTGGGATGGTTGCATGCATTTCAGGCTAGGCACATTTCTACCTTCCACAGATTTTTAAGCCTCCAATGCCACTAAGTCGACAGCTTGATTTCTCCCTCCTTTCCACTGCTGCCCCTGCCCCAGTGGTGGATTAATGAATAATTTAAAGCATTTTTCTAAAAACTTTTGATGAAGTATTGTACTTTGAAAAGCAGCGTGCTATATAAGGCCAGAAGCTATCCTTCTGGCAATATTTTTAATACTCAAAACGTCTCCTGCCCCCCACAAAAAAGGGAGGGGGCGGACAGACACCTAAACCCCTACTCTTATTTTACCCTCCCACCTGTTTTGTGTTTTGTAAGAGCAGCAATATCTCAGGTAAACGCAACGCTCAAGACGTCTCCATCTCTCACGTACTCCTGCTGTCGAAGTTGTGGCTGAGGCAGGCAGTTATAACCACTAAGTCACTGTGCAGCTCAGGCCAGCAGTAACCAAAGGTGTTTTACCCTCTGGCAGTTGTTCCCTGAGGCCGTGCAGAGGAGTTGCGTGACTGCAGTTGCAAAAGGGCACTGGGCAGGACCTCTTCCATTGCATTCCTCTCGCTCTCCGTTATGTCCCTGGCAATGACCTTTTGCTTGAATTCAGCTGTTGGCGCAGGCTGTCCTGGCGCTCAGCGGGCTGAAAGCTGATCCTGATTGCACCCTGGTGACAAAAATATCTCCTTCCCCTTCCAGGCGTCGGCGCCGTTAGGGACAAACTGACCGGTGTCAGTACTGCAGTGTTTCTTTTGTTTCGGTGCAGCTCATCTTTAAAAGAGCGTGCTCAAGAGGTGAACAGGTATTATTGAGTTGCCTGCTATGGATTGCTTTTCTGGCTTTGTACTGAAATGGTAACACTATAGAAACAGAAATATCCAAATACCGAAGCGGGTTGTGAACCTCTGTCCTTGGAAAGGCTCCGATCTGCTGGACCTGCTTTGGGCAGGGAACTGGCGTTCCCAGAGAGCCCTTGCAAAGCGTGTGGTTCTGTGACAATCACAACATAGTAACAAAGATTAAAATACTTAAAAGTTGTCTTTTTTAATGTACTAGCTATAACACAGTATTGCCTGGTTTTAGAAATTTCTGCTCCGTTGGCTCAATCAGATAACGTCCGCTCTGCCTCTCCTTCAGTCAGTCCTTAGGAGGAGATGCCCCACTGTGAAACGTTGGAAGTAGGGGGATTTGTCCCAGCCTTACGTGAGTTTGGCCTTCCAGATAGCCCTATGCAACCGTAACTCTGCTGGTTTGACTGCGTGCACTGATCGCTTGTTTTTATTAGGGCTCCTCCTGGCTTGGTTCAAGTTAGGCTGCTTCAGTGTTTGGGTTGCTGACTTAAAATCAATGATCTTCCACGTTACAGCAGCTCTGGCATATTAATTTCCTTGGGTTTCGATCTGTCAGGTGGAAAGGTTTGGGATTAGTCGCTGACCTAAGCTGTTAGGGAAGGTCTTGTGTGTTAATCTGCCGCAGCCAGCACGGAAAATCTACAAGTACCTAAGTTTAAAGCAAGAAATCCATACTACACGTTTCTGATCTTCATCCAGGCATTACGTTCCCTGATTGTTAAAGCCAAAATGTTGCTAAGGTTTAGCTTGAATTCCGACTATCAATAACTCCTGCGGCCCCTGTCCGTTTTTATCATCTCCTGTTCAGACGTGAATAGACCACTTGTATAACTAAGGCAAGAGGTAACACCTCTGCAAGGATTTTGAGTAACTTTTGAAGGTCAGGTGTGGGCTCCTAGGTTCTTGCGTGCTCAGGTCACTTTATAAAAGATTGAGGTTTCTAATGGAGTTCAGATGCTTTTGAAGCTTTTATCAGCAGCCTGATGTGTACCTGCACAAAGAGGCTTTGTGCTGAGCAGCAGATCGTGCTGCCGAGTGCTGCCAACACTAGTCACTGCAGCGGCAGCCTCCTCAAACCCCAATCTTTCTCGTGCCGGTGAGCCTCTGAGATTTAACTGAGAGCAAGGGCAGAAGGAAGGCCTGCATTAGCACCCCCGTGCGTGTTTAGTGGGCTGCTGTAGGTTTCCCTGTATGTGCAGACTTTCTTTTTGAGGAAGAATGTTGTCGTTTTGAAGTGAGAACAGGTTGGCTCTGCAGCTCGGTCCAACACAAAAGGACACCTACTACAGGAACAGGACTGGGACTTGTGGAGACGCAGACGGGGACGTACGTGCCTCTAGATGTCATCCAGTAAGCATTTCTGGTGGCATAGGTAGCCCGTAAGGGATTGTTTTTTCTTTTAAATACCTTTTACACCCAAAAAAAAAGAACGTAAAAAAATTCTTGTTCTGTTTTTTACACTCAATACCAATGTAAGAAAATTACTTTTTTTCCTGTTTTTTTAATACTCTTTTACAGTAGCATCTGTTTTTGTGTTGTTTTTCCTGACAGTGTGGCTTCCTGTATTTCTAATACAGGACAGTACTTTTTTTTTTTTTTTTTAACTTTTATATACATTTGGCAACATGCTTCTTGTTGCATACATGCAGTCTTAAGGAAAACTTCAAGTAGAAGGTAATTGCACTGATTGTTTTTAAACTCCCTTTTTACTGTAAGACTTTTTTTTTCTTCCCTTCTGCCGTAGCTCTTTAAAAATACTGTAAATAGTGCTACGGATAGCAAATACTGCAATGCTGTGGATGCCATTCCTTGCTCTTACGTTGTAGGAATGCTGCCATATTTTACAGTGTTGAGGCACGAGCTTTGGTTCTAAATGTTGTTGTGCTTCGTTTGCGTTAGGGCGTGAATCCGAGGGCACAGTTGCTTTGTTAAGGTGCGTTTGTGTTTATAAAATATTTCCTCCCTCTCTCCTCTATGCACATTTCTCCCGCACCATAAAGATGCTAAGTCAGGTTTTTAAGCCACCACCGTGCTTGTTGTCCGTGCCACATTTAAATGCCGATCTTGGATTGAAGTTAGCTGATTAATTAATGCAGTATCTGTACTCTCAGCTCCAGTCGCCCCGCGTCTTCCTGGCTTCCTTCAGCATTTGATTCCCGTGTGGTATTGAGAAGAACCGGTCTGCGGGGCAGAATTAGTAGGGTAACAGGGATATGGGATGGAGTTTATGATGTCCTGTTCTCTGTCCCTCCGTGGCTGTGGGACAGTTGGGTGCAGTCGATGTTTTAGTGCTCTGAACTAAGAAGTGGTGTGTGATGCTCTGCGAAGCCATCAGCAACGGCCTTCTGTAACCATCGGGACAGGAGAGACCCAAACTCCAGCCCGTCGTGTATCATTAAGGTGCAAAACCCAAGTTTTGCCTCCGGCGGGTCAGTGACTGGAAAGGTGCATCCCTCCGAGATGTTGTGAATCCCAAGGAGCGGGGGCTTATTTTGTGTGTGCGTGGCACGTAACCAGTTTTATCTCGTTTTGTGTGTTTCAGTTGCTTGTTCCGTGTTGTTTCTTTGCCTGCAGTGTTAAGATGAATGTAATGGCTTGGCCAAATCACTACGGAAGGTGGTTGTGTAGTACCCGTTAGTTAGCAAGCAGATGCAGTTCAAGGCTACCTCCTCTATTCCTCCACAGATAAATTAATTTGTAAAGTGAGCCTACTACCTAAGCAGCCAAAACGCTCGCCGGTGAACTGTATTTTTGCTCTTTTGTTCCGTGCTGGAGAACCAGCGGTGCCATACTGTGATCCCGGACAGCTCCTTTTCGCTCCTTCTGTCTTCCAGAGGTGTCGGCGTGGCTCGTGCTCGTGCAAAGGTGGCTGTTGAGATTTCAGAAAGAGCTTGGCACGTCACGCCTGGCACGTTTGTTGTTGTGCGGGGTCACCTGGTAGCAGCAACTCCTGTGTCACCTCTCCGTTCACTTGCTGGGTTTGTATACCGTTGTTTCCAAATGAAACATCTCTTCATATTTCAGCTGTTGGCCGACAAATGTCGTGCTTTCATTGCAAGTGACATCAAGGTGCTTGGAATATATTTTGAATCTGAGGCAAAAAAAACCAACGTATTGGAATATTTTTAAACCTATTTTTTCGATAAGTTGATGTGAGACTGTAATGTTGAGTATATTAACTATCTTCCCTGCTCAGCCCATGACTGATAAACTTTAAAATGGATTAAAAAAAAAAATCTGGAGTATTTTTGTTGTGAATATTTCACGTGTCAGTTTTGCGTGAAGCCTTGGCCGTAACTCAGTCTTGAACTAAGCGCACGCCGACTAAAGGTGCTTTAAATGGCCTGAAGTGAAACTGTAGAAAACCACGTTAATTCCTTGTTTTGTTTACAGTGAATCCAAGCGAGCTTCCCTGTTTTATGCTTAGCCACTCTGCTGACAGAAATACTACCTGCCTAACCACGACGCGCTGGGGTGGCTTCATGGCACTGCGGTAGCTTTTGGTTTGGAAGTGACCGGGCTTTATGCTAGGAGCTGGCACCTCAGAGGCAAATCAGCCAGGATTATGTTATCTGCAATTTCATCACCTTACTCTTTGGCCGTAGACACTAAAGAAGCCTATCGATGGCAGGGATGAAGTTCTGGCTTTTTGGAAGAATTCTTGCTGAGCGATGGTGAGTGACTGAATAAATGAGCTCAGCAGTGATTGAACAGGGTAAAATCCTGAACATTTCGTTCAGTTCTTCATTCTAACTTCACAACCCGCCCCCCCCCGCCCCAAAGCATGAAGAATAGGATTTTGCTCTAGGGCAAATAGCTGCTTTTAGAAAATATTTCACTACATCCTGGTTTTATGGATCCATAGACACTATTGATGTTGCTGTGGCCTGGAAGAGGTTTCCCTGTGCAGGCAGGGGATTGTGAGCACATCCCCTTAAAATGATGAGAGTAACTAGGGAGGCAAGGTGAACCGTTTTTATCAGAAAACTGCCAAATAAGCACTTGTTGAGGCGACAGTAAGCAACATGTAGTTTTCCTTCTGGCTTCCTGCACAGCCCCACAGCCCCTGGCAGATCCTGCTGGCAACTTCCAGCCCCTGCCCCAAAAGGGAAGGCTGTTGGGCAGCTCCCCAAAGCTGCCTTCTGCTCTCGGCATCGCAGAGCACCTCGGATTTGGTCGGAGCGAGGACAGGGACGTTCGTTTGCAGGTGCGAGAGGCTGGTGGGAGCTGGTCCGGGGGTTTTGCACGTGGCAGCGCCAGAAATGTAAAAGATCCGCAGCATCTGGATGTGATGTGTTGCTGTACCAGGTTGCTTTAGTTTTGCTCTATTTTTTTTCCCCTTTAAGAACTGAAATACCTGCTGGAATAGCTGCTCTACCCAGCAGCAGCAGTTACAGATTCGGCTAACCTAGGAACGAGCCTATTAATAGTCCCTGAAGCATTAATTTAAACATTTCCGACCATTTTATGTCTGCGTGTGCTTGGCAAGCATGAATTGTGAAAAGGTCAGCAAGCAACCATGGGAGTTCCTACTCCCCTGGCTGGTCCTCTTTGCATTTACTTTGTTAGCTTACATTTCCTAGCAGGAAAATAAAAAACCCCACACCATATAATGGGGACTCTATTCTTTGCCTATCAGCTTTTCCTGTTTCTGCACCAACAGAGGAAGCTCCCCTCTTAGCAGCGCACGTAAAACTGCCTGGGTTTGCTTGGCTCCGAGCAGATCTGGTCATGCTGGGTGGGCACCCCAAAATCTCGGCTCTGCGGCGGACACTTGATCGTGTGCTGCGGGTAGGGTTGGGCCCGTCGTGTATCAGCAGAACGTGCAGAGAAGTTTGTTTCCAGGTTTCATTAACATTAATCCTGCATCAGCTGGGAGATGCTCAGAACCCCACTGTTTGTGCTATAAAAAGGTGGGATTGACCCTAATTTTTTTGTTCCTTGCTTTCTCCTGAGACTGACCCCTTAAACTCCTCATCTCATCTGCAAGTGACAATTGTGTCATCTTGTTTTGAAGTAAATACCGTGTTTCTAATTGCCTGGCCGACTTGAATCTTGAACTGACCTGAAATTGCCTCTCAGTGTTTAATCCCCAGAATGTCTCCAGCTTAAATGAAGATTGTTGCGTTTTCCCCATCCTTTATTACCGAGTTTGGGGCAGCAAAAATAGCGTTTGTTTTTTTGATTATATGGGGCTGAAGGGTAGGATAATATATGGATTCGCAGAAGGAAGATATACTTAAGGGGTGATTACTAGTGAGCATCTGGGAAAGCTGTGCATTTTTTTTATAGGGAGATGCAAAAAAAAAAAAAAAAGAGTAAGGCTTGAAATTATCTGTGAAAAATCATCAATTAGATGCAATGGCAAAGTATATCTGGCGAAGCTGTGGGTTATCCTGAAGTGCTGCCATTCAGTTTGTCATTTGTTGGCAATGGTGTGCGTGTGGACGTACACGTGCGTGCGTGCACGCGTTGGTGAAAGCGGAGTGCGACTGCTCAGACATGAAGGTGCGAAGGCAGAGCTTGGCTGGGAATAATAAGCACAATATGACTGGCTTCCGTAGTCCTTTGTTAGTTTGTACAATCACAAAACCTCAAGTTTTTGGGGCAGTTTGTAAATAGAGATCTCACCCCAGGTTTCTGTGTGGCAAAGTGGTTAACTTGGTCACGGAAGGGTGACGTGGAAAAGAGAATGTATTGATTAAATCCCCCCTCCCCCCTATTTTTTTCCTTAAGTTTGGTATATTGCAGATTTAACTGACATCTATTAAAATCCTTTCTTTGAATATTTTTGTTTCTTTATTTTTATAAAATAACTAAAAACCAACCAAAAAGGAACTCAGAAGTTTCCCGTTGTACATGCTCCCTCGAATCAAAATGTTTTTATGACCACGTAGAGTTTACTATTTTTGGAAGAAGAAGAAAAAAAAAAAAAAAGAAAAAGCTAAGATGTTAAGGGCTTCATTTCAAGTGGTACTAAGGGTGTGTTGGCGAGTTTGTGTGTTGCATCCGTATTAAAACGTCTCGTGCTTGCGATGTATAAGCGATGTAGTGCTGTTTGGGTAAGACTAGCACGTGTAACACAAAGCCCCCTTGACTGATTTTTAAACGCATCAGTGGCATCATAGAGTTGGTGGCGTAGATGAAGTGTTGCTTTATGTTCCCCAGAGCCGGCGGGGCTCCGTGTAGATGTGTGTAGGGTAAATGCTGTACCTTGCTTACGTAGCTTGATGTTTGCATGACGCTGTGTGGCAGCGCCACTTTAAATTAAGCCTTAACAAAAGAGATAAATTCGTCAGATTTTCTCAGAGTATGCAAAAATACTGTTTAACGAGAGTAGGATCTTCCTATAAAGCTAAACTCGTAAAAAGGAAGGCTCACCTGAGAACGAAAGGGAAAAACCTGTAGATCTCTATACTGTGACCGACCTCCTCGGGCGCTGGCGTCACCGTTGCTCTACAGAAGCCGGGCTCTCTTGCGTTTCTCAGGCAGTCTGCCCCAAAACGGGCTTTCTCAAATCTCAGCTCCTTGCGTTGGACGTGTTCTCCTCCCTCCCCCTGCTAGGAAATCTCTGCCTGAAGGAGGATCGCGACTTAGCGCTGAAATTTTACATTGAAAAATGAAAAAACAAACAAACAAACAAACCAAAACAACAACAAAAAAACACAACTGTTCTCGAGTTCTGTGCTTACTTCAGATAGTGCCATCATTTTCGCTTCTCCGACTGACATCTAATCCTTAAAACATTAGGAATAGGGGCAAATCACGTGGCGGGGACCCAGCTTTCTTTTTGGATTTGGATCTACCTCATTTCAACAGTTGGGTGCTATGAACGCAAATTGTCGACAAGATGGGCAAAAAGCGACCAAACTGCATGTGACGACTGACCTCGGCGGAGGCGGTCCTCTGCAAACCAAAACCTTTGGGTTTCTTGTTCGGAAACAACAATATTGTAGTTCAGTTTTATTCTTTGTGCCTTTGTGTTTTTTCCCAGTGCGTAACAATCAAAAGTCATGTTCTTGATTAAAAACAGCAAACGAATTTTAACCGCAGAGTTTAAAAAAGAAGAGAAAAGCAGCATATTTTTAGCAAATTTTAAAATATTTTTCGGTGTATCAAATCGTAAAGTGTACAGTATCAGAGCAGAACTAGGCAAAGAGAAATACCCAATAAAGAACTTTTTGAAATACGTAATCCCAACCCTAGATATATACATCTCTGTGTATCTATATATATGCATATATAACATACATACACATACAGAATACAGCTGTGTGTGTATATATGTGTGCATATATATATATATATATATATAAAACAAAGGGATACATGGGTAAGGGAATAAAATGTAATTGACTTTTCCACACAGTTTTGTATTTAACAGTTTACAACTATGTATAAGTTTTTCTACTACGCAAGCCTTTTTTACTTAAGAAGAAAAAATCCTTTTTGGAAAATTTAAGTTGTGATATACTATCATTTTTTGAAGTTAAAAAAAAAAAATAATAAATTGACTTTCTACCAATACTTAATACAGAGGGGGAAATCTTTTCTGTAGACTTGTATTTAGTTTAAATATTAAAAAAAATATATATGTATGTATGGAACTGTAAAAGTGCTGACAGTCCGGGGTGGCAGGACTTCAAAGCTGTTTCCTAAGGCTTTCAGCTGCAGAGAGACTCGAACAAAAGGAAGATGCCTCTGTTAGATGTTTTTATAAAACTGCTCCATCAGGTCTATACTTAAGCTATATTTTCTAAAGCCTCTACTCATCCTTTAATATGCTGCATATAAATTATCAGCATGGTTGCACTTTCTCAATAATAATGTATGCCCTGCAATTGGCTCGAGATAAGGACTTTAGTTTTATAACAAAACAGATAGTACTTTGGGCAGAAGGTAATATTTATATAGGTACCTCAAGAAAAAAAAAAGAGCCTGAATATGCTGCATTTTGTTCCTTTAACATTTTTCATGTAGCATTTGTTTGCTTTTATTTTTTTTTAGTAGATTACTAGCTACCTGTTTTGCTTCGGGGGACCCCAGTAGCATTTTAGACCGGTGTTTTCTGTTGAGCTCGTTAGGATGTAGTATCCGTCCTTGGTTTCATGCAGGAGTTCGGGGTGGGGTTTGCCCTGCATCGTGTACGCAACGGGGAGGGGGGACCACGAGGAAATTCGCTTTACGTAGACTATCAGGAAAAGGATACTATACTCCGAAAACAGACAATACGTGTTCCTAACCGTTGGCGTGCTCGTACCGCTTTCTTGACTCTTTTCTCAGTACGGATGGGGAGAGGGGCAGTGTGATGATAGAGGAAAACCAAAGGGACCAAACTTCCCCTGTTGGTCGATGTTTTGGGGGTGGCTTGGCCACGCTGTGTGCCGAGCTGCCCAAATTAAGGCTTGGTGAGCATCGGGCCCAGCACGGAGCAGGATCCGACCTGTTCCCCCGGCTCAGCCTCTTGCTGGTGCGGGTACGTCTTCCACTTCTGCCTTTCCGAGCCAGTGGAAACCGAAAAATGTGCAAAGATGGGGAATTTCTGTTGAGAACCGTTGAAGGAAGCTTCAAAGGCTGTGAAGTCGAGCATTTATTGTCGTGTTTTTAAGCTTAGGTCGGTCCTTTTCCAAGTTTGTTTTACAGCTTGCAAGGTAAAATAGTTTGCACTACTTTTGCAATAAACTCATGAAAAACCTAACAGTTTCTGTTTTGGTTTCTTACTGTATATATACAACTAATACTAAAGATTTAGCGTAGTGTTTCTCACCTCAAAACATAAGACTCGTAACAAGCTCAGAATGCTGTAATTCCTGACAAAATAATGATGTGAATGATATTTTATAAAGTTATTTTGTATGGTGTCAATTTTGTTTTGCCTCATAGTATGTCAATAAAATAAAATTCCTCATCTTTACAAGCTTGTTTGCTGTCTTTCTTTAATTTGACTCTTTTTTTTTCCCCAGTTACTTGTGCACTGTGAAATCTAAAACTATTGATTGCTGCAGTCTGTAACTCAGGTAAAGTCGTGGTGGCTGATTCAAGATCATACCAGAGCAGACATCCTTATAGTATACCTCACTGTGCTTTGCCAAATCATAATTCTGATTTAAATGTGCTGGTTTTGGGGCTTTTTTGTGAGAAGAGAGAATCCCTCTGTCGCCCGAGTGCTGTGAAGTTCTGGTCCGTGCTCTGCCATGTGCCCATTGGGCGCGTTTCCAGAGCCATTTTGTGCTGCTTTTCAAGAAAGTAACTTACAAGGGACTCTCAAATTATTTATGGCAGGTTGGCAGTTTGGAAACCACTTGCCTGAGATCCTGCCTTCTGTTCCTTTCTGTGTTTACACCTGCAGTTTTTAAGCAAAAGAAGCGAGCTCTTCATGCTTACCATAAAGCCTCAAGTCAAGGTGATATCAGAGAGGTACGGTGAGTTCCAGCCCTGCAGCCACAGACAGGTTTTACTCAATAGCATGAGATAAAGTCACAACTGTCCCTCCCCTTTGAGGCAGAAGTCACGTCCCTTGTAAGTCACATCCCTCGTTTTTGAAATACGATGTTGAATTGGGCACACTTGCTCTGTGACAAGCAAGATTTGGGGAAAACGAGTGCTAGTTACCAGTTTTGATGGCAACAAGCTTTGGTAGCTGCAAGGCCTGGAGTTGGTTCTGGCAAATTTTGGCAGCTCTGAGGTCTCCGGTTGAGGACTCCGAACACCCTTCTGGATTAATTCAACCAAGTTCTTGTGGCCTCACGAATTGCCTATGTTCATCGTCCCACGGGAAACTTCTAAGAGGGACGAAATGCGGTGATTTATGTGTGGTTACTGCAGTCTGTTTGTCATTTTTGTAAGCTTGGGGAGATGGGAGCTTCGTTTTCTTTGAGCAGCCTTGGCTTGGTGGGGAGGATCCCGCAAGATAATACTGTAGGAAGAAAACAAAGACATCTAACAACAGATTCGTCTTGGTAAGTTTGTCCACTGTGTGCTGCTGTCAAAAACCCCCGGCCATGGGCAGGGACACCTCCCACCAGCCCAGGTTGCCCAAAGCCCCATCCAGCCTGGCCTGGAACACCTCCATGGATGGGGCATCCTCAGCATTTTGCAGCCTGGCTGCGGGGAGCCAGCGGTGCTGGGGCCGGCACGAGGCCGTGGGTCGTTGCCAGCTCTGGTCCCAAGACTAATGACTTCTGCGGCAGGATTTCCTATCACAGCTCTCTCGAAAGTGACCCTCACAGAGCTGGCCAGCATCTAACACGGCCCCAGTGAACTTTTTTCCTTCAGTCCTAAAATACCAACGCTCCCCCAACGCTCCCTGCTCTGTCAGGATGGGTGCACAACTGTCTCATGGTGTTTTGGACATAGTGATTGTGCTGAGCCAGGCTCGCGATCCACTAGCCCGTAGAGCAGTGACTGATGAAAGCGGCGGGGATTTGTTTATTTGTGGTGTCTAAAAGCAGTGTTTCCGTGCCACTTCCCAGCTGCCAGCAGTAGCTCGCAGCTGACGAGCCGGGCAGCAGCTAGGCCGAAGTGCCAGAATCCAGCAACGCTCGGCTCCTGTCAGTGACGACTGGTGGGAGGTAGGTATGTGGGGCTGGGGTCGTTTTGGCACCTTTAATGAAGTCAGTGCTATCATCCTTTATAACATAGCCTGGCTCAAAAAACCCTTTTCAGCATTACAGACAGTTGGATCAGCTCCGAAGGCAGAACTGCTGATGGAAAACGCAATTCTAAAACTAAGCCCAATGGCAACTTCCATAAGCATGTATATGACCTAAAACTGATCACACCTGATGTCTTTACCTCAAAATACATCTGCCAGCACACAGCCCTCCTTGCTGAGGCTGTTTCGGAGCTGTCCATGCTTTAGTTGTGGCCTATCTGAGGTAACTGTGGGCCGGGTGGTGTTGGGCCTAACCATGGCTCCAGGGAGTTACCCTGAGGTGACAGCCTGGTGCCTTGTGACTCTTTAAGGTAACTCATGTGGTTTTGGGGTTCCCTAGTGATATATTTCATTGCCCTCTACCTAGTTTATGCTATAGAATGACCATTTTGTTTTTTTCTAGGCTGCAAGAGGCTTTTTTTTTTGTCCACCCCCACCCCCCCCCAAAGCAAGCAAGTACCAGACACACCAAGTGTTGCGCAAAACGCCCCACAGAATTCACACATCTTACTGTGGGCGACCCCTCCTACCCCAAACACACAGCGCCCAACCCCATTCCCACAGCTCTCCGTGCACTTTTAATAATTAAAAAATAAAATAAACTCACAACACTATAATTCTGTATGGACATTTGGGAATTTCTCTAGGGCTGAAGCATCCCTTCGCACTCACTGCAGCATTCCTGATACAATGCAATGTTTATGGCAATTTAAGGAAAACAGTTTATAGTGCACCAGTCTTTGATCTTTCAGAGTAAGAACATTTCTTTCATGGTTCAGCAGCTTAACTCTTCTGCCAGTCTCTGATCTTGGCTGTCTAACCCCTGTTTTTGCACTCTTAGAACAAAATCTGGAGTGTGCCAAATGATGGAGTAGCTGCAGCCTTGTGTTTCAATAGCCATTTAGTGTAGTTCTGCCTTCAACTTAAGACAAGCCATAAGTATCGTCATATAATCATAGAATATCCTGGGTTGGAAGGGAGCCACAAGGATCATCGAGTCCAACTCCTGGGTCCCCAGACAACCACCCAAAAATCAGACCCTGTGTCTGAAAGCATTGTCCAAACGCTTCTTGAACTCCAGCAGGCTCGGGGCCATAACCATGGCCCTGGGGAGCCTGTCCCAGTGCCCAACCACCTCTGGGTGCAGAACCTTTTCCTAACACCCAGCCTGACCCTCCCCTGTCCCAGCTCCATGCCATTCCCTCAGGTCCTGTCGCTGTCCCCAGAGAGCAGAGCTCAGCGCCTGCCCCTCCGCTCCCCTCATGAGGGAGCTGCAGGCCGCCATGAGGCCTCCCCTCGGCCTGCTCTGGGCTAAACAGACCAAGGGCCCTCAGCCACTTCTCATGTGTCTTTTTTCCCCTCCAGACCCTTCACCATCTTTGCAGCCCTCCTTTGGAGGCTTATAGTTTTATGTCCTTATATTTTGGTGCCCAAAATTGCCCTCAGTCCTTAAGGTGAGGCCACCCCTGCACAGAGCAGGACCACACCAGAAGTGTCTCTCCCTCTGAGCATGACTTAACACAATTCTATGGTTGTGCAAGTGTTAAGCTGTGTATCCTCAGAGACTGCTGGTTAACACAGCTAAGACTCCCACAGCAGGCTAAATCTAATTCACGTTACCTAGTGGGAATATTCAAAACATGCCTTTGCGCCTTTATTTTTTCCTTCCTGGAAGGATGAAGGGTGAGCACGCTAGGCTCGTACGTTAGTCATGCACACAACAGAAGCTGGAAAGAACTGTAGAAAGTCTCTGCATCAAGTGTCACTTTTCATTAAAAAAACATTTATTTTAAAAAGTTGCATATAAAGTTGTACACAGGAAAGTTATTTTTATAGTGTAAAAAAAAAAAAAACTAAATCCAGCTCTCACTTAAACGGTGAATGCGTTGTTCATTCCCAACAATCCACATTTAACAGACCTCAAACAACGCGCATTTTGTCAAACACCACAGACACACTGCAGATGTGGAGAGCTGAGTACAGAGCAAGGTTCTGGATGTACATATTTACATCATTATCTAACACCTACTTTGTTACCACCAGAGCCACCAAACCACATCAGCTATTGGAAGAGCTCTCATCCTCTCCCCGTTTCTGTGCAGGCATGCCCACGGAGGCTGCACTACAGCAGCAGTTTTACAGAACTCTTTTCAGATGGGCTTGGACCACTGCTACTGCCCTGGCGCTATCCCAGACAGCTGGGGGAGGGTTTGATCAGTTACTGGCTCCTAAGGAGACCAGGACAGCAGATATTTGAAGATACTGTATAAAACACCTCCCCTCCCCTCATTTGCCACTCTGAGGAGAGACACAAACTGGGGTAGAACCCCCTTCTAGAGAGGGGGTGAAACAGCTTTTGGACTGAAAGCTGCCCTGAAGGACTTTTAGATTTGGTAACGATTGTCCGAAGAAGTCACATTTTGGATCGCCTCAGCGAGTTCTGCCGTCAAATTTACATGAGCGCTTCTCTCCCCACCGTGTTTTCCGAGGGAAGAATTCCATTCTTCAGCAAGGACAAAGTTCAATTTTTAAACTTCTTAAAGCAAAACCAAATGGCTCAGTACATAAATATATCCAGCATCTGGAATCTCAGTCACAAAAATAACATCCTTTATACAACAGAAAACCGATCAACTATGAAGTAGCTCTCCTCTAGCCTTAAGATCCCACATCTTCACCAACAGCCCCATCTTCGTCATCTTCCTCCTCATCCTCTTCTTCACCTTCCCCCACTTCTCCATCTCGCTTCTCTTTTTCAAGCATTTTTAGGTATTTGCTGGCTAGGATCTTCTTTGGCAAGATATCTGGAAGGCAGAATTGCTTCTTTTATAGTCAGTTTGAAACTTGTTTCATTCATACTGTTGTATTCATACCACTAATTAAACAGCCAAAAAGAGGCCTTTTTTGTTTTACATCGTTATTTTAGTGAATAACCAGATGAATTAGTCTGACCTAAACAGCTATAATAAAAGAAGGGAATTACCCATGTGTGGTACAAGTAATGTTATTTGTTTGATGTAAAATGGAGTGCTCAATTACTCAGCCACTTCTGATGGATTCGCTAGGACAACTATCTTATTTATTTCCTATAGAAACAGGTTTTCTCCATTCAGGAGAGATATTCGGGACAATAAAAAGGGCCCTGAGAAAGCCCAGCCTAAGAATGTCTCATTCTCAATTTATATCCTATGCTGATAACTTTTCTGAGCCAAGTGTTACAACAAAATTGCAAGTTAAAAGTGTGCACGCGTGTGTATACCTTATACATACACATTAAAATAGGGAGAGGAACCATATGATGAGTCACTCTGCGAAACAGGACTCCCAGATTTAAAGGTGTAATTTCTGAGCCATATAATTTGTAACAAAGATGTACACCGATCTTGTTTTATAGGCTGAGTGCTTTCAAATGGAGCTGTGGAAGGCTTATGGCAATACGCTGAGCGCTAATTAGCCGTGTGTAAATTGGAAGCACCACAAAAATCTCTATTGCCAAAGAAGGGTTTTCAGTGACGTAGCTTATGAGTTCCATTTTAGTGTGATATAGAAGATAAACGACCAAGCAGGAGGCTTGTGCTCCCATTGAATTGTTTCTGTGAGGACAAGACTTCATTTTCCCAACTACATACTGGATTTACCGTCACTCCATAGATACCTGCAAGGAACTGAAAGGTTTCACACTCTTCTGCAGTATGCGACAGGTCACTGTAAGTTAGAGCATTCTTCTCCTTGCCTCGGCCATGTTTGTAGGAGTACGATGCCAAATATTGGACAAAAAGCTCCTAAAAAGTTAAAGTGAATAGTAAGAATTCAGATACAGAGCTGGCAGCAGTTTTCTTTAATCCCCAATCAAAGACAAAACCACCACATTTAACTGTACACAAACAGGGCACTCCATGCAAGATCCACTCATTTGAGAAGGGCTTGATACATTTCACAAAGTCAGGATATGGACTCATAGTATTGTTAAGGTTGGAAAAGACCTCCAAGATCATCTGGTCCAACCATCCCCCTACCACCAATGTCACCCACTAAACCATGTCCCCAGGCACCACGTCCAACCTTTCCCTGAACACCCCCAGGGACGGTGACTCCACCACCTCCCTGGGGAACCCGTCCCAATGCCTGACTGCTCTTTCCGAGAAGAAATGGCTCCTCATGTCCAACCTGAACCTCCCCTGGCACAACTTGAGGCCATTCCCTCTAGTCCTATCACTAGTTACCTGTGAGAAGAGGCCGACCCCCAGCTCCCCACACCTTCCTTTCAGGTAGCTGTAGAGAGCAATAAGGTCTCCCCTGAGCCTCCTCTTCTCCAGACTAAACAACCCCAGGTCCTCGCAGGACTTGTGCTCCAGGCCCTTCACCAGCTTCGTAGCCCTGCTCTGGACATGCTCCAGGGCCTCGATGTCCTTCTTGTAGTGAGGGGCCCAAAGCCGAACACAGCACTCGAGGTGTGGCCTCACCAGAGCAGAGTACAGGGGGACGATCACCTCCCTGCTCCTGCTGGCTGCACTATTCCTGATACAGACCAGGATGCCGGCAGCCATCCTGGCCACGCTGCCGGCATCTTCTTGGAGCACCGGCTGGGCTCCTGACACGCACCTCACCCTGTGCCGCCCCGCAGGGCCCTACCCAGCGGCCCTGAGGACCAGAAGGCAGCAGGCTACCACTCCCCCTGGGCTAATTTGAACCAGCTGACAGCGGTACAAGGCTGCAGGAGCCCCCAGAGCCCCAGGAGCCCAGCCGCAGGGAGGACACCGAGCCGTCCCTTGGCGCGGCGGGGCAGAAGCGCGGCGCCTCGCCTCACGGAGGAGGAGGAGGAGGAGGAGGAGGAGGAGCGGGCCCGGACGGCCGGGAGGGCACGGAGAGGGGGCAGCCGGTACCGTGGCCTTGGCGGTGAGGAAGAGCGCGTCCTGGTTGATGCTGGAGACCTCCGGCGAGCTCTTCATGATCACGCGGATGCGGGACAGGGGCAGCGACACCAGCCGGTTCTCCCCACCGCCGCCGCTCAACCTCGCCGCCATCTTATGCCCGCCCCGGCCGGCCCGGCGAAGAAATGGGAGGCCGCCGCCGCGCGGCCCCCTGGGAGTTGTAGTTTGTAACGGCCACTGGGGAGCGGCGCGGTGCCGGCAGCAGGCGCCGGAAGGACTACAACTCCCATGAGGCCGCATTGCTCTGCCCGCCTGCTCGCCGAGCGGCGGGAGGACTACAAGTCCCGTGGTGCACCGCGCTCCTCGGGGCTGCCGGCAGCGCTGAGGAGATGGCGGCGCCTCGCTGAGGAGGCCCGGGGATGGCGGACTCCCCCGCAGCTCCCTCAGCGCCTTGGGCGGGTTGCCCCGGACCTGAACTGGCCCCAGCACGGGCAGGAGCGGCCCCGGAATCCCCCTTGTCAGCTTCTCTGTGTGGGCCGCAATACAAGTGTGGGGAAGTTGTATTTAATGGCAAATAGGCTCATCCTGTGTATAACCCAATTACAGGCCAGTGGCTACACAATTATTAACCTAAACCGTAATTACAAGCCGCTAAACACCTCTTTAGCTGCTGGTGTACGGTAGTAGGGAATGCTGTCTGGTGATCCTGACACCTGTCAGAGCTGTGTTGGGGTGTGGAGGGCACCCACACACCACTAACTCATTACGGGGCAGTGGCTTAATTAATATTATTAACACATTCCCCACATGCACGGCATTCACCCTTGTGTTTCCTGAGTGTCCTGAAAGTTTTGCTTCTGATGCCATTGGAGCCAGGAGTCCCAATGGAAAAGAGCTGCTGTGCTCCCACTGAGTGGCAGAGCAGTTGGTTTCATTAATGGCTTTAATTAAGGGTTTCCAGTGTGCCTCACAAACGGTATGCCTGATCACTTGTGGTGAGAAGTCTGCTAAGACCACTAATTTGATCTCTACTTAGCATGAGAAGGATCCATGGGAGCTTATCCATAGCATGCAGTAATTGTTCACGTGGAATTTAGGCAGAAAGGGATGCACCTGCAAAGTATCATATAACATGGAAAATACAGGGAATTTTTTAACTTAATATTATGAGCTGATAGAGAATTTGGCAAGTACATAAGGACAGGGCTTTCATACAGACGACACTGGATTATTAATGGAAGGTAGCACCTTTAGCAGCTGCCAGCACCTCAGCGCAAGGCTGGTGCAGCGATGTGCTCGTTGGCACTGGTTCCAGCACTACTGTATTTGGAGACAACTACTACAGTTAGTCTGACAGTTACTGACAGTCAAAATCTCTTAGACTGCATAATTGCTTTGAGGTTACAACTTTGGTGAGGCTACTCTGTAACTTATACCTGAAGTGAAGCATAATGTACAGTGATGCTATATGGATAGCAGGCTCTGTTTGATCCTTATCGTCTTGTGACATCTTGTGGAAACAGCTGACATTACTATGACAGTGAATCTTTTACAAATACTAGTGGGCTGCCCACAGGCAGCAGCTCTTCAAGAACGGCTCCCACACTGCTCCGTCCCACGGGGTCCATCCATCCCCCAGGAGCAAACTGCTCCAGCACGGGTCCCCCATGGGTGGGCGGCAGCTCCCCCCAGACCCCCTGCTCCTGCGTGGGCTCCTCTCCATGGGCTGCAGCTCCGGCCCGGGGCCTGCTCCTGCGGGGGCTCTCCATGGGCCGCGGCCTCCTCCAGGCCACATCCACCTGCTCCACGGGGGGCTCCTCCACGGGCTGCAGCGTGGAGATCTGCTCCATGTGGGACCCATGGGCTGCAGGGGGACAGCCTGCTCCACCAGGGGCCTCTCCACAGGCCGCAGGGGAACTGCTGCTGCGTGCCTGGAGCACCTCCTGCCCTCCTGCTGCACTCACCTTGGGGGCTGCAGGGCTGCTTCTCACTCCTCACTCTCCTAGCTGCTGTGGCACAGAAAGTTTTTTTCCCCTTTCTTAAATCTGCTTGCACAGAGGTGCAACCGGCGCATATCCCTGGCCAGCAGAGGGTCCCTTTTGGAGATGGTTGTAACTGGCTCTTCTCTAACATGGGGCAACTTCTCACAGAGCCCCCCCACTACCAAAATCTTGGCACATAAACCCAGTACATTCCATCCTACACCTCTGTGAAAAACGTATTTATGAAAGAGAACTCTTTCTATAGCATCACCCTTTTAATGTGAGGCAGTGTGCATGAATTCCAGGTTACTGGTATGAACTGTTACTGCTCTGAACCTGAACTACCCTGGAACAAATTTATTCATGGGCTGAATCTGAAGTGGAACCTAACTGAGGAAATGTACTGATTTGATTCCCTAATTGACTGATTTTACTTGTACAGCTCTGTATTGAGTGGAGGTACATCAGCTGTAGCAGTAAGACTTGCTGCTCCAATAATAAATAGTTGGCTCAAATGGGGACAACTCATTGAAATGTAATGAGCTACCTGAAGGAAGAAAAGAATGTTGAATCATCAAAAAGTACTTCGCTGTATCGCACCTTTATAGCATGGCATAATATGGTAGAAGAAAAAATCATGATAAAGCTGATATAATCAGAATTCCCCAAGGAATGTATTCTGGAGAAAGTGTCTGTTCCCTCGATTACTAAGAGAAATTAGAGTACTATTAGAGAAAGAGCAAGAGCTTGAGGCACTTCTAGCTGCACTGAAGATCTTCCATTTATTCCAGAGAGAATATGATGAAGACTGTAAATTGTTTGGCAGAGCCAAAACAAAACAAAACAAATCCACCAACCAACCAAAAACCCAAAGGATAAATTTTCTTTATATGAAAATAGAGCACAGCTTAAAAAAAAAAAAGTCCATGCACATTTAAGAAGATAATAGACTAAAAATAGATAATAGATTTTTAATTATTTATACTCTGTAATCACACACACAAAAAAAAGAGTCTTGAAATTCACCATTATTGTATAAAGAACAGCGGTAAGTGCTGGACTGAGGAAACATCTGCCTGCATCAGCAGTCAAGGAGAGGAGCTGAAGTCAGTCTGACAAAGCATAAATGCAAGGTGTGGATAAGTAGCTGGCACTGACAATAAATGTAAGGTTATATTAAAAGAAAGAGGTGTTTAGCACAAGATGCATACTGTCACAGAGGAAAACAACTTCTGTAGTAGTGTCCTCTAAACTTGAAGCACAAATATAAAATACAATACAAAACAATAAAAAAGCAACATTTACAAACAATGGAAACAGACAAGTTCTTGATGAAGCAGCAGTACTGTCTTGTACAAGGCAAAAGAAGTATTCTGAAGGGATTTGATGAAATGTTACACAGTAAGGAAAAGAAGGTTGTGTTGTTCAAAATGTGAGATGAGTCTGAGCAGTTGGTAAATTAAATGCTAATACACAAATGCAAGCAGAAAATAACTGGATTGACAATGGTCATAGGATATATACATATTTGTATAAATATACGAAGTAAAACTTACAGAAGAGGAGTATGGTTACTGAGTGTTTATTTCTCTCCCCATAGCTGTAGATTACCAATGTGCAAACAAATTTGTAATATGTCCCTTGTGTTTTCACATGTATCTGTAAATCTAATAAATGCTGTGCATTTTAAATAGAGGCATCCAGCTGACAGCTCCATTTCTTTTTAGCAGAGGCTTCTGACCTGTCAATGAGAAATATATTGCTTACCAGGATATTAAAGTAATTATTCTCCTAAAATGAGTTAAGACCATTCATTTATCTACTTTTATATTTAATAATTGTGTGTTGGAGGTAGGTTTGTGATCGAGTGACCCTTCCCAAGCACTTTAATCTTTTCCCAGCAATGTACCTGTAACAAGTGAGCTTTGAGGGAGCTCACTATTATTTACCAGCTCAAAGCTGGTATTTGTTATCCCCCAAATTTTTGTGTGGGAACTAGTTTTAAAATTGTACATTTTAGGAAATTTAAAGACTTACACTTTCTAAACACAGAGGTAACACAACACATTTTCTTCAGTTTTCTTTTTGGGAAGAGTGCACTGCTTCCATTAATTGTTCATAAATGAGATGGCAACGCTCCTTGGGCTGCCCTCCTGAAGATTTTCCCCATATCAACAATGAATGCTTTATCAGACCACCTCAGTAATAGAAGCTCTCATAATTTAGTATCATAGTTAAATTGATTATCAGGGTTCTGGATTACAGAAAATCCCTCAGGGTGCAGTCACACACAGTGGATCTCAAATGGGAAGAGATGTAAATTCAGAGGCTTGGCATCACCTGAGAGGTTTCAGTTTGGAGAACAATTTGGGAAGGGAAGGCTGGTATTTGGGGCCAGAGGTGCCAAGTGGCAGGGAACTCCTGTCACCTCTTGCCTGAGTGGAAAACAGACAATTCTCTGGGAATTGGTCCTACAGATCTGCTGTAATGAGGTGTGCCAATGTTCTGCTTTCTTCACCAAACCTAGGAGCCAGTTTCAAACCTAGGATCTGGGGGTGTTGGTCAATGCTCGCCTGAACATTAGCCAGCAGTGTACCCAGGTGGCCAAGAAGGCCACCGGCATCCTGGCCTGTATCAGGAATAGTGCAGCCAGCAGGAGCAGGGAGGTGATCGTCCCCCTGTACTCTGCTCTGGTGAGGCCACACCTTGAGCGCTGTGTTCAGTTTTGGGCCCCTCATTACAAAAAGGACATCGAGGCCCTGGAGCGTGTCCAGAGAAGGGCTACGAAGCTGGTGAAGGGCCTGGAGCACAAGTCCTGTGAGGACCTGGGGTTGTTTAGTCTGGAGAAGAGGAGGCTCAGGGGAGACCTTATTGCTCTCTACAGCTACCTGAAAGGAAGGTGTGGGGAGCTGGGGGTCGGCCTCTTCTCACAGGTAACTAGTGATAGGACTAGAGGGAATGGCCTCAAGTTGTGCCAGGGGAGGTTCAGGTTGGACATGAGGAGCCATTTCTTCTCGGAAAGAGCAGTCAGGCATTGGGACGGGTTCCCCAGGGAGGTGGTGGAGTCACCGTCCCTGGGGGTGTTCAGGGAAAGGTTGGACGTGGTGCCTGGGGACATTGTTTAGTGGGTGACATTGGTAGTAGGGGGGTGGTTGGACCAGATGATCTTGGAGGTCTTTTCCAACCTTAACGATTCTACGAGTCTATGACAGCTGTTTTATTTTCTCAACGATGTCACAGCCTCTGTAGCTCTCAGTCACACAACAGGGACATCTACCAGCAGCTGTGATCCCCCTGCCAACCGACGAGGGCATCATTTGAACAACCCCCCCTTGGAAGACTCTCTCCTTTTTCCCTCCGCCACCACATCCTACGGGGAGAGCCGGGGCTGAGGCACCGGGGCTGAGGCGCCGCCACCTTCCCGCCGAGCCCTCGGCGCCTGCGCCGCCCTGCCCGGCTGGGGGCGGCCATTGCCGTCAGTTCCGTGCCGGCGGCAGGAGGCGGCGGGGGCGGCTCCCGGCCCGGCTGTGAGTGCCACCCCCCTCCCCCCCCCCCAAATCTCCTCAGCGCGGTGCCCCCCTCACAGAGCCGGCAGCTCCTCGGCACCCCCCCGTTACACTCTCAACCTCCAAAAAAAAAAACCAAAAAAAAAAAACCACAAAAGCTGTTTTCCGCCATCTGTTTTGCCTCAAAAGTCTTTTCTTTCCGGGTGTGTGTGTGCGGGGTCAGCCTGCTGCTTGGTTTTGGGGTGGGGGGGTGCTCGGGGGCAGAAAGTCCAGGCACAGAGGGGTTTGGGCCCCCCCCCCCCCCCCCCAGCGGAGGGTTTGGGGCTGTGCCTGCCTGTGAGACGCTGAAACTCATTTTAGGTGGCTTGGGGAGTGCTTAATGTTTACGTGCAAATCCAGAACTGATGGTGTGGTGTCCCCCCCCCCCCCCTTCCTGCGTGGGCTTTGAGAAAATGATGATTTTGCTTCATTCACCCAAATTTAGGAGTTCAGAGCTGATTGTCCTTGGCCTGGGCTGTGTCAAGGCAGTGCCAGGTTGGCTCATCCCCACCTGGGCCATCCCCACTCAGGTTCCACCCCAGACGATTCCCCGTGGTTCCCCTTGGTGTGAGGCTGGAGACAGAGGCCAGGAGAAAGCCGTGCGGAGGTGGTCGTGGTTCAGGAAACGTTTAATCCGCAGCCCTGGTGGTGGAGACCCTGCTGCCCCGAGCACGATGTTGGCTCGTGCAGCTTGCACCGTGTAGCTGCACCATGAACGGGACAGGGGAACAGAGCCAGGTGGAAAAAACCCTACAAGTATGCCTTTAAAGTAATGCACAGGGTGCAGAAGTGCTTAGGAGCAAAGTCCTGGTCTCATTCGGCAGCCGCGCGTGCTTCTGAATGTTAAAAGAAATAATGCACTTGTTTTTTTCTTTTCCTAGCCTGCAGTTGATGCAAAATGAGCGTCCCTGACTACATGCAGTGTGCCGAGGATCACCAGACTCTCCTGGTCGTGGTTCAGCCGGTCGGCATCGTACCCGAAGAGAGCTTTTTTAGGATCTACAAGCGAATTTCAGCAGTGAGTCAAGTTAACGTGCGCGACTCGCAGCGCGTGTTGTATATCCGTTATAGGCACCATTATCCCCCCGAGAACAACGAATGGGGGGATTTTCAGACACACCGGAAAGTTGTGGGCTTGATAACTATCACAGACTGTTCTTCTGCAAAGGACTGGCCTCAGACTTTTGAAAAATTCCATCTTCAAAAGGAAATGTACGGTTCCACGCTCTATGATTCCCGCTTGTTTGTCTTTGGCCTTCAAGGAGAGATTGCAGAGCAGCCCCGCACGGATGTGGCGTTTTATCCCAATTATGATGAATGTGAAACCGTGGAGAAGAGAATAGAAGATTTTATCGAATCCCTCTTCATTGTGCTGGAGTCTAAGCGGCTTGACAGAGCCACTGATAAGTCTGGAGACAAGATTCCGCTCCTCTGTGTTCCCTTTGAGAAGAAGGATTTTGTAGGTCTGGACACAGACAGTAGGTAAGCAGCTATTTTTGGCAGCTTGCAGGTCTTGAAAAATCTGTGCGGCAATTGCTAGCCTCTAGAATAAGACTATTAGAAAAAACAAAGCATGCTTTTTCACGACAAAGGTCGCGCCCCTATCTTCATGTGTGTGTCTGCTGTAGTTTAAGAGAATTTAATTAGTAGTCTGACCGTATTTGAGACTGTGAGTTTATATATATATATAAATCTTTAATTTATGAGGCAAATCAAGTAGCAGGAAGTATTCACAGGAGAGGTTTGGTAGATTTCACTGTAATGAGACATTTTGCTGGAAAGATTCAAATGATTTATAGATATACGGTGTTAAAAAACATTAAATTAACATCAATTAAAGTAATTCCATGTTATGTTGAGGAGTAGTAGACTAATCCTTATTTTTTTTCTAAGCCTCTGTTGTCTTTTTCATCCCACGAAATAGTGACCGTATTTTGGTGTCTAAGTTCAGTGTCTTTCCCTGTCTCTTTAATTATTTGATATTCCTGACCCATCTTGTTTTGCTGCTGTTCCCTTTTGTTTTGTCTGTTACTTTTTTTTTTTTTTAAATTTTCCTCCTCGCATTGCATCTTTCCTTCCTAACCACGTGCACGCGTAGCTTTCAGATTTGAGTGTTAAATATTTCTGGTGTTAGGAATTGGTAGTTGTGGCCTTTTAGCTGTAGACAGGTGCAAAGCCTGCTTGACTCGGCTGCTTGAACTCAAGTCCATCTTCCTTTATTCTTTCAGAAGATAGAAGTGTGGAAGTCCTATCAAAATACATAGAGTGCATGAAAATAACATCTTTCACATCCGTCTTGTACGACTAGGGATGCCAGTAGCGGTTCTTGCGTGTGGAAGCTGAAGCATCCAGGCCGGGCTGTCAGGAGCTGTACAGGCATGTTTGCGAAGCTTCCTTATCATGTTCAACAGGTCTGCCTGCCTGGGTCGTTAATCCCAGCCTTAGAATTTCTGTGTAAGAATGGGATGTACTAGGAGAAAGTGTTCTAAGTTTCTAAATAGTTAGAATTAAAATTATTAAGTTATCCCTGCTTGCTCTTTGGTGGTGCACAGCTGAACTTGCTCTGTCTTGAGTGTGCTGGTTAGCTCCTGCAGTACTCTGCTTTCATGGGCAGGAGAATTTATTTTACTGTTGTTTTTTTTTTGGATGTTCTGTGGGCAGTAAGGTTTTGTAGACTAGGTGAGCCCTTTTAGTATCTCGGCTTTGATTACTCGGTTTGGATGAATTGTGGATGAACGTAATCACCAAGATTTCCTGTGTCCAGTTAACTAAGAAAACTATGAGTTTTGGCCCCCAAAATCTTTGCCTTAATATCCAAATTAATTATGTTGATGGTGTCTTTTAAGTAACATCCTTCCATGTGGTGCTTGGGAAATCAACCCCTTGTTCACACCCATTACTTTTTTAGGAGCAGGGTGTGTGCGCAACCAATGGCCAAATAATTCCTGTGAGATTCTGACTAGGTGGGGAGCTCAGTAACAGGCAGGATGTTTATCCCTACCTGTCCAAGAGGTTACTTTATGCTGTTGGACTGAAAAGTTGCAGCAGACCTAGTGTTGTACCTGAATTCTTTGCAAAATGGAAGGTGTAGGAGCCTTACCCCCCAACCTGGTTCATTTAAAAAAAAAAAAAGTTCTAAAAATAGTTAAGCAGTGGTTTGAACACTAAATAGGTTTTCAGTGAGTCTAAGCTAATGGATATGCTTTAATTAAGTGCTTGCTGTGCTTTGCTGTTCAGAGAAAAGGTGATAAATGTTCTAATCTTTCCTCTTTGGTTCAGCAGTAAGAGCATTTTTCAGCTTTTATTTTGCTGCGGAGTTAGCGCTTCTCATTTGACGCACCAAGTTTTAAAACTTGGGATTTATTTATAAACAGGGCAAGCGAGCTGAATAAAGAGATCCTTCCAATCAGTTTGGTATTTTGTGAGACTGAGGAAAGTAAGGAGGTAGTTTAAATGCCTGGACTTTTTTTTTTTTTTTAAATATTTTTGAATTTTGTAACAGAAAGGAGAAATCTAGTCCCAAGTAAAGATCAGTTGTACTGACAAAGCACTACGGAAAAAGGGAGCTGCCCTTCGCTGAGTTCGAAGTAAAGGTGTGTGGTGTGCGTGAGCTGCTCTGCACAGGCACCTTTCATGCAGCAGGACAAATCTCAGCTTCTGTGTTCTCAGCAGAAATTCAAGACCGTGAAGTGTTTTTGAAGGTCAGTTTATTAAAGTAATATATTCTTGCCAGCGTAGGTTTTGAGCGGTGAAATGCTGGCGTATTTCATTTTATTACTTGGGTTGCAGTGAAGCGTTTTTATTTTATCACGTTCTGTTTTGCAGTGACAGATTCCACAATTAAGGGGAAAGTGTTGCGTGAGGCCCTGATAGGGGGATGCAGGTTTAGGAAGGACCTTCCTCACCTGAGTCCAGTTTCTGTTTGTGAGATGCCGTGCTGTCTAATTCTGTTGGGTGAGGGATGAAGGCTGTCTAAACGTGCAGGGTGTACGTGAGAGCATCTGGCAGAATAGCTTTCTCCACGCTGCTGGTTTTGAGTCTAAATAAAGAATTTAAAGAATGAAATAGAAATGAAAATTATTGAGGTAGACAAGCAAGTGAAACAGCTTTTGTTAGAGTAGGTGAAAATGGTTAAAGGGTTAGAGATAAAGGTTATCCCTCTTAGAGATAAAGGTTATCCCTCTATTTTCATCCTCTCCCCCTTCTTACTCTATTTATCCTGACCTACCAGCTGGTGTGTAACTGGTTAAAAACAACAACACAACAAATATTCTTTATTAAATTGATGGAAGCTAGCTTATAACAGAGAGAACATGTTTCTGCTGCTGTAGCTGAAGATGCCTACTTGGACTAAATAAGTATATATTTTCCTGCAACATCCAAATTTAAAGGTAAATTTCCCGGTGTGTAGCGAAGGTCTCGTTAGGGCTGGAGTGCAGCTGTAACACTCAGCTAACGAATGGGGCTGATATGTGGAGTGAAAATACATTAAGAAGTTACATGGGACATGCTAATTATGATGGCGTGGTTTGAAAACAAATTAAAACAACCAAACCCTTTTAGTCTCTTAAAGTAGACTCTCCTCCAGCAATTTATTGTGAAATATTAGGGTTAATACTTACGAGAAGGACTAGGTGGATAGGATCGATGTTCTCTCTTGCTCAGTTAGGTGACTAGCAGTAATACCAGGAATTAGTATTTGTCTCTAATTTGCAAAATAAGTGCAACATTGTCAGCTTGTTTTAAGAAGCAGAGTTCATAAATTAGGAACAGGGATTATTAGGCTGAACTTCAAGTAAAAGAATTCTCCGAAAAAGGGGAGCTGCTCTTTGTCTTCTGCAAGGTGCTTGTATGATGAAAAGATGAGACAAAGTGCCTGGGCTTTGTGCTGTGACCATAACACCCGGGAAAACTCGGTGTGGCTTGTGTAGGCTACCTTTTTTGGTTGGTAGAAAACTGTTTATATGGAAAATAGCGGGGTTAAGTCCTAAGAAGTCTTGAAGAAAGCTTGTCCTGTTACCTAGAACTGTAGGAGTGGGAGGCTGAAGTAGGTGTAATTCCTGGAGCAGCCAGCCAGCAGGTCATCGTGGCAAACCTGTTGATTTTTCCAGTTTCTCATCCGTAAATTAGGTAAAGTATTTGTGGTCTTGGAGCTACTAAGGATAACTGTAAAAGTTTCTGAAATGAGATGTACCTGATAGTTGTTTGTAAAGGTCGGGAGAGCGATCAAAGAGAATGGAATTGCAATTTCTCGTGGTGACACCGCAGTCCTACAAGCTTCAAGCAGGGAAACACTCATCAGAAACGCCAGAAAGCGTCTGTTTAATTTTCCTATTATTTTGCTATTTCCTGTTTCCAGCTAACAAATGAACCATGCTCATTTTAATGTATTTTATAGCAGTTTGTGTCTTAGGACCTTTTTTTGTGTTTCCTACTGGTAAGGCTTCCATGTAACACTGTCGAGCAGTGAGAAAGCAGGGCTCTATTTACAGATGTGCATTTCTCTGTACTGTAGTAGATGGGATCTGTTCACTGATTTGCCAGCCTCTGTGATATCTCGGGATGTGTATGTGGCTGTTAATTTTGTTTCTGTTCTCTGTCTTTCTAATTTTTGTTCTGTTCCTTTCTTTTTTTTTTTCCTTCTTCTCTCATACTGCCCTGTGAGTTTGTTATTGGGTCTAAAAAGGTAGGCTGTGATTGCGTCTCTTTAAAAGTAGTTAGCTTTCTTCCATGAACTGCCTTTCCACTCTGCATTCATTGCATAGTTTAGCGTTGCTTTTTTATATTTGTTTTTCAGTACACACAAAAATAATTGCTGCCTGGAGCCTCACTATCGTGCTTGACACTTTTGGGCACACTTGGCAATTATCTTTTGGTAGCAATGCTGAGTTTTTTTGTAGGGCACACATGATTTGCTTAGGCGGCTGCTGGCCTCTGGAACTTGCTTTCTTTTTTAAACCCCAAAGCCATGAAGCTGTTGCTGCCCGTGTTTCGTTTCCAAATTGAAAAGTCCTGGCAGATGATGAAATGCTGTAGCTGTTCCTTAAGTCCGGACACTGGTACGATTGGTGAAGTCTCTAGTTCTGCATGCTAACCGGAATCGGCGGAATTGGATGGAAATTTTCGTTGAAGCATTCTGCATGAATTTTGCAAATTCATTTTGCATGTTTCCTGTTCTTAAATTCAGCCGTTTCGAAACGCGGAGGATTCAGAAAGTCCTGCAAACTTGTTACTGGATGCTTTGTAGTGAAAATAAATTCTGTCTTGAAATGTATTACTCTGACTTTCCCATAAAATGATGCTGGTAGCCTAGAAAAGAGTTGAGGACGCAGGGGTAAAGCCTGCATCTTATATAGCAAATGGAGTAGAAAGGGACATGAGTAGGGCTTTCTGGGTCCCAGAACAGGTTCACTGCCTCCAGCTTGAAGCAGCAGTTATGGTTACTGGTGCTGATGCTGGTCAGTATTGTTCTGAAGAGCATGTGAAGAGCGTGTTAGGTACCAGCTTAACACAACCGAGCCACTTCAGAGAATAAGAATTTAAATTTTGTAGTGTTTTTTGTAGTAATTTGATTTTGTGTCCAGGAGAGGATCTTTGGAAGATGGGTTGGCTGCCCGCATGCTGCAGGATCCCACGTGCAGCCCTACGCTACGGGGTGTTACCTTCTCTGAGGGCATTTCCAAGTGTGTCACACGCTCCAGAAGAGCTTTTGGGGTGTTTGGGTGAGCCGTAGGTGTGTCTGGGGTGAGACTTCACGTCCTAAATTCTCCTCTCGAGGAAGAAAAGAGAAATGGCTCTTGGCAGCAGGGTACAAGAAGGACCTGACCTTGCAAAAATTGTCTTACTCTAGAAGAAGTACCAATTCTTGCTTGTGAACTTCCTGCCATCAAATAGAGTCAGTGGTGGAGAGCCGAAACAATTAACCAAAGCTCTAATCAAAATTAAATAAGGGAGAAAATATGCAGAAGCTTCTTGCTTTCAGCTACGTGGCCTGATTCTTCAGGTGAACCTGTGAAGCAAAGCCAGCTAAACGTTAGAATGAATAACCATAATGTTCTGCCGGGATAAATATGCATGTATATTTTTTTTCAATTAAATTTGCAATCCAGTGTGGATTGAAAAAAGTATCAGTCAGTCTCCTCATGCTTTTAATGACCTGATGTTGTAGACATGGGAGTTCGAAACCAGCTTCCCAAATATCAACTGAGTTGAGTTTTACTTTCTGTGGAGAGCGGGTTTAATTTTAATGTGATCTTTGCCTTTTATCTTTTTTGGACACACTTAAAGTAATTGAGAAATGGTCAGAAGTCCTTGTTGTTGATTGTGAGAGCTAAATGAAGTTGAATAAATTTGGATTTTTAATAAATAGTGGTATATTTCTTCATCGTCGGGAGTAAATTATCCTTTTTGTTTATAAACAGGAAGAGTTCCTAAAAGGGAAATGTTGTGAATGAGCAATGCTCGCTGACACCCAAGTTTGACTGTAATGAATAGATGCATTCACGTTTTGAATATATTGGTGTGCATACATTTCCAGCAAAATTAGGGGTTGGTCAGGAAGAGCTGTTGGTGAGGCAGTGCTGTCGAAATAATTTGGGTATTAGGCTCTGGCTTAGGAGTCTGGCAATATCCCTTTTGCTGTCTGACTCGTATTTGTGAAGTTAATAATAGGCAAGGTAGAAAATCTGGAAAAAAACACACCTTAAAACCTACAGTTTTGAGAGAATAGGGAGTGTGGTTTGTTCATAAAAGCACAGAACACTTGAAAATGTAGGGAGAGGAAATCAGAAGTGTTAGCATCTTCAAAAGGAATTGTAGCTCTGGAAAGAAACCGGTCCTTAATTCCACTACTTACTTGGTGTTAAAATTTAAAAATTATATGACACTGATGCTCTTTGTTTCGATCTGAAATGTAGAGACCAGTAAAACCCGACACTAATCAGGGTTGTGTATGAGAGTGTAAATTGTTTACGAGTTTACAAAGCACATTTTTGGCCACCTTATTTCTCTGTAACCTAAAGCTCAGGCTGACATCTTGCTAAGGTTTGATGTTCTTCCATAGTTTGTGCAGAGCACCTCTAGTTTTCTTCCTTTTTTGTCTTAAAGATGATGCTTGATGAAAAACGAAAAGATAAATACCTGAATTCCTTGACGTATTTGAAAGATGAAGAACAACCGTTGTATTTAGTCTTGTCTAATGTCACCTCCACATCAATTGTGAACATGACGTGACGGATGAGAAAAGTGGGATGTACGTTGATACTGAATTACCTTACAACATTTTAGTTGGAGAGGAGCAATAGAAGACAGACTTCTTGTCTCCTTTTAAAATTTCCACATTTTCTTCTAAACAGTGACACTGGTTCTGACTATTTTTCTGTTTGATTTTTATATGGACAGTGCACGTGTCCATATATCTTCTCTTTTTAGATTGCCGTTCTCCGTCCGTCCATCCAAATCAGTTACTTTCTTTGTCCTCTTGAACTTTTTCTTTTATTTTTGAACCAGCTACAAGGAGTAAGACATTGCTTGACGGCTGAATGCAGGGGCTATCCTTAGCACTTGATGGCTGTCTTTGGTATAAAAACAAACAACACACCCAAACCCTCAAAACAAAAACCCAGTAACTTGCGATTGTTCTTATTGTTCCCGTTTCTTCTAGCCTTTATACCTTAAAATCTGAAGGATATAAATTAATATGCCTCTTAGCCCTTCCCTTAGGCTTCATATATTCTTTTACTTTTTTCACATATCAGACTTCATAAAGACAGCAGTCTGTTGAAATCGCAGTGAGCGATTATCGCAGTCAGACGGTAACTCAGCTCCGGGAAGCTCTGCCTGGCAGGAAAGCACCGCCTCGAGCCCCATTTCATCGCCTAGTCGTGACGTTTCCTCGTATTTCAAGTGTGCTGTAGGGTATAAGAGAATGGATGTTACCTGTTCGGTTTCTGTTTCAAGTTGCTAGAGAGGTTCAAATATGCTAGGGAATTTTTTTAAAAAAAATATTCTGCTGGGCGTTTTTCAAAAGAAAAAAAAGTTTAATTACAACTATTATAAGATAAAAACGTAAAACCATGAGTCAGTCTGAGGTGGTCTTTTGTAGTTTTGGAAACCCGTGTCATCCAGATTCTTTGGCAAGCCGTCACGCATATAATGAAGAATTGACATCTACGGGAATGCTTTTAATTAAAGCTTCATTCTCAGATAATTTTATTTTAGTCGAGACAAAAAAAAATCTTGGTGTGAAGTTTGGAACGTCAAATATACCGTGTGTACGTAGGTATTTACATCTTCATATCCTTGGAAGGCATTGTTAGAACAGAAGGATACGCTATTGCAGTAATGTAGAGAAAATAATAAATTGCCTAAGCTGAAGTTCAGTTCTTTAGGAAAAAAGTGAGGTCGAGCAAGGCTCTTCTTGCTAGGGAATACTTCTGCAGAAGGGGAGATCTGAAGCATTGCTGACTAACTTGAGAGTAGCGTTGCCCTCAACCACGACTGATTTCTCTTGTCTTAAGCCATGGGGTGCTTTGGAGGTATTGCGTGTCTTACATTGCACCTGTTACGTTGCTTTAGCTGCCACTTAATAATAAATACAAAAAAGTAGGGTTAGTGTCTTTGTCATGCTGATTGATGTCCTGATTCCTTTCTAGTTCCACCTTGTCTATTGATTTTATTTGGGAAAGGAAAGAAACTATTGCTGGTGCTGTCTCAGCTTTTATTCAAATAACTAAAAAAGGGGTAGCAAGAGAAACCCAGTCAGTGCTTGCCTGAAGTGGCAGTGGTTTTGTTGGGTCTGTAAGCGTGGAGTAGGACAAAAATGGAAAGGAGATGAAGGCGTCATCAATTTCTTTCACTCACCATTGCTTTGAAAGAAAAATGTTCTGTTCTCATGAGCCATAACATTTCTGAACAGGTAGTATTTCTTTACAAGCGTAAGCAATTCTTTACTTTTTACAAGTGCGTGTTTATTTTCTTTCTTTTGTGGCAAGGCTGTTAAAGCACCCTGAAGGGCAGTCTCCTAACTTCACCTGACTCCATAAATTCTATCTAGCCCAAGTTTGCATTGTTTTTTTCAGTGTCTCCTCAAAATGTTGGTTCTTTTACATCTGCGTACTATGCTGGTTAGAATTCATACTGAGTATTTGCTCAGAGAAACAGAGTAAAGAAACGTTGATCTGCTATTAAGGAGGAAAGAGCATTGACTTTACCTCAGATAGTTGCTTCTTGGAAATAACTGCAAACTGCACTTTTTATTTTGCAGACACTACAAGAAGCGTTGCCAAGGCCGGATGCGGAAGCACGTTGGTGACCTGTGTTTACAAGCTGGGATGTTACAGGATTCCTTGGTGCACTACCACATGGCGGTGGAGCTGCTGCGGTCTGTAAATGATTTTCTGTGGCTCGGAGGTAGGATTAAGTGATGATAGTGAATCGAATAGTTAGTTGCTAAAATCCAGAAAATTAAAGTGTCTTCTATAACTTTCCTTCTGCATTATGAAAAGTAGGAGCAGCTTTGGCCAAAATCTGAATTTCAAGCGTGGCTAAGAATGAAGTCAATAAATTAGTAAGAAATGAGAAAGAAAGGTGTTTAAGAAAACCTGCAATACAAAATGTGTTACTGTAGTAAAAGGTTATTTATTTTTTTAAAGAAAAGTGTGACTTTTTAATACTTTTTTTTTGAAAATATTTCTTTTTTCAGTGGGTAGTACAGATGATTTTGAAATCTTTCCTGCAGGTATTACTGTCGACTGTTAGCAGAAGATTTTTGCCTTTACATCTACCAAAGCCACGAGTGTTTAACTTCCAGTGGCATATCTTCCTTCTGCTTTGAACTTTCCCATTCTACTTGGAAGTCCTTTTAGCTTCCTGTGTGCTTTGTGAATTACATACGAAAACTTTACCACCTTCTTCTTTCCTCCTTCTCTTGCAGAAGGTTAGGTGGCTCAGGATTCTTGAAGCACAAGAGAACTTTTCTACTTGTGCAGGGCATGAAGATATTTTAAGGCCCAACTGGTGGATTATAAGATTATACTCCTGGAAATTACAATAATTGAGGTTGGAAGTGACCTCTGGAGGTCCCCTGCTCTGACCTGCTCAAAGCAGCCCGGCAGTCCAGCCCGCTTTCTGCCTGCTTATTGCCCACCTCTCCACTTTGTATCTCATCAGTTTGGCTATAAAGATGCTATTGGGAGACTTGTCCTCATTGGAGGCAAGGAGGTTGCTGAGGACTGGTTTGTAAATCGATGTTTGCTGTTCCCAGACACCTTCTTGTTCTTCGTGGGCTTGAAAACTGCGTCCAGGATTTTTAATAGCCTCGTCAGGGAGCTGAGATTGCCCTGAGTGTAGACCCCAGTGCCTTCTTCTCGAAGACGGGTGTGATGTTTCCCTTTCTCTGGTCGTTAGAAACCTCCCCCTGCTCAAGGTGATAGAGGGCAGCTCCTCAGGTGCATCCTGTCTGGTTTTGTGGGTTTGTGGCCAGTTGGATTAAGTACTTCAGATGTCTTTCTTCCTGAACTGTGGGATAAGGCTCAATCCTACAGATTCCGCTGGTAGGCTTGGGGAAGCCTGAAGGCAAACCTTCCCACTGAAAACAGATAAAAAGGACGTTGAGCTTCTCAGCCTTTTCCGTGGCCTTTGTCACTCCTTTCCAATTAAAACATACTTTGTATTCATGTCAATAAACTCAGCTGCGTGGTACTTCAGTTCTTGAAAGTGTCTCTACTAATTTGCTTATTTTTTTTTTCTTTTATCTCTAGCTGCCCTCGAGGGGTTATGTTCAGCATCAGTCATCTATCATTACCCTGGTGGTACTGGAGGTAAAGTTGGATCTCGTAGGGCACAAGGAGGTTCTCTTTCTGCTGAGGCAGGCAACAGGCACAGACCAGGTAAGCACGGGATTTGGCTTTTATTCTGAGCCTCGGAGCCTGTTCCAGTTGTTGGCAGTTAGATATCCACACACAAATACGCACTACCCCCTTATCCCTCTATTTTTCCATGCTTGTTCCTCCTTAAACTGCTTCTGTCCCTCCTTCTCCCTGCCTTTGGTTCATCCCCTGTATCTCCCATAAGAAGTCTTGCGCTATCCCAAGATGTTTTTTTTCCTGTTGTCCTATAATCCGTACTCTGGTAGGCAGTAGCATCCCTTTGTCTGTTAAGGTGATGTGGAGAGCAGCTCATGAAACCCAGCGAGATGGGTTAACACCCCTGGACAGCTGTGTTGACTCCAGGTTATTGGGGTTCAGCTGTCATGGTTTCTCTGTGCTCTTTTGTGACTGTGGAGGTGAGCTTTTAATTGCATGACCTAACACTTAACAAATGCTGCTCAGGCTCCTGAAAGCTTCTGGGCCTTCCAGGAGAGGCTGGCTAGGGTCAGGAAAGCAAAAAAAAGAATGTAACAGTTACTGTAAAATATGTGAATACTGCCACTGGTTCACGTCTGAGCTATAAATTACTGAAATATCAAAAAAACTTGCTTTGTTTTTACACGCTTGATGAGAAATAGGATGGTAAACCAGCCAGGCCTTTGGTGTCAGCCAGCACAGCTGTTTGTGTGTGTGTTTAGCTTCTTACACAGTGCTGAAGCAAACAGAAGCTATGTTTACGGGCTGGTCTAAGTATTTGTGTGTGCAGTGTGATCAAAATTAAGTCCTTCTTTAAATAAAGAATAGTAACAAACCAAACTCCACCCAGTTTTATTCATCTGTAAATCACAATCTAGTAAACGTTTGCTTTGATTTACCTTTAATACGTACTGTGTGTCTTGACACCAGATGACCTGGATAATAAAAATACCTTATTTAAGGAGGGAATACTAGCTTTGCAGGAAATACCTAGTGGTTAAAATCTGTCCGTTTGGTCCCGTGACTTACGAGTGCATTTTATATATTGCCTGTTAGGGTAAAATTTCCTGCAGTTATTAATCTTTCTCCACTTTTAGACAAATATTTAACAGAAAGTATTGCAGTCCGTTCCTGAAGTAGGTAACAAATAAGCCACAGCTATCAGAGTAATCCAATAAAATACATTTGGGTATATTACTGCTGCTTTTGTGTAAGGTGTTTTATAGCTCATAGTCCTTCTGTCACTTCACGTGACTAGGTTTTTCAAAGGACTAGGAATCAAGCATTAGGGTCAAGAAAAACTGATTACGGACTTTTGGTTATCCCTTGCAGATGAAGGCGTTACTTCGTGGCCCCCTAGATCTTGTTCCCTATCACTAGTTACGATCTTTTAATGTTTTTGAGATCTGAAGCGCTAAACTCTGTCTAGGCAAACAGCTGCTGTTGTGATGCTTTTTTCCTCTACAGTTCTCTGAAAGTTTCTTTTCACTACCTTTTATTTGACCCTGCAGTGCCTTTCATTTAAAATCTCTGCAAACCACACCTTGGCTTATAATCTGCTTTATTTTAATTAATTTTTGGGGACAATGTTTAACGTGGAGAACTACTTCCAGTGTACCTGTCTGTAGGATCAGTCCAGATGCAAAACGGGTTTCCAAATTCTAGGCAAATCAAAAAAATAGCGTACGTGGAACGGGCATTCAACTTGTGGCTACTTTTGAGGGCTGTAGATCTGATAGGAACCTGTATTGCTTCCCGATGTGCCTGCCTGGCATCGCTCCTCTTCTTGTGCCCGTAGTTCAGCCTGGCCGCGACAGGGTTCCTTGGTACTGTCTTCGTGCCCAGACCTGGCCAAGAGAAGCATCTTTGTCTTGAATCTTGTGTGATTTCCACCATTTGTCCTTCTTAGGCTAAAATGCCAGATTTTGGCTGCTCAAAAAATGTTGTGGTGTTCCAAAAACAGCTCTGGAGAGAGAAGCATGAATATCTTCTCCTATAAAATAGAGCAAACGTTCAAGAGGGAGGTGACAGTGGCTTTTTTTCCTCTACTAAGCAGAGTTGAAGTATTTTTCGTACATAACTAGGAAGTGCTGTAGGCATCAGAATATCATCTGGCTGTTGGTGGTGCACCCTTCAACTTCTTTTGAAACTCTTTTGCTGGGAACAGTTCATTCAGAAGGGAGCTGGTCGGTAACAGAGGGTTTAAATGAAGTACTTGCCTGAGGGAGGGGGAGGGAAGTGGAGCCTTGGCTTTTCCAAAGGCAGCTTTTCTTCTGTGGTCCTTGTCTGAACCCCAGGGCTGCAGTATCTTGCTGGCTATGCAAAGGGAGCTGTGGCATTTCGATGAACTTGCCTGACTTTTAACATTCCCAGAACTTTTTGTTTGTAGCAGGGTGTGTGCACGGTGCTTTCGCACTGGTAGTAGCCAAGCATCACCACGCTGCTCTCACTCCCCCCCACCTCTGAAGGGCAGGAGGAGAAAATACGATGGAAAAAAGCTTGTAGGTTGTGGTAAGGGCAGGGAGATCGTCCACCAGTTACCATCATGGGCAGAACACTCAGCATAAGGGAGATTAATGTAATTTATCGCCTATTGCTAACAAGCTAGAACAGTGAGAACTAAAAACAAACTAAAACCACCTTCTCCCCATCCATCCTCTTCTACCTCCTCCCCCCGAGCAGCACAGGGGAATGGGGGCTGCGGTCAGTCCCTGACGCTTCATCTCCACAGCTCCTTCATGGCGTGGGCTGCCCACAGGCAGCAGCTCTTCAGGAACTGCTCCCACACGGCTCCGTCCCACAGGGTCCATCCATTCCCCAGGAGCAAACTGCTCCAGCACGGGTCCCCCACGGGCGGCAGCTCCCCCCAGACCTCCTGCTCCTGCGTGGGCTCCTCTCCACGGGCTGCAGCTCCGGCCCCGGGGCCTGCTCCTGCGGGGGCTCTCCATGGGCCGCAGCCTCCTCCAGGCCACATCCACCTGCTCCACGGGGGGCTCCTCCACGGGCTGCGGCGTGGAGATCTGCTCCATGTGGGACCCGTGGGCTGCAGGGGGACAGCCTGCTCCACCAGGGGCCTCTCCACAGGCCGCAGGGGAACTGCTGCTGTGTGCCTGGAGCACCTGGACTGTAAAAGCAGATTTTGAATTGCTTAGTTCCTTTGGCCAGGAACGTGGCCACATTCTGCGAGCTAGGCAATTTGTGTCTTCCATAACCGGACATTAGATTACTACTGTTTAGCTTATTGACTGTTTTGTTCTATTTTGTTTGAAGTACTAAGCTCTTAATTTTGTCGCCTGATCTTTGTTTCCCTAAGCAGAATTAATTAGGAAACTTCAGTGGAGTTTTGGAGTATCTTGTTGATCTGGCTCTAAATCTCTACTTCATCCTGAGACTGAGCAAATGAATTGGAGGGAGGTCCTTCCTCTCATAAAGCCTTGTTTTGAACCGCTTAACCCTCAGTCGTAATTTTACTGCTATGCTTAATCAGCAAGGTGTTGTCTGATAATCCTCGCTCCGTGCAGCAGTCTTGTCAGCTGTTTTATCAGAACAGCCTGGCTTGGTGGCTTTTCTGGCTTTACTCAGTTATTCAGACAATGTGCTGGAGTGAAATTATGGTAATCAAAACGGGATATGTTGGGTACAGCTCTTCGGAAATGTTATTACAGACTATTTTGTGAACTAAAGGAGCTCATACAGGGAGGTTTAAGCACTGCAGGACCTGAAATTAAAATACCAGTGGATTGAGACAGAAACTTGCCAACTAAAACAAGAATGGAGAAAAAATACGTGCCTTTAAACTGTACAATGAAAATTCTTCAATTCTTTACATGCTTTAGAATGAATTGTAAATTTACAGGATTTTTTACTTCGTTTTTTTTGACAAAATGAAATTTAACGTATTGTGACTACTTGAAGTATAATTGGTAGTCCTTCAAAATAGGAACGATGATTCTGATACGCTTTATAATTTTGTTCAAGCCTAATGATCGTTATAAAACATTATAAGAGCTTATTCTGTTGGCTTTATTGAAGGCTGAAAAAAAAATCATTTTTGTTCCTCCTTTTAGGGGCACAAGAAGTTCTCATTGATCCAGGTACATTATTTTCATGCATGTTTCCAAAGTATTTTCTTTTTATTACTTGCATTTGTTTTGTATTTGTATAACTAGCGGCTGCCACTTGCCAAAACTAGTCCTGATCCTCCTGCTTCAGGTTTTGACTCTAAATCTTGAGGGAGCAAAGAGATTGCGAAGGGTAACCGGTACAAAATAAACGATGGAATTCTATGGTTGTGTCCCTGGAAAGTCTGATCAAGAGTGTTCCTTCTCATGAGTAGTGAGGTTTTTAAAATTTTTACTGGCCTGAATGGTCCCGTTTAGTCTTACAGTGTCGTGGTACTCTGTCAATCATCACGAACAAAGATTTTGCAGATAGCTTCCATAAAACACCCTGAAGTTTTAAGTACAGGTGTCTGTGGTCTGATTCTTTTCAGTTTGACAGACATACAAAAAAGTTCTTTAGCATTTGAGGATATAAATAACATATCTCTGAACATACAGAGTGAGTAGAAAGTATATTTCACAGTTTTTAACAGTTCATTAAAAGTTAGGTCCAGCACTGAAACATGGAGATTTCTTTGCTGTCCTAGTAAAGAAGCCTCTCGGAGAAATAAATTACCGTATAAATGTAGGCGTGAAATCATCGAGATTAAATAATACGTAAGGAGATACAGAGTCTTTCTAAACCTTTGATGGATGTTTTCAATTTTATTGTTAACTCTGCAATAAAATTGAATTCTAGAAATAAAATCGTCATGTACTTATTAATACCCCAGATTTCCGTGGCTTCTACTTTAGATTCTTATCCCTTGTAGACGTGAAGATTCTCTCTGTCTCTTTCCTTCTTTCTTATATGAGAAAAGCAATTTCGTACTATTTTGCCTGAGCCTCAGGTAGTTTTCTGTTTTAATGTGGAAGGCTCAGATTGGGTGGCCTTCAGTTATGCTGCGGAAAGACTTGATTTTCTGGGATTGGACAAAGGGAAGAAAAACATTTATTTTAAATGATTGGAGGAGGAGATCTGTTCTAATCATTAGTTTATAGAAGAACTTGCACATTTTTTGTGTGTGCGCGTTAGAAATAAAATTTGTAAGTAAAACAGAGAAAAATTCAGATTAAATTTGCATATACGGATGTGGCTGTAATCTAATTTTAGCAACCTAATATTTTATTCATAGCCTAAATACTCGGATACTTAAAACTTTAAAAGATTGAATAATTAGGTTATTTCCCATTTGCTGATTTGTGATTGAATCCGTTTTTTTTGTTTGCCCTCTAACGTGACATAGTAAAACAGAGGCAGTATTTTCTAGGTAGGGCAAGTATTCTTTGTGTATGCTTTGGTCAAACCTAGAGCATATCCCATTTTTGTTGTTGTTGTTTTTCTTGAATATTTACTGCTTGCTAAACGTTCTTCTGCTCATTTCTTATCCTTGTCTGTTCTAGGTGCGCTGACTTCAAATGGTATAAATGCAGATACCAGTGCTGAAATCGGACGTGCCAAGAATTGCCTGAGCCCTGAAGACATCATAGATAAATATAAAGAAGCCATCTCTTACTATGGCAAGGTAATTCTATCTAGTTTTAAAATTTCACTGAAATTCCTGTGTATAATGAAGTGCTGTGGTTTTGGTTTGGGAGTATCTTCTAAAGCATTACAATTTTTAAAAATTGCGTTACAATTTTTAAAAGATATGATAATGGAAGCAGTAGTAATAATTTCTGCTCCTGCACTGAGTGCTTGGTTTAGAATCTGGCAAGATTCCGAAGAAGCTTGGTCAAAGATGACACGTGAAATAGCAGTGCACTGAGTGAAATATTTACTGTGACTGCTTGTACCTGGAGGTTTTGGATTAATTGTCTTACATTTTTAAAGCACTCTTAAGCAGAAGTATTGAATGTTGGGGAGGTTTGTTGACTGTTAGGTATGTTTATAGTTTTTATTACATACCTCAGCAACTTTATGGATGCTTTTGTGCATTGTGGGAGCTGAATGTGAGCTTATTTACTGTGCCTGCTGGAATGATCTCTGGGGAATTCAGGAGTTTATGAAGGGGTTGCTGATGATGTGATTTTACAGGACTGTTAAGGGAAGCTGGTATTTAAAGCGTGTGGTCATGAAGAAAGGACAAAGGAAAGGCCACGAGAAGGACAAACACTCATTTATGAGGATTTGGAAAATTAAATAGTTCTCAGCTCTACAGGAACTTTATTGGGGGATTTTTTGTGCAAATGTTCAGATCTTAAGGTAGTAAGGTAGCTTAATATTTGCATTGGTAGTATAGTATAGAGGGAAAAAATTGATTTCATACTGTGGTAAGAGCGGCTCAATATCCTCATCACCACTAAAGCTGAGTTTAATTGCATTACGATGTAGTTATATACGCTTTAATCACTTCTTCATTTCAGATAGTCTTTGATTTTAGAAGTATCTTTAACCATGAGATGTCATTCCCACACTTGTATTGAAGGGAGGCTCTCCAAATGAGACAAGATAAATCGTGTCCATGAGTTAATTTATGATCAGAAGCAAGAGAATGTGATCGTTTGGGGGGCAGTTTCATCAATATAGCAGGAATTCTCAAGCAGGCATTCAGCTTTTTATGTTACCTTAAGTTGCTCATCTAGAAAGGGTATGATTTCTTTAAATTTTGGACTTAGTTTTGGGGAGGTTATTTCTATTTTGATTATAATCATATCTGGTGCGCTCTCAGCAGGTAATAATAAGCTTCACTTGCAAATAACAAAGAACTTTGTCTAGGGACTGATCTGTGGCTGTTCAAGACAAGTACGTTTAGCTGTTGTCTAAGACCTACAGGCAGAATAGCTCTCAGCTGTAATGCCGAGGAAGCAGTACTTTGTACACATTTTTTGATGTCATCACTAAGCATAAAAAACTTTCACATCATCTTCTCAAATGGATTCGATCTCCCATACTTTGTTTTTGCTGATGTCTCAAGCACTTAGGAAAGGAAGATGGATCGGTGCTTCTCTGGAGTTATTTTTGCATTTCATTCGGGGCTTTATGTCCCCCATTAAGCTCCAAACATATAAGACTTTAAGTTAAGCAGGAGATTCAAACGTCCAATATCGGTATTGTTTGGGGAAATAACTAGATCAGATTGTTTGTCTGGAAGATTGCCTGTGATGCCTGAGCTCAAACAGATCAATGCACATCTGTGTTGTTTCTGGCCTTTCTTAGGCAAGCTGTGTAATGAAAATAAAACATTAATTTACAGAAAACGGTATCAGCTAGATATTAGAAAACTTGGAATGGTTTGTAATTCACCTGTGATCAATGATACTGGTTCAACTAAAGAGAAAATCGATGTAGTAAAACTACAGTTCTCTTGGTACGGCTTCCTGTGCTATATAATACGTTTTGTGATAAGTAGAATAGACAAAATAAATTCCCCATTTACCTTGTTAGAACAGTTTTAGGTGGTGAAGAATAATCGTAAAACTGACCTGCCTATTACCAGCCTTGAGCTTATATAGACATTATCCTGTGCAGGTCGAATTTATTACTTCGTTGTAGACATGCACCCGCACCCACCGTGTGTATGAGGTTGTCTAAAATGATGCTCGTATTCCCGACTTTTCTCCTCATCTGAACTCAAAGACTTGAAGCTCTGCGGTGTCTGAAAATAATAAACAGGAGTGAAGAGGATGAAAACGGTTGTTTTGCATAGTAACATTTCAGATGACACCTTAAGTGTCACTTGGGCACGTGCTGATAATTTAACAGTGTAGTCACTAGTGTTAGGGAATTGCTGGGGTCTGGAGGATGTGACAGCTGATTTACGTGTTAGGGAGAAATACTTATCAAATCTAACAGGTGCCATACTTAATATTATTTTAATTTTCTCTCTCCAAGTACAAGAATGCTGGTGTGATTGAACTGGAGGCCTGCGTGAAGGCAGTGAGAGTCCTTGCAATACAGAAAAGGAGCATGGAAGCCTCTGAATTCCTTCAGAATGCAGTTTATATCAATCTCCGTCAGGTATGTGCACAACGTCCCGTTACGTTTCTGTTCCTGTGTGAGAGATTACACTCAGATGTTAAAATTACTTAGATTTAGGAGACTCCAGTTTCTTTTCTGTATGTGGAAACCATCTACTACTTGCTTCTCACTAGGACTTCTGATGGTTTTCGCATCTCTGAGACTGCTTTAAGAAGGTATTCACAGCTCATTTAAAAATAGGAGGACTTAGTTTGAGATCAGAGACTCTAGCAGGTATTTTCTCTTGTGAAGACAAAATGTTCCATTGTTATTCTCTTGAGTTGTTGTGCTAGGGAAGAATAGCTGCTTAAGGCAGATCTCCTGCCTTGGTTTTTTTTCTTGATTGTATCTAGTTCAATGAAACAAGGAATGGCCTTTCACAGAGTGAGCTTAGAGTATAACTGGTATTGTTACTCAGTTGAATTTTTGTTGTGCAGTGCCGTGTCTGGGTGATGCCAAGTCAGAAGGGAATTCAGAGGGGGGGGGAAAAAAATATTTGGAACTGTGAGAAAAGTGGGGAACATGGGGAGGAGAAAACTAGGCATAGACCTTTTCACTTCAGGGAAGACTTGAAAATGTTCATTTGTAATCACAGACAATGTTTTAAATCGTTGCTGTACTTTATAGGCACATGTAACAGAATACTAGTGAAGCTTGTTAGCACTCGATGATACTCAATTCTAAGTTTTCAAAGTGGGGAATAAATCCTGTATTCATGTAGCTGCAAAATTGTCTCTGTACGCAATTCCTGCAGAGATTATCCAGAGCCCCTCTAGTCTGAAACGAAGATGGTGACTTCTGGTGATGTCACTCTCGAAGCTGGTGCTCTGTACCACCCCAGAACAAGATGTTATCAGTGTCTCATGCTTGGTGACACTGATTACCAGGAAAACCCGCAACAAAACCAAACCAAACTGGTGTGGTGCAAACGATTCATAAAAAGTTGTTACATTTCTTACCATTTTTCCTCTTTTGCTCCCTATGTCTCAGTAAAACCAGCAGTTGAAATCCACGCCACTGAGCTAAAGCCCAGATTGGGACAGCAAATTTATAAGGGGGGTAGAATAATTTCTTCAATTTGCAGATAGTCTGTTTTGCTTATTAATTCTGTACAGTGTCTCAATTTTTCTCACCAAAGAAGAATGAGAATTTAATTAGTTAATGAACTATCATATAAATAACCAATTTTGTCGCGGGGTGTCTTAACTGCTGCAATTTCTGGTTTTCCCTCAGTTTTCCAGTGGCTTACACTGGCAGCTCAGAAGCCTTTCATGCACGCTGCTGTGGCAGGATTTTTGTGAAGCTGCTGTGCCAGTAATTTTCCCTCGTTGTTGCGTTGTCATTTGCTCGGCCTGCAAACTCGAGTATTGCTGTTACCTTGTGTTGATTAAGGGAGCAATTATCATTAGGAGAATCACGTGTTCTCCTCCCCCTTCCCACTGATGCTGTAACTTGAAGTTTATATTAGAGGAAGAAAATAGGACTTATTTACTAAATGGCAAAGTATATAAGGCATTTAAATAGCTGCTAATAATTACCTTGTAATAAACATGCACGAAGCTCGGCAGCTGCTCAGGATGCAGCCCCTGTCCTGATCAAAGCTCGCACCAGCCGGCTCGGCAGTGTCACAAACAGAAACAACTCAGAGTTTGAGCAGGTCCTGATGAAAAGGACGTAGTGAGAAAGCATGGCAAGAAGGCATCATCGTTTCTGTCACCTGCTGCGATGGAGAGAACAATCAGAGAAGGGCATCCTGGAGGCCCCGCTGCTTATCTTACTAGCTAGCAGCTCTCTCCGTCTTTCTGCTTTATTTTTGCCCTAAAGTAACTTTGAACTTGATGTATGGCATCAGCTATTTGACCCCACAGATAAATCTCTGTGCATGTACACACTATCAGTGCCACATCTCCCACCCTCTGGGAAACCTTGAAATAAAAATTGAGAATACTGTGTATGTTTGTTGTAGCTCGGTCTGAATTTAGGGAGTTAATGCACGGAGTGTGTGCGTAATGTGGGAGATGAAGCAAGATGGTGATGGTACTCAGCAGGATATGTTCTAGGAGAGAAACAGGTTCAATTTTGATACTAAGGAGCATTATTATTATTTTTTCTTCTCAAGTGGTATTGGTATTCAGTGATTCTTTTGGAATCATGTTAGTTTGGGGTGGATCTTTTCCACTGTCTGTTCCTTTATGTCTGATGATCAGTTGGCCATCTCCTGATGTCAGCTGTCATATCGTGGTGATGCCAGTCTGGAAGTTCTGTATCTGGCTCGTTCTTCAACAACAACAACACCTCGCTGTGACAGTACTGGGCTGTCCGGTGCTGAGAACTACCCTTAAACTGCCTTGATTTCAATCAAGGATGACATAACTCACAATTCTTCATATGATCGTGTCTGCTATTTTGTCATTTTCTCAGGTGGAAGTGTTTCTGGAAAGCAGTATTAAGAGAAGAGTGAGTAACGGGATCTTCCCAGTGTTGGGGGGTCTGTTTTCCATATAGGATGGTGTGGCTGGGAATTATATTTCTGGCTCTTCAGGATTTATTGTGCACAGCACAGAAGCAGATAACAGTTGTACTTATAATTTGGGCAAACTTGAAGGAGGAGTCATCTTGTCGTAAGTTAGAGAAGCAAACCGGGGACTGTGTCTTTCTCTTGCAGGCAGGCAGAACATCAGTACAACTAACAGTAGGCAGCAGAAAAACACCTCACAGGATAAAGTGCGTGCCTCTGATGTGAAGGAAAACTGATTTCTTTCCACTTATATCCAGTCTCCTGAATTGTAAAAAATCAGGCCTGCCTGGTAGAGTTATGTAACTGGCGTTTGCTGATTACAGGAGAGCTCCAGGGTAGTAAGACTTATCTCTGCATCCAGTTGCGAGGAATAAATTGTAACTGCCAGTTACAAAGAAAGCGGGGTTACAGAAGCTTCTTTGAACGTAGTAAGGAATAATTAAAAATCATGTAAAAAAAGCTTCCCTCTTGAAAGCTTGTCTTCAGACTGTGGGCTCGGCTGCCTGGATAGCGAAGTACAGCCTTTCCAGTTGTGGTTGCTAACTCGGTTTGTTACAACAGTTAAATGAAGATTAACCAGGTTGAAAAGAAGCTGTGCCTCACGTGTTGGCTATCTCACATCCGTGCATTGTCTTTTACAAATCTGTAAGGCCAGGAAAGATGTTTGTGAGTGCTGCGCTGATAGTCTGCTGAACCCTGCTGCCATATTTCCCAAATTAATTATTTGTTGTGTCTGTGTGGGATTGTTTTCTTCTTTCTTTTAAGCCCCTAGGTGGTAACGCTGAACTATTTATGCTGAGGGAAAATGCAGCCTTGCTATCTTTGTTGCCAGGAGGAAACACAATTTCCTGCAACTGCAAGAAATGTTTGAGTAGCTTTATGGACACCCATTGAGCCACAAGCTAGGGACGTGTTAAAAACTTACTCAAACTGGACAAAAATGAAACTTCCAGAGAATTTGTTGTCTCTGGTAGCTGTTCCAGTTCGTGAGTGCTCATGTTCATCTAAAGAGCTATTGTGGCCCTTTTTCTTCCCATCTTAAACTTACTCTTAACTTAAAGACTTAACTTCCCAGCTTAAACTTACATCTTAAACTCTTGGTATGTGAACACGGACAGTATTTCATATTTGAGAAATCGTTTTGATAATTTATTTAAGCTTTTCTAACTGCAATACTTGATCTGCTCATGCCCCTTTCAACTCTACTGCCATTTTTTGATTTTCTATCTTTTAAAAATTATGTAAATAGGGAAAAGAAGAAGAAAAAAGTTGGAGTAGCTTCTTCTCGGCTAGAGTAGTTGAACTTAATGTAACACCTCGTGTTCTTTCCAGATGCTAGCTTTTGGGGATTCTGAAAAACTGTTTTTACATTGATCAGTGTCTTATTTTTGTGCCTTGTTTTCCTTCCGGCTGCATTTATTGATGGTGTTCAGCTTGGTGCAATTGCCTTTTCACAATTCCAGTTAAAGGATTGGTCTGTTATGTGGCCGGGCTTTGTTTTTGCATTGTGCATTGGCTCGTGTTGTCAGGTCTGAGGGAAATAGCAACTTCAGCTTCAAAAACTGGCTGAAACTGCCCCAAATCATTCGCTAGTCTGTCTGCATCTCTTAATCTTTTGACCTACTAGGATTTGAGCTATCAGATAAGGTCATGGTGTGTCCTGAAAACTCCAGGTCTCTTTGGGCCTTTTTTGGACCTATCCCTGTGCCCAAAATTAGTAGTGACTTGTGAAAACAGATCACGTTTTTGTAAGTATGTCAGGATTTACATGGCTAAAAATGTTTTGAAGCTTCATAAAACCTAATAATTTCTGCAAAATTTACTAGCGTGGCTAGTATTTTTCAACTTCACAAGTCTTGAAGTATCTGAAGATAAACACAATTCACCGACTGATGCTTTTGGTTTTGCAGTATGAGTGGCAGAAATGGTGTTTCTTGTCCATTAGTGCTATTTTTGTATGAACTTCATCACTGTACGTTCTTGTAAAGCTGATAACATATTTTGAGGAATAATTCTTCGTAATGGAAAATATTTTGTATTGCTTTTGGTTGTGCATGTTGGATGTTGTGCACTAGGTGTCAGCATGGATCCACTTTCAGGACTCATTAATGCTTGTTATCGGGATATAGACATGAAATAGTTGATAACTTTGAGACTCTTGCAGAAGTTTCTTCTTCTGCATAGAAGAAATACCGCACACCAGGGCGGAAGGAGTGATTACTTGGGACTTGTGCCAGCATATTTACGAGCTACAGTGCATGTTGGTAGTTCGTTACCAAGTTTGTTGGAACTTTAAGCTTAATGAGACTTAACCTTTCACTAAATTCTACCTCGCTAGTTGACAGTCTGCATTTGTATGGTATCATGGACTGCATATTTTGTGGTTTACAAGATTAGAGGCTCATAAAATCGAGGCGTTAAGTTTCTTTGCTTTCATAGCCTGAGATTTCAAGATCAGCTGCTAGGTTTTCTCTTAAACTGATGAAGACACTTCATTCGTTAAATCAGTTGAGTTTGGATGTGGTGTAGTTTGTGTTCTGACCATGCGCATGAGTATCATGCTAAATATCATCCATAAAATACGGAGCTGGTTAGGTATGTTTAACTGCTTTGACTACTTACTTGTTAGTACTAAATTAAGTTGATAAAGAAATGCATCTTCACTGTGCTTGGTAGCTGTTGAACTTGAAGCAAGTGTAAGTTTTCCTGGCAGTAGGAGCTGCCAGGACTGGCTGTATGCGAATTCGCTGGCCTTCTGGGGTGTTGGAGATGTCTGCTACATTTCCCCCTGCTTTTTCTTTTTTTTTTTTTTCCCGTTACTCAGATATATGCTTTCTTGATTAAACCCAATTCCTTCCTATTCTCCCCTTAAATTTCAGCTTTCAGAAGAAGAAAAAATCCAGCGTTACAGCATTCTTTCCGAGCTGTACGAACGTATTGGTTTTCACCGCAAATCTGCTTTTTTCAAGCGTATAGCAGCAATGCAGTGCGCTGCCCCGAGCATCCCAGAGCCTGGGTGGAGGGCGTGCTACAAACTGCTTTTGGAAACTCTCCCTGGCTATAGCTTATCACTGGATCCTAAAGATTTCAGCAAAGGTAAGTGTCTCTGGGAAAGTGTGTGTTTGCTTACTAGGTCGCTTAGTTGGATTTCTGTAACTAATTTCCTTGAGAGATTTCAAATAAACTCAAATCCTTTACCTATTTGTCACTAATTGTGGTGAATAACGCAGTTCTTTAAAGCAGCACCTTTACGTTTTGATGGTGTTGCTTTCAATAGTTCTGAATTTCTGAGAGCTGCTGTGTGTCTTGCTGAATTCCTCTGTTTGCAGCAAATGCATTTTATTAACGAGAGCTTCCCTTCTACTGTTTCAAAAATGTCTTGTGATGATACACTTCTCAGTACAAAAAAGGTCATATTTTATTTCTGAGTATTTTTTAATTAGCTGCCTTTGAAGACTTGTGTCTCAGAAATTGTATTCCTCGTGGTATTTGTTGTTGGCTTTTAATTAAAGAATGAAAGATTCTTTTACGTTTTTATATATAGACATGTACACATTATATACAGATATAATATAAAGTACATACATGCTTGTAATTATATATATATATATATATATCTGTATCAGTGTCACTTTCTTCCACAAGTTAAATTGGTGTGGTGTCATCTGTAAGACCAGCTTTTGGTTAAGACATTTAAGCAATTTTTAGATGCTATATATTTTTAAAGTTGCTATTTTTTTGCACTTATTTAAAAAAAAAACACACCCAAGCCATCCTGTAACAAGTGACTATTCTTGTTGCTGTTAAGTACTGTGTTCTGCAAGTTTTATTTACTGTCTGCTGCCCTTTTTTAGGTAAGCTATATTTGAACAGTTTTTAATTTGGCACCAACGTTATCCAAAGCTGTATATAAAGTAATCATTTTAAAAAATGTCTTTATTTTAATATACTGTGCTGCATTTCCCCTGTAAAAGAAGAGACAGCTAATATGCTGCTTGGGAACTTGGGAGTTTTGAGTAAACTTTCCTGGGTTTCCCGAAAACTTGAATTCTTTTTGTATAGTGGTGTTTTAGTGAACATTCACTAAATGATGTCGCTGCGGGAGTGGAGCAGCAAACAGTGGGCTGAACGTCAATGGAAAAGGCAGTGAGGTTCACCTGTAATAGGACTCTGAACTGGTTTAAATAAGAATAAATTGCAGCTGGAAGATTGTTCTCCCTTTTGTGAGAATGCATTGGCTATCTACTGTTGGGATTCCAGTTCGAAGACTGGCGTGGGACTGTGTTGGGAGGAGAGTTTGCAGAAGTTCTGCAAGAGCTGGCTGTTAAGGAAAAAAAAGATGATTGGCATTTATCTTTCATTTTTACCTTACCTTTATGTTGCACTGAAGTGCTTTGTCAGGTTTTACCCCTAAAAATTGTCAGATCTTACCCTGGCTCTTGCAGAGACACGGAAGGATCACTGTAAATTGTAAGCAGTGCTTGGTAAGAATGGCATTTCACGCGTGGAAAATAACCTCATGTTGATACCTGTGTGTGGGAAATATAAACTCCTTAACATTTGGTTCCAGGAATTGCTTCTGGAAAAGTTAGCCAACTGCTGAAGGGTAATACCAGGAAGAAGTCTGTTTAGAAGTTTATGAAGTATTGCACATCTTAGAATGTCTGTTATTTAACGATTACTGCTTTTGCTTGCTACTAATCGTAGAATCACAGAATGGGTTGGGTTGGAAGGGACCTTAAAGCCCATCTAATCCCAACCCCCTGCCATGGGCAGGGACACCTCCCACCAGCCCAGGTTGCCCAAGGCTCCTCCAGCCTGGCCTTGAGCACCTCCAGGGACGGGGCATCCACAGCTTCTCTGGGCAGCCTGTGCCAGGGCCTCACCACCCTCTGAGTGAAGAATTTCCTCCTTATATCTAATCTAAACCTACCCTTTTTAGTTTAAAACCATTACTCCTTGAATGACCTAAAAGCAGGTTAAGTTTCATAACGTGTACTGAATATTACATTTTCAAAAGAAAGCCTACATTACGATGCACTGTTTATTGTTCTGATAGAAACTTGGCAAATATGAAATAATTTGTAGTCTGAAACTTAGTTTTTAAAGACTAATAATAGTCAGGAGATATGCTTCGTGTCCTATAGTCTATTTCTTTTTTAACTGACTTTTAAAGGTGAGGAAAGTATCGGGAGAAAACATTTTGCTTGATCCTTGGAGAGATTTAAGAAGTACTGAATTTAGATGAAAGTGAAGTTTCTGTATAAAATCTTGAATGAATTTCTTGTTTGGAGAAGTTAAAAATTGTATATTGTATTATTTTTTCTTTATGAGAAGTGTTAACTTCGTTTTCTGAGTTCTAATGATAAATTTAGTCAATAGGCAAGCATATGAAACAAAAATTGCTTTACAGTCAAATATACAACAAACCCAAAGCCCCTATTTTTTCCACTGTTTTGAGTCCAAGCTTTGGGTTTTGTAATTATTGGTTCCGTTGGGTGATTTTAATCTAAGTATCATTAAATTACTGCTTAGAATATACAGAAAACCAAATTTGATCGTTTTTTGATGACTTCTAGCTTCAAAACATGTTTATTTTGTAGGAACTCATCGAGGATGGGCTGCAGTACAGATGCGTTTGCTTCATGAACTCGTGTATGCCTCCAGAAGAATGGGCAATCCTGCTCTGTCTGTCAGGCATCTGTCCTTCCTTCTCCAGACCATGCTGGATTTTCTTTCTGATCAAGGTATGATTTTAAAAAAGAGGAGAGTCATCTGCACTTTTTTCTGTCCTACAGTGAAATAACGTGACTTTGCTTTGAAGTATACTTAATTTGAGAAGTAGTGGAGAGGACAGAAGTTAGAGAATTGTGTGCACACTGGGTAGCTGTTTGATGGCAATCAATCAAGTATACAGCGTTATTAATTTTAAATATTGCAGTGTCCTGACCTTGATACGTAGTAGCTAAAATAAAACTTTCTTAAATGTTTTCCGTCTGCTGGTTGACTGCCTCAAGCCTAATGCTCAATTTCCTCTGTAAATTTTTGGTGTATGATTGGAGGGCTTAATTTGGGATGTGTGGATGCGGCGCTAGGGATGTAGCTTAGTGATGGGACTTGGTAGGTCAGCTTGTTGGTTAGACTGCGATGGTCTTTGAAGGTCCTTTCCAACCTAGAGGATTCTGTGGTAAAGAAGTCCTCTAAGGGAGTAGGCACAGTCCTTGTCCCTGTGTTTGTGACAATGAACTTGTAGCAGCTGAGCAAGATGGAATTTAATTCAGCAGTTGCTTTTCCTCCTTTCTTCTTTAGTAATGGGCAAATGTTGCTCTTTGGTGACTCCTGCAACCAACAATTTAGCTGGCAGGCTTCAGCTCTTTGCCTACTCACGAATTCCCTTGTTTGTTTAGTGGCTAAATCAGTAATGGAGGAAGGAGAGGAACAGAGAGGAGCTGGTATACTGGAATAAATAATCTGCCTCTCTGTAGGTCTTAGTTGCTGTCAGAAAGGTTTTCCAGATTTTTGGGTTTTCCAGGGCTCTTATGTGAAGCTTCATTGATTTACGTATGGAAAGCTTCACTGAAGAAAAAGCTTTGAGCTGTTCCACGTATGTCCACATGTTATTGCTAATCCCAAATCCTAAAAAGGTCCTAAAACCAACATATTTTTGTATTTGCCACTAGGTTTTGAATCTCCGTGAATGTTCTCTGTGTTTCAGTTTCCTCTGTATAAAAAAAATGAAAGCTGAAATTCTAGTCTTTCTTGTCTTCAAACCTTGTATGTCTGAGTAAAGCTTCCAGCATCATGAGACCTCTGATAACTCTGACGATTAGTGTCTTTGAAAAATTAAAACTCAGTGCTCTCCAAAGTGTTTGAAATGTAGCTGAATCTTTTTATCCATTTCTGCTGAAGGGGTCCAAAATAAAGCTCGCTATTGTGTTTGAAATCTTTTGCTGATAGTGTGTTGCTCAGACATGGTGAGTATTCCAAACTAGAGTACCAGTGAGTACTGGAAACTTATTTCTGAATTGTATTTTTTTTTCTTAATTCTTCTGAGGCTGTTCTTGTGTGCTCGTCTGCAAGGATTCGTTTAGCATAGAAAATTACTGCGCATTTATAGCGTTCTTTTTCCATTATTATCAGGAAAAATACAAACAAAGAACCCCCTTGAACCATGGATTGTGGTAAAGGACTAAAGCAAGATGCTTTGTATGTGTAAGGCTTTGCTACTTACTATTTATTTAAAGTCTGTGAACAGTTTCCATTATATTATGAACTTACAAAGTGTTATAATCTATTTGTAACTTCACACTTTTTAAGATATAACTAGTATTCTTCTCTGATAATCATGACTGAAACGTCAGGGTTTTCTTTACCAATAAGGGTTTCGTTATGAAATTGAAATAACACAGTAGCGCTGGAGTTTAAGAATGCTAAGATTTTATTATTATACTCTGTGGAAAGTTGCCACATTAGAAGTTAAGAGGTAGAGGAAAATTCACTCTTTTTAAAATAATTTTTTTACCCAGAACTATTTCTTTCTTAAATAAAGCACACTTCCTATTTTTAAAGCTTTTAATTGAGGATACATGTTAAATCCTGTGCTTATATTTAAAATTCAGACAGCTTGCAGGTCATCTTTAAAAATAAAACCAATGGAAGTGAAAACTCTAAACTGGAAGGAAGTTACCAGGCAAACTTTTGGTACTGGAACATAATCTAAGCCTTTTATGTCTCTGGATTTGCTTCTTGTAGACACAGAAAAGGAATATTGGCTCATTCTATCTTCTTAATCTAGTTCTGTTCATTTACTACTTCAGCTGAAGTTGAGGAACTCGGATTTCAGCAAACAGAAAAATTTGATTTTGCTTCAAGTCGAATTTAAGAGGATGAGATTTTGTATTTATAATGAAAAATCTAATTAGAAGCTCTTGCTCCTATTCACAGAACACAAAAGCATTGTCTAATAGTCTGTGTTTAAAACAAAACTTCCTTGTATTTGAATTAATTAAATGATGCTGATAATTATTTTAAGAACACAATTTTTGTGTATATGTACTGGAACTACAATTTCCAAACATGCAAAGCCAAATAACAGTGTCATCAAATACATGGGAGCTGTCAGTCGTCATTTTAATCAGAGTCTGATTTAAAATCAAGCTATTTAGTTACATAAATCTGTAAAATGCCATCTTCTGGTTAGCAAAAAGAGGTACCGAACTCTGCTTTAAAGCTCTGTGATCTCCAACCATTATGTTGTAATGTTAACAACCCCTCGAGAATCACTCCTCCTTTCAGAAAGAATTAAAATGCGCAAATACAAAGTTGCTTGGAATTAAATCCATCTCTTTTGCATAATACTTTTTGAAACATAACACTGCGTACAGCTCACGCTGAATTTAATTTGGGTAAGGTCAGATACTTGAAAAACAACATTTTTTTTTTATTGATAGTATCCATAGTTCTTAAAAGGACTGTAATTTATATTGCGAACAAATGATCCTGAGGGGGCTCATCTAGTAGGGCTTTTCTAAGCACAGAGTTACTTGAAAACAGCAGTTACTGGAGGGTGACCATCCGCACAGAACTGACTTTCAGAAAGCACGTGTGGCACCCCTGCACATTCGGGTTCTTCCAGATGTTCAGTGGGTTTTGAACTCCGTCACGCCTGATGCTTTGGTTACTTCCCTGGTGACAAGGATCTCGGTGCACAGAAGTGGCCTTTTCTCACTGTTCGTGGTATGGCATGAAACGAGGAATGCTTTGCTACTTCCTTGGACAAGTTCAGGTCATTAAATATTTTCCACGTTTGTCTCTTCAATTACTTGAGGAGATCATGTTCACCTTCCGGTGCTTCTTAGCGTCATTAAGATCTTCCTGCCCTCTGGCTGTTCTCCCGCTTTTCAGCGTTCTGATGAGGTGGTGGGCTGTACATCTGAGATCTCTGCTGATCCGCCTGTTGAGTCAGCAGTGTAATTACTCTGCCTTGCGTGAAACACGCAGAGGTTAGGCTTCGCCTGTTGACCAAGCATTCTGGATACCTTAATACTTAAGGTGAGTGACACGAGGTGAGAGAGAGAACAAGATCTGGAAGTGCTTCCTGAAACGTGCGAGGGTGCCTTTCTGTCATCCGTCTGCGTCACTGATTCTTCCTACATCATTGGATACAGCTGCAGCCTCCGCTGCCAAACTGCAGGACAGAGGTTGGTTCCCAAAGCAGCTCGAGATTGTGGTACTAAATATGAAGGTGCACGCTGACTTCTTGACACTAGTTCTATCTTCTGACCTTGGATAACCAGCAGGCAAAGGTAACAGGAGAAGTATTCCATATTTTCCTTCTGTCCATCGTAGTTACTGATTTTGGACACGGCCTGCGTGGCTGTCTGAGCCCTCTTGGTACCCTTTTGGTGCTTCTCTAGCCAACGGGATCGCCAGCACAGGTACACCTGCAGCGTTAGCATGGCCCTCAGTGTCTTAACGTGTCTGTTCTGCTGCTTTTACCCTCCCATAGATCAGCACGATAACTCTCTTCAGAAACAGAACAGTTTGAAAAATGATGGTGTGGCCTCATGTATGTATGTCGACCTTTCAACAGCAGCGAGAGAACAGTGGGCATCGTGCAATTCAGTCTTTCTGCGATGACCTTTGTCTTTAGTCTTTTCAGCAGCAGTGGTGACCAAAAATAAATAGGCTAACCTCCACAGCCATGGCCACAAAATGCCTGGCAGCCTGGCTGGTAAGATCCACTTGTCATTCCACTTCTGTTGATCTAGTTGTCAGGCTTTCTTTGCTCACTGCCTGTAAGATTTTGAACAATTTTGGCTTATTTATTTTTCTACTGAGTCATGACAAAATTTGTTTTAGCCCTAGCTAAACTACAAATGATACCCTGGGCTTCATTACAGATACGCTTTAGACGCAGGCGTGCCCTCTGCAGAGCACATCGTCATCACTCTAGCCACTGTCACTGATTCTCCGAAGGACATGAAATCTTCAGTGAAAAGAATGTTTTGACATTTCTCTTCACGCAGAGGTCAGACGAAGTCCTGCATGTGATGCAGGACTTTGGGGGGTCGCTCTTGCAGTGGCTGGGTGTTTTTTTTCTACAGAATCAAACCTTATTAACAGTTCTTCAGAGTCCTTTAAGAGGGGTTTTTGTGTGTGGAATTTCATTTGCAGTGTGAATGCTTTATACACCTTCCTACAGGCCTCGCACAGGAAATACCCCAGCATTGCTGAGATCATTCCTTGTTCAGACAGTGACTGCATGCCATGACTGCATCGGGTCAGTAGGATGAGCGAAACGTGGTTCTGTCTAAGGAAAAGGTCTTTGCTCTTTTCAGAGGTCCTCTGTTGATTTCCCAAAAATACCCTGAGTCATATAAATGTCACGGACATGACTCTGAGCCCCGAGGTGGCACGATTCTGTCCCTTCTGCAGGGCTGGCTGTTGCTTGCCACTTCAAAATCACACGGCATGTTAATCTGTGCCATTCAAACTTCAGGGTTTGCAAGCTCGGCTCCAGGCTGTTTTCTCATGCAGATAATTTCTCGCTGTCCAGAAGCTGCTTGTTCTCCGCCGGTGCTGAGATCATCCTCCTCGATGGGGAATTTCTGCCCAACCTTATGCTAAATGCTCTTTCAGTTCCCCTTGTCCTCTAGATGAGTCGTGACGGACTTGTCAGCGTTGGCTGGGCAGACGGCTTTGATAGCTTAGAGCTGGGGGTAGCTGGAGGACCACGGACTGCGTGACAATAATCTGAGATCACTTTCATACCCTTTTCTCTTCAGAATTTCTTTTCAGAACCTTTTCATGCTCCTTTCAACGCTGTCGTGTTCAGGAGATGGCTGGCATGTCAACTGCCAAGGGTGCGGTCTGTCCCTTTTTGCAAAGAAGCGATGGGCTTAATCTTGGAAAAAATCCCCAAACCTTGTTTACCTCTGGCAGTTGTGGTTAAACCTGGGTCGATCGTAATTTGAACATGTCAGACTCGGTATCTGACAGCTCTTAAAATACGCCTTTCTATCTCATAGCTTGAAAGAGGAAACTACGTAGTATTTTGCAGACATTTTTATTTATAGAACAACTTGCATATGCATCCGCTTGGCGATATTTAAATTTCAAATTGCTGTGTAGAAATACGGAAAAGAGTGAAGGATATTAAACCAAGCTCGTAAAAATTGACAGCTAGACCAAAACCAACTGTGCAAATGCCCTTAAGTGTGACCCTTCTGCCAAGCCTATATTGGCAGCAGTAGAGACCAGATTTAGTTTCTGGGGATCCTTACATAAAACATTGTCTTCAGTTTGCCCCTGAACGCTTGGGAAAGTTAAATCAAACTGCATCAGCACTTAGCGAATTATAGTTCCCCACACGGATTTGACTAATGGCATCTCACTGAAGAAAGGGATTCAGAATAACCTACAAACCTCTAAATAACTGCTGCTCCTCTTGAGCACGGGATAATTTAAAACCACCTTGTTTTGCGGGACTGTAGGAGCAACTTGTTAGTGTTTGTTCACCTCGCCGTGTCCTGTTCTCTTGTTTATGTCTTACTGTGATATTCTCACTCTTCCCTTTTTAGACTGCTTGTAGTAGGAGTTCTTAAGAGCTTCAGTTTGAGCCGGTTGTTTGCCATTTCCGCTGCCTGTTCCCAGTGTTCCTCTTTTTTTTCCCCTCCTCTCCATCATATTCAGGTCGTAAGCAGCAAGATGGTAAGTATTAGAAATAAAAATGAGGATAAACAAGAATGCTTGATTTTTAACAAAAACAGACAACCCTGTCAGTAGCATCGAGGAGCTACATAGAAGTAATGAAGCTAATTGGAAGAAATTGGGAGTGGTGTGCTTGCTGCTTGCATGGAGACCACTTAAAGATGTCATAGTAGATTCTCTGTAAGTGTATTCTCCCCCTTCTCCATTAAAACAAATCCAAAAATAGTGAAAAAGCAGGGCAAAATAAATACAAATGGAGAAAATTTACACTATAAAAGTGTATGTTGTGTCCAAACACAGAAAGTAAAGGGGAGCGCCGACTGTGACAAGTTAAATGGGGGGGGAAGGAGGGAATCATAAGCCCAAACCAGATTTTGTAGAGTAATTTGCTGAATGCTTGAAAGCTAGTAACTTCTTCAGATGCGCTGGAAACATGAAGCCTGCCTGAACTTTTGTAGAAATGAACCGTAACAGGCGTAAAACGACACCCTCAGGGAAGATGGAGCCATAGCAGAGAAGTTGATGAAGGTTTCCTTTTTAGGAAGGAAGATTTCAAGGCAAAGCCCTTCCTCTGCGGAGAGTAAACCTGATGAATTCTTTCAAAGAGTTAACTCGGAATGGTTTATGATGGGGAGTGATCTGACCTGTAAGATGAATAAAGTTCACCAGATAAAGTTCAAAGGTGCTAAAAGAATTTAAAAATTAAGTAATTGAACCTCTGACAGTTGCAATTAGTGGATTTCTTAAATGGTCCTTATTCTCCTTTCAAAATTGTAAGTGGCAAATGAATCTCTGCATCTTTTTTTTTTAGGACTTCATAGTTACTTCAGTAACTATCTTGAGAGTAGAAAGTAAGAGGTGCTGTACTGGAAACCTTCTCTGAGAAGGTCTGCTTACGCTGAAACTAGTCTCAAGTAATCCCCTGAAGTGTGTGTGGTGTAGGCACCAACTGATTCCCTCTATGGCCTCTCTCCTTTTGTGCTGTAGAACTTGCTAATACAGCCATGGCCTGTCAGCACTGTGCAGTGTTTTATAGCTATAGGGAACGTTGCTCCTCAATACTACCTTTCCATTAGGACAGCATTTCCCCATGGGTTCCCTACAGTACATAAATGAATTTTTAGAAGGATAGAAGCTACTGACTTCAAGGGCTCAGAAGAATGGAGCTTTAATCAGACTGAACAGAGAGTGTGGAAATTAAAATTAGATGCAAACTTCTGAGTTGAGGTGAGTTTTACTTAACTGACAGTACTGAACTGTTCTAATGCGCTGCGTTGTGTTTTGGTTGACAAAGTGCCTGCAAGGGGGTTTTGTGAAACCAGTAAATCTTTCAAACAGGAGCTACTCTGCTTGGGCTTGTAATGCTAAAATGAACCAATTTCTGGATGGAGACTGATCCAGTATAATTACAAAGGGAATATTTATAGCAGCATGGGAGGTTCTTAGCCATGGATTGGAAGCATTTTTACAGCTTCAGCGTAGTGCCATATCTTATCTATGTGTGTATATATAAAAGTGTGTGTGTATATACATATAAAAATATAATTGAGCAGGCTTAGCACCTTGTGTGTGTTAGAGGTGTAGTAGTGGCACAGTGTGTTTGAATATATTAAAAAAAAAAGCTTGAATGTAAATGCTTTCTGACATACTGTAATAAAAATCTTCTGAGTTTGGACTTGAAGTAGGAGGAAGTTTCTTAGAAGTCACTTAACTCATTCATCATGGTACTCTATATAATCAGATAAATGGAGAGGACCAGGAAATGCGCCATACACAAGCCCACTGGCTAAAGTTTTGTTTTCTTTTTCCTCCAACTCTTCCACCTCTCTTGCAGTACTGCAAAGAATGACGCTACATACTCATATTTAAGTTTTCCCGTACGAGGTTAATGTATAAAGGCATCAGTAACGTGGACGGTATTTAGGATTTGTAGATTTGGAGTTTAGATTTGAGTTTTGCTGCTTTTGTTCTAGTTCTCTTTTGTTCAGTTCTGTGCTATAAAACTTCAGCACAGTTACCTGCTCCTGTTGCTGGGAGTTGTTTATCTAAAACGCTCCTGCATATTTTAAAATCTTTTTTGCTTTCTTTTTATTATTATTATTTTTAATACAGAATAGTAGCAGCCAGGTAAAACTCTCTGGGTTTATAACATTCTTTTAAAACCTCACTTTGGAACTGGTGTTTTCTAGAGGAGCTGGCATGTTAAACAACTTCACTCTAAAACCACATTTAAAAAAAGACGTTGTTTATTTTCATGAAGTACATGTTTGGTAGACTATGCTGAAACTTAAGGTTGCTGAGAGGAAAACCAAAACGCTTATAGTTTACCTGTTTCAAATGGTGATCTGCTTATCCTTGTGTGGCTGGAGTAACTCTGGTTCAGCCTACAATTAGGTCAATTTATTAATTGTGGAGTAAATAAGTGAGATTGACTAAACTAGTAACAAAATCACCAACAGGAATGAGAGATTTAAATTCATTTGGATAACACAAGATATGAAGGCTAGCAGTTTGAGTCAGTGTTACATGAAAAAAAAAATGCTGTAATGTAAATAAAATGAACACTGACTCAAACTGCCTGGCATTACAAACAAAGCTGAATGTCTTTCACGCAATTTACCTTAGTTTAGACTTGTATTGGACTTGATGAGGCGCAGACAAAACCTCCAGCCTCTGCCTTATCCAAATTCTTATGTGAAACAGCAAATCCGGCATTAAAATAAAACGGTGCATTTCTTTATGACAGAAAGTTCTTACTAAGTTGTTTTAAAGTCATTCATGAATAAAATGAAATTTCCAAGCTGTACGTCAGAATTCCCATCATCATGTAGTTGCCTCTTGTTTTTTGAAGAAGCCTGATGTGATTGATTGAGAGAAGAGGTGTTCAAACGAAGACAACTTGCCAAGCTGTTGTTCCAGAAAAAAACTGCTTTGAGGAAGACATGCTTTAATTGACAATATGAAGACATGAAGAATTTGTGGTGTATTTGCTAATGTTTTGTGCTGAAGGAAGGTATTTTTATATTAACTATTTTACTAAAATCCAAATATATGGCCTTTATATGGCTTTAACAGACTCAGTGCCCTCCTAATCAAGGCTGCTACTGCAAGCAGCAGTTCATATGTAAATAGAAATACAGGTGTTTAAAAGATCATCCATCCGCTTTGGTGATCTCCCAGTATTATGTTCGTTTGAGTACGGTTGGGTGTGCTTTGAAAAGGACAAAAAGATTCAGGAGTGATACTGAAAAAATGCTTTTTCGAAAGGATTGGAAAACTCAAATATGTTAGCTGAGAGAGCTGGCATGTTTTCGTTATCAGTTTTCAGACAGTTGTCTTGTTCTTTAAACAATTAAACTGGCCTTTTCTCAGGCAAGAGGAGTCTCTTCTCTTTATTACCACTGATGGAAGCATCAAAACTCTGAATTATGTTAATTCTCTCTGGCCAAATTCCAGTGACTTTGCAGGACAGTATAGTGAGGAGAGAGCTCCTACAGAAATTACCATGATGTTCTTACCACCTTCTGTCTTTGTGTGCTTCCTCTACCCAAAACACCAAATCAGGTGTGTGTAACAGTGGGCCATTGTATCTGTACATTTTTTACAAAGCCTGCTTTGCTCAGAAGTGGCTTTGTAGGAGTTGTCTTTAACTTTTTTATTGTTTTGGAAGTTAGCTTTGCTTCGTTTGCTCCACTTTATGTAAAGATAGGTCTGCTGGTATTAACGTCAAAAATCATTAATATTGCTCAGTGGTTTACATACTGATTTTGTATGTACAAAATATATTTTGAAATGTTTTTCAGAGAACACAGACATCTGAAGTTAGCTCAGGTACAGTGGAGAACTAGATGCTGAAATTTTAACGGCGTTTTCCTGAACTCTCACTTCGGCTATCCCAATATTTTGAGATTCCATCTAAAAGTATTTCTGTGCTGGGTGTGAATTTCAGACTCACTGTGACATAATGTGTACACATTTTATATAATTGCTAAAAAATCTTGTAATAAAAGACCAAATTTCCAAAAAAACCCTTTGTGTGTTTAGGCAGTCTCTTTCCATTCTTTCTTTCTCTGTGGTGGTCTTCAGAAGCAGAGAGCATTATCCTGACACAGACAACTCCCCTATATTTCATCTATTTTGAAACCAGATATTTTCCTTTTCCCTCTACCCTGCAATGTTAGGAGTAAAGCCAATGATTGCTCTTTCAGAGATGAACTATAACTACTACACAGCAAATAACTGAATCCCCTCGTACTCATTGCCTCCTTGTAAGGATGGAGCCACTTTCTTTGCTGCTGTTCATAATGATCTATTCATGAAAGTGGGTCTTACTTATCAAGCTCTCTGGCTAGCACAGATAAATTATTTTCCTATCGTTCCTTCTCTTTTCCATCTCAAACTGTGAATTTTATTAGTTTTAGTCTCCGCTGTATTTATTTAGAGATTTATTTTGCTTGATTTCTCGAAGAAGCAGGGTTCATGTAATATAATGTCTGCCAGTCCTTTCTGGTTCTCCCCGTGAGAATATCTTTTAAGTCTATAGACAAAACGTGGTGTGGAGATGTTAAATTTGTTACGTTAAACGCGGAGATCAGAGATGTTAAGTTTGTTCCAGTTTCATGACACTTATTTATCCATAGAAAAGGTAAACGCTAACGGTGCCCTGAGAGACAAAGCAACTTGCTTGAGACCCATGAGCAGTTTGAAAGCAAGGTTAACTTGCTCCAAGTCTTTCTCTTCCAAAAAATATTAGAGGTGCAATTTACTACAAATGTAGAAAATGCTGTCATCGAATTCCTGCCAGACTTTATGTAATGGAAAAACTGGTGATGCTTGCCTGCAAATTAGAGGAGACCTGCTCTGTTCTGCTGAATTAAACAGCTGAAATACTGAATAAGTGGGTTGATCGGGCAAGTCTTGCTAAGACGCTTCGCTTACAACGTTAGCTTTCTTGTGGTAGTGGAGAGGGATGCACTGAATGTACAAATCGGATGCTTAACTGTCCCTCTGCATCTCTCCCAAACTAGAATTTGAGGGACTCTTTGAAAGGTCACGAAGAGCTCTGCACGCGAGCTGTAAGCTACGTGATTAACTTCAAGGTAAAAACAATTTGTAGCTGTTAGTTTATGAATACTCACTTACTGCTCCAGCTTTTGTTGAGGGTCTTAAAGTGTTTTGTGGCCTTTCTGAATTCCTTTTTTTCTTTGAAGGATGAACAGGATCTTGATGGCATGGTGGTGCAGGAGATCTCCACGGTAGCAAACACTTTCTATCTTCTCTAGTTGGAAGATGGCTCATCAAGCAATTTTCTATTTTGTGAAGGGAAAAGTTGATGTTTCCGGGTACAGAAATTACTGTTTCTCTTGCTTCTTCTGCTGTCAGACTGACTGTTTTCTGTCTTGTTACTAGTAATTTGTCAAGGAGATGTCTGACACTTTGTTCCTTAGAGAGCTGGGTGGGCCATCTGGCTGCCACTTGTTGGAGCTGACTGCTGCACGAGGTCTCCTCTGACTTCTCCTTCGCAGAGCCATTTGCTGTTTTCAAGGGGGAAGGAAAAGCTCAGCCAGTACAAACAACCCTGGGTACCAGCTTTTTTGTTAAACCTCTGATTCTGGGCTTACCACCAGGGGAAAATTGAAGTCAGAAGGCTTTTAGCTGTTTGTTTCCCTACTTTCTTTTTCAATATTTTAGCACATTGTGGAAGGAACCAGAAAGTCAGTTGTCTTTCAGTGCAACTGGCAGGTCGGACATAAACTGTTCCCTTTCCTCATTCTGCCTTGCTGCAGATTGCTCTGCAAGGGACAGAAAATCTTCATCAGTACAAGACCAACCATGTGCTTGCCAAAGAGCCAACACCGTATTTTTAATATTTGGCTCCTTTTTAAGGGGTAGTGACTGTGGCCGAGTATATTCTACATTTCTCGAGTTAAAGCAATTGTTTTCTTCTAATTTTCTCTGTTATCTGCCAAGGCATGAAATGCTGTTTGTGTGTTATGGTTAAACTGGTTACCAAAGTCCTTAAAAATGTTTCTATATAACCAACCTTCTTTCCTGCCCTGTTCAGATTTTTTCAGTGGCTCCATTATTGGGAAATGTTGCTTCACATTATTGTGAAACTGGCAAAAAGACTTTTTTTTTTTTTCCACATTCAGTGGCTTTCAGTCACAAATGGTTTCTAACTGTGCAACCGAAGCTTTCAGATTTTTGTGTTCTCATCTTAGAAAAAGGCTCCAAGCAGGCTTGGGACAAAACCCAAGTTTATTGTGTTGACATGAAGTAGTTAAGCAAAAAATTGCGAATAATATTGGCGGACTTGCAAAATTTTCAGTTATCAGAAGCAGCAAGAATATGGTAATGAAAATAATTCTGTATGAAATAGGGAAATTGTACTATGAGGGTATAATGAACAGACTGAGAAGCGTGTGCTCGAGTGGCAGTACTGACCGTGGCTTTGTGCAGCTTTATTTTGGTTGCAGCCATTTTATGACCCTGAGCTTTCAATGAGTCTGCAGAGAAATTGGAGAAAAAGATCGTGAATCGTTATTCCACATGAGAAAATAACCCGTCATTTCTCACTCAATAAATCAACCACCGTAAAACCTACACAAACCTACACAAGAGCATTCAGTTTCCAGATGCGGCGCGGGCTTTTAAAGCTGTTGAGGCTAATTCACAGGTCAAAGGATCAAGTGGCGATTGCTTTCCTGCTGACACACACAAGCATGAAGACGCTAGATGGGCAACGACCTCTAAGCGTAGCTGTTTTCCATCCCTTCTTTGCAAAGAGGAAGAAAACTGCAAATAGTACGTATCTTTCTCAGCCACAGATGCTCTTCTCAGTCAAGGTACTCAGTCAAGGAGGAGAGGCTCCAATGTTTGCTTTCAAAAGTGGCTCTCGGGAAAGATTGTGCAGCTCCTGCTCTTAAGTGGATGCTTCTCGCTGTGTCCTGTTGGTGGAGATTCCTTCTGCAGCTCAGCTGAGATGCAGTGCTGAGTGAAACGCAGTCGAGCTGCTGGCTCGGCTCAGCGTGTTACAAACTGCACTTCATACAGCAGCAGCGTGGAAAAACGTCTTGTTTTAGCCGTGCCTTTGCGGCAAGCACACCGAGCTTCTACTGTGAAATAAAAATGGGACTCTAAAATCCATAAACAGATCCCTTTTGCAAGTGGCAGCACGTTTGCTTTGAATGCAGTGATTGACAGCATTGCACACTAGGAAATAAAAGCTGGTGCTTCAGCATGACAGCCTTCACTCCTGGGCAGAATGAAGTGCGTGTTGTAGTGTCGTCTTCATCATTCTTGGTAGCTGTGATCCTTCCCATCTCAGCAGATTCAACGTTTATTATGTGCCCTTGCTCCTATAAAATGGCAAATAACATCCTGAATCCTATAGCCTGAAATTTTTATGAAAATAGTCTCGAACTGCTACAACTCCCGGCTCTGCTATGGCGTTCTGAGTGTCTGTGTATGTCTAAGACATGTTTTCTGGAATATTTCCTACTCCCCATTAAAACGTGGTGCGTGGCTTGAGACGGTTCAGTGGGACACAGACACAAGCAAGGCAATTTGTCAGGTGCATGAAAAAAAGCAAGCATGTGTATGGAATGGTATCAGTCATGTCAGCTGTAGCATCTCATTGCCTGGTCTGACAGGGAATAGACAATCTAGGAAATAAGTAATCAAATGTCTTCTAACAGTAAAAGGGGGTCCCACTGCTTGGTTCTCACTGGGATTTATGACTCTGCGTTGAAAAATCCTTGGATGAATCCTGAACCTTGACGTTGCCGAGCTGAGCGTGTGCTAGGGATCAGCTGTCTCACAGCAGCGCCTAGCGAGATGTGCTCTTCCAGAAACAGGTCCAGGACCTCCCTGGTAGTTTAACCTTAAAGGAGAAAATGATCTGATTCTCCCATTCCTCTTGTCACAGATGTATCCTTCAGCTTCTGATCTTTATTATTGAAAGTGCTGTTTGTAGTTACGGTGTTCCGCTGTTATTACAGGTCTTGAGAGAGATCAGGCAGGCAAAACCGAGCAAGTTAAAGAGTATTTCTTCCCTGCCATGCCCTGCTAAGGGAGAGCCCCCTGTTTACGTTGTGAAAGTTGGCGATTTTGTAGTTCCCGACAATTCGTGTTGGGCAGGAGCAGCCCAGAAGTCACGGTCTGTCCTGCCGTAAATCACCGCGTCGTTTTGCACAGCATCATAACTGGATCTGCATCCGTACAGGAGCAAAATTAACTGTTTGTAAATCTGTCAGCTCACCGTTGTTCTGTACTTAATGCTGAAATGAATAGTTCTGTATCCCAAGCTCCACGCTCCCTTTAAATGAAGCCCTCCTTTATCTTTTAGGGGGAAAAGATAAGAATAAGAGAATCCTTTGCATGATCTCCGTGGCGTATCTAGCTGCTTCTGGAAGTTGCTCTGATGCATTTTGCAATAAAAAGGACTGAAGTGGTAATAAATTGGAAGGAGAGTGAGGTGCTGATGGCCAGGAGGCAGCAGCAACCGTCTGAAATAACGGAATAGTAAAAATACCGCTCTGACTTCATCTCTGATGGTCACCTAGTCCAATTTAAGCCAGGACTGTCACCAGCTGCGGTTTTATTTAGCAGCATTTTGAAAACCTTCGGAGATGAAATTCTGCAGCCCCCGGGGCAGTTTCTCTGGCAGCTGCTCTTGCTCTGCTCTGCTGAACGTTTTCCTGATATCCAACGTGAGCCACCCAAGCTGCTGTCTGTGGCTGGTGCTCCTTGTTACACCAGCTGGCTCTGCAGGGAAAGGTTTGGATCCACCAGCTTCATGGTGGTGGTCATTAGTTTCCCCTGGGTTTATCTCATCATCGAACAAGGGCAGGTCTCTCAACCTCTCTTCATAGCCCACTTGCTTCAGATTACTGGTGGTAACCTTCCAGCCATGCCTAACTGCATCTGAAGCATCATTGTGCTTCTGCACCTGGGGATCTTTGGGACTTCTCATTGGGTTTGCCCCCGAAGGCACGCTGTGTTCCTCGTGGTGGCACAGAGGACGTGCTGCCCTGCTCGCGAGAAGCTCGTGGCTGATTCCCCAGCCTCCGTTTTCCATTCATACCGAGGTCATCAGCTGAAATTTTCATCCTTCAAAGCCGATTCTTGCTGGGGGAATGGGAGGGACCCAGTTTCGGAACGAGTCTGTCTTGAGTCATATCCCGAGGAGTGCTACAGCTAGCGAACAGCTAATGGCCCGAAACTGAGCAACAGTCAGTGGTTTCATGAAGCTACTTACAATACGAGAGAAAACTACAGGCAGTTCTTAAGAAATCATGAAACTTTGTCACTAAAATTTAAAACTTAAGCAATAATTATATCCAATCTTATGCCAGACCCTTCTTCTAAGTGTGCATGACTCTTTTTAGTGGTTTTGTTTAAACTTCCTAGTTGGTTTTTCACATCAATGTAAACAAACTGTAACTTTTTTTAACGTCCTAAGCAATTTTTTTTTGAAAGCAGTAACTGCCGTCACTCTCCCATTTTCTATTTTGTTTTCTCTTTGCGTATGTAGATCTCTGACTTATTTTCAAGAAATGATGTAGGTATTTAATAGTTATTTGTACTGCTAGCACATGTACAGAGGAACATGTACACTGTACCTTAAACCAAGGTAGGTCTCAGTCTTCAGCTACCTCATTCTTGCACACACTTTCAGGTTTGTTTCTGTTTGCAGACTCCGGTCTCAACAGACAAACACAATTTTGGACTCAGGCCACAAATATCCCAATAGACGTTTTTTTTTTTTTCTGGAGACGTATGAATTCTCGGAAATGACATGAAATTCAGAACCATTTATTATATATTATTGAAGGTGACATGCATAACGTATATTTGCTTGAATGTTCTTGTATTTTTATGTATAACAAAAGAAAAAAATCTTCCTGGCTGTTACGATTTAGCAGCATAGTGTAATAGTTTTAAAATTAGGGAGTTGTAACACAAGATAGTGTGAAAACTAATTTGTTTCTCCTTTGCCATTAGTATTGTTTCAGCTGGTGCTTCAGGACAGGGCTTCTTCACATAACATCATTATCAATGACCTTTAAGTGCTTGATGCCATTTGCTCTGAATGTTTAGATTTTCTATCTGAATTATAGAAATTGTTATCTTGACAATGAAAAAACTAACAAAGGGTAGGTATACGCTGATGCTTTAAAAATTCTGAAAGTCCATAAAACTATCTTGCTCATTAAAGACCATTTAAGTAGTTATGGACAAGAGACATCCGTTGAGGCTTTTGGTGCGTAATGTAAGCGTTGTAATGCAGACGTTTGCTGGCATTCCATTCGAGTTATTTTGTTAAAATGCAAAAAAAGCTAGTAAAACTTCAGGTTATAGCTTCATCTTTAACTTTTGTTGCATGCAAGTTGAAAGTATTTCTGACTCTATTTTAAACAAATTTATTTTCTAGAAAAGAAGGATGTCACGCAGAGCTTGGAAAGCTACACAGCAAAGTGCCCTGGCACAATGGAATTCATCACTCTGCCAGATGGTTTGAAGTTACCTCCTGTTCCGTTCACCAAATTGCCTATTGTGAGGTAAGACTCCAAAATGCAATCTTTAACTTTTCCACAGGACCTGTCAGATTTTAAAGGATACTGGAAGGATGTAGTCTTCTCAGTTTGCGTAAGCTGTTCACAATAACATGAAAAAATGTCAAAATGTCAAATTGTTTTGAGAAGTTCTTAAGCAAAAATAGAGCCTTTGAGTAGAAAATACTTTCTGTGGTCTTTAGTTTCAGAAGGAGAGAGATTTTTTTTTAAACTGTCATTCAAGAGTTTCTGACACAGTCTAAGAAAAAATATTGTATAATTGCAGCTGAGATTTAAGTTAGATACCCGACCACACTGAAAGTCCACTAGTTGGTTGCTGTCTCCATCCACGGAGCTTGGAATTTGGCTGGGACCGATGCCTTTTGTAGCTGTTCCTTTCCAGATGCATTTTAAGGCTGGGCCCTTCAGTGGCCTGTTCTAAATCCACATTGCATTTTGTGCCCGTGTTCCAAAGCCCATCACGCAGTCATTCCAGTGAATAACACCTGGTTTAGACTAAAGCCTGGTGTTCGAGAGAGACACAGAGAGGGAAGAAACAGCCATCTGGCATCACTAATAACAGAAAATCTTTGTCAAGAAGTGCCTTTTGGAAGGAAAGGTAATTGCTATTCAGAAAAAGTATGGGGGAAGTTCCTGAAAAGAGTTCTCGGAGAGATTTGAGTTCTCTGTGGGAAGTCATCAGTGTGTCACGAAGCAATGTTCTGGTATCACAAAAAGATAATAAAGTGTATAACCAAAAGCGTGAAAAGTATATTTATTTGCAGATTACATTCAGTAAATGTCTCTAAAATGAAATCAAGGTTTTACACCAAGACTGGTTTTCGTGCTGTAGCTAGTTTTACCAAATCCTCTCTAACTTCTTTACTGAAGAAAAACGTGCTAACTGTTTGCAGTTCATTTACGGTGATGTGTCTGCTCACACGAGCAATTTGCTGTGTGGGAGTTGCTCTCTGACAGCACAAATTTAACCCGAGCACGTACCTGAGGTTGGATGCACATGGGCAAAGCACCAGCGGTGTTCTTAAAAGTGCTTTGTCCCCTGCTGGGACCAAGTACAAAGCTGCGCATCGGTTTGCCACCTGGGCCATCCCACATTTCATGTCTGCTCCTGGGGGAAAAACGCAGCTTCTCCAAGGTCTTCCGGCTTTGTCCTCTCAGTGCCCGGGCAGGATTTGGTTGGCAGTGACCAGGTATCTGGGATGGCTTTGCAGGTAGCTGTGTGCTCAGTGGCACAGCACACGCTTCGGAGAGGCAGCTGGTACCAGCTTCTTTGCCACATAACACGCAGTGTGGACTTAGAATCCTAAACCTGTAACTGGCAGAACCACAGTTACACGTGAGAGTTGGGAAGTTGTACGATTAATTTATTTTCAGCTGACCTTGGGGTGGATTTAATTTCCCTGTAAATCTGTGGATAGTTCTAAACTAGTCATCCTGCATACTTGCAGTCATGAGGAAGGTGAGCACAGTTAGGTTTTTCTGCTCAAATTTAAATTCCTGCTTTAGGATGAGCTGAATTACTGAATCCCATTGCCTGTATTATTGGCTGGTTTTCCATTGACATTACAGATGTTTGATGGCAAGTTCAGGTACCTGTCTCTGTTAGACGATTTCCCTGTATACATTCTGAAAATATAAAATATATCCCTAAATACATCCTGAAGGAGAGTTTCTGAAGGCCAGTCAAAACTTTTGCCAACAGATTAACAATACTTCAGCGGGGAAAGACTCTGCCTTTCTCCCTTAAAGTGTTTTCTGCTCTGAGAGAAGCACATTTTCTATTTCGAGAACCACGTTACATTTCCTTGCTATTCCGATGCCTTGCATTAAGAAATTGCTCACCACCCAGGTACGGCGTTTAGTGTGAGCTTTTGCTGACCTGGCTGCAGTTGGAGTGCTGCTGCAAATAGTTCCTGCGGTTCTGCCACCGGGTGTGACACAGGCTGGGCTGAGGAGACAGACAGCAGGACTGCTTAACAGGGAATTGCTGATCGTTCTCCTCTTCCCCTGCCCCTTCTTCTTGTCTTCTGGAAGTCCTATAAAAGCCATAGTGATAAAAATCCGTTAGCTGACAAACTATTAAGTTGTATTTAAATATAAAGCCTCCAGTTACATCTACACAGCAGGGCTAACGTATTTTACAGCTGTCCAGCTTGTTGGAAAACAGCTCACTGCAGGACTGCAGCGCTCTTTGAGTTCAATCCTGCTAATTTTTGAGACACAAATGATAAATGTGTGGAAATGGGGTTTTGGCCATGGTTGAATAACCCAAGCTTATGATTCAATCTATGCTAGAGCCCTCTAGAAACAAACTTCTACTGATGCCGAGTTCTATTTACTGTTGGCATTTTGTAGTCTGTTAGTTTTTTATCCATTTATTGTGTGGTGCTTATTTTGGATGCAGATTTCTTGATCAAAATACTGTCAAGCATTGAAATGCCTTGGACAAGTCAGAACACAGTAGCACCGTTACCCTTTTCTCCCCCATACCTATAAAGCAATTGAAGAGATTTGGCTTGGAAAAGTCTTCATAGCTCATTATTCATGTTAGTTAGTATTTAAAGCCTAGAGCTGTCCTTTATTTAAGTATTTACTCCTGATATTCCATACAGTCAGATTCATTTCTATTTTTTCTGCCATGTCTTTTAACTGGAAACTTGGTGTATTATTGACAGACTTTAAATATGATAATATTTTTATATATTGTCTTGTAACCTTTGAACTTTTTTTTTTTTTTTTAACATTTCAAATGTTGTAGTGCAATATAGAAAGCTTTTTTTTTTGCATTTTTAATTGTTTTGATGAAGCTCCAGAAATTAAGAGCACACAGGATGGGAAAGTGTTCCATCGTAGCATACTATGAAATTATCACCTAGGATTTTTTCAAATACAAAATAGGAAAATTTAATGTTTTTCTATCGTAATAGATGCACTGTTTGCTTAGGTAGTGTGTTTTTAAAAGTATTTTCATTTCCCCTCTGAGCAAGTTTGTTTTCAATGAATACAGCTTTTTTCCAAATACAAGATTTTGTTCTTCTGGGTAGGTGTTGCAATTGTTTTGTAATTCCTAATTGTCACCCATCTGAATTCAGTAGGGCTGGGCCCAAGGCTAGAAAATGTACTTTATTCAAGCTTTTCACCCAAAGGAATTAAAAAAGTTGCTGTATTCTGTGTGTGACCTATGGGTTCTCCAACAGGTGGCTGAAGGACATTCCTTCCCCTGCTCTGCAGTAAGATAAAAAAAGCTTACCCAACGGTTTTTATGTAATAATGGTGGCTGAGACAAAGCATTTCTATATGGAAGATAAAATTTCTTTTTTAGCACTTTGTCAAATATAATGTTCATTTCCTCAACTAAGTATCATTCACATGTTTTGCTTTAAATTGCATTCTAATTTGAATTAAAATGCAATCCAAGAGGTATTGTGCTTGCTTCGAGGTGTGAAGTACTCAGCAATCTGTGATAGTTTCTCTTTATTCCCAAAGTCTGTTGTCTCTTATTTTGCATTTGACTGTGATGCTGACCCTAAGTGTTCCCAGCTGATAACGTGTATTACATTTCTTGTTCCAAAATACTTTTGCTGTTCTCCGGTAACTTCTTATCAGGCGTTCCGTATCACAGAGATAACCTGTCTTTGTAATATTCCTCTTAGAGCTTCGTCAGTTTTAGCAGTAGCACATCATCTAGGATGATTTGGGTTATTTTTAAAACAAATTGCTTTCTTGTATGTATGCACTTTTTTTTAGTGGGGATGTTGATTTGGTTGGTTGACGGAACCGTCCTTTGTTGTGCTGAGCTCCCAAACGTGCTGAGGACTTGAAGTAGTTTCGTGTTCTCAGTGGTAGATTATTGTTCTGAAATTCAGTGTAATTCTGTGACTGTGGTGGGTGACTTCAATTATCTTGTGTAAACGTTGCAAAATTGTTTTACATGTAAAAGAATGTGCTTTTCAAAATAAAGATGTTTGATTTTGTTTCTGTGACCTTTACAGCTGAGGATGGCAGATTTCTTTCGTAGTCCTCCAGTGCTAGTCGTTGTATTTGAAGAACTTTATAAAACACGAGAATGTAATCACATACAGCAACATTCATAACCTCTTGGGTTTATTATAGCATTATCAAAGACGTCCAGTGAGATAAATTTTACTGTGGCAGGTGAATGGGGGAAAGGAGGGAAGAGGGGAGCTCGTCTTTGAACAGGTTGGGGTTTTCTGGGATTCCTGTGCTTGGCTCCTCAACTGATTTCTGAAGTCTCCTAGGGTTTTGGCTGGGCTTTCTTCCTAGTCATGCCTTGGTACAAGCATACGATATCTTTAAGTACAGAATTGTACTTTAAAAGTTTACTGCTGGAAGGGTTTTTGAGGTTTTCACTTAATTCTTGGTTGTCTGCCTCACTGTGTTGGGATGCCTCTAGTAGTTAGCAAAAAAAATCAGTTTTATTTTATAGATTTTATTTAATTGGAAAACCAATTTTTTAGAAGTTGGAGATTAAATCCATGCATGATTATAAAGGGAGTATTATTGTCTCCTGTTGACTTTTTTTTTTTAAATTAAAAACACAAATACTTAAATTTTAACAGACTGTAGCAAAATAGCTGTTACAGTGAATGTTGTCTTTCTTCACCTTTTGTTTTTCCTTTCCTTGCTCCTTCCAGGCTCTAAGTAACAAGGAGTCGTATGGGCTCTTACGATGCTGCTACTTTTACTGAATATCCACTAACGTATTGCTTGTTCATATTTCTAATATTTAGTCTGTAATTTCCCATCAGCAGTGGAGGAGCAGTGGTTTCCTTGCTTAGTATCACAGGGATTTTGGTCTAGCAAAGAGATGGTCTAATAAATCACCCTCTTCCTGTCTATTTGTGATTGCTTTATGGGCCTTCAAGACCACTCCAATTCCTGTCAAATTTCCTTCCTTCCAGATGCGACTTGCACTTCGACTGTTTGAAAACCTGTTTTATTCACCTTGAGAAGTTCTTTACTTGTATTACATTGTCCACTGAAATTTTGTTTGGCTTCTGGCTCGGGTTTAAGTTAAATATTTGATTACTTTCTGCACTGGAGTTGTGGTGTATCTACCGCCATCAAGATGGTTTTCCTTTGGTATTGGTTTTCTGATACCTTTCTGAAGCCTTCCCTTTAGTTTTCTGGGATTGATGTTATTTTCCTTTTGTATTGTAGCTGTTTACTTCATGTTTTCCATTTTAGGTACTTTAATCACTATTTACTTAGTATGTCAAGGAATATTTATCAGCTCACTTTTAATACAACCTCCTATAAAATTATTTCTACTCAACAGATCTGTGAAGCTCTTGAACCTCCCCACCAGTCTCCGACCTCACAAAATGAAAAGTCTGCTGGGTCAGAATGTGTCAACCAAAAGCCCCTTCATATATTCTCCAATTATTGCTCACAATCGCGGGGAAGAACGAACTAAGAAAATAGGTAAGAGTAAGAATATTTTCCAGTATTTCTTATTGTTTTGGTAAATTGGAAATTCTTTCTTGGTCAGGGAAAGCAAACCTGAATTTTTATTTGATTTAATCAGCTTTTTTAGCCTGATGGGCTAAAGGAGCGAAGCTTTGTTCTCCCCAGTGATTTTGAGACTGTGGGACAGTTCAACCTAATTCAAAGTGGGGATCAAGTCACGTAGGTGACCAAATTCATTTTCAGAGGAGATAACTAGTTGTTTCCTTCTCAAATAAAAAAGAATTCAGACAAAGCTTAGTTCTGACAACGTTTTGTTTGGCAGTAGCCAGCTTGGCCAGTTATGTGTGTTGCCATGAACTAGCTGCAGAGTTGGGTTTTTCTCTTTTCTGATAAGGGCATCGAACACAATGACATTCAGATGAATAAGCTGCAGTTCTGGGGACAAAAAATGCAAATCAGCTGGACAGTGGTAGTTCATCACTCATATAATTTTTATTTTTGGTTAATAAATTGTTACTTTAATAAATAATTGATAATTGGGATTTTAAAATTGATTTTCAGCTTTTTTCTTTCAGGAGGAAAAGAGAGCATCCAGCTAATATCCTATTTTGATTTAACTTAAACACAGGACGCTTAACTGATTAGTCATTTTCTGCCAGAGGATTATTTAATTTATTATAAACAAACCCTTCAGTGCAGTAATTGTGTCACTGGAAGTAGATTAAACGGCTTGTTTCAAATCCTGGATTAAGTTACAAATATTGGTCGTCCTTTTTGTTGCTTTTGTGCATATCACAAATGCATGATAATTTTTAACACAGGCATTAGTGTCAGCAGAGGAGAGACTCGTGTGACTTTGGAATAGAACTGATTGTGAAAACCGGAATACAGAAATGTGCAGATGGGTGTTTATCTTAATTTTGGCTCATTATGATACTCTTTTCAGGACTGCGCAATCACAGTACTACTTTGATTTCAAAAAATTGCTAATAAAGGATAAGAAATTTTAAAAATGTCAATCAGAAGGTGCGTCTTATGTTATTTCTTTGGAAAACAGTTCGTATGATTTCTCTTAATTTGATTAAAAAATAGATTCAGATTTATATTTTCAACATTCAGTCTCATAAATATACCACTTTTTTTTTTCCATTCCTTTTATATAACATTTTATTGCTAATCCTGTCAAACAGGTGTTTTATGCAGTAGTCTTGTTCCTTGATGGATACAAAACAGAGCCTCCAGTTTTTGGTAGCAGTGCAGGTTGCTTTGTTCATGTGCTGTGGGTACCATAGGAGTGTTACATTATACAAAGTAGTTTCTCCTTTTAGTTTTTTATTTAGCGTAAGGAGATGTCTGAACTGCTCGTGATCCTGCAGAGCTTTTGTCTTTTGAAGTACATATGCAGTGCATTCACTTGTAAAAGCCTCTAACGTTTGGTTCTACAAACAAAAGAATACACAGAACAAAACCAGATACTTCTTCGTAAGAAGCAGAGGAATTTAATAAACTTTGAAAATAATTAAAATATTTTAAAGACATGTCTTTAATCTACTTGAATTACAAACAATGACAATAGCAAATGAACTGTTTTCTGTTACGGAAATAGGTAAGCCATATTTTGGATAAATCATTGTTACAGCAAAGGAAATCAAGTGGTGCTGACAAACCAAAGGGAAACAAAGCCCTTTTGAAAAGTCTTAAGGAAATGTGTTCAGCTTTTGAGCTTTCAGCCTGATAAGCTTTTCTGATTGGAAACAAGAAATTGGATTATTACATTCTGGTTAAATTGCTTTGATACTACACTAGTAATGAGAAATAAACCTCAAGATTTATGACATAAAGTATTTTTGTTGTGAAGTGCTGATAGTGTAAACAGTACTGCTTGTAGTATAACACAGTTCCAGTAGTAAATCTTGCAAGCAACCTGTCATACCTACATGAAGGTGGTTGAAATGCCGCTCTGAACCTAGGGCCATCTGCTGGGTTTTACCTGTCCTTTCAACAGCTTTTCCCCTAGGGAAGCAATTCTGTAGTGTTGTCCTGGTGTCTTTTAGGAAGATCTTCTGGAAAGCAAACCTGAGGTCGCTGGTGGGAGCCCTTGAAGTGGGGGCACCTTTTTGGTGCTGGTGGTGACCAGCGGGGTTTTTCTGCAGGAACAAGATCTCACAATGTGTCCTATTTGTTTGCCTGAAAATAATCAACAGTTTTGTAGGGAGGTAGCTCAGGGAGTATTTGAGGGGACAGATCTGCAAAAACAAAGAAACAAGCCTAGAATCCTTTCTCTTCTTTCTGGAGCGTGTCCAGAGAAGGGTGAAGGGCCTGGAGCACAAGTCCTGTGAGGAGCGGCTGAGGGAACTGGGGGTGTTTGGTCTGGGGAAGAGGAGGCTCAGGGGAGACCTCATTCTCTCTGCAACTGCCTGAAAGGAAGGTGTGGGGAGCTGGGGGTCGGCCTCTTCTCACAGGTAACCAGTGGTAGGACCAGAGGGAATGGCCTCAAGTTGTGCCAGGGGAGGTTCAGGTTGGAAATGAGGAGCCATTTCTTCTCAGAAAGAGCAGTCAGGCATTGGGACGGGTTCCCCAGGGAAGTGGTGGAGTCACCGTCCCTGGGGGTGTTCAAGGAAAGGTTGGATGTGGTGCGTGGGGACATGGTTCAGTGGGTGACATTGGTGGTAGGGTGATGGTTGGACCAGATCATCTTGAAGGTCTCTTCCAACCTTAATGATTATGTTATTCTATGATTCTCTTTGGAAGAAGGGAGAGATTAAAACATCAGACAAATTAATGGGTTTGTTAGTTTTGGGTACAACTTAGAAAGGTGAAATAATGAGTTTCCAACATATATACATTATATATATATATATATATATATAAAATTTATATATATGTATTTTTTTTGGTAACTGACCTTTTCAGAATCACTTTTTTAATGTGTTTGCATTGAATACATTTTCAAAAAAGGCATTCTGATTCTGTGGTAGCTCTAATTCAAAAATGACTGCAACTTCGAGGACCAAAGTGCCTCCTTCTGGTGATTGTAAACTGTAACGGGGGGTCAGTGCTCAAACATCTTTGCTGCTCTGTGCTCTTTGGGAGATTTCCTTTGGGGACTGCAAAATGCATAAGATTTTGGACACTCATAAGGAAGTTGATTAAAAAAAAATGTACAAAACATTCCATACAATTGTGCTTTTGAACATTTTGTTTTAATCGACTGTTTTACTTTGCAGGTTTCATAGTAATATAACCTGTTAATATCTCAGGATGTATGTTTTTAATTTCCCGTAGCATTAATTGGAGTTAGACATTTGCATTAAGTATGTGTCCCTCGAGCTATCTAATACTGCTTGCAAAATGTAATCAGATAGTGATTGTGAATGTGCAATTAGAGTACAGATGGTTTTAATTGTGAATTACAGTCTTAATAATCCTGTCTTTTTACAGGACTTTTTCTAATACCCTAGTAAAAAAGTGTTGAGATTGTGTTAAAATCACTGAGTAGACTAGTTAAAAGTTAATCAGTGTGTGTTATGGATTAGATTATGGTCATGATTTATTTAATCTGTGCAATGAATATTTGTTTGTGAGGACTGCAGGTCCTTGTATAGCAAATGTTGTCACATTCAGTGTAAGGTCTGAAGTGCATGTGGTTACTGCAAGAAATTTGGAAGGCAGACATGAGCACGTGGGCTGAAAAAAGTACAAAATGGTGGTGTAAAATAATCTTTCTTCATTGAGAAGCTCCTCAGAAATTGTATCTGTGCTGCTGACCTCACTTTGTTAAATTTCTCACCTCCTTAAACAGAATAAAACTCCCCAAAATTTCACACTTGGCAGGGTGAGATGTCTTTAAAGCCGAACCTCTGTTATCTGTAGTGCGATATAAACTGAAAGTGCAGCTTATTTCTTGGCCTGTTTACTGGTCATGTCTTTCCTAGGTATTTCCAGAGGTAGCTTAATAATTGGTGTTACTGCTTAAGAGTCTCCCTTTTGTGAACCTCAAAAAATAAATGAATAAAAATTGGTATCAAAGGATCCTCACGGTATCTTCCCCTCCTACAGCATTTCCCAAACTTCCATAGAAAATTAGGAGGAGGAAATGGAGGTGGCATCTTAGAATCCTAGAATCATTAGGGTTGGAAAAGACCTCCAAGATCATCTGGTCCAACCATCCCCCCTACCACCAACATCATCACTAAACCATGCCCCTAAGCACCACGTCCAACCTGTCCTTAAAGGAAATCATCTTGCTGGTGAGCAGATGCTTTCCCCATCCCTGGAGGTGCTCAAGGCCAGGCTGGATGGGGCTTTGGGCAACCTGGGCTGGTGGGAGGTGTCCCTGCCCATGGCAGGGGGCTGGGACTGGATGGGCTTTAAGGTCCCTTCCAACCCAACCCATTCTGTGATTCTATGATTCTCTGATTTCTTCTTAACGATCTTTTATTTATTCTTATTTATTTATTATATATCATCAGCTGTATGTAGATGAAGATTTGTTCCCGTTATTGTTAATATCTTTTTTCCCGTGGTGTTTATTTCTAATTTGGTTGCTTTTTAACCAAGTCTTGATGATGCACGGTGCTGCGTACCTTGTACCTGCCTCCAAGCATGGGAGCCTTTAAGCTTTCAAGTGGCTACCGTTAGGGATATGTTTAAGTACTGTTTTGAACTGATGCCTGAGTTAATTTTGTCGATGTAATGTTGGCATGCAGGGGCTCTGGAGCACTACTATTATTAATGCAATGAGTGTATTAACGAACACTTCCGGTCCTTTAACCCGTTGCTTTGCCTCTGATTTATGGCTTGTGTCCCTCGGTGCACTTGAACGGGACTTGGGCTGTGCAGATTATAGAGAGATGTTAATTTAGAACATAAAGCCAATATAACAACCTGACAGCTCAGCTGATGCTAATTTTTGTACCACTATGATTAGGCAATTCCTGCATTAATTTTGTAATCCTTTCTCATAGACTTCCAGTGGGTCCAGGGAGATGTATGTGAAGTTCAGTTGATGGTGTACAACCCTATGCCTTTTGAGCTCCGAGTAGAAAACATGGTATGTATCCTTCTGCTTATTTTTTCTCAGCTCTTTCCAAAGTCAGAGTTTCAAATATGGTTTTCTATAAGTCAAGTAGTTTAAAAACTGTTTAAGTCAATCCAACCTCAGTTTAACGGTGCGGTAGTGTCAGTTTTCTCATGTTTTGCAGTGATGATGAGGTATTGAAATGAAAATCTCTGCCACTTGAAGTGTTTAAATGCTTTACTGTTACTGATCTGTAAATTAATTCTGTATTTCTCTGCATTGACTAGAACCCATGCTAAAGACTTTACTGCTTTTCAAGTAATAATCATATCCTGAAACCTAATAATCAGTGTATTCTTCCTCCTGTTATTTAAAAAAAAAATGTATTTATCCTAGCTTTTTAAATTCCCACATTGATCACATCTTTTAAAAAATGAGGAATTAAAATAACTAGTTCCGGGAAGCTTTGATTTGTTAATAGAAGCTTCGGCTTATGGATCTGCTGTTCCCAGAGATGGATGTTATTTGAAAGCACCGGAAGCTAAAGCAATCAGAAGGGAGGACAAAAAAAAAAAAAGGCAAGAATACCAGAGAAGCATTTAAGGTTGGAAGGTTCAAGCCCAAGCTCTCTGCTATGTGATGCAACTGTATGATATTGTTTTTGTGGACTGCTTGCAGTGTGTACGAAACCAAGTGGATTGTTTTTTAGCCCCTTTATGCCAATTAACAGGAGTTTTTTCATTGTTATCCATTTAAAGGTTAAAACTCCTTTAACTGCTAAACCAGATTAATCTCCAGTCAGTCCTAATGCAGTGTTAGCCATTATGTTAAATATTTTCACCTTTTCTCCAGTCTTTAATATTGCATTAGGAAAGAAATCCTGTCTCACAGAGCCCACTGTTCTGTTGGGCTAAGTGAGTTAGGGTATATTTATTTGTTCTTTTTTAAATTATTATTATTATTATTATTATTAACAGGTCTCCTGCAGTGGCTAGTCAAACAATTTGACCTAAATTACTGGTAATATGCCATACATAAGATATTTTTTTCCACAGGAAACAAACACACCCAAAGGTTGTAGTTACAGTATAATAAAATTAATTCCTGGACACTAACACGCTTGGTTCCATCAGCAGCATTTTATCTAACACAGAAGTATTCCAGATTGTTAGGAATGAAAAAATAACTGTAAAGCTGTGCATCACAAAGGACTCTGTGTGGAAACCAATTTAAGAGCATTTTGATTTATAGTCTAATTTATATTGTGTAAGTAATGATGTAATTATATATTTCATTTTTTCGGATAATTTCTTAATGAGGAAATTTCTTGTGAGTGGTTGCATACCCTTAAGAACGTGGAATACAGTTATTTATAAGGGTGTGCGCTCCATCCATTCAGTGAGCAAACTAATTGTAGTAGCATGACTCCTTTTTTCCTGTTAGGATGATAGTTATGTTTTGAATTAATACTGAATTTCAGTTTTATTGGTAAGGATGAGAGGAAGGAGGCAAGCAGACTGGATGTTCAATAGAAACGACTAACGTAATTCTTTAGTCAGTGATCTATAAATGGATTGCTTTGAGATATTCTGCTGTGCACTGATGTCATCTCACCGGGGAGAGAATGTGGGATCTCCATCTCCTAAATCTGAGTGGACAGGAGAGTGAAAAACCTGCATGGACATGAAAGTTGGCACCGTTTTGAGCAGTGGGTTGGACACGAGGACCTCCAGCATCTCCTTCCAGCCTAACTTGCTCTGATTCTCTGATCTCGTCTGTGGGTTTTCTAGAGTGTGGGAATAATTGTTACTTTATCACAAGCATGAAATCTTTTGTTTTTATTTTAATAATTCAGGGTGTTTAATATTTTAAAGTATTTTATTTTATTATTAGTGATTTTTTTTATTATTAATGTGTACTTATGCCTCATGCCCCCTTTTTGTCTTTTTGCATGTCACATTCTTTCACATTATTTAACCTCAGAATCATTTGCATTTTGAGTGTATCTTTTTCTGTCATTTAATGTCAGTTTTAGCTCATCTGTCCCACAGCTTTTTTCCTTCGGACTCAGCACCTTACCCATGCAGTATGACTGCTCATTCAACCTTGTTTCCAACGCCTGGAAGTCCTTTGAGCTCTCCTTCACATGATTTCCTTTGGTCTTTCCCTTTATCATGGCTCACCATCGAAACGAAACTGTCTTGAAATCTATAGTCTCACTCCTTTTTTCTAATTTTCCCTTTCTGTCAACTGTCAGTTTAGTATCTTTTGTTCTTTTAGCTTACTCGCTGCATGTTAAATAAACCATGGAAGCATTGATCCAAACTTTTATCGGGATACTTTTCCTTGTGACATCAGGTAAACAACTTAGTATTGGATACAGCACAAGTTGTGAAGGAGCATGATTCTCCATTGAAAGGCTTCTCTAGCTTTTTTCATTATTTGAAGTATTAATGTAAAGTACATTTAGTTTATGAGACTGTGGAGGCATAACTTTGATCAGTATTATTCAGATGAAGCCTTGTGAGGTTGGAAAAGTTGATTTTTTTTGTTTTGTTCTTCAAAACTATTTGCCCATCTATCTTGTTCTTGCTGTTTATCCCCTGACATGCATATTCATGATTTGGGAATCTATTTAGATACCTATTTTTCATATTTTTCATATGTGTCCCATTTCTTCTTTCTTTCCTGTCTTCTGTATCCTGGTCTTCTTTTGGTCCATATAGTGGGAAGGCCAATCCAATGAAAGGTGCAATAGTGTTTGTGAAATGACAAATTAAAATGCTTACTCATGGAATATAGAGGTGGTTAGGTCCAACAACTGCATATTTTGGTCAGTAATGCAAAGTAGGAGAGATCAAAGGGATAATCAGAGGCAGTGTTTTTGTAAAACTTAGCAGGTACCTTAAATCAACATTGTGAGAGAGAAAAATGAGCCTAATTTCCTTTGTCAGCACTAGATTAGACAGAATATTTTTTGCCATCCTTGTGGTCTAACCCAAGTCAAGAGTAGATTTAATGTTCAGGTCTAAATAAGTATATACACCACTTTACTTTTTTCCGGGAATATCGATTTCTGTTTAGACTTGTTCAGGTACCTGAATGGTAGCCTTTATCTCTCGTACAGTTACCGAGCCCTTTTTCTATTCAGGAAAAAAATGACCTTTGGATTTCAGACCTTCAAATAAAAACCCACAAAACCAAGCTGGGAGATCTCTAGTGTATTTACTTCGTATCTTGGAAAAAAATGTTTAAAGCAGTGCGAAGTGTTTTAAGTCCTATAAGATTTTAACTACTTTTTCCTCTTTGTTTCTCAAGTTTCATTTTAAAAACAAATGTGCTGTCTTCACAGGCTGAGGATTGTTGTGGGAGTGTTATTTATTCAGTGAAAGCATCTTTTTACGTACTTTCTGTAGAAAATCTAGCCTTCTTACAACCACCATTGATACATACAGAGCAGTATAAGCTGTATTTTAGTAAGTCAGTATTGACAAACTGAAAAATACTGCCACAACACATAGGGTTAACATAATTTAGAGTATTTAAAGCTCATAACCCAAAAAGAAAGTCTTTATTCTATAGGTCTCATTCTGTTTGGAGCATTTAAAGACAATTTATGCATTTCAAGACAATTTAAGTATTTTGATTAATGACAGTATGGGAATAGCTTTTACTTTTTAATTTCTAAACTTCAAAACTATGGTATTACCAAGAACACTTTCTATGTTGATGTTTAAAAATAACATCTAAAATTTTGATCAATCTCTATGTATAATCAGTCCCTGAATTTAGCTCATGATCATTCAAAATATTTCCATGAACTGCTCTTCAGAGAGTTCATATCTTCGTACTCTCGAGAGAATATTTACTTACTGATAGGTTACATGTCATTGAAGCTGTATTGGGCAAGAAAATACACAGAAAAGGTTGGTGGAAGAAGGGTAAAAATGGTTGTGGTTGAAAATTTGTAGGTCTGCTTAAAACAGTCTCGATAGAAATACTGGGAGAAACTTCCTTTTAAATAAATATTTGGTAATTTTTGTGTAAAGTACTTGACAATGTTGTATAAAGTATGTTCAATGAGAAAACTAAGTTTGGCAGTGGTACTTGGGGGAAAAAAAACAGTGATTACGTATCAGGTTTGGTAAGTATAGCACTAAAAAGGCACTTACATACTCATAATGTTTTAACAGCATCCCCAAAAGCTACCATTTGCATACAAGTTGTTTTGTTTCTTTGAAACTAAATCTAGTTTGGAAGTGATTGAAGGGCAGGCTGTAGTAATAGCATACATATATGCTCTCTAAGACAGTTTAGATAGTTTTATAGGAATACAAGGAAGTAAAAATCTTTTTTCTTCTGATTCATATATTCCCTGGAGTAAGTCTTGCGTACGGATACATTTTTTCTATTTGGTCAAAAAGAGCAGTGATTACTAAATATTATTACTGAGATAAGGTACAAGACTCTAGGGAAAAGAAATCTGACACTTGCTTCCTTTTTCTTTTTCTTTTCTTCTTTCTCTGCATCAGATACCTTTAGGTAAAGGATATAACAGCACTTCAGCCTTGCTTTCATGTCTCTGTTAATTTAATTTTTTTTTAGGCACCAGAGGGCAATGTTGGGCAAATATTGCTGAATCCTGCATGTAGCACAACTGGAAATGTCTTTCAGATATTCTAGATACGTCACTGTCATGTAAAATTTATTTGTGTGGGTCAAGTTTTAAGAATAATTATCTTGATTTCAGTTTATGCCTGGAACACCGAAGACTTGTTGAGATTTATATTGCATTTTTTTTTTCATTTAATGAACTTTCATGCTTTCTTGATATCTTTATTCTTAACAGCTTGAAGTTTCACTGGAGAGTAAAACTCTCAGAATGAGAGAATTGAATTAATGATGTTTTCTCCTTCATGTGTTAATGGACTTGAGGCTCTTTAATTTTTAGCCCAGGAATGGTCTTTGCTTAGTGCAGATGTTTTGGCATTTCCATTGCATTTGTTCTCTAAAAATCTCTTCATTTTCATGTGTTTCTTTTTGTTTTTGTTGTTAAACAACAGATTGAGAATGCATTTGTAATCTATTATAAGAAAAATATATTGTGTTTTGCGTTATTGGTTATCCTGTGATCAATGTGGATAACATCAAAATTTTCCCCCTTTTTTCCCCCCATGGTTTCAATTTCTCCGTGCCTCAGCCAGAAAGGCAATTAGTTCCCTTTCCCCCTCGGCCCAGTGAAAACTGGGCTAATTAGGACCCTGTCTTAATGAGAAGCTTCCTGTATTTTGGAAAAGGGACTGGGCCATAGTTTTGCAATGGTGTTGTAGTTTCTTTGTGTTTATATGCATTTGGGGAGATAGCCAGGAGTGGAAGAATGCTGGTGTATTAATTGTTACAAGGTAGGTTCCGTGTAGTCATTAGGAGGAGGACTGAAGTGGGAAGGCTGCTGCGGCACTGCATTGTTTCCTAATCCCCTCCTAGAAAGTCCCAGTGAAGGAAATCCCAAAATACCCTGGACAAAGATGACAGGTTAATGTGGAGTTGGCTCTGCCTCAGAGCAGGGAGATGGATTAGGGAATAGTGAGGGGGCCCTGCCTCGTCTGTTTTATTTACTACAGCTGATACTAAACAAGACATTGGAGGGTTTTTTAATAATTGATTTTTTAGGATTTTAAGTCCCTGGATGAAAATATTTAGTTGAGGTGAATCCTAAATAATTCCTACCTATTTGAATATTTGGCCAAGCGATAGTTCAGTGCTTTGGAGACTGAAAAAATTTTTAAAATCCTTTTGTACCTGTTGTAAAGGTGAGTTCTGGAATGTGTGGGGGTCACCTTCACGTTGCAAGATTTGGTTCACTCAAAGCAAAAGCAGAATGATTGGGATGAAGAGCGAGCCTTAGTGTAAAGTGTAAATGTTCACCCCTCTTCTGGGATCTGAATCCCTCTGCAAGGATTCCTTCAATCAATTACGTTGCATCATATCAAAAATTAATTTGTATTGACTGGTTATTGCAACTATTATTTTATAAGCTTTATTATGAAATAGCGTAAAGAATACAGCAGAAAGGACTGCAAGCAAGGCCTGGTTACATTCCTAGCTATGTAAAAGCACCCTTTTGGAAAGCGGCGCTCACTCCTACGCTGATGAGGTGGGAATCACAAAGCATCGATGCTCTGCTAGACCAGCTGATGAAAGCATAGCGAGACAGAATTTGATTTCTGAGTTTTTTTTTTGTGGGGATTGTTTCTTAGGACATAATTCTATATGAGAAACTAGGGGAAAACTAAAATTCAGTAGAAATGAGGGTTCAACAGTATCTTCTTATAGCTCAAGTGAAATGATTAAATTGTGTGCAGTATCAGAGAAGGATACGGTTCTCTGAAGAACCCTTCCACAAAGCAAGGACAGCTTGGTTTGAAATAAGCTTTGTCCCACCAATGTATCGTCTACAAAGAAGTAATCGCTGGAATGAAGGATTTAAGCTTTTGGGTATATTAGGCAGTGTGTGAATCTTGGTTACTTGAGATGTTGAATGAAAAAAAATAATAATTGCCAAATCTGTTCAGCATGCTTTCTTAGGCTTTTAGCGTGTTGACAACTTCACTGTTAAGAATCTTAACTGCAAAGCTCTTCTTTAGCTTAACATAGTACATGCATTACATATGCACATTACATAATTGATAGTTAATTTTTCACATTTTCACTTTTTTTTTTAGTTAATTGATAGTTAATTTTTCACATGGCACACTGTCTTCTGAGGAGGGAAAAAATTCTGATAACAGGTTTTGGTTGAGTTCAGTTTTCCATTACTGGCTGGTTGGGTTTAGTTATTGTCCAGGAATTTCTCAGTGAAGACTTGGTGGTGGTTAGTCCCCGTGCAAGTCAGGTCATCGAGGACTAAAAGCAACAGGTCAAGACTCAGTCATTGGCTGGGTAATTCAGGTCGTGCCATTTTCATTTCCTTAAGGACGTATTGTATGAGTAGCAGTTAGGATAATTTCAAATTGAGAAAGAGAAACAGAAGAGTGCTAGTCTGCCTTTTACAGCAGCTGTGAACTGCAGAGGTACGCCATTCAAAAACCTATTGAACGAGAAAGTAGGCAATCAGATGTTTTCAAAGGAAAGCAATGCTAGTGCTCTGGCACTGTGCCCGTAACATTGCTGCTTCTTAACCTCCTTGTTTAGTCCGCAGTCTCTGTGTTTTTCTGTCTGAAAGTGCAAGTTTTTCATCTGTCTTTACAAAAGTAGCATCCACCTCTTATATAGACTCTTGACTTCCTATGAAGCATCTTAATGGAGTTGAAGTTTAATCTAGTTGTGCTTACTGCATTAATAGTTGGATATCATCACTTTTAATTAATAAATATACAGAAGCAGCCAGTAACTTAGACTCCTGTGTTTTACAGCAATATTTATATTACTTCTAAGTGCATACTGTGCTCAAGCATCTTAAAGTTGTTAACTGAGCTTAAAAAAAGCAATTAATTTACTCAGGAAAGTAATGCTGTGGTTCTTAGCACATTAAATAATTTTTTTTTGGTTGTACTTCTTATTTTGTCCCATGTTTTAATTATAAGGGTGCTCAGAGATTTCTCCATCATCAGACAGTCTAGCTGCAGGCACCTAGGCTTGATAGGTGGTCAACTGAAAGAGGTGAATGCCTTATTCTAACTCCTAATTTAGACTTTTAGGTTAGTTAATAAAACTAGACTTACTCTATTATCTGTAAATACTCCATTTGTTTCCTCCATATAGATAAGTCCTTTCTGGACAGGAACTTTAATTAAAGCTAAGCAAGCTATTGATGGTTGATTTCCACCGTCCAAAATGTATGTTGTGCAGGTGCAATTAAGTGTAGATAAAAAACAAAAACAAAACACCTTGCAGATAATATCACTTGTTCTTTTTACTTACTATTTATATTTCATGTATTTTTCCCACCTCAGAAAGATCCTGAAACACATTCATTTCTCTGTTGAAGACAAATGTTGCAGTAATACTCGAAGCATACTTAAGTCACTGGAACTTTAAACCAAAGCAACTGCTATGAGCAAATTTGAATAAACCATAAATGTTTGGATGATACAATGCAAGAGATTGTAAGTGTATATTATAAATGGATTTATCTGTGTAATGTGACTTTTTTTCAGGGTCTCTTGACTACAGGAGTAGAATTTGAATCTCTTCCTGCAGCCCTTTCTCTACCTGCGGAGTCTGGTCTCTATCCGGTAACTCTTGTTGGTGTTCCTCAAACCACTGGACAGATCACTGTCAATGGTAAGGGATGCATTTCATCACTCGCTTATTAGCAAAACAATACTTTATGTCTCTGTGAATTACATGTTTTTCTGGTCCACTTTAAATCGGTGTGCGTTATATATTTGCTACTCTGAATTCTCCTCAGTATGTAAAACAAACAAAAAGTCCCAAACAAATAGAGCTGTTTAATACACTAGACTTCATTAAAACCACAGCCTGTGATGCTGAAAATTCACTTGGTTGCGACAGCAGCAGTGAACACATGTTTTCAGTATCTCCAATATGAGAGGAAAAAGATAATGAACTCAAACTCCACCTTATTAATGTTTTCATTGGAAAGCTTCTGAGAAAAATGACGAACTTTTTCATGAGAATGCAGAAGATAATCTTGCAGCTCATTTTTCTTAATCGTGTTCATGTAAGATTACAGAAATTTTTGCAGATTGTTTGTGGAGAAACAATTTAGCTGATGTGTGTAGTCTGTTGCACTTGAGATGTCATTTCATTAATAAGCATAGAGAGAATTGTGTTCATAGTAAGTGGAGAGAATTAAAGAACTTTTTTTAGAAGACCAGCAGATCAGTCTCCTAGAAAAGGAGGAGATGATAGATTCAGAAAGCAGTAGTACTGAATCATATTAACAACATGCAATTTTAGGTACATGCTCCTGGAATATAGAATTTCAGGAAAAGAACTGTTTTAATAAAATCAAACACCAAAAGGAGATGTATTTGAACTTGAAGAAACTCTGTTCTCACTGTGTTTTCTGCTCATAAAAAGATTCTTCATTTCTGTTTTTTTTTTTTTTTTTTTCCTTCAGAAAGTATTTCAGTAAATACAGAATAGCATCAAAGCATTGAGGAACATTTGTGCTATAGTTGTCTGTTTTTATTTTCACATGCTAAAAATGTATTGCAAGTAGAGGAGTTGATTTCTGTATTTGGCCGTTACTTGGGTGTCAATGAATTAAATTTGCCTTCAGATACAAGTTGTATATATTGCTTGGCAAGGAATTGGTATTGAGGTATTTGCCTACTAAATCAAACTTTTAGAGGATGACCTGTGGACTTGTATGGCAGGGGCATACATATATACGTATTCAATAATGTATACATACCTGCAGTCTTTTATGGCAGCTGTATACATATGTAGATATTCAAAATTTTTTTTAAATCATCTGCTTTGGGATTTTTTTTAATAGCTTGTGGATACTGTCGATACTCTTTGCTATCTTTTTTTTGTTTTTGTTTTTGTTTTTTTGAAGAAATAAGGGACTCAACATATGTTGAAGGGTAGCAGGTTTATGTGCAGCGGTGGATTAGGTGATATGGTATTGTGAAATGTTGGTCTTTTTCATACAACTTGTAACATTGATCTTTTAAAGGATTCTACAGAATTTAACACAGTGCATAGTAGAAATTATGGAGTCTATTTTTTTATAGTTTTATATATCATAGATCCAAAGGCATAGATGCATGTTGTTTGTGTGATGTCATTTATTTTAAAAATGTATTATCTATAGGATACGGAAATCTTTTTTTAGCATATATTTTGTGTCCTGAGAAGATTCTTCTGTAGAGAAGGTGGTATTTTGCGTAGCAGAAACACTGGCAAGATCTGACTAGTAAGGTTAATGTATTAGAGATCTCAGAAAACAAAAAAAAACTTGTGCAATATTTGTGTTTTCTTCCAAAAATCAGGTTACCATACGTCAGTTTTTGGAGTCTTCAGTGATTGCCTTCTGGACAATCTGCCAGGAGTGAAGACCAATGGCTGTACTGTTGAAGTCATTCCAGCTTTGCCAAGGCTACAGATCAGTACCTCCCTTCCAAGGTGAGAAATTTAATAAAATCAGGATTTTATTTGGTTATATGTTAGTGTTCATAAATGTTTATGAAATGTTGAAGTAAAGAGGTAACCCATAGATTAATGTAAGTTGGAAGGGGGAGATCAGCTGGTCTAGGACCTTGGTTGAAGCAGGACCATCTTTGACAAGTGATACGTCTTTAATGTTAGACCAGGCTGCTCAGGGCATTATCTAGTTGACTGACCACACTCAGAAAAAGTTCCCTCTACCCTTCTCTTTTTCAAAACGAAACAAACAGCTTTGAACCTGTCCTGTGTCACGTTAGCCTCCTAATCATTTTGATATCCCTCTTCTGGACTTCCTCCAACGTGTCAATATTTCTGTTGTATGGGGAAGCTCCAAACTAGATACCATACTGCAAAAGCAACATGTTTAAGAGGTACAGGAAGGATTAATTAAAATAACTTCATTATACACTCACCAAACGTGTCACAATTGTTACATGAGGGCTAAGTGTTTTTTGGGGCGGGTTGTCGAGCATTTTTTTGGGTGAAGAATGAGACTGACTAATTCCATGTCTTTAGAGAAAGCTTGTAAGACACCAATTCAATTCATCTTTTGGAACTTTTCCAGGTTCAAGAGCATCCACGTTCCATTTTGCAAATAGTTATAAAATATAGAGTTTTGGTTTTCTTTTTAATATTCCTTTTAGCTATGGATCAGCAAACAGCCTTTTGTTTACTTATTTCTTTTGTTACCATGTTATTCAATATGGCTTAGCAATAAAAAAGGAACCAGTTTGGTTCTGATATTTCCATAAAGAATTCTACTTTTCTAAGGTGGAATAGCCTGTCTTGATGGCATTGTATTGCAAAGATATAAAAGAAATACCCTGGTGAAGACAGCAAACTAATGAAACACTATAGTTCAGTTGCATGTTGGTAAATTGTCTACAAAAATTTTGCTAGATAGGGAGTCTGGGTGGTTTTAGCTGTAATCAAAATTAGTATTTGGATAGCCAAAGTTATGAATATATTAAAGAATATGATGAGTTTGAAATACAGAGGGAATTGCAAATATTCTTAAATGAGCATAATATCTACTCTTTTTGGATATACGTTCTGCTGATAATGTGGAACAGTAACGAGATTTTCTTTGTATATTGGTGTGTTTTCCTTTTCATTGGTGTTAAATTTGCTCTTGGTTTCTCCAAATGCTTTAGTTTCAGAACTCAGTCTCAGTTCCTGTGACATCCTGGGAATTCAGATGCACTTCTGGCTACCTTTCAGTATGCCAGAGAGGCCCCTGATTACCATCACTTATTCCTTCTCCTGGCCTCTGTGATATCTGTAAATTGACTCCTGCAACTCCTGTCAACTCTGTTTTATCCTTTGGATCCTCTGGAGAATGATGTACTTTTAAAAGACGTGGTAAAGAAATGACAGAAAGAATACTCCTAATTTACAGGCAGCAGGATTAAATCTGAGTAATTTCTCTTCTTGCATCTTTACAATTTGTTTTACATTTATGTTTACAAGCCCTCTTCATAGGCTTGCCAAGCTGGTGAGAAGGGCTTTAAACAAGAGTAGCTGCAGGAGGGGAACCTGAATCCATCTGCCTCCTCCCAGTTTGATGCCAGTGTCAGTGGTAGATGTCCAGAGCCTAGAGAAAGGTCATGGGTCAGCAGGAGAGCACCTGAAGAACAGCCCAAAGGAATTCCAGGCAGTAATGCAGCTTTGTGAGAGGCCCAACTCAAAAGCCTTAATGGAAGAACCTGTGTTACAGCAAAAGATGTGCAAGCTGAATTAGCTGGATTTTGGTTTCATATGTACACTTGTACAGAAATTGAGAGTAGCCGTTATTTTGCTTTGTTAGTATGCAATTCCTACTTTTGTCTGAGTATGAGGAGGAAAAGAGATTAAGAAATTCTCGTTTTTATTTTCCTCCATTGCCACTCCAGATGCCCAAACTTCAGAGTGCTGCAGTGATAGCGATATATGTCTGTAGCATTTAAATGATCAAAAAGTGTGTTTTTCGTTGTCAAAGCTGCATTCTGAAAGACTAAAATCTGCTGTGATGTTTTTTTGTGGAGGCTGTTTATCTTGAATAAGGGAAAAATAGGGTATGAAGGAAGGATAGCAGAAATACTTGCCAAAAGAAGTTACTGACCGTGGGTTTACCAACAAATTTATCAGTCATTAATCTCGATAGCTTTTGCCCGCGTGTCCTTGATCCCTTCTGACCACTTTGCACTAGTGTGAAAAATGCAGTCAGAAACTAAACCTCTGCCCATCTGTCTTGTTCTGCAATGCTCCTTCCCTCGTTCACGTTCTAAAGAGTTCATTTATATTCACTATTTCACCTTTTGCTGAGTAAATTTCTTCCAGGATCCACTCCCATGAGGTTTGTGCTTCCTGCTGTCCACTAGAACTGCACTCTGCCAGCTCCCATATTACCTCTTCCTAGCAAAGTTCGAGGTTACTGCTCAATTCTGCTTTACCCATGTGTTGCCACAGCACTGTGAAATGTCTCCTATTTCGGTAATTGGCTGGTTTGCCACATCTGTTATTTTAAAATGGAATTTTTGATACTTGTGGAGATAAATTCTCATCCTTCTGAAGCTTTAGATATCTGTGCATTTTCTCTAGCACATATAATTGTGTAAAATAATTTTTGTTTGTATCATCTCTAAGTTATTTGTATGATATATTTTGCCGTTGAGTATATCTTACCTCATACTTCTGATACTGTTTATGATCCGTTAAGTAACCAGTTTCTATGGGCAATCAGCCGCTTAAAGCAGTCAGTGCTACTTAACTTCATCAAAGGTGTTTCTGTCTTCATATTGCACATGGATAATAAGTTGGTGAAGTTTGGGAATGCTTAACAGTGTAAGATAATGTATCCTCCCTTGTAAGTATAAAGGTTTCATCTCAGCTGAGGAATCTTCCTGGTTTATGGTTTTATTCTCATTTTGTAATTCTGATGGGCTGATCAGAAAGAGGTACGAACTTCAGGATCCTGCAGAGGAATTTCACCCTGGTATCTCCTATGTAGCATTCAACTTATTCTCCTTATTTATTTTTTTACATTTTAATTTTACATTCAGCTCTTGATACTCATTAGTATTCAACCCTAATGTTCAAGCTCTTGGTAGATCAGATGTCACTTTTTTCAAGTTTGCTCTTTCTGATGACCTGCTATTAGTTTTTTGCCCTGTTCCCTTCCTTATGATTTTTACAGCAATTTTTTAACAAGCTTTCAGTCAGGAATATATATCTCACATTGTTTGAAATCTGACTTGTATTATGCATAACATTAACGTTTGTCCTCAATGCTTGTTAAAAATGATCCTTGCTAAACTTAGAACGGAAACTTATGTCAAATATCTTCAGGATTTCAGAGGAGTGGTTTCTGAATCTTCAAAGAATCTTATATTCTGTTGAAGATTTATTGAATCTTCAAGATTCTATTGAAATCTTCAATAGAATATAATAACTTGGACAAGCTTTTACCATGTTTATTGTAATATTATGTTTTCATGTTTGTCACTTTTTGTAGGTCTGCTCATACACTTCAGCCTTCTTCAGGGGATGAAATCTCCACGAATGTATCTGTCCAGCTTTACAATGGAGAGACGCAACAGCTTATCATTAAGTTAGAAAACATTGGAACGGAACCACTGGAGACACTGGAGGTCACATCGAAAACAGTGAACACTAAGGGTATGTGTGCTGGTTTATATTTGGAAATAATCATGGCTTGTTCTTAGATAAAAGGGGGGTCTAGTTGTGGTATATTCATTTTAGGTCAGTTTAAAGTAAATATCATAATCCCCGCCAAAGAACTGGAATCATTCAGTTTGATTTTTTTTGTAGAAACGTAAAAACAAAAGAGAAAGTAAGAAAATGCAGAAAGAAAGTGAAAGAAATTGTAGTACCATCTGTGTGGCAAGGGATTGCCTGCTTTTTTGGACATCTAGGTTTCCTCTTTAAGTTCAGTGGAAAGCAAAATAAAATAAAAAAAAAGCAAAACAGAAGCAAAATAAAATAAAAAAAAGCAAAAAGAAGCAAAAAAAAAAAAAAGAAAAAAGAAAAAAAAGGCATGAATCATGGGTTTGAATTACTTTCTCCTTAGATATAAGTACAGTGATTAGTTAATTAAATAAATTGCCATTAGCAGTAATGTTCTGCTCCTTGAAAGAGTGGAAGTAAATAAGCCTACTTGTAGCTTACTCACTAATCAATAAGAAGAAGTGGGATAAAACACTAAAAAAAACACAACAACACAGCAATAGATGAAATGAGGTATTACGAATTAAAAGGTGGAATGGAAGGTACAAAAGAAATAAAGTACATCTCCTGCTTTCACTTACTTCTCCTAAAATGCTCCATACCTATTAATATTTAATAACTAGTCTGATAGGCGAATCTCACTTTTTCATGATGTGTTTTATTGTTTCTGGTTTTTCCTCTGGGGAAAAAACATTTCATCACTATCAAAATGATATTAACAGAAGAACTGCAGATGACAAGCAAGATAATCTTTACTTACAATAGAAATATCTTACTTGATTGTAGATCTTATTGTCAGTGCCAGAATATTAAAATGGAATGTGATTTTTACTCTTTTCAGTATTCAGGTTCTTTTTTTTTTTTTTTTCAATAGAATATCTTTTTCTCTGTAATCTGAGAGAAGAGGAGTTGCCAATCATCTAAGAATAGATTTTCTATCAGAGCCTTGTTACCAAGAATAATTTTAGAAGCTGAAGTAAAAGGACTTACTGTTCTCATTTCAGTAATTCCAAGGTGCTCCCACTGTGCTAGGTGCTATTTGTATGTTTTGGAAAGACCAAGTGGAGCATGTGTATTAAATGGTGGAGTTGTAGTGAAATGTACTCAGTGTTGGAATATATGGGCCTCTGAATCAAAGGTGTTTAGCAGACTCTCGGTATATAACATTGCGTGGTTAAAATAGTTCAAAATTAAAAAAAAATAGACTTGTCAACATTAAAACCTTCATAACATCACTGTTAGAACGTTTGTTAAAAACCTGGGGGGAAAAGGGGAAAAGTTGATGCGTTCAGCTGTGAGTTTTTACCCTGTTTCCTTACCTTCTGTTTCTGGGGCCACAACTTTTATAACAACAATCAGTGCTGTAAAGAGCTGCCATTCTCATTTTTTGGTGCAGTAGACAGGACGGAATTAGCTGTTGCAGTGCAATAACCGGACTTCCTTTTCCTTGTCTGCTGCAGCTGGTCACTTTTCCTGGGGAAGCCCTCTTCTCTGGCATTGTTTCTAATGGTGTCTTACTAATGAGAAGCTCTGGGGATCATATTTTCAAACTTGCTTCCTTCCGATTTCCTCTGTTTCTTTCAGCTGCATCTCTCTGACTTCCCCTCTCTAGCCCTTGGATTAAATGAGAAGAAGTTACAGCTCTCCCTGTGCAGTTCATAAAGGTCATCATAGGATTTTCGAGTCCTTTAGCAGCCACGCGTTCTGGAACAGATCCTGAGGCAAATCAGCAAAAGGGACTTGTCATACTGCCACAACGAACATGTCTGTCATTTCTTTTAATGTCTCATTGTACCAGTCTCGTCTACCAGGCTGTGGTATCTCTAAGTTGGACATCACACGCATCCCATCAAGGTCAACCGTGTGTCACCTCACGTTGTCCCTCACCATGTCAGATGGTCCGATACTTTTTTAGAATGATGACGTGCGAGGGGTTGCCTTTCCATCCTCCATCTCCAGCCAGCTCTTGTCAGAGCCTACATTGTGTCTGAGTTAGGGGGGTTCACTCTGAAAGCTTTGATAACTCAACTATTTAGTCCAAGCAGGGGTAAATGTGACCTTGATGTGTTTTTGAGGCTTGAAGCATTGAGAGGAGCGTGCCAGGTGTTCTCACCAGACTTGTAGGCTGTAGTAGTGAGCACCAGCTGCACGCACTGAATGAACCTGGATGATGAAGCAACAAATCCTCATTGGTCTTTCTTAGAAGTGATTGACCTCTGGAATTTAAACATAGAGAAATAAATTTACCTGTCTGGCTCTATTCTTTTCACTGTCTTTGAATGCATCTGCTTGTGGTCTCAGGTGTTTAACCATGCTAGACCACAAATGAGAAATCTACTCTGAGGTTCAGGTTTTAAGAACTGTGAGTATCCTAGAATAGATCTATTTACCTTTTTCCCAACCAAAACTGCAAAGTTTTTTGGATCTGGAGTTGTGCTATGGTCCTTGGAGAGCTGTGAATGTACACAGGCTTTCCACCAGTTAGTGCAAACGTCATTGCCAGGGAAGGAGAATGGGTGTTGGTAGTCCAGCCCCACTCTTATCTGCCAGGGTTTTACTATCAGGATTTCTCAGCTCAGGTCTCTTCCTTTCTGCCCACACTAGCTGACACAGATATTCAGGACTTTGTATGATTCTTACTAATAACTCTTTTTCTCCACTCATAGGATGAATGTCAAATGGTTCATGATTTTACAGCAAGTTTCGTCACCTTTTAAGGATACTTGTTAATAGCTCAGAAGAAGCTCTGCAAGATACATTTGCATTGTAAGGAATATAGCAACTCCTGCAAATCTATTTCTGTCTGCTAGGTCTGACTTCAAAATATTCTATTACTATCTCCTCAGTTTGAAAGGAGATGTTTTCCTCCAGTCTTAAAGGAAAATTAATAACAGTATTGGTTCTCTGCCTATAAGTGCATGAACTATTAGTATTTTTAACCCTGTAATTCTAATTTAAACACTCCACAGTTCCACGTTTTCATAAAAAACAGCAACTGATGCTGGTTACTCTGCAGTGGTAATACATGACTTCTATTTTTACTAGAATTTCAGGTTAATGTGTATGAATGCCAACGTCGATGCATTTCGAACTGATAGTTGCTTTGGGGTCCTGTGTATTCTGATGGGAATATATATCCCTCAACTGGTGAGGCATCAAGAAGCAGAGCTGCAGATTACCATAAAAGTCTGAAGAGTTTTGTTCCCTTGAAACAAAGATTTTTATCTTCAGGTGTCCGATCCTGCTTGTATTCAGTGTACCTTTGTGCATCTTGAGTTCTTATCAGAGCTATGGAGCACTTGTCTGACTCTTCTGTGCTAGCTGGTAAATGCTTTTGCATTTCCATTTCCTCTCAGCAGCTCAGCTTGAGGAGCAGCAGTTGTTCTGGCTGTGCTTTACCCAGGCTTCACCTTTCAGCTCTAGTCTGTTAGTTTTTTTCTTTGTACTTTGTTTTTCCTTTTTGTCCTTTAAACCTTTTCCTTGTCTGTTGCAAGTATTTTAATTAAATTGTCTGTGATGTTGTTAGGGACTCAATGGACCTCCAGGCTGAACTATATATTTTTATTCTGCCTTTTTTTTTTTTTTAATGAGTGTTTGTCAGGAATCCACAACTGTTCTCCACAATTCCACATACACTTTGATGCTTTAAGTTACTTGCAATTTCAAGGCTGTCTGCAGATCTTAAGGGTACAGTTAGTAGGGTTCAGTGCCCCCACCCACCTCCTTCTACCACAGAAAGACAGACAAAGGCATAAGAATTTAAGAAATGCCCTATTAGGGCTGATGGTCCAGCTAGCCAGGAATTCACAGGACTTTAGGAGATGCTGCTTAGAGAGAGAGCATGCAAGTCTGGCCATGGTTGTGTTTCTGTTGTGCTTGCTCAATATCCTTAGTTGCCCTACATCCCAAGGAACATCAGAGATGATCCTTTTTTAGTAGCCCATTATGGACTTGTCCATTAAGTTGTCTAATCACATTTTGAAGCCTCCTCTACTGCCTGCCTCTGTGGATTGGCATTTTATGGTTTTGTTAACTGGTTATAAGCAAATTATTTTGATAGAAATATTAGCAATCCTGATACAGGGTTTTTTAATATAGCACTGTGAACTTGTGGTGGTTGTAAGGTAAAAGCAGATAGATTATGACTCCTCGCAATGGCTTTAATATCCACTCAAATTTAGATGCCACCACCCAAAGTTAAATCATTTCAGTAAGGAATTTTATAGACATATTTGTCTGAAAAAAGTTATGGCAAAAAAACAGAATTGCCTGGGGGCTTAAGTTTGGAAAGAATTGAATCTCGAAAGACTTAGAATTGTATGGAGTTTGTGTAAAGTGCTAACATGGAATTGCTTCTACAGATCTTCAAATCAAAAGAACTTAGAGTGAACCCAAAATTAGATTGTGGGTGAACTGTTTTATGATATTTTTTATGATTTTAGTGATTTAGCCTCTAGTTAAAAGGTAAAACAAGTCATTAATTTATACTCTTTACTAGAAGTTGCTTGCAAATTCAATTGTTTGTTAAAGGCGAATTTTGGACTCTGGAAACAACTGAATGCAAGCCCCACACCAAGAGTTTTTACCACTCAGCTTAAAGGTTTGAATCCCCATGCAATAGTATAATTCATTGTAATAATGACTGCTAAACAAGGTAAAGAAAACAATATTAAACTATAAACAATGATATCTAAGTATTAACTTGATTTTTCTCTGCAGTTAAACTTCTAGCTTGAGCATTCAGACTTTGTCTTATAATTACAAATGTTAAATTAGAGAGGATCTGTTGGGTACCTTAATACCTGCAGGGGCTGTTTTCACTCAGAAAGTCTTTTCAGTCTAATATCTTCAGATAAATCTCCACCTTAATGAAAATACATTTTGGAAACAATTTGTTCATTACTCTAGAGATATACTGAAGTGCTTGGGATACGTCATTCTGCTTTGCTTACATTGGGGAAAAACATCCCTGTAGCACATTATGGTTTTACTTCTTTGAAAAGGGGGATAGAGATCGCTCTACTTGTTAAACTTCTTGAAAATAAAATCAGAACGATGATATGGTTACAACTAAATCATTAGATGAGGTGGAGGTGACTTTAAGGAAACAATTATTAGCAGAATTTTTTATTTTTTACCGTGTTGTTCTTATAGAGTGGTCTATAATATGGATTTGATGTGGGAAGAGAGAAGATCATTATCTCAAGCAAACCAACTATTGAAGTTGCAGTTAATAGAAAATATTTTTCTTCTAGATGCAGTCGTTTCCGGGCAAATTAATAATCTTTTGACTGGAATTGTAATTACTTTTCTTGCTAGATCCTTAATGCTAGGCTGTAGTTTATTGAGGCAGCCTTCCCACCCTGGTTTCTTGAAGATGAGTCTTAGAGGATGGTTTTGGAGAGGCTCTGAAGTGCTGACACCCTAACGTGCTGTTAGATACAGTAAGCTGGTATGAAGCAGAGATGAGCTCTGCGCCTTTCTGTGGTCCCCATGTTACCCAAAGCAGCACTCCAGTTGTTTTTAAATGAGCCTTTAGAAGAATTCTTCAGCGTACGTTGCAATGGTACGCATTGCTACGAATTGATAAGTATCTCTTTAGGATGCTCCCAATCAAACCATCATATTCATGTATTAATAGGCTTTTTTTTTTTGCAGTGCTTGTCATTGCATGGTCTTGCAAATGTCAATGAGGTTTTGGACGCGGTGGGTTGATCTCCGCTGGCAGCTGAGCCGCCACCCAGTCACTCACCTGCTCCCTCCTGCTGCTGCTACAGGATGGGGGAGAGAATTGCAGGGGCAAACCAGGAAACTCATGGCTTGGGATATTGTTTAATTAGAGAAGGAAAGAGGAAGGAAAAACAGGTGATGCAAAGGCAATCTCAACCTGCAACTGTGTTACTGTACCGTTCCAGTATTTAGTAACCTTTCCTGTCATTCTTAAAAAAAAAAAAAAATAAAAAAAAAATTCCCTACACAAACTTCATGGAGTAGCATGCATTGCTTTTGCTGAAGACGCTTAAAAGTCCATGACTTTATTTTTTGGCATACCGTGGAGCTTGAAATAGCACAACTTTACTCACCCCTCTTTCCGAAGTGGACTTGACTTCTGCTCTTCTTTCTTTCAAAATGGATCTTTGGATGTTACTGGAGCACTAAGGAGGCTGCAGAACTGGTTAATGGACCTCAATCTACTGATAAGCAATAAATAATATATTTTTTCCTCATATTATCCCTTCTGGCACTTCAGGCCTAGGACAGAGGAGCTAATAATGACGTATGTCGTATCTCATGTAGATCATTGGTAAATCATTTCTCAGATACATATGTTTTAAGGCAGGCTGTTCCTGCCTGGCAGCATCCTTAAGGTTTAGGTCTTGTGTACTTTATGTTTTTCAGTTTTGAGAAAGGACTTTGTTTTATAAATAACTGAAAGCCAGTGATCTTCCTAGTCTTCTCTATTGCTTGTTAAGTAATTGTATAATGATGTCACGGGTTCTTCAGAATGGTAACTGGTTTATTTTGGTGCAATATTTTGATGTGTTCTTGAGTATTCAAATTGTATATTTAATACTGCCTATTGTGCAATCTATATATTTTTTCTTGTTCTTCACCTAAGTTTTTATTTTCAGCTCTGTGATCTAAATGCTTTCAGGCCAGTCTCAGTAATCTCTCTGATGTCTTTCTAGCGCTATATTCACTTTTGATGCCTTAATTCTAAATATTTTAGAATTTAAACAGAAGATGGCAAATCAGTTAATACTCTGTACAACAGTTATAAAATAAAACGTTCTTAGTACAGTGGTTATGCTAATGAAATATTGGCTTTTTTTTAATACAGAGAAGCTGTATGGCGACTTCTTGAGTTGGAAGCTAGAAGATACTCTCTCCCAGTTTCCTCTAAAACCTGGGAAGATTGCAACTTTTACTGTAAACATCAAAGTGAAGCTGGACTTTTCATGCCAAGAAAACCTTCTGCAAGATCTCAGTGACGGTGAGTTCTTAATTTCTTCTTGCTTAAAAGGATTCTGTGAACTTCTGAGAAGCACTTATCCAGTTGCTGTACTGTTCTTTTTAAAATACTGTATGTGATGAGGCTACATGTTTTCATATTTGTGTCTTGTAATGCAAAGGCAACTCTTTAGTGAGGTGTATGGATTCAAGACTGAATTTTTGCGGCAATCAGTGACATGATAGTTTGACCAAACTTTTCTCATCGTGAGATATTATCTTGCTATCTTTTTAAATCTTTCTTGACAGGGATTGTTCTTGATGTCTCTTTGTATCCTGACCTTAAGAAAATAAAGAAAAATGGAGTTCGGAAACATCAGGCTTAGAGAGAAATGATCATCAAGTTGATTATTTCGTTATCTGAGCTTATAGAATTGTTTATAATGGCTGACTGCAGCTTTGCCAGAAGTGACGTACTATAATGTAGGGCATAATCCCTCTAATATTTTAGAGAAATCCCTCTCATATTTTAGAGAAAGTGTGCTTAAACTCATAGCTTCTTTTGAATCAAAAAAAAAAAAACACCACACCACAAAACAATGTTTGCTTGTATTAGAATTATCCACGATTACAAGTACCAGATACTTGTAATAAGGATTTCCTCTTTATGATGAACACAAAGTCTTACTGGAGTAATTGCTATTCTCTGTATTTTTTCAATTGCCTGATATATTTACACTAATTGAATTAACTTGCCAACACAAGATATTCCTGTATTTTAAAGAAAACCATATCATAATTATTATTTGGACTCTTTCCCGGGATTCACTTGCAGGTGTGCATTATTGGTGTAATTAAAATACAAATATTTTCAAAATAGAAAAAAAAGAACAAGAAGGTATGTATAGCTTACTCAAGGCTGAAGCGAGGTGGGGGTTGGTCTATTCTCCCACGTGCCTGGTGACAGGACGAGGGGGAAGGGGCTAAAGTTGTGCCAGGGGAGGTTTAGGTTGGATATTAGGAAGAACTTCTTTACTGAAAGGGTTGTCAGGCATTGGAATGGGCTGCCCAGGGAAGTGGTTCAGTTACCACCCCTGGAGGTCTTTAAGAGACGTTTAGATGTAGAGCTTAGTGATATGGTTTAGTGGAGGACTTGTTAGTGTTCGGTCAGAGGTTGGAATCGGTGATCTTGGAGGTCTTTTCCAACCTGGATGATTCCGTGATTCTGTGAAGGCAAAAGGGACTGAATTCTGAGTTACCTTGCAGATGCATTTAGACAGACATTTTATTGTGTTAATAAAGTTTAAAAGACTTCTTTGCTTTTAAACTTCCCTGGTGTAAAATGCATAAGTTAAAAAACAAAACAAAACAACAAAAAAACGCACACAAAAAATTAGGACTTATCAACACTATGGGTTTTGTGCAGTAACAATAAGATTTACTTTGTAGGACTCCGTTTTTTAATTATTTTTATGCTAAGGCTTTTGAAATGGTAAAGAAAATGGTATAGGCCAGTTGATTCAAAATTTTAACTGAACTTCAGAAACTTCAGTTTTATTTGTATTTGTCCTTCTAGCTGACATTAATAGGAAAGAAATCTGAGTCATGGAGATGAGAAGGAACTTGATCAATGTAATCAATATAATTAGAAAAATAATTATGAAAGTCAGTATCTTAAAAGGTAGACGTTATGCTCTTTAGTGCCAGTTCTGTTATTTCTCTTTAGTTTTGTAACTCTCAGAAAAAGAAAACAAAATCTGCCATTGACCCGATCTCCAAAATCTTTAAAGGCGTTGCAAAGCTACATGTTCCCAGCAGTTTTTTAGGTGAAATAATGTACAAATAAAATGTACTGTAGAAGGAGAGGGTAACATGCTTTCTTCTTGTTACTGACATCAAACAGTTGTGGAACAGTGGATTTGGGCGTCTTTTTTTTTAGGAAAAAAAAAAAAAGCATCTAACTTTTATGTGGCCAGCTATGAAAAAAATCTTGGAACAACATTATTACTTTGTTATTTCTGTCTACAGCTTCTTCACCTGGAAGAAATTCACCTGGAAGGAATTCAATGTTTTCTCATTCAGCAATGATAAAGGAGCAAGATCCATTGGTATTTGTTTAGGGCTCTGGTATCTTTGGGGGATGTGTACTGTGTGTCCATTAAAAGTATTATTAGAAATGCTAAGTACATTGACATTTTAACTTGCTACTGTATTTTTTCTGCATTTCTTGAACGAATATACATATATATTCATATTCTGAATGAATACTGTAATTTTTAAAGAAGCAGGTAGCATCCTGATATGAAGAACAATCGAGAGCTAAGAAAGTCAATGGCAACTCTGACGTGGCTTTTAATCATAGGGTAGCTATGGTACCTTTTTCTTTTGAGGACCAGATTTACAATGATGATCAAAATACTTCTGTCTTTTAAAAGTAATGTCCTTAGCAGGGCATCTGTTACTTTGATCTGTTTTCATTTGCTGCTGAAATTGTTTCCTTTTGTTTGTAATCTGAACATAGGACAGAAAGGATAAATTGCAGATGTTTGCGATGATACACTTATCCAATTGGAAAGTAAACTAAGTTATCAGTCAGAATTGCTGATCTAATTCTTGTGTGTTGATGGTATACTGTCTGGTAAAGAAAAATGTTAGATGTTCTTCTAGATTAAAGGAAGCAAAAACACATGAGATGCTGTACAGGATCAGATCAATGACCGTCTAGTCCAATATCCTGTCTGTGATAGTGGCTAAGAGCAGATGCCTGTAGGAGAATATAGGGAAAATTTTGAACATACATGCTCCTTTCCTTTAGGTGTTTGGTGCTGACTTGTTAGCTCTGGAACTTCCAGAGTCTGGCAGCAGTTTCTCTGTTTTCAGGCACTGTTACTCAGTCTCAGTGGGTTTCTTTGTCATAAAATTCCTTGCACTCTCTGCCAGGCTGGTACAACATGCTGTGCCGAGAAGATTCACAGTTAAATTACTTTTATCAGCTTTCAATCTACTGGTATCCTTCTGATATTACCTAGTGTCTGTATTGCAAGAAACAGCTAACAATCCATCTTCTAAACATCGTACCGACACTCGTGATGTTACACATTCTCCCAGTGTTATTTTCACAGTGGTCTTTTTCACAGTCTGAAGATTTCTATCTGGCTTAGCTGTCCTTGTCGTGGAAAGAGTGCCGTCTGTTTCTCAGTCTTGTCCCTTTTGAACACTGTCAGCTCTATATCCTTGAGGTAGTCTCTGTACACTATTTGAAAGGTGATCTCCGCACTTCTGTACTGACCTAATGATGCTCCTTACTTTGTTTTCTATTACTTGCCTTATAATAATGCAGTAATGCACGACTTAATTTTTTTTAAATTTTGCTCAATGTTGAATTGGTGGGTTCATGAATCTGTGAATCAGCTCCACGATCTTGCTTCTGTAAAATAATATTCACACTCAAGGTTAGGATTGTTTTTTGTTTTTGTTTTCCGTATATTTATACTGAATTTGATTTGACATTTATTGGCCAGTCACCAAGTTTTATAAGATCCTAGCTGTTAGTCAGGAACATGCCATTCTCTTTGTGTTGCATAGGCTTCCACTCTGAAAGTTGGGTTTGTGCAAATGCAGCCTAATAACACACAAGATTATAATGCAGAAGAATGTGCATCCCATTAAAACATGACATTTACGGTTCTTGTCACAATCTGGATTGTCTTGGCTTACTATCTTTGGAAATAATTACTTTGCAAACACTTTGAACAGCTGGGCAGATGTTCTAGAGACACTTGGGTTTGTTAATGAAGATTAAGAAGTCCAGGCTTATGTCTTGAAGGTACTTGCCCAAGATTTAAGGGTTCTCTGTAAGAATCCTGTTTGCTGCAAATACTAATGAAGTTTTGTCCCTGAGCTGGGTGTTTCAAGGTTCCTTCTATGTACATTCTTGGTTCTCTGGTCAAGAAATCTAGCATATGTATTTAATTTGATTCTAAGGTTGTTAGAATCGTAGAGTAAGACAGGAGGAAGCACAGCATTGCTTGGTACAGCCTGGCCTAAGGAGCTTCAGCAGTAAGGCCTCTCCCTGCTGCTAAATGAGAGAGGTCAACAGGATGTTCACATCATGAGGATAATTAATTCTTCCAAGTCATTATAGCGTAATTTCTGAAATCCATTTTTTCCCTGATGCTAAACAGGAAAAGAACAATAGCTGCTCTTTTTTGATTGTTTTATAATTGGTAGCTTGTTAGTGGGAAAGAGGCTTTAAAAAAAGCTTCTATCAAATGGGGATACTGTTTTGCAAGGTAAATTAATTAAACTGCAATGAGTGCTTCATTATGTAGAAATGTTAGTGTTCATTCGTTCTGTTTATAGGGAGCCTAAAGACAGATGCGAGAATATTTAAATTCATAAACTCATCAAAGGAACTAAGTAACTAGATGCTAAGAGAAGCAAAACTATGCCTTAAGTCTCTCCTTCCTTTCTCTGGGGGAGGAAGAATTGCAGACAAATAATAGCTTATTTCTAATGGCAGGGATCTTGAATGGTTTTAATATTGGTAGACAAGACCATTGTAAGTCTATTTCATAATTACTTTGTTGGTTTTCTGCTTAAATAAAATACTACAATTTCAAAGCTAGGTTTTATTCATTTAACATTCCTATGCTTATAGACAACATATTTCTTTGTTAGAACGATACCTGGTTATGAGTTTAAGTGGATTCTTGACAAGTCTGCAAACAACATAGCCTAGAGAATTCTATTAGGATGATATTTCTGATGATGATGGAAGTCCTCAGATATTTCAGTAGGATCCTTTGTGTTAGTACCTTTGGTTGCCTTTATTGCATTATATCATTCAGAATATTTTCTCATTTATTTCATTTCTAACTTTTTTGTCTTTACAGTTTGAAGATATCAGTTTTCATTTTAGTTGCACTGAGCTTTTTTTCTTTACCTACAAACTCTTCCGTCCTCCATAAATTAATCACCATGTTACTTTAAAAAAAGTTCTTATTTTTTTTTAGAATTTTTCTTACAGATTTCTTTTTGAATTCCAACTTTAGTGCTTACAGAAGGTGACTTTTTCTCTTCCAAATGTCTTTTAACCTGTCTTGTGTGATAATTTGACTGATAAGGATTTATTTTTTAAAATTATTTTTAACAATATATAAGCGCCATAGGACTTTAGCCTGGATCAGTTGTACTGGCTTCTACAGGAACATGTAGGAAGAAGTATTTTAGGCCTCAAATCTTTACAAAGTAAGTAGTAAGACAGACATGAGGCAAACAGTAATAGATTTATTATTGGGACTTACAGGCTATTTAACCCATCATCCTATTAAGTTTCCTGTTGTGCTGTTTCCTCGCTGAGGCTCTTTAATTTGGCATCTAATGTAGTGTGCATAAATAATCTCTAGTCTTTGACTACTTTTTTTTTTTTTTACACTTCACTTGCTTCCTTTGTCTGAGTTTAACTTTTTAGTACTAGTTCATCAACCTCAGGAATGTATCCTTACTTATACTACATTTTCTATTGTCAATTATTAGTAATAAACTCTTCAAATGCAGAGCTCACTCTGCTACGTGTCGTCTCTGCTCTGGCCCTGGGAGCCAGAGAGGTGATGCATTCCTAGTAGCATCACCTGGCGCACTGCTGTTGGCTCCCGTGCTTAGTTTTAAGCATATTTTTGAGAGAGGGAAGGAATAAGTACTCTTGTCTGCTCTTGAGTTATTGCCCTATTTGTTGTGGTTTAACCTCCATAGACAACCAATTGCCCCTCCACCCCCACCGAGTTGTTATTGTTGAGCACGATGCCGTATGGTATGAAATATCCCTTCGGTCATTTGGGGTTGCCTGTCATGGTTGTGTCCTCTTGTGCACCCCCAGCCTCCTTGCTGGCAGGGTGAAAAACAGAAAACACCTCGTGTGCATAAGCACTGCTCAGGAACAACTAAACCATCCATGTGTTGTCAACACTGTTTTCATCACAAATCCAAAACATAGCACCACAGGAGCTACTCTGAAGAGAATTAACTCTATTCTAGCCAAAAGCAGGACATCGTTGCAGTAGCCGGAGACAGCAAGGTCCTAGAGTTCTGCAGAATTTTCAATTCCAGCAGAATACAAGATCATTTGTTCTTTTTTTTTTTTCTAAGAAAAAAATGCACATTTGTGTTTGGCAAGCATTCTTTCTCTACCCTGTCATGAACTACTTCAGTCTTTTTTCTTTGTGCTGAAAGTACTCTGTAACTGTTACAATATTTTTAGGAGAGGCTTCTCGTACTGAAATTTCTATCAGACAATTGATAGACAAAATAAATACCTGGGTTCAGAGGACATTTAATTTTCATGTCTTATGTTTCAAGTTCAATACTTTTCAAGAATTCTGACAGATCCTCTTGGGTTATAATTTCATACTGCCAAAGCACACGTTAGAAAGTTGTTACTCTGTGTTTTTATAGTTTTTAATCTCTGGTGGGTTAACTTTGGCTAAGGGCCAAATATCCACCCAGCTACTTGTTTGCTGTTTTCCCTCAGCAGGATGGGGGACAAAAATAGGATGAAAAAGCTTCTGGGTTGTGATAAAGATTGGGAGATAACTTACTAATTACCAAAACGGGGAAAACAGACTTGACCTCAGGAAAATTAATTTAACTTATTGTCAATTCAAATAGATTTGGTTGGTGAGAACAAAAAATGAAAACGCCACCTTCTACCCCTTTCCCAGGCTGCAGCCCTTCAGGAACACCCTGCTCCCACTGGGGCTCCCCACGGCCGCAGCTCCCTCAGGAAATGTCCCCCTGCTGCGGCGTGGGCCCTCCCCGGGCTGCAGGGTGGAGATCTGCTCCAGCGGGGGCTCTGCAGGGCTGCCGGGGAATCCCTGCTGCCTGTGGGCCTGGAGCCCCTCCTGCCCTCCTCCTCCTGGGGCCTGGGCCCTCTGCTGCTTTTCCCTCGCCCTGGGCCTCCTCCTCGGCCTGTGCCTGCTCTGCCCTTTCCGAAATCTGTTTTCCTCGAGGTGCTGCCAGCCTGGGGCTGGGCTCAGTTGGGCCCTGCCCACAGAGGCCTTGCAGCCCTGCCAACACCTGCATACAGACACCCCATATGTTATTAAGTACCTTTCATGTATATTTAGAAAACAGCAGAAAGTGGGTTTGTGCTGCTATTGGGTTCCAAGTATTTCTTCTGCAGAGGAGAAGCGCTTTAACCAAAAATCTTGCTCTGGCTCATGTTTCACGTCACATTGTATTAGCAGTTACCTATAGACAGCCTTGGAATACCAACAGTAGTGTCCTGGCTTCAGTGGTAAGCCTGTTTAAGAGTTTCCTTGCAACAGAGTTTGCAGCTCCCATGGTTGTGATGTACCTGTTTAAAAGTCTTCGTATTTTTGTCACCTGGATCAGGCCAGTGATCACAGTACATTGCTGCATTGCCATGGGGCTGTGGATTTGAACAGGAGGGAAACTGCCCTGCGGCAGCTCGTTCTCTGGGTGCTTCAGTCACTGCCTTGTAAATTGAGAAGTAAAACCACCTTAGTAAACTTTCCCTCATTCAATTATAAGATTGTGTGGGATTTGTCTGCTCAGCGTACTGCGAAAGTGGCTAATGAAGTTAAATTGACAATTTACTTAACATTTGAGAGGAGAGAGGAAATGCTGGTAAGAGATTTTGCTCTGTTATGACAGAAACGACTGCGATGTTGGAAAAGCAAGCTGCTTTTTTGCAGTTACCATGGAAAAAGTGTTGGTCATGTGCTGTTACCATGGAAATGTTCAATGTGAATTCCAGAAATTAGAAAGATTTCTGGACCGAGTAGCAAGACAATTGTTCTTTTTATAGTGAAAGGCTGCTCAAGCTGCTTGACATTATGAATGTGGAGGATGTAGCATCTTTAAATCTCTAAACTTCATGAGAGAAAATAAAATGTATTTCCACTATGAAAACTCATAAAATATAAATATGAAGTAATTTAAAACTTCTGGTGAATTGCTTTAAAATTTTCAGTTTCCTTTTTTTCATCTGTAATCACCAAGTTCAGCAACCTACCAGTACTTTTGACAGAATTTCCCCATTCTGTGATGAGTGTTGAATGCATTGCAAAGGAGCACTTTGTGAAATAAGTAGCCAACTTTGCTGCCTGGTCAGACACCTGAAAAAGCTAAATAATCTAAAACAACTGGCTAGCAGCAGAACGTTAATTATTTTTTGTCTTCTGGCAGAGAAGTGTCCTTGTATAGTCAAAGTTGTGGAGGGGTGAGCCATTTAAAGTACAGTGCAGTGCCTTGTGCCGGACCCTGTTATACGCAATGCCACAGTGCCACGAACTAGAAACAAAAGTTTGAACACAGTGATGATTACCTTAGACTTTCCTTTTAGCCTGAAGCAGAATCAATGTTCTCTTTGATGTCTTACCTCCTTTTGCCCTGAGGTGCAATTTAGAGATAAAAAAAAAATCCACTTCCCCCTAGAAATGGTTTCAACTAACTTTTGTCATGACATTTTTCAAAGAAAATGAAAGTAAAATTATCTTTAGGAGACAAAATAGCTTAAAAAAGGCATTAGTTGCACGTCTATTGCATGTTTTAGGTATTATCTAGTCTTTTAACAAAGAAAGGAAACCTTGGGTCTTATATAAAAATGGAAGATAAGACGAGTGCTATGAGATATTTCATGTTTGGTTGTTTTCATGGTTTTGTGTGCAAATGTGTGCACCAGTCACCTTCACCTTCTGTTCTAAATATGTAACTGATGAAATTAATTCATCAGTTTGAAAAGAGTATTTTTCTTCAGGTAAAATTTCTTACTGCCATTGAAAAGGGGGGATTTCAAAGCTATCAAGTGTATTTATCATAAATGTTGCTGGAAAACTTAGAGTTATAGAATCATAGAATGGCTTGGGCTGGAAGGGACCTTAAAGATATCTACTTCCAACCCTTCTGCCAACTGACTTGAATGTTCTAGTGTATTATTGTCCCAAATCTTAGTCTAATAAGTAAATTTGCTTTGATATCACCTGGCTTTAAAGAGATGTTAAGAGCTGGTTTAGGATTGTTTTGTATCTTATTATTTCTTATACAAGTTAGAAATAAAAAACCTGTTAGCACATGCAAAATTCTTTCTTGTTTTCATGACCCTTCCTTTTCTCTGGTGTTCATGCGTTAGACTACTTCATGATGTAATGTAGCAATGTTATTAGAGGAAAGGATTTCTTTTGCTGTTGCTGAATATATATTTAAATACCGTTTAACTGATTCTGTTTTCAGTTTTCCAGGATTGTCATATAACAGCCCGTATGATTCTCTTCTCCATTTGTAGCTGTGCTAATCTGACTCACCCCTTCTGTTTTTTCATCAACTAGATGCTGCTGATTGATTTTCTGGAGTGGACCCATGTGGAACAAATATGTCTTTTAATTTGAGCATTTATAGAGATTAACAGAAGAATTCTAACAGTGAGGAAAACCAGGCTTATGGCGCATAAATTTCAAAGTAGTACAATGTGTTTTCCTTGCACTCTTGTTGCTTTGCCCACATGAAGAACGTCACTGCATGTGACATTTTTTTTCCTTTTGAGTATTTTCTCTCCCTTTAATAAAACAGACATAGATTTATTGGAATAAAATATAATATTTAAAGAGAAAATAATTTATTTTATTGTTTTTCTAGATGGAATCAGTGTCAGCGGACTTCCACTTTCCAGTCCTTTTCGGCAGGTTGTCAAACCAAGAGTAGAGGCTAAACCTGTTAATCCACAAGAAAGCAGCAAAGCTGGTGACTTCAGTCATGTGAAGGTAAGTAAGTGACATAAAAGTAAGTGAAAAATTTAGTTTTCATTATGCTACATTACGGTTTGTTCTGTGATTAAAAAGTAAAGGGTCAAAGGATCGAAGTATTACCTTACCACTTCCAGTACTTTGCCTTTTAGAGGTGCTCATATAAGTAACAGAATAACTGAGAGAGCCAAATGAAAAATAAATAAATGTAGCAGGATGAAAGAACAACTGTGTGGGTAGGAGCTGCACTGTGCTTACTGTGAGTCTTACCTGGAGTAAGCTACTGTTTGTTTTTCTTTTGAAAACAGAAGGTTCATACCTGTTCAAAATACAAACTTCTTGTTTTGAGCAGGGAAATAAGAACAGTTGCAGTTTACTGGCCTGGTTTGTAGGAGATATAATTTAAGACTAAGATAGCAAGGATTATAAAAAATGTAGCCTAGGACTTCATTGGTTTATTCCATAGTTTTGGTGCATGTTTTACATGCCATGTAGTATTTGATATGTTTCCTACATGGAACTGTGTTCTGCATTAGTTCATTCCCTCCGAATTTACCTCCAGTATTGTACACAGCAATTTTGGCTTGGCAAGTCTTTGACTGAGAAGCAAACCTGTTTTGCTTTTTTTCAATAACGCACTTTGCATCTGAATTTTACTTTTTTTTCCCAGTGAGGTTATTTACAGTTCTATTTGATGAATAAACAGGGGACACTATTAATTTATAAATATGTTTCTTTTGAACCATTAGTATACTAATTCGCTCTCATTTGGTTCTGCAGTACAAAAAGGATGATGACAGCATATGAGATGATTAAAAAAGCACACTAGTAAAGGCTTTCTTTGTATTTTTTTGACATAGTGAGGTACTTCCCAGTTGCTCATAAAGATAAATCACCATGATTGAGAAAACAGTTTGAAGCTAGTAAAATGTTCACCATTAATTTTCAAGCGTAGAAGTTTGTGTAAGAATTTATGTTCTGCAGAATACTTATGACTTATGCAAGCAAGGAGAATATTCTTTTGAAATGGGAATAAAAGTCCAGAAATGCAGAATTTCCATGTACCAAATACATGGAAGAATCCCTTTGGTGCACTTTCTGGTTGTCAGCCAGTTGTCCTGGCAACTGAGAAGTTGCAGGTTCACAGTGACCTTTGCGATGGTTTTGTAAGGACATTGGAGACCTGTAAAGCAAGAATGTGTTCTTTCAACAGTCTGGTGGGAATGCACGAATTTGATTCTATTGGTGAGCTTGTTGAATGCAGTTTGAATTTATTAATTGGTATTTTGTATGGAAGGACCTTGCAGGTAGCCAAAACTATGTTGAAAAGAGAACACAAATTCTGATAACATTACAGGGTTCCTTGCTTATTAAAGTTATCTGTGCATTGAGCCTGGTTTTTATATGACTGTAGTACAGCTCCCATAGCATGCTTCAAATTAACAATTTACTGTGTTAACATCTCTTCTAGAACTCTTTTAATGAGTGCATTTTTATGAAGTAAGTTTAGAAGAGATGATTTATGGAGAAGCAACAGGAAAAACAGAAAATCAGGTGTTAAAGTAGCCAACAGAATAAAATTCTGGAGGAAGTACAAAATTATGTCTAATTACCTAAATTATACCATTCTGATCATGTAATTGCAGGGGACATAAATGGGAGGAAAGATGTGATTTATATTTTTCCAAAATTTTTAAGAATGACATATTGTGGTTGAGGAGAGAGAAAACCACAGTAGGGTAACACCATCCATGGAGTGTATACTGACTGTCATGGCTAGTTCCATTTTAACTGATCACCATTTCTGTAACTTTCATTTGTATTTACCATGTTTTTATAAATAATGATAATATTATCTCAGCTTGTCCCTGTTAAGCCACTATAAATCAACCACTTGATCTACCTGGAGTAAAAACATCTATGTAGTTCAGAAGTATTTAGAATATCTCAGAAATATTTTTAGATTTGCCAGACTATCCACAAAATTAAGTCTCCGTGCATATGGACATACACAGGTATTGGACAGACAACCAGGAGAAATTATCTGTCACAACTGAATAGATTTGTGTCCCTCTGGATAGTTATGTTACATTTGTCACAGTCATTCTGTGATAAGGTGTTATATCCAGCTTTTTTCCAGCTGCCTACTACTTTTGTACGTTAGTGTTTACTTCTCTTTGCAGCAGCTCTCTACTTTGACAGAGTTCTTCAGCTGAAAAAAAATATTAATATCCACCCGTGGAAAATTCCAAATTAAAATATCAGGCAGTTATTTTTATTAATTGAGTCAATTAACTATTTTTATTTAAAAACATAATCAGAATGTATCTTGGCTGGGTTCTGAGGAATTTGCTGTATTTTTGTTTTTGACTTACTTGATTTCAGACAAGATATCTTTCAGAATACACAAATATAAGTTCATTGTCAAATGTAAAGGCTTTTCCTCGCTAGGAACATTGTTGTATACACTAGCAAGCTGGGGTATATAAAAGAGAGACGGTCCAAGATTCCCTTTGAACCGGAATCTTAAAAAATTTCATATTTCTGAATCTCTCTGAATGTCCTAGAACCTCCTTAGAAGGTACTTCAGGTTCTCTCAGTTGCTGCACAGCAGTTCAGTGCATGTGGGCTATGGCCACGTCCTGCACAGTGCCTTTCAGGACAATTGCTTGATTATGTTTTAAGGTTAATCTTGTAATAGTCTAGGCAATTAAAATGGTTTGACAAGGACTCTGGTAAGAAGCAAGTGGGAGCTTTTAAGTTAAGAAATAAGATAGATCTTAAAGAATTTGGATATGCTGTGGACGTACTCTGCTAGCATTTATTCATGATTTAGCAATAGGTGTCTGTTGTGAATATGCAGTAGCAGTAGTGATTTTTCAATCCTCTATGGCGTGCATTAACCAATCTTCATAAGACAGGTGAATTTTTGCAAATGAAAATTAATAGAAATCAATGCTTCTCAGGATGCTGTTTCTGAAATGTCATTGTTGGTATATTTAGAAGTCTTGATACTTAAATCTTCCCTTCGTATTTGACTTCCTTCCTTTTTTTTTTTTCTTCTGCTTCAATATTGGATATTGCCAGTATTGTGTTTGAACTTCTTTGCTATCTTCGTTTTCAATTTTGCTACAGGCTGTCTTCTAATAAACCAGTCACTGGCTTCTGGAAATGACTGTTATAATGATCTCATAAATTTCATACAAAAATTGCTTTATGATCTCATCATAAAGCTTGCTTACACCCTCAAGCTGAAAAGAGTATCACAGTATAATATTATGTCCAGATGTACACTTTCCTACTGTTCACCACTGAGTAATTTGGTAAGCATTGTCTTAAAATCCTTGGTCATTCTAGGGTGCATCTCTACTGCAGAGTGAGTTAGCTCATGCTTAGCTCTGCATTGCTGTGGTTATGCTGGTAGGTGAAATGGTCTGTTTTGTGGCTGGATCTGGTACTTTTTTGAATAACACTGCGGTTTGTTTAGATACTCAGCTGCTGAGTATCTAAACTGCAATTTAAAAATTAAAAGAAATATTGTCATCTCTCAGTAGAAAATGTGTTATTTTTAAACCAAGGAATTCTGTACTGGTTTTCTTGCTTGGAAGCTGAGATTATTTGGCCTAGACTGGTTCAGCTCAGTGATGGAAGAAGCACCCTCTTACTCAGCGCCACGTATTAGTGACCTGAGCTGTATACAGCAATCTGATCTGTGGAAGTTTGGTCCTTAAAGTCACAGTGATTACCATCAGGTAAAGATAATCCACTGGTAGTTCGTTTTTGTCACAAGGAGAAAATGAGAATTATCCATCAGGACATAGTAGTTCAACAGTGTCCCTGGTTTCTTTGGAAGAAATCTGGGATTAAGAAAGGCTACATGACCCTACTATTACAAAGGACTGAAACAGGAGCTGAAATGAAGTCTTAGTTGGGCAAAAGAAGACTTTGAATGCATTTTGTGGATTTTTTTTTCTTTAAAATCTTGATTTAAGCTGTTAATCATATACATCGATTAATGGTCAGTTGTATGGCAATCTGAGGACCACCTTATAATTTATAGAGCATTAGCTCACAGTTACTTATCTGTTTTGAAACTTGTATGTTCAGGAGGATTTGCTTCTGCAAACTGAACCTGAGCTGTAATTCTAGAGATTCAACTGCTGAGGTTTAAATAATCTAGATGTGTAATCTACTTAGTTCTTCCTGTACTGTCAGTAAATGGCACAAAGTGTTAAAATACGATATGTAGAGCTAATCTAATTTCATACACCATTTGTGGTGTCTCTTTTCTGATTTAGTCAGCGTGTATTAAAATAAGATACTGGACTAATTTTTCATGCCTTTCTCAGGCTATGTTCTTCGTTTTTAATGAAAGTATGCTGTTAATTGATATAAGGTTTATATTGTTAGTGCTTTAAGCTCAAAATCATTTTATGTATATACCTTGAAGCTATTCTAAGTTTAACCCTGTAAATAAAACTTTTGATTTTTCTCAGAATTTTTGAATAGTTCTAGACCCTGCTGAAATTAGTGGAGACGCTGAATCTGCAGAGCACTCTTAATATTTAGATTACTTCTTTCTATTTGCATAAAAGTGTATTTAGCAGTGTGATTTTAGGCACAAATGTATAACACAACTTAGATGTTCTACTTTAACATTGTCCTACATTGGAATTCAGTACTGTGCTTGTAAATTGTGTGCCTGTGAGTTCTCCTTTGGTATTACACACATCAGATCATACGAAGAAAAAAGAATGAAGGCACAAGTCTCTCTGTTTATTTGTCTAATAACTTTCAAGCCTGGTCAAAGCTCTTTCACTTCCCAAGTTAATTTGTATTAAAAAAAATATTTTTTGATTGGTTAATAGAAATTTGTGAGTTAAATACCAGAAAACAAGTCACATTTCCTGAAGTCTGCCCAGCAAGTAGCCATGGGCCAAATCAATGTTCCGCAGGTCAGCAGCATATTTTTTGTTTGCTTTCTGGCCAAGGATTGCCATTTCCCCTGAGATAAAGAGAATAATGACAGTAGATTTTTTCTGCAAAAATGAGTGAAATCTGAATTCTTGGTCATTGGTACATGGCTGACAAAAATCTAATTATGATCTAGGTTTGGATGAAAGCCTGCAGTTTTTGAGTAGTCTGGGTCTCATCACACTTAACTTTCCTTCCCTGCCCAGTTTGGCAATATTCCTTTGAGTGCTTTTCGTTTTATTAATAGTTGAATATTCAACACTATTTCTGCTCGCCAACTGTATTCTGTGAATAGTAACATCAAAAGATGAACACTGTTGGGCTCTAGAGAGGTTTGTACTTCAGAACACGGAGAAAGCATTTTACTAACGCTATTCTCTAGAGCCATGGGAGGAAAAAAAAAAAGCTACTCCCCCCTGGATTTGGATAAATTCAGTTCATTCATCTCATCTGGTGTTTTACATTCAGTATTGTCAGAGTAGTAGCTGCAACTTCAATTCAGAATGTTTTACAACTTTGTAAATGACTTCTGAATGTCTTATCTGAGAATGTGGAAGAGTCTTCCATTCTCGTCTAATTGGAGATGTTTTCAAGTATCTGATACCTAGATTTCAATTATAAAAAAACTTTTTAATAATTTCTTTAATTCTGAATATTATAGTAACTTTATGGCCAAATGTATTTCCACACCTTATCCTCACAAAAAATTATGCAGTATTTTCATGCATTAATTTATGGTTATTGATAAACATTTTGCTGTGATCATTTTCACTAGACTTGTCATTACAATTTCTAGCATTTTAGCTTAGCCAGAAGTGTGGAATTGGCTGGGAGGAAGGCAGCTGCTCTGGTGGGAAAATGTGGTGGCAGAAGCTAAAATGCACAAAAAAGTAGATTGGGAGAGACCAAGAAAGAGGACAGCTCTGATCTGCTAAAACTGTGAAGGTTCTCCAGTACCTAAATATACTTACCTAATATCCAGTGAAATTATTGTCATGGTTTTTTTAATCAAGATTTTAATTCAACCTATGTGAGCTTGAAATTAAATGTAGTGTGTTTCAAAATCCTATTGCCACTTAGTATGACACAAAATTGTCTCGTGTATGTGTTCTGTTTAGTAGCTTTCTATTTGTCAGTTGTTCTCTGTAATTTCACTTAAAATTCATGGCAGCTTTTTCATTTTCAGCTAGTTATTCAAATCTTAATCCGTTTAAGTGTGCTGTAATACAATCAGTATTCTAAGATCTTACTTGAACAATTTTTGTTTTACCGTAATTGAACTTCTGCAGTTCCAGAGGTGCCTTTACAACGCTAAGGGCCTTCTGTCTGCAGTTCTCTAGCTTGCCTTTCACCTACAGTTGAATTCATCTTTTTCTTCCTCCATTTCCTCTCTTATTACCTTGTAGCTTTTAGTTTATAACTCTATAATCAGATCTCTTCACCCTTGTCCTCATAGCTGTTAGTTTATAACTTCAGAGCCTGGTAAATAACATACTAGGCACATCACTTACGTACCAAATAAATACTACCTATATCTTATTTACTTCTTTCTATCTCTCTTCTTGTTCTGTCCTTAAAGTGAGGCAGACTTCTTTGTTACAAATCTGAAAAGCTCATACCTAGAGGAAATAATTTTTCTGACTTCTGAATAATTTAGTCAGAAAGGTAAGTTTACATGCAGCATCATGAACATGTTGTATTACCTATGACTTGGATACTAATAATGATGTTCTATTACTGCTATAAATCTTCCCTTAGAACAATTACAAACAGCCTACCTCAAAAAATCATTTTGATGTGTTAGGTGTAACCAAGTGAGCTTGTTAAACAATTGTTGAGGGTAAAAATGATGTGTTGTAATGATGAGTAGTTTTTGTAGAGCATGTCTTCTCTCTCACGTTACAACTGGAACAATTACTCCGTGAATGTAATGCATTCAACACCGCTAAGTGCTGGGTCCTGCACTTGGGTCATAACCACCTGATGCTGTGGTATAGGCTTGGGGAAGGCTTGTGAAAGAGTGACTGGAAAGTTGCCCAGCAGAAAAGGACCTGGAATCACAGAATAGGATCAAAGAAGATCCTGAGTTGGAAGGGACCCAACAAGGACCATTGAGTCCAATCCCTGGCTCCACACAGGACCACCCAAAAATCAGACCCTATGTTTGAGAGCGCTGTCCAAATGCTTCTTGAACTTCAGCAGGCCAGGTGCCGTGACCACTGCCCTGGGGAGCCTGTCCCAGTGCCCGACCACCTCTGGGTGCAGAACCTTTCCCTAACACCCAGCCTGACCCTCCCCTGTCCCAGCTCCATGCTGTGCCCTCGGGTCCTGTCGCTGTCCCCAGAGAGCAGAGCTCAGCGCCTGCCCCTCCGCTCCCCTCATGAGGGAGCTGCAGGCCGCCATGAGGCCTCCCCTGGGCCTGCTCTGCTCTGGGCTGAACAAATCAAGGCACCTCAGCTGCTCTTCATGCGTCTTCCCCTCTAGACCCTTCACCATCTTTGTTGACCTCCTTTGTACAGTCTCTAGCAGTTTTATGTCCTCCTTAGACTGTGGCGCCCCAAACTGTACACAGTTCTCAAGGTGAGGCCGCACCAGTGCCAAGTGGAGCGGGACAATCCTTTCCCTCAACCAGCTAGCTGTATGACCACAGTGCTGGTTCACATCCAACTGAACATGAACCAGCAGTGTGCCCAGGTGGCCAAGAAGGCCAATGGCATCATGGCCACCATCAGCATAGTGTGACATCAGGACTGGGGAAGGGATTGTCCCCTTGTACCCTGATGGGATCCCACCTGTAATACTATGTTCAGTTTTGGGTGCCTCACTAGAAGGATCTTGAGTTGCTTGAACGTGTGCAGAGAAGAGCAGCGATGCTGGTGAAGGGACTAGAAAACAAGACTTACGAGGAGTGACTGAGGGAACTGGGGTTGTTTAGTCTGGAGAAAAGGAGGCTGAGGGGAGACCTCATCACTCTCTGCAACTACTTAAATGGAGGTTGCAGTGAGAAGGGTGTCGGTCTCTTTTCTCAGGTGACAAGAGACAAGTCATGAGGAAACTGTCTAGAGGAGGCTTAGATTGGATATCTGGCAGAATTTCTTCACTGAAAGAGGGGTCAAGCATTGGAACAAGTTGTCCGGTGATGTGTTACAGTTACCGTCCCTGGAAGTATTTAAGAGACGTGTGAATGTGGCAGTAATGGACATGGTTTAGTGATGGGATTCAGCAGGTCAGGCTGAAGGGTGGGCTTTTGATGATCTTAAGGGTCTTTTCCAACCTAGATGATTCTGTAACACTTGGTACTGTGCAGGATTTGCATCCTGATTGTCTTACTTTACATCCCAAACTGCTTGTTTAGGCTTTCATTTCATTAATCACTACTGTTGGCAAGCAATGTCTGCATCCTAATTGTACTCATTTCTGTAGCTGCTGCTATTAGCACCTTTTTATTTACAGTTCTTCTTTGGAGCTTATTGCCAAGTGCCTTTAGCCTGTTTGAATGTAAGGAAGAAAAGGTGGAAAAGAAAGGGTAATCTTAGATTCTTTTCCCTGTCTTTGGAGCGTTCTTTTATGATCAGTAAAATTTATTTCTTACCTTATGAAATGGTCAAGTTCAAAATATAATAATCTAGAAATTTGCTGCTGAAGGTGTTTAAACCTCATGTTAGATTTTTGTTTAAATCTGAGCACATCTTGGAGATGATAATCTCTCTTTGCCAAATGGTCATTGGATCTTTTTTGAGATTTCATAAATGTTATCAATTTAGTCTTTTGCTGTGGTGTATTAACCGCAGCAACCCAGTGCATTGACAGATAATGAAGAAGAGCTTTTCTGAAGGCTGAGATAAATGCCATTTAAAATCCATGCAGGCCTTTCTTAGCCACATAGCCTTGATTAGTTTGAAATTGCTAAGGTTTTACTCTGTTCTTTTTTTAAAAATATAGATCAGTTTGCTTTTTCTCTGTTTGTGAATAAATAAATCTGCAAGCAAGTTCAGTTTCTTAAGCTTTGACATAACATTCTTCTAGAAATATTCTTGATATCTCCATCACAGGCGCAGATCATACTTATCCATGGAGGTCTGTGCTGTTTTTTGGCCAACTAACCAAAGGAGTTGAAGTGCATCTTAAGGGAAAAGTAGAACCTTCAGTTATACTGTTTGTTTCACTAAAACTTGCTTTCTTAATAGCTGTCTTACCCAGGAGTATGAGAAAAGGGAAAGAAGTTTAGTAATTTATCACTGTAGGGACTTCAAAAGAGTAGGTCAAATGCTGTAGCTTTCCGCAGAAAAAATTGGAAGCGCAGAATGTGATAGCTGTAATTGATGCTAAGCCATTTTTGAAAGGGCACATCAGAATCTACTTTACCAACTTTGTTTCACCTAGGGAAGCGACTGGGTAATCATCACAGCGAGCTCCACCTTTACTGCTTATGGAGCAATACAGGATTTAAATATCATACTTTGCAAGCTTTTAGCAAGATGCTTTGGATTAACATTCTAGTTGAGGGATTGCTTCACATAATTCCGTTTGTTTAAGTTTCTACTGCTATCAGTGAAAACAGGAATCAAACCAATAAATCCCAAGTTTTAATGCAGGCAATTATATCTTATTGCAGTGTAAGTACAATTATATGTCGGTATAGCACTAAGCATAACGTGTTAACTTTTATCATCAAGCAGTAAAGGCTGCCTTTGTTAGTGTGAAAGAGCAATTTTGGATTTAAAAGCCTTAAATTTCTGGGAAATGGAAAGGGTGTAAAATGTCCAGAAGTAGGGGAGAAGTTCTAGGACAAGAGGAAAAAAAGTGCCAAGTAAATGAATAAATGCATTTTTTAATGTGTTATATAAAATAGATCTGAATTATAACTCATGTTGTCAGCCACTGTATGAAACTGATTTCTCTGTGTTGTCATTAAACTGCTGTTTCTGCTGTGTACTGCAGTGACTGATGATGTGAGAGGAAACACAGTTAATGAAAAAAATTCTTATATGAAGAGGTGAAAGTGCAAGGATTTTGAGATGCTGTTTTGTTCTGGAATCAAATCACATTATTTCTTTGATTTTTTTCCCCACTACTGGTTTGGAACTAATTTTCCGTAGGTGTAAACTGATAATGTAATGGATTTCTAATGTTACCAGATTTAAATTGAATAAAAATCTTGTTCCCTGGTGGTGGAACACAGTGGAGAAGAACAGTATGACTACTGGTGTAGAAAAATTACTCCTTTGCACTGGTGCATGTTGCTTGTGCCTAGAATGTTTTTATGCCTCTTGACTTAGAGATCTGTGGTTTGATGATGTATTGGTATAAATATTACTGGTAACTGACTTGGCTGTGCATCAATTGTAGGCATTAAGTACAGAGAACACAATATATCATTCTCTGCAATTATATTTGTAAAAGTGGAAAACTCGTAACGACTAGCTAATTTTGAACCTGGGACTCTTAAAACATATTGATTTAGCTGAAATAGGACTGAGCAGCAGGAAAAGACAAATGGCAAGATGCAATTAAAATGCATGTTTTTTAATAGTCATTGTCAGGAGCAAGGAGGCTTCTAGATGACTTTGTAGCGGTAGCTAGTTTATATAAATTTTATGAAGTTTCCCTTCAGGTATGTTATATCTTCATATAAAACGACTAGCAAACTGGGCAGCACATTTCAAGTACTGTACAAGGAACTTTATTAGGATTAAGGCATTTCGTACAACTCCACTCATTTTTTGTTGGGCACTATGCAAATGCAAATAATAGACACTTTTATTACTATTGCTGTCATTTGACAGCAATATGCACCAGGGGAGGTTTAGGTTGGATATTAGGAAGAACTTCTTTACTGAAAGGGTTGTTAGGCATTGGAATGGGCTGCCCAGGGAAGTGATTGAGTCACCATCCCTGGAGGTCTTTAAGAGACGTTTAGATGTAGAGCTTAGTGATATGGTTTAGTGGAGGACTTGTTAGTGTTAGGTCAGAGGTTGGACTCGGTGATCTTGGAGGTCTCTTCCAACCTGGATGATTCTGTGATTGATACAGTGGCTGACAGACCAGAACAAGGAGTAAAGGACTTGCACAAGATCATACAAGGTGTGCAGTTAGGAATATTTCCATTATAACCACCGAATGTTCCTCACCATGAATAGGGTAAGAAATAGATGATGTAAGCCCATTTCTCAAGATATCCCCCCTCTTTTTACATCCTTAGAACAGTGGCATGCTCATATCCTTTATTTTACCACTAGTCTTGATTTGTTCACGTCCAGTTTCCACCATTGTGTTTTGAAGCAAGTAAAGGGCATCCTGTCCTAGGCATCTTTCTGCTACTTACTGTCAGGGAGTGTGTGTGAGACCAATAATTCTTATAGCCCTACTTGGAAATTCTGCATATGACGCAGATGTCATATCCAAAAAGAGGGAAAGCATTACCTTTCCAGCACTATTGTACAGCTCGTTGATGATTTTCCAAAAAGAACTATTTTTGCTATTTGGGTTACGTCTGTAAAATGACGAAACCAGTTTTACAAACTGTAATATATGTTTTTTTTTTTTTTTTTCCTGAATGTTGCAGTTTTGAAACTAACCTCTTGGGTTTCTCTTGTGTTGGTACTGTCCCAGAGGTATAAGGCATGATTTCCTTCTGATGATTTTTCTACTACAAAAGGAGTAAAGTGGTTGGATTATTGTAACTGTGCTTTGTACTTGATATCCAAGTGTGAGCTATTATCTCCCAGTGCAGATGGAAAGGAATTGGGAATGTTAGCTGCTAGTTAGATTTTTAACTGAAATAATAATAAAAAATACATACTTGTATTACCATATCCTGTGCCACTGAATTGGGTGTCATTCAGAGTGCTCGATAAGCCAGCAGAGAAGAAGAAATAGCTGTCCCCACATCTGAGCAGCTATAGCCCTGCGTTTAAGTGAATAATAACTTTGACTATGATTTCCACGCAGAGGAAAAAAAAACAAAACAATAATAAAAACACCCAGCCATCCCCAAACCAAGAGCCCTCAGATGATGTAGAAGCAGCTCTGCTTACCTTCCCTCTGTTTGGAAAGTCACTCACTCTGAGAAGTCCCTGCTGTGAAAGCCAGCTCCCGTGGGTATGTGAGTCACAGTTAACCAAGGGAGCCGTGTACCAGTGGGGGCTATTTCTCACACTTACCTCCGAGCGTTTTTTTTCAGTGCATATTTTTCAAGACATTTGAATTTAAAAGCGTGACTATGACTATATGGACATGGTCTCTGTATATACCATGTCTAGCCCAGGGGATCTTTTTTTCTTCTGAAAATTAAGGGGTGATGACATAACTGCCTGCAAAACAAGGCATAGCATCTCCGTGCACCGTGCAGTGCCAGGCAGAGTCCTGTTGGATCGCGTGTACATCACGTTAGGCTCTCCTGGCATCGGAGTTGTGTGTTGAATCCCCCCTGGACCAGCAAGGAATAAGATAAGGTATTTATGTTCCAGGAACAAAGTTTGAGGGGAAGATAAAAAAGGAGAAATCCAGACATCAGCTTGCTAATTTCACTCTGGGAGAAAAACACCTTCTGTGCATTCTGGACAAAATTTACAGGTGCTCCTCTAAGCGCTGGTGCAGTGATATCCAGCTCACAGCAGGGGCTGTGTCAGTGATGTGGGACCACCTTCCTCCACTTCGATACCTCCAGGTTTCTGTTCAGCACTTCATATACACCACTGCCTTCTACTTCCACTTGGCATTTTCCTCCTCTGTAGCACTAGGGCACATGCAACCATTTCTAGAATTGCTTATGCTGGGTAGGTTAGTATTTTGTAATTAAACTGGTTGTAGCTTTCGTAGCTTTTTGGCTTTTTTTTCCGCATCTCTCTTATAGTATTTTCTACTCACCAAAGTGCTTTGCCATGTACAAAATCCTGCCCTTCTTTTTCGGGAATCTTGCCATCTGTTTAGTACCTTGTAGTAGCCTAATGTGCAAAAGTTAGTAAGATTCAACTCGTGTTCTCTTTTCCTTGTTTGTTCAGCTTACAGGCTTGCCATCTTACTCAGAAAATCAAGCTGTATGAACATTAGGCTTTTTAAGGATATGTGAAAGAACATCAAATGGGAATAGAAGTCAGTCTGTAATTGAGATTGTTCTGCGTTTTCATTTTACATCTTAATTTTTGGCTTTCTTTCTAGGTTCAACAAAGTCTCCCTGCTTGTGTTTTTTTTTCTTTTATTTTTCCCAAAATGCTTGCAATGTGTACACTCCTAGACTACAACACAATGAGGCCATTCAGTCTGGGGTTGAAAATCAAAATTTTCTCATGTATTTGAACATGCTCAATTATAGTTGAAAATCACCTGAATAGGGGGTAAGCAAAAATGTACTTATTTAAACAAAAAAAATAAAAAAAGATTTAGATGAGCCAGCTTCTTAAAAATCTTTAGATGGACATCTAAATACTGCATATTTTTTCCTAGCTGGTGTAGCAGTGGTATAAAATATCTGATCTGGTGAATGTGGCGAATGTAATGCATTCTTATCAGGCTCATGTCCCTGCAAAAATGAACCCCAAAATAAAAACGTAGCTGGAATCTTCTCAGTGATTAAAAACGTGATTGACTTCACAAGAGTTAAAAAGCCATTTTTCATATCTCAGTGAAGAAAGAATCAGTTACTGTTCGTTGTGCTTTCCCTGCAGAAAATCTGAGATTTTTAAGAGTGAAACGTTCTTTTGGAAGCAGAAACCTTCAGGCCAGAGGATGAGGAAAACTGCGGAAAATGCTCTTTGTAAACGTGCTCTCTAAGACAAGAAGAGGGCTTTGAAGAGGGTGAAATTAACAACTCAGAATGCTGCAGAATGCGGAGCTGTTAGTGGTTTGTGCTCGAATGGTTGAAGCCTGCAGTGTAGTGAAACGCTTCATTACAATTTTGTCAGCCAGGCTGAAGTGTTAGTCTTGGACTAACCTAAACAAATGTGATGGATTGGCATATGAGTATCTTGCAATGCTACATCTCAACACAGTTTCACAGTTTCTCTAACCTTTTTTTTTTTCCTTTCCTTTTTTTTTCTTTCCTGCTGTATTCCTACTTTAAAGGAAGGGGTGTTTTATTTTGATCATTTAGTTCTTTTTTCCCACTTTTGGGTGACTACTTGTTAGGAGTTACAGACGACCTCTTAAGTTTCTGACCTAATATGCCTTGAATTTAGCTCATTTTACAGGATAACCTTGTTTTCCTACTTCTTTGTGTACATAGGTTGCTGGGTTTAGTTTTTATTGTTGTTTATGAATTAGAAAAACCTTGAAGAGCAGTAGCAGGTTCTGCAGAGATTTCTGTACCATCCTCTGTGTAACTGGAAATGCATTTCCTTGCACTTTTTCTGGGGGTTTTGTTCAGGGCTATATATGATGTTAAAGCAATTAAACAGAAGGTAGACATTGCAGTCTTCAAGTTAGTCTGCAGGTTTCTCTGCAGCGTTTTACTTCTGGAGTAGGTTTAGATCTGGAGGGGTTGGCTGCAGTGATGGCGAATATCAAATGTGGATTTTTAATATAGGGCATATGAAGCAGTGGGGTTTGGAGAGCTGAGGGTGTCTGGGGAAATCTGCACTGAAAGGAGTACGGGTTGAGTGAAGTCTGCCATTAAATGAATTCTAAGGTGAAGAATGAGGGATATCTTGTATGTCTTAATGAATGCTATACTCTATCTTGTGAGATTTTTTTTTTCAGTAGGAGAAACAGGAACTAAGATTGACAAGACAGGAAGGATAAGAAAGGGTTTTCGGGTTATTGTCATATTAAATAGGGTTATACCTTAAGTTTTGCTCCATATCTGACTCCAGTGTGTGCATGGTTACTAATTTGAGTAACATCTATGTATCATGAGACAAAGGTGCACCTTTTTTATTGAACTCGCAGTGTGGGGATGGTGCTTCCCATCTACTTGTTTTATTCAGTTCAGTTAATCTTTTGTTCTATGCTCATCCTTACTTTAGCCATGATTAACCCCGTAGCAATCGATTACAGTGTGGAAAATGATCACTGCAAAGCAAATAGAAAGGAAAAATACTGAAATCTGAATATTATTTGCCTTTTTCTTTTTATCCCACAGCAGTGTCCAAGTTCTTAGAATGACTGTGATCATTGCTCTTTCTCTTTCAGCAATTCCCCTACTTCCCTGCCACTGACATTTATTCAGGTCTTTCTTTCAGTTTATGTTCGTATAATCCATAGCAAATTGCTACCCTGCATCTTTATATTAAATATATTAATATTTAATATTTATATTTAATATATTAAATAAATATTTAGGGCAAAAAGTGAAAAGAAATCTCTGGTCTCCTAGAAAGAAGAAAGTTTATTGTGCAGCTAGAGGCTTTCATCTCTAATATAAACAAAATTAATTTAACTACAGATAAACATAACTGTGAATTGTCAACATTTCTCCTCCCTTTCCCCTGCATAATTTTGTTTGCTTTTTCTTGGGCAGGTTTTCATATTTCCTTCACTTTTTTGTTTAGGAACTTGAAGAGGTTGTGGCTCTGAAACTTACCTAGTTCTGTATCATTGTTGTGATAACAATGTCATGTTAAAAATACCAACGGTGTCAATACATGCTGGATAACTGTCTATTTATGTCACTGGCCTTTTGAAAGCAATCTAGTTAGAATTGATGTGTGTGTCAGTGCTCATTCTTGAAAATCCCTTGAAAAAGTGATGCACCTGCTCTGAAATTAATTCAAGAGGACATTTCAGTGTTATGGCAGTCCTGGCAAGTGTTAAATGCATTAATCCTTCTGCCGTACCAAAACTTGCATGCTATTTGGATAAAATTCAGCTTAAATTATCACAGCATCCCAGCAACTTCTGGTGTTTTTTTTTTTTTTTTTTTTTTTTTCTCTCCTGGAATCTGAGCCTCTTTTAAAGAAATCTTTTTGAAAATCAAGCCTCTTAGTATGTCCCCAAAATGCAATTTTCCCAAAGTTACCACAAAGTTAATAGTTTAATTGTTGACAGGCAGGGGGCAGGAATTAGATGGTCTTTGACATCCCAGCCAACCCAAACCATTCTGTGATTCTACACTTACACTTTGCAGGGAAAAAGCCCAGGGAAAACAAAGGTTTATAAGCATACAGTAGGAATACATGGGTAATTAAAATGCTTCGGTGTGTAGCAGTGATACTTGGACCTGCTGATATTTGGAGGGATATTCATGAAGGCTACCTGCTTAGTAAGCACAGATTATTGTTTGATGGAGTCTTCAGGATCTGTTGCTTTGTGCTTTTATTTTTGTCATATGCTTAGGTTGTGCATTCCCTGCAAAATCATGCTACTTTTAGTGAACGCATATAGCAGTGCCTTTGATGTTCTAACCTATGGCTGAGGTTTTGGGCCACAGAAGCTACAAATAATGTGAAAATTGCCAGATAAAGTGAATGAATTCAGCTTTATGAAACATACTTTAAAACTGATTAATGCCAGTTAAAATTGTATACAAGTAGGTAGATTTAAAATAAGAAAAATATAGCTAGCTTTTATAAATGAAACTGAAGATATTCCAGTCTTGTTTTATATTTAGAAAAAAATACTGAGTTCTACTACTTTCAGCTGTCACTTTTGTCAGTTCTTAATTTACTTCTTTCTGAGCGAGTTTACAAATTTGTTCATTTAAAATCGAAAGTTGGCTGCTGCTGTTTCTGTTTAACACATGCTTGAAAATGTGCTACTTTTGTAGATGCTTATTTAGGTGAAAGCTTTAGTCGAGCATTTTAATATGTTTATTTTCAGAAGTCTGTTTCAATTGTGTGCCTAACTAGGCCTGCCAGTGTTCCTATTTTCTAGTTTTAACTTGGTAGTGGAATTAAAAACAAATGAACAAACATCATTATTTGTTTAATGTGAATTTCGGGGACTGTTTTTTTTTTTACGGAGTAAGATAGTATGAAGTTTTACAGGTATATATTGTTGTACAGGTTATATATAGTTATGGATGGTTTCTACACACTTTGTACAGAGTAGAAGTATTGAGAACTGAATTTTGACCCTGTGCTTTTGTGTTGAGTGTTCAAAATCTGAGAGTTTACATGAGTCGTAGTCAGTGGTATGTGGCAGTAGCTTTGTGGTAAATTTCTTTTCTCAAAAGGGAGCTTTTTGTCTTAAGTTGACACCAATGCCTTGGTACAGTGAGTACGTTGGTAGTAATGGCAGTTGCTGGGAATGATTCGGTTTGAATTAAGCAGGAGAAGGATTTTGAATAGGTTTTCCCCTGCTATAAAAGTACTCTTCTGTAGGGTTGACTCAGCCAGTAGCTTCTGCTAATGGTGCTTTCTTTACACACATAGTTCTGGCGACAGCAGAAGACCCGTTGGCTTAACACCGTCAGCACAACAACAGGATCAAGAGTCTCACTTCCAAGACCATACTCACCCTGACTCAGGGCAGTACCCTCTTAGGAGGCCATTTTTCCATTTTAGTATGGGCTCCTACATGCCATGGCAATGCTACCAAGAATACCATAGGCCTTCTTAACGGCAAGGGCACCTTGATGGCTCATGTCCAGCTTGGTGCCCACCAAGCCCCCAAGTCCCTTCCTGCAGAGCTGCTTCCCAGCTGGGTGGCCCCAGCACATCCTGGTGCCTGGGGTTGTTCCTCCCCGGGTGTGGGACTTTGCGTTTCTTGCTGAACATGAGATTCTTGCCAGCCCACCTCTTCGGCCTGTCGAGGACCCTTGGGATGGCAGCACGGCCCTCTGGTGAATCAGCCACTCCACCAGCTTCATCTGCAGACTTTCCGAGGGTCTCTCAGCCCCTGAGCTGACTCTGCCCCGCCATCTTGATCATTAGTGAGGATGTTAAACAGGACTGGACCTGGTATTGACCCCTGGGTACACCGCTGCTCGCTGGCCTCCAACTAAACTTTGTGCAGCTGATCTTTGCCCTTGGGGCCTGGCTGTTCAGCCAGTTTTGGGTCCACCTCATTGTCAGCTCATTGTCTGCTCCTCTACCGCTTCTCTATGATGATCTTAATGGGCACAATGTTGAAAACCTCACTGAAGTCCAGATAGACAATATCTGCTGCTCTCCCCTTGTCTACCAAGCCTGCCATCTCCCCACAGAAGCTTATCAGGTTGGTCAAGCATCACTTCCCCTGGGCCTTGCAAACTCAGTGCAGTGCAGCAGAACTACAATTTCTGGCCCATTACCAGCCAAGGCAGTACGGTGGTCAGAGGACTCCACATTTACAGCGTAGATGAGATGAAGTTTATTGTAGGTAATCAGGACATGAAAGAGGTGGGCGTAGGTTCATCAATGTTCAATCAAGAGAATAGAAAATTATTCTCTGGCACTCTAGAATATTAACTTGAAAGAACAGATGAGTTGAATTAATATTCCTTCAGAAAGATGGGTTCTCCCCCCAATTCATCACGTAATTTTAGGATTACTAGGTTACATTACCCTTGAAAAACAAAACTTTTATCTTTGGGTGTGAACCATTTTCTAGAAAACATGAAACAATGTCAAAAAAATCAATAATTTGATTTACGGAAAGAAAATTTTATCAGAAATTACTGACCTGCATAGCATCCTCAAAATAATTCAACTTACTGGGTCAGTGTTTGGAAATTGAACAGCTCCTTGCACTGAAACCTTCAGAAGTAGTGGATTTTGTTTTTTTTTCAGAACAGCATTTCTGCATGACTGAGAATACTACTGAGAATTGAAGTAGTATTAATAACTGTAAGCACCAATGAAGCAAATTCATTTTGTAACTCATGAAGTACACACAGCTTGTTTCATACAAAGTTGAGATCTGATTATTATTAAAAAACTGAAATGTATTGTGTGGCATCTTTTTATACAAGAAGGAAGGAGAGAGAGAAATCTACTTGTATTTTTTGTTCAATAGCTATTGTCTTTTTCACATAACAGTTAACGATTGAAATGTTTCCCTTACTTGCCAATTAGGTATTTTTCTTGCAGCACATTTGTATTGTAGAAAAACACTTGAGGAAAAACATTACCGAGTATAACCAAGTATTTCCCTTCAAGGTCCTCTTTCATATACAGGTATGAAAGGACAAACGCAATATATTTTATACTCTTGTTGCTCATTCTGTTGTGGAAGGGGTGAAGTGTGAGTAACAATGGGAATATTTGTTGTGAGCTTGGGGAAGGGGACAAAACAGAGGTCAACACCAATATGAGAAGTCTTTCTCCCATGTTACTGTCTTCATCGAAGTGTCAGAACTGTACTCACAAGTTCTATAAATTGTTCTAAAAGAAATTAAATATATAATGAGCCTGGGAAGTCTATTTGATTTTGCATATGTGAACATAAACTGATCAATAAATGTTATTCTCATTAATCTTCACTAAGATTATTTATCTGCCGTAACTTTTTAAGTTAAAACTATGGTAATTTTAGCAATAGAACTTGAAAAGCAAGGTTCAGCAGTGTTTGTCCTTGCATAGCTGGCTCTTAGAGGCCAAATTCCAGGATATCTAAAGGATACCTTTCCATTTATCTCATTCTTGAGATCATGCTGTTCATTCTCATCAACAGAAACCTTATTATTTATAGCAATATTCATATGATTTAGTGGTTAATGTTTACTTTAACCATGTAGCGCACTATGTTCCACACTGTTAAGTTTTCAAGAATGTCCAAACTGGAAATTTTATACCTTTTGGGTTCATACAGAATTGCTTCTGTCCTCTCCTTCAGATAAAACTTAAGACAGGAGAGGTGTAGAGGATAACATAGGGTAATGGATGACAAGAGGTGGTTGGATGAGCCTAAAACATACCATCTATTTAAAATGTACGAGTATAAATAGTCACCAGATGGCACTGTGACTGAAATTTAAATCAGGCAACTGTAAATATAGTCAGCTAGATCTTGGAATAAATGTTAGCTGTTGTCTCTGAAGTTGTTTTATCGAATAGTGTTTTTGTTTTTTTTCCCTGTGTTGAACTTTAACTGTACTTTTTTTAGCTTCAGCAACTAGTGCTTAGGAACTGCTGGTTTATCCAAGCAAAACCATTTCTGTAAACTGAGCCATCCAATTGATACTTGCTGAGAATTAATTTGAGACTCTCTGATGAAATTATAATAAATTCAGAAAACTTCTGATCTTTTTCTTTTACTTCTCAGAGAATACACAGAAAAACCACTTGAGGAAAACACAGTCATTCTGCTCAGAGTCAAATGCTACTTGATCAAGGATTTATACCAGAACAGAGTCATACAGTAATATCGTAGTATTTGGTTTAAATTTGTGGCACAAGTTTAACTGGAACTTGTATCAAACCCTTTTTATCTCCATTGGAATAAAAGCATTATTGTAGTAGGCATTGAAGTTACGTGGAAAAGAAATTGCTTTATTTCACACACAGGTTTTGTCTAATTTTTATTGTACTTGTAAGACTGGGTTACCCAAATAATGTTTTAAAAGAAGGCTAGCAAGGTGTTGCTTATTCTAATGCCTTATTTTGTCATGATGTTTTCTGTTCGAAAAAATATCTAACCAGATCAGGCATTGCTTTCCTTCAGTCCTAAGCATCACACTTCGACTGGTTCAGGAAAAATCCTGGTGGCAGTAACGTCACTCGGCAGATACACAAATGTCCTAAACAGAGATGGAGTAGCAGTGTCAGTACTTGCATACATTTTCAGATGTTCAAAGTTGTAGTATACGCAATGTGTTGCAATTCCTCTGTGACAGATGCAGAAAAAAGATTGGAGGTGGTTTAGCTTTGAAGAGAGGACCAATGTAGAATTGATAATACAGTTGATAAAATCCATGTAGAAGTGTTAATGATATTTGCACCCTAAGTTTACTGCAATGATCAAGTTGATCTATATGCTTTATGAAAAAAGTAATTCTAATTATCCCAAGAGAGCAATCTCCTTGTCTGAATATTAGCCTCTTACTACAGTATAGCTTACTTTTCAGTATTTGAGTTTTCATGACAGGTTGTCTTACCAAAAATAAGGTTTTCAGAGGGACACAACTCATGGAAGTCATTCTGTGTAAACTGTAATTCATCCTCAAATAATCTTCAAAAAAGATGTAAAGAGTAATATAAACCTGCTCTAAAATATGTATTTCATTTTGGCTGAGAGATGCTTTTTCTTTCCTACTGTCTTGTTTTCAGTTGCATTTTTTGGAGTGTACATTGAAGGTGTAGCCTTTACCAATGAAGAAGACAAATTTAGTGGGCTTTCAACCTTGTTTAAATTTAATTTCTTATTTTGAATTTAGGTAACACCTGCTAAAACCCTATAGCTGAAACTTGATACTCAGGTAAACACTAAAATAAAATTAAATACTTACATATAAATTACTTACATAGCACTCCAGGCAATAGAGTTCAGTGCTTGTGAGACCATGGCTGGAGGACTGAGCCCACTTTTGGGTTCCCTGGTGCAAGAGAGACATGGACATGGCTGCAGTGATTCCAGTGGAGAGCACTGGAATCCATGAGACATGAAGAGAAAGATGGGTTGCTTCCATCTTCAGCGGTGAAGGGCATTGTGTGGTAGGTGAGTGTAGAGGTGAGGGATCCAGACTCCTCTCACAAATGCGAAAAAAAAAAAAGAGAGGATAGAAACAAGCTGGAACATAAGAAATTGCAGATGAATATTGGGAAGATTCTTATTCACAGTGAGAGCACTCGAACACAAAATGGTTGCTCAGAGATGCTGCGCAACCTCCATCTTCAGAGACGTGTTCAGACTTTCAGTGGCTGAGCCCCTCTAAACAGCTCTCATCTAACATAGCCCTGCTTTGAGCAGAGGCTTGCACCAGAAGACCTCCAGAGACGACTCCTCAGCTAAAATATTCTATGATATATGGCATTATGTACTCTGCAAACACGCTTTTATTTGTGGAAATCATCGTTTATTATTTTTTTTTTTGAACTTCAACACTCTCCAATGTACAGTTGCTCATGAGGAAATTAGCAGCCTCTGTTTTCATTTGATAATTTAAAGACATGTAAACATTTTCCTGAATACTAAAGGAAGCTTGTTTATTTTTTTTCATCAGCCCCATCATGATTTTGTTTTTATCAGCCCCCCTACACGGCCCCATTAGTATTACTGCACTGCTATCAACTGTGGGCACAAACATTTTATGGTAAGATGATTAAAACACTGAGAGGAGCAAACGAAAAATACCTTTTTTTTTTTTTTTTTTTGGACAATGCGTGTCTGACTTCATGACTACTGAATACAGAAATCTGTTTTCAGACAGTTTTCCCTGATTAATATTGAATGCTAGCTCATCCACTTGTTAGCAACAACTGTGTAACCATCATTTCCTTGTTGCAGTTATCTGGAAGTGTATGAGAACGAAGCCGAGCTCCAGCAGCTCCGACACGTGATTCGTGTGCAGTTGATTGCCACGTTTTTTTTTTTTTTTTTTATTTTTTCCCTTGTAAAATGTTTTTCGATTCTGCCCTAGCTTCGTGTGCTTTGAATTCTAGGCATTACTTCGTGTTTCGGAGCAGCCTTTTCAAGATTTCAGTGTGGTGCTTTTATTTGTAGCGTTACGGGGAGGAGGGAGGTCACGAAGTGTCATGCTGTCTGTCTCTTGTGTGCCACAGATGTTCATTTTCAGCTTCGTGCAGAAAAACATTGAAGTTCGCTCTGTGTGTGTGACAAAGTGTTTCTGAGGACAAGTGCTCAAATGCAATATTGTCAAGCTATTTTTAGCCAACTGCTGTCCCTATAGTGCTGTTTAAAGATTCAGCTCAGGCTGCTAATAGATATATTTATAACCATTCTGTCAACTGCCACAGCATGAGTGCTGTTACAGATGATAATTCTATTCTTGGAAGCAGCACCATGGTTACCATTCCCCTAGCCGCTCAAATAGAAGCTATACATCTGTATACGCTCAGTAACATTTCAATATACTAACACATTTTAACACGGCAAGGAAGAAGAAAGCTAGACATGATATTAAAAGAAATCATACATGCAGAAAAAGGCTCGAAAAAAAATGAAAATCAGTGTATTTACTTGTTTAGGCAAATACAATAGCTTCTTTCGTGTTACATGTTCTGAAGCCTGGGTATGGGAGGTACTCTATGAGGCTATGTTTGACCTGCATTTATTTTTAATGCCGGCGGTTTGGCTTTCCTGATTCTTGTTTCGTATCGGATTGCCAATGTATAGACACTGAACTGAATTATGAATGTGCATCCACACGCTGTCGGTTCTGTCGAAAGTGCTGCTGCTGAGGGTAGTGTTTTGCTTTCTAAGAAATTCAGAATCTTCCTAAATTTGAGGTCGGTGTGCTGAAAGGTGGAATTTGATATGCAGAGGTTCATATGGCTTTATCTTTGGGTGCTTTGTGTTTGGGAGGCGCTCTTCCCTCTGGACGCCTTCCGCGGTGGCTTGAGCGCGCCCAGGGGTTGAGCAAGCCCAGGGATCTCGCAGGACCCTTGGGTGCTCCTTTTGGACCTAAAACCCAAGCAGTCCAAGCTCCTGCAGCTTGCTTAGGGAAATATTTGCTGAGTGGCAACACAGTCTGGAACTCGACTGCGTTATTTGTTCTCTCTAAATACTGAAGAGGTGTTAAGTAAATACGACGGGAGCAATGGCATTAGGTCCCTGTTTGAACAAAGCTGTGTCCAGTGGCTGCGTGGTGATGTGCCTGCACCACGCCTGACAAAGACACTGGAGGAGAGAATGTAGAGCTCTATGGTAGGGGAGCTGCAAGGCTTTGGGTTAACTTGGCTTGGTTGGGTTTGGTTTTGCACATGGTTGGACCGTAGGGCCATAAATAGGAAGCAGTAAAAGGCTCCGAATAATGTCGGTGATACATTATGGGTTTGGGATGATGTGGTATCATCCACCCTGCTGGGAAAGAGATGGCTAGGTCTAGTTTTACTCTCTTACTTCTATGGAGCCGGGGAAAGAGCTTCTGTAATTCATGGACAGCAGCTGTGAATTTTTCTTTGCCCTTAAATTCGTTAAGTATGGATTGAAAAAAGCCATCTTGACTTTTATACGACTACTCTAATCGTACACGGATCAATATGGTTTTTAGTACGTCTTCATCGTCATTGAGCGCATCAGTTTTCTGCTAGGCATTGGCATGAATTACAGATCATTCCTGGCTGAAAAATTGAACATAAAGTGAACTTTGTAGGAAAATATGTGGAGAGATTAATATTTGGGGCTTTGAAAGAAGATAATATCAGCATTATCGATCTCTGTAGCTGGGGGAATTACCAGGTGAAGTTCTAAACAAACTTTGTTTTCATAATGTGCAGAATTTAAATTGTAAAATTCATTGCTACCAAATGGTAGGAAGGCAAGGAGAATAGACAGGTTCAACATGGAACAAGTGAAATGGAAAGCTAGATTTGATAGGCAGCTATTGTAAGGATCAGAGAAAGGCTCGGTTTGGAAGGAACCTTAAACATCATCTAGTTCCAGCCTCTAAGATGACCCTAATGCCATGTCTGTGTTAAAAACTTGGCTGAATATCGAGGAAGAAATGAGTAATGATCATTCTGTTGCCTTTCTTGTCACAATCTTACTTAAACAGGCATTGCTGCCCATTGCAGGATGCAGAGCTACTTGAATGTTGGGTTTGTTCCAGTAAGATAAGCCTCATATTAAGAAAAAGAGCGACAGGACTCTGTTGTAACAAATAGATGTTATTACAAAATAAGGAAAAGTTCACAAGATAGCCAGTAAATCTTAAAGCAGCTTATGATAGATATATCTTAGACACAAAAGCCGAGGTTGTTTGGTTTGGCTGCTTAGAGAAAACTTTCCATTTTTAAGGTTTTTCATAGTTTTACTTACTACTCGGTTAAGTGTTATTTGTCAAATCCAGTGAAGTTATTGAACAAGTTGAAAAAAAAAAGTCATGTGCTATGTTACTTAACATTTTTACTTTTTTCCACAAATTTAGTAGCACAGTTTTTCAGCTAAACGTTCAAAAAGTTTTGAAGTAATGTGGATGCTTTTACGGATGGTAACAGAACTATGTTTACCAGCGTTGTTGAGGATAACTTTTGTCATAATCAGTGCAGGCAAGTAGTCGGTGTCTTCTAATTGCGAAGTTGATGAGGAATGAACAAATACAAATCCAGATTCTTTTCACTGCTCAAATTTTGCACCAGAAATGTCAATCATACTGAAAATTGTCTTTCTAGTTTTATATTGGAATTGCGCTGTGCCTCATTGTGCACACAAATGAAGTAGTTATCCAGCTTATATTTGGGATGTAAATTAGTTCAGGGAAAATTATGTTTAAAAGAAAAGACTGAAATCCAGTCTGAGATACATTGAATATGGCTTGGTACGCTCAGAATGGTTACTCCTCACAATTTGTATGTGGTTTCTAGAATGTGCAATGCCCTGGGTAAGGCGTGTGAAAATCAAATAAGCAAACTGAGCACATAAGAACCTTATATCCTGTTTTTTGGACTTGCCTTCAGATGGAGGAAGAAGGAGCAGGAAAAATGTCCCGCCAGTGATTAATAGTGATTCTGCTTCGATGAAAAGAAAAAGTAATTGATTGGCAGGAGTAGAATTTTTGCAAGATGTATGTCTCAAAACATCTTACATCTGTGAGATTTACTACTCTTAATCATATAATGCCATCAAACCTATGTTATATATTAGAGTGAAGGTCACTGTGATTAAAGCTGCCCGTGTTCCAAAAGCGCTTGGAATAAAAGCATACAAGGATGTGCTGCAAAGTGAGGGGTCTGCGGGGCTGTAATGTCTGAACTGTATTGCAGACCTGCTGGGGCTTTTTAAATGAGGTGGGAATATAATAATGTGTTAACATCAATTAGTAGGACAGCAGGAAAGCTGGTATGAAGGAATGGTCAAAATGAACTTGATTGGACAGTGAAGAATGTCATTAGTTCTTGGCTTGTCATGCCCACAATTCTGAATGTATACATTACTGACTATATATACCTCTGTGTGTATGTGTGTACATAGGGATTTGGGTGTGCATGCACCTGTAAAGAAGTGGGAGAACTTGGTGTTTGGTCTTGGCACGTACAGAAAAAAAAAAAAAAGGAAAAATATCTGAAGTTATGGTAAAGACCAAAAAACTGTAAAGACAATGCCGAAAAGCATGAAAAATATGTTGGTAACGAGGAGAACTTTGAAGGAAAGAATTACTTTATTGTTGAATAACATTCTGTAGGTGGCATCCAGATGTGATTTTGAGGTGGCAGGCTGTTGGAGGACGTGGTGTTTTTCCTGTTAAAGGGACACAGAGAGAAACAAGATTGGCATTTCAAGAAGGTTCCTGATAACTGGAAGAGAATTAATGTGCCCCCCTAAAGGAAAGACGAGAAGCAGATTTGGGGTTTTGTAGGCTGTTTAGCCTCATTTCAGTTCCTGAGAAGATAACGGAGACTGTTCCAAGCACAGGAATGACAAGAAGCTAACTGAGCACAGTCAACATGGACTTATAAGTGCAGACCAAGACTGACCAACTTGATTGCCTTCTGGGATGAAATGGCTGGTTCTCTGATTCTAATGAGGCTGATAGTGTCCATTATCTAATCAGCAGTCCAGGTGGTGAAACAGAATCCATCCTCTGCAAATTTGGAGAGGTTGGGTGGATATTGTAAGGTGGAGATCAAGTTCTGAAGTATCTTGAGAAAATTCTTCTGATTTCTTCCTCAAATGATGTAGAAATCACACTGGTTTTACTGTTTAATAACATTGCGTTGATAATGGAAGATGTCGAGCACGAGTGCTGTGTGCAGTTTTGCTGGCCATAAGAGTTGGTGTTTGGTAGAGCCATGCTTTTTAATTATTCCCTTTTTATTCTCTCCCAGAAAACAGAGTTGTTTGAAGCAGTTGTTTCTTCTCTTCCAGAAGTTTTCCCGTGGAATTTTTGAGATTCCTGTCAACCTTGCCTTTCATGCGAGACTGCAAAGGAGATTGTGACAGATTGGTTTGCAGTTTCATCAATATGTTGCTAATACTCATTTTTACATCTCCTTTTCATGAAACACAGATGGTCAGGTTTTTTAGATGATCAGTGTGTGACTGAAATTGGGTTTTGGCTAAGAGTTTGTTGGCTAGAGCTCATCCTAACTGAAGCAGATGAAGCTAGTTGACTAGGGAAAAGATGAGAAGGTAGGAATTTGTTTCTTCAAGAAGGTGTAGCTGCCTTCAGTTGTTAAGGCATATGATGTTTGGCTTAGATTGCTTTTGCTTTTTTGGATATCAAGAAAGAAGAGGCATCCAATCATATTTCCTAATGTTCACTTAAAATGCAATTTTCTGCTTTAATTCTATGGACTAGATGCTGACTTTGATTACAACAAATCTCATATTTGTGGCTTTGTCTTCAGACGTATTGAATTCCAATGACTGAGAGTGTGTCTGTGATATGAAATGGATCTTCCTCTATTTAGTGTTCTGCATAGAACACATATAGCCTGTCAGAAAGAGCACTGTCTTTGAGATTTTTTTTCTGTTTGGAATCCTAAAAAAGCCTTCGTTTGTGTACCTCAGATAGAATTCTTAAGCTGTGCTTCACAGACTGAGGTGCTCTCATTCATCCTCTGCTTGGCATATTAGTTTCTTTCCATTTAAGAAATAATAATTTCCATAGCTCGGTTATTAGCAAATGTGGGTGGCAGACAACAGTGTTCTGACTCGCATTGTGCTGAGAGGTTCTGGTAGACGTAGTTTTTTTTGTAGCACTTAATTAAATGCCTACAAGTCTCTAGCAAATACCTGGGAGAATCCCTGGATTTGAATTAAAATTTAAAAGAGATATGAACTTATATAAAAAAAATAATAATCCCTGTAAGGCTAAAATCTCGTTTACTCTTTAAAATATGACTCACTTCATAAAGGGGTGTCCAGTTCCATTACTGGAGCTGCACATCAAAAATGCCACCTGTGTGTGCACAGCAATCATACATTTCCATGCAACTCTCACTTAAATGTGTTTTATATGTAATTAGACGAAGTAGAAATTTAATTTGCAAAATACTCCTTGGCAGGTGCCATCTAGTTTCTGTGGTGATTTTTTGGGATCTGTTTTAAAACCGATATACAACGTGCACAATTATGGACACAATTCTGACTTTCAAGAAACGACTTTTTAGTTCCTAACGATGGTTTTCTGGTCTTGTCTATTTAGAGATGGCCCATTCCACAAAAAATGCAACGTTGAGAAACGTCCACTGTATTCTAGCACTGAAGGAAAATTGGAGGGTGCTGTGGGGAACTGCAAGAGAGCGATAAAGGTGGGCAGGAGGATGCAGAGAGGTGATGTGGACAGCCAGCAAGTGCTAAGCAGTTGCAGTCGCCCTACACAGCCACAGCTTCCCTCTCGGGCTTCCATCGAGCAGGAAAGAAACAGGTTACATGTCCTTCAGATGAGAGAGAGATGTGTACTGTGAAGGGGTGAAGTGGCCTCTGCTGTCCTTTTCTCTGATTTGTATTATTTTAACAGCAGTTGGAATTTTTATTCTAACTGTAAATTGTATTGATATCTGTTAGCAATTATAGAGCGTATACAAATTTGAAAGCTTTCCTCTGTGAAAAATGCTGTTCTGGTAATCTGAATTGCTGATTTTTTTTCTGGTAGTCTGATTTTTTCTTTGTGATTTGATTTTTAAGAAAATATCAGTGGTGTAAGAGAAGACCGTTCTTTTTGTCTGTCTTTTTCAGAAAGTCTCTTTAAAGAGACTTTTTAATTTTTTTTTAATTTTATTTTTATTGTTATTCCGTAACGTAATGAATCATACACTAGTATTTATCACGGCCTTTCCTTTAAATTGGAACTGTAAGTCTTCTTCCAAGGGGCCAGATCACGTAAGTACCAGATGCTGCAGAGGAGGCTGCAAACCAATAACGCCCAGCCTTTGAAGAAGAAGAGCAAGGAGCAACAACTCTCACCCTGCAGGTATGGGCCATGCTCTTGGGTATTCTGCTCAATGTCCCAAAAGCCTTTCACTTTGTCCCGGTCTCCTAAAACAGACTGACAGACTGCCAGGTCAGATTTCTTTAAGGTCACTGCTTATTTAATGGTTTTTGTAAAACTTTTGACTGTACATCGCCTGATACGGACATTTACATTTTGACGTCCATATCCTCACTTCCAGAAACGTTGAGTTCCCTGCTACAGTGTTTTTCTTACAGAACTTGACGATGTTATCTAGCAAGAGAAATCCTGCAAAAGATCCGTTATCCCCCTGTCCCATGCTTGATAGTTTCAAGAATCCATCATTAGCAAGTTCTTGTCTGTCTGAAAATTTGTGGCCAATTCAGCATCTATCTGCTCCATCGATATTTAAGAGAAGATAATTGCTGCTAGGCTCCTTGTAAGGACTCATCATGGTTTTTTGACTGTCAGTTTTAGGATCATTAGCGGTAGCACTGGTGATGAAAGCTGAATGTTCCCTTATGAGAAAGAGGAGTAAGCTTCTGTGGAAAGCTGTGAGTCATAAGTACAAAGAACTAATTTTTATAGCCTTAACATAAGGACATCCATCTTTTTTTCTTGATAAAAGAGCTGCCAAGAATATCTATTCAGAAGTGCTGTGTAAGCAGATCAGTGCAAGAAGTATTTGTTTTACCAAGGTAAAAGTAATTTATTTGACAGAAAACAGTAGTGTTTTTTTCGGCAGACAAATTCTTACAAGGTTAGAGAAAGTAGGCCTGTCCACCACCTGTGTCAAAATACGATCCTTTTCGTACTCCAGAAATCTCTTGGGTTACTTGTGTAATTGTTTCCTTGCCAGCAGATGCTGGAAGTGTTTAGTCCTCCATCAGAAGAGAGACTGCAACTGGGAGACAGCTCGGCTTTGTCAGACAAGGCTTTGTCTACTCCTTGGTCAGGCAGGCTGTATTAAAACCTTCACATAACTCTAACTTGCAACTTTCTTTTGCTGCTCTGCCCTTTGCTGGCTGCTCATCCATTCTGTCTCATCCCATCTGTATCTGGGAAGGGGTTCTTGTTCCTCAAACACATCCTATGGCCGCAGAAGCTAAAGTCCAGCTGCCAAAGCCAGTTGTGCTGCTGCGTGGTGATCTGTTGGATCCCCTCCTGAGTGGCAGGATCCAGGGGAGCCCAAGTCCTATAACTGCCAGCGATCTCTGCTCTGACTCTCCCTTTGCAGCACAGTTTGTGCCCATGGAGAGGCAAACGTGGGGCACAGATTTAGCAGTACGTGAGCCTTAGCAATCTTTTTGGCATTCCCACTCAGGACCCTAAGCAAACACTCGGTTTCCAGGCTGATGGCTGCTTCTGTCCCTCACAACTACAAGTTCTGCCACCACGTGCACACTTAAAATCCAATAAAACCGGTTTGTTTCATTTACTAGGGTATCTAAAGCAGTCCTGCAGAGAGATGAGGGAGTTGCCATCTTGTGAATTGCCAAGCATGCCCTGAAGTACTCTCTCTGCACTTAGGTTGGGTATTTATTGGGTGCAGTAACAGATGACTGTATCTGTGAACAGTCAGTATGGAAGTTCATGTGGAACAAAAGGAGAAGCTGTGGAGGCTGCACACAGCAACCAGATTTCCAATTTAGAGATTATAATCTCGTTAGTATGGAAAATTTGTGGTAAGCAGTAACTTTTCAACAGCCTTTTCTTGCTCCTTGGTTTTCTAGGTTGGCAAGTAGTATACAAACACACACACACTTTATACAGTACTTTTTTAGGACTTGGTTTATGTCATTGGTGAGAATGTTAGGCATACCTTATTTAAATGTTACTTACTAGTTCATGTTTTATAAGAAAGTTTACACATCACAGAATCACAGAATGATTTAGGTTGGAAGAGACCTCCAAGATCACCGAGTCCAACCTCTGACCTAACACTAACAAGTCCTCCACTAAACCATATCACTAAGCTCTACATCTAAACGTCTCTTAAAGACCTCCAGGGATCGCGACTCAACCACTTCCCTGGGCAGCCCATTCCAATGCCTAACAACCCTTTCAGTAAAGAAGTTCTTCCTAATATCCAACCTAAACCTCCCTAGCGCAACTTTAGCCCATTCCCCCTCGTCCTGTCACCAGGCACGTGGGAGAACAGACCAACCCCCACCTCGCTACAGCCTCCTTTAAGGTACCTGTAGAGAGCGATAAGGTCGCCCCTGAGCCTCCTCTTCTCCAGGCTGAACAAGCCCAGCTCCCTCAGCCGCTCCTCGTAAGACTTGTTCTCCAGACCCCTCACCAGCTTCGTTGCCCTTCTCTGGACTCGCTCGAGCAGTTGATTATGCTATTGTTAAAACAGAAAATGGTAAACTAGAAGGAAATAACCATCCGTTTTCCCAGTTAATGAAGGCAAAACCACAAGAAAATGCTACTACCTGTGCAGCATTTTCAGGCTGGTTCCTTCCAGGGCTCTTTTTTTCATGCTAAGTTTTGGGGTTAGTAGAATTACTTAATTCTTAAATCATATATGAAGTTAAACTGAAGTTGGCAAGTTTTGAGAGGTCATTTTCTCCTGGGAAACATGACCATGAATTTCTAAAGACCAGTTTTTCAGAAAAAGCAGACATTCACGCCAAAGCATGGAGATTCAACTCTACTTTTATTTATCATTCCATATATCAGTCTGTTTGGTTGTTACCTACTGGTTTTGTGCTGTGAGTTGTGCATTGTCGCAAGATTACAAAAAAAGAAATTCTTTACTGCCATTATGTCACTTTTTTTTATTAATGGCTTGGCTTTTCTATGCCAAGCATCCTTGAAAAGAAGGTTGCTGTCAGGATGGTTCTGAAGAATGTTTAAGAACAGCTGGAATTAAGAAAACTCCACCTAGCTTGGCATTGCATCCTTAATACTGGCCACTAGTAATGTAAGTTATTCACAGAAAGCTTATGAAAAGCTGGGGAAAAAAAGGGATTATTTTCTGCTTCACTTTTTCAGGTTTCAGTGTTCAGTGGGCTGCTGGCTTCATTAAGCATAGGGTGTAGCCGATCAATCTTGTTTAAACCCTACCATTTTGGCTACATTGCTGTGAAAACTTCAAATCCCTTTTTGTTTTACAGCCTCTGAAGTATTCTGCTGAAATTGTTTTGTGTTGCAGGATCTGTTATCTGCCAAATAATTATATCAATTAGCCTCCTCCCCCCCCTCACCCCGCTCCCCAAACGGTAGCTTAGTCATTCCGTAGTCATTTTCTGCACACGGTTTATTATTTGACAGACTGCTTTCATACCGCGTCTCGATTGTCTCTGTCTACCTGAAGAGTCCCGGTCTGTTTAATTGCTCCTTTTGGAACTTGCTAGCTACCTAGTAGGTGTTTTCGGAGAGCTGCCCGCAATGATCAAGCTGTAATTTATAACCAGTAATTGTTTTTAAATACTTAATATATGTGTTACTATTTTCTACAGTAAGATGCTTTGCATTCATCATCACAGAATTTCCTCATTTGATTCATTCCTGATGTCATCAGTGGTGTTAGTTTCTCTTCTAAATGGCTGGTTTTCAGTTTATCTGTTGGGAATACTAAGCAACATCAACATATTATTGGTAAAACTTACACTTTTTGCAGCCCCGTTTTGTGACCACATGCCTGTATCGCACAGCATCCGATGACACAGGGCTGTCTTGACCCACACGGTTTTAAGAGGGCCTTTTTGCACCTACATGGAGTTCACTGTCTGTTGATCCAGGTTGCTGGGAGGAAAGCCTGTTCTCGTACCCCACATACCTTGGTTCCTTAAGTGCTTTTTAGGAAGCTATTGCAAAATTTGAACAGACTCATCCTTACTCATGTTGACAGTGACTTCTTTGGAGAACCAATTGGGCAGGCGTCATTTCTGCTCGCAGAAATAAGTTTGAGCATTTTTAGTATATCCCATTTCCAGTGTATTGCTTCGGTCCGTTCAGCTTGCATTTGGAGTCAATGACTTTTGGAGGTCCCTTCCAACTGGATTATTCCATCCTGTTCTATGCAACATTTGTCCACTGATTCTGTTTTCTGTTACGGTTCCTGCCCATTTGTCCAGTTAGAAGTTCTTTACGGATCTGTAATTTCCTTCATCATTTGCCCCCAAATCTCCTTCATTTAAAAAGAAAACAAAAAGGCACCTGGGCATCCTGTGTGGCAGATGGTTTATACTGGTAGGTCACCAGTTTGGAATGGGAGTTCATGTAGGATGTGAAGGAGTTGGACTCGATGATCTTTATGGGTCCCTTCCAACTCGGGATATTCTATGAACGTGGATTTGAATATCACGTAGGATATTCAAATGTGAATAACCACGGTGGCAATTTGTTACTGATCCCCTTATTTGTTCTAAATTTTCCAGTTCGGTTTGAAGGTAATTCTAAAGATTCATCCTTTGTAAAGGAAGCTGTATTTATCCTAATAAATAAATAAAAATGCTGCCCATCCACTGGGTGGTATGATACATTTATGTTGACAATCTTTCTTCCTATTTACCTTGGTGGAATATGAATGACTGCAAGAATGCTATTGAGTAATGTTTAAAGTGCTCTGTACTGGAAATGATAAAACCTTTTTGATTTGCAACTTGCTCAAAAACTGAGCTTAGAAATTGCAAATGTTATTGTGTTCTGGTTAGGCAGTGGCAAAAACTAAAGAGAAAAGGAGTATTTTTCAAACTTTTAAACATCCTCACGGATGCTTTGTGCTCAGAATTATCTGTAAAGAAGGTTATTTTCTGACCTAATTAAAAAGAAGGGAAATCACAGGAGCTAGTGAAAATTACTTTTTGCTTGCTTCTTCTTACATTTGTGTGTATCGCTCTACCTTTTAAGAGTATTTGTTTGCATACATTATTAGTAACAGCTATGGTAGTAGCACTTCTTTCAGGAAAGGCTGGAGGGAGAAATGCCACACTTGTCAGTGAATGATAAATGTATTGAATAAAGGTTAATTACTCTGCGAGTCACAGACCAGCTGAAAGCACAGATGAATGCACCATGGAGACAAACCTTAAAGTGAGATCAGAGCTGGCCTTAAATGCTGGAATGAAATGGTGAAAATGCAGTTTTTCTAGGCTAAGAACTAAGGTAACACTGCTGTGGTAACGTGCTGTTTGAAAAGCTCCCAATCTTTTGTATTCGAAGTAATATTTTTTGTCTCCTATTTGGGAACCTTTTGTGTGGGCCAACCAGCAGCTACATTTCTGTATTTATTAACAGCATTTTCATACTGCATCATCTTGAAAATTCTGTAATTTACTTTTCCACTGTGTAGGTTTTGATAGTAGAAATAATAAGACAGTGCTCCATATATATATATATATGTGTATTTATCTTTATACTGCTCAGAGCAATAATACATTACCCCCTTAGTCATTAAAATAATACCCATTTTGTGTATTTGATGAGAAAAACGTGCATGCTGGTTATATTAGGGTGGTTATATTAGTCATTCTCTGAGTGAAAGGTATAGGGCTGGTACGTAACACTATCAGTAACATCCAATTTTGCTGTTTAAATTTTAGATTCGCGAGATGTTTCCCGGTACTTGATGTTACTTTGATCTTATGAATGTTAAAGCACAGTAATGTATTCCAAGGTTAGAACTTGAAAAATTGCAGATTTCCTCACAAACAGTGGATTATTGATGTGGAGACTACTACTACAAAATGCTTCTCATTATACTTTACTCTGACTGTCTTCTTTCTTCTCCTGAAGAGGCAAGGTTATCTGCTCTGGAGCTGCTGAACGCATTGATGTTCTTTCCGTGGCTGACATCTGAAAGTCAGTAAAACCCAAATTATTTTAAAATTCCTGGTTAACAGAAAATGAATATGCTGTTCTTTTATCTGTGTGCCGTTAAAATAAAATAGCTTCAGTTATTAATGCTGCTTTATGATAAGGGCTTTTATAATCAGAACTGTTAAAAAAACCCTTCCTATTCTGTCTGAACAGAAAGTACATTTTTAGGAGAAAGTGGGATTTTAGTTAGCTTGTGCTCAGTTTTATTACTGACGTCTTAAATAAACATTCCAGTTGCAGATGATAAATTTTCCTGTCCATGTTTGTACAAGAAATGCTAAACAAATCGCAGAAAGGAGAGCTGGAAGGGGCTTTCAGAGAACATCTAGTCTCTACTTGCTGCCTCAAAGGTCAGGTTGCGGAGCAGCGATGTCTCGGCCATGCTGGAAGATGATCTACTGATGGAAATTCTGCAATCTATATTTAATCATCTCTAGCACTTTGCTGTCGTGGAAAGCTGTAGAAAAAAGACCTTAATTCTTTATTTCGGTGCTAACTCTTTTCAGTTTTCCTGTCCTCTGTGCAAAGTATTCCTATTCTTTGTGCATCAAACTTTTAATTACTTAAAAACTGTTGCTTGGTCTTTTCTGTCAAGTTTCTTAGAGTCTTGCTAATTAGTAGAAAAAGCCTATAAACAGGGAATAGCTAGAGTTTAATTCAAAGATGAATAACTACTTCATGTGATGACTTTTGGAGGGATGTCTCACTGTCATTTTGGGGAAGATCAGATTCTAGATGAAGATGCCTGCTCTGTCTGGCTGAGCACAGGTAGATTCATCTCCTGCAGTGGGGAGTGCTTCAGTTATAGTCACCAAGCTGTTTTCAGATGGAAAAAAACACTGAATTCTTAAGAAACAACGCTATAAATAAAAACTGAGGTCCATGGAAGGAGCAGGTTCAGAGTACTTCTATGGCCTAAAAAGCCTTAAACCAGCTTCTGGCATTCTGGAGGTGGATGGCTGATTCAGCAAGTTTTTCATGTCAGAATGATTTTAAGTTGAAACATATATAATTGTGTGCTTCTGTGCTGTTCCCTGTCAGCTGTAATGAACTTGTTGATGAAACTGTGGCAAAGTGATTTTAGCAATGGTAGCATTCTTTGTAAAATGCTTATAATTCCGGTGTTTCAGAAGCAGTAGCCATAAGAGAAATAGTCAATGTGCACTATGAGCATCCAGCTTGAGAGTGTGGGCAAACTCTTTGTTCGTCTGTGATGCAGAGTTTAGAATGGGTTTATTTTCTTGGATGCTATGTAGTTGCAATTTATTTTAAGGCTTTATTCAAAAGGCCATGTATTTGTTTTCTTTAGGCTTTTATAGACTGAAGTATCCTATGCCAGAAGGGTCACCAATCAGTAAAAGAACTGAGAGAATAAATACATGTTAAACTGAGTGGAGCTTACATAAAAATACATCATTTTCTTCTCTCCTTACTTTTAAAAAATTGTTTCACCAAACGGTGAGAGGTAGGAAATGTGGACTACTCTGCATAAAAACAAAACAAAATAAAAAACATGATAGACTGTGTTAATTACCTGGCGAAATAGCTCATAATGCTGATGTGCAATACTTGACAAGGATTGCACTGTGCATGTTTGAACTAAGAAGACTGATAACGGTATCGATTAGGGAATCTTAATTCAACATAGTGTCTTTTAAATATTTTGGTCTTGAATAGATGAATTATTTATTCAAAATTCCTTTTCATTCAGTGCTTTTTCTAACTTGCATGATCAGTTTCGACTGCATGAATTGTTTACAACTTGTAAAGCTCCAGAGCTAAACAGGGATATGAAGCTGAACAATACTTCCTCCCACTTTCCTTTCCCTTTCCCTTTCCCTTTCCCTTTCCCTTTCCCTTTCCCTTTCCCTTTCCCTTTCCCTTTCCCTTTCCCTTTCCCTTTCCCTTTCCCTTTCCCTTTCCCTTTCCCTTTCCCTTTCCCTTTCCCTTTCCCTTTCCCTTTCCCTTTCCCTTTCCCTTTCCCTTTCCCTTTCCCTTTCCTTTCTTTCTGAAGGTCCTAGGTATCATTAAAATGAAATGCTGAATGCACTGACTGTTACACAGAGCTGTTCCTTGCAGAGATGCAGGTGGCTAATAGGAATATACGTGATTCCTGTATATATTCGACTACCAATACTTTGAGCAAGGCCAAGTTAGAAGTGTTACATATACTGAAGATACGTGAAGGCGCAGGATTTGTTTTATTTATATGTGGTATATAAGTTTCCAAAATTGTTTTTTTTGCTACTTGTGAGAGATTTAATATACACTGAGCGCTGGTTCGGTTATTTTTGATAAAAATTGGCATATTGATGGAGACATTTTAATTCAAAGAAGACTGATTTTTTAAAATTTGAAGTAAGCGTGACACACATGGAGCTGGTTATTCAGTTTGCCTGAGCAGTTATCTTATTAAGCTGTCACCTTGGATGGAATATATTAAATGATTTGCTGCAAATGAAAACATTCTTTCATAATTACTGTTACAGTTATAAATATTTTAGAAGACACTATATGTTTGTTTTCTCTGTGGACCCGTGTACTCTGAACTAAAAGTGCCTTTGTAAGTCAGTTGTTTTTAAGTTGCAAAGATTGTGTATCGGTAGAGGATTTGAGGGGGACTGAAATAGAAAATGGGGTAATACATTCCTCAGCTTGAAACCTCTTGGTGAATTTGAAAACAGAGGAAGAAAAGTCAGTTGCTGTTTGTGAAGGCTTTGTCTGTTGCATATTGTCTTGCAGAGAAGAAAGAATTTACGTAATGCATCCTTTAGTGATGTTGAACTCCTCCAAGTATAACTGATGAGATCAGTGTTTCTGCGGAGTTTTGAGGCTAAGCTACGTATTTTGGTGTAGGTGCTAAGCCATTTACACGTTGTTAAACGTTTTTAACTTGGTTTGGGATTATATGAAGGCACTTACTGTCCTGTAAAGTCTCTAGGGTTGGTTGAAGTTACCATCCCAAACTTTAGCTGCCACCTGATTTGCTCATCAGTTCCTGATGTTCTCATGTATAGTTACACAAGATAACCTAGAAAAACCGAGAGTTTTTTCCTGTATGGTTATGTGTTTGCATTACATGCGCTGTAATATTAATGCAGCCTTCATTTGATATTCAGATGTAAAATGGTGATAGCTTGGCGGTTTCTAAGAACATATTTAGCTAGGTTTAGTGGACTCAGCTATAATACTGTGCTCATAATTGAGCAATGAGATTTTTCTTCTGGTTGCTGATATGATCAGGTAAACAGTTATTACCATGAAGAAGCAAAAAGTTGTTTTTTTTTTTTCCACTTATTTGCACGTGTAACAAATTGAAACTCTCTTGAGATTCTTGCTATTCTATAGAAAAAAATGATGAGGCTTTGAACAAAAAAGTGTAAATGCATATTTATAACGTGGGCTTCTAAGCACTGTGAAGTGCTCAAGGCTGGAGCCTTGTTTAGTCTAAGTAGTGTATAGAGACAATGAGACCCCATGTTCTTCCTGCTTGCATGCGTGGTATGTATCTGAGTGTTTTTATTCTTTGGGGCTTTGTACCTCTCAAAACAAATATTCAGGCCTTCTTTCGCTGAGGTTATTTTTGTTTGTTTGTTTGTTTTCTGAGACTGCATAGTAACGTACTATTTGCAGTGCAAGATTGCACGGTACTGCTAGGGTTCGTCCTGTAATATATTGCTTTAGGCTGTGACTTCTGCAAGGTACCATGACATGTCACAATTCTGCAACCTTAAACAGGTTTGGGACTTAGTTTACTCCAAGATTTCATTTTTTGGTAGACGTGAGAGGTCAAGCAAACACCAGATGTAAAATACAGGATTGGCAGTGGAAAAGCTCGAACCAAACTTGCTTTGAAGATGAATACCTTTAAAATAAGTGTGACAGAATGGCAGTATAATTTTGTTGAGTGAAGTAATTATAATTTTTCAGTAGCCTGCTTAATGATTAACTGTTACATCAATGATACTCCAGATATTGTTTTCTTTGCCTGAATTTTAAGTTTCCTAGCCATATTGGACTAGGAAATCCATCAGAAAGATGCTATGAAAGTGCCCACAGGCAGAAGATGAATTTCCTTCTGTCTTTATCAAAGCTCAGTGGCAAACACAAAACTGGTTTACAAAGTCCAGTGTTTTGTGAGCCTGTATCTGATTTTTGGAGTTGTACCTTTTTTTTTAATCAAGGTGAGCATCCCCAAATCATTTTGTGTTCATGTAAATATCCTATCAGAACGCACGAATTCCTTTCAAGACTTGAACAAAGCACTATAAAATTCATTTCTTTTCTAAGTGGTGCGTAGGTACTTCTTATGAGTCTCAGATGAATGAATTGCATTTACAGCAAATACGGCATTAGCATGCTTTTTAAAAATGGATATAATAAAAATGTAAAATGCTTATAATAAGAGATATATTGCAGAGCAATCAGTTTCGCTGTCATGCTGCAAATGTTTAATATAACTTGTTAGAAGTGTTAAGAGGGAGCTAAGAAATATATTCAAATTTTGTTTATAGTCTTTCTCTTTAACTCCTTCTTTACAAGTCAATCTAGTATGCCAGGAATAAAATGTGTTATTCATTTACTACTGAAATGTTTGACAGAATAAGGTGCTACTTACAGAAAATATAGGTAAGTTGTCGAAGGAAAAAGGTAAATCTTGTTTTTGATGGGGAGAGACCTTATCCAGCAAATAAAGATCAATTTTAGTGAAGTTCTTGAAAGGATGGCTTTATGTATGGGATGTCAAATGGAAGCGTAAATTTGAGGTGCATCGAGAATAGAGTACAGTCACAAAACAGAGAGATGATCTCTTCTCTACTAAAGGAAACCAACCTTTTGGAATATTACATTAGGTTTTAATTTATTCCAAAAGATAAACAGGACACCATCTTACTACTTCAAAGCGAACAACCTACCTCTAATACACCCTGGGATAAATGTATTAACTTCTCAGAGAGGGCTTTAGAAGCTTCTTCAGCAAAATGATTATAGCTTGAATAATGAGCATAGTGGGATGACAAGTACTGCAGCACTGGTTCAGTAGGTTACATGTGTTTTTCAGATGAGTGATGGGTTACTTTAGTAAGATATATCAACAATGGCAATGCAAGATGCAGCTTGAAAGTAATCTCAAGTAAACAAATTTATTAAGATTTTTTTTCTTATTCTCCTGGTGTACTCCCTACATGTCTTTTTCAGATATAGTATATCAAATCACTGATAATGTTAAGAATTGTGCTATAAGTTCTAAAATTTCCTGTTGTATTTCAAAAAGAGAAATTTGCTGTTACTTTAGTTCTTGCTTTTTTCTTTCCTTAATACAAATCCTAGTTTTGCCCTATTTATTTTAAACACTAAAAACATCCCTGTTCTGCTGCAGTGTTGATTTAAACTTATTGAATTCCTGATAGAAAAAATACCCGTGATGTGAAAATATTGCTTCCTATTTTGTCTCCCCTCAGATTTTTCTAATATGTCATTTTAACTTTGATATCATAATTTTAACTCTTCTGTGAAGCTAAACAGATTTTTTTTTCCCCGGTAGGTGTTAAGCAGCTGTGTTACTTTTAATTCAACGATTTTCAAGAATGTTCTATGTAATATTTTTCATTCTTGCTCCTGGTCAGTCTGTATAATTTTTTTTTTAAATGATTTGTCTTCTTTCCGTGAAAGAAGTGTAGTACTTCTCTGCTTGTAGTTTTTCTTGCAGTGCAAGGGAAATGGAAGAGAGATCCTTATTCCTGTCTCTTGTTTCTGAAAACAGAGATTATGCACATATAAGAGCATTTCCTTTGGCCAAACTGTAGAGGGCAACTACACTGGGAAGACAGCTTTTGTATCATGCGCTATTGTTAGTAAATAAATCCTGTAAAAGGAGCCACTGTCTAAACTAAAACTCAGATTTTCTGGGTTAATGAGTGCAGTCTACAGACTGTGCATAGGACTGATGGCAGGCATCTCATATACTTTTAAGCACTGTAAAAACATTGTCTTAGCTCTTCATTATTTTTTATTATCCTACACAAAATTGCTTTGCTGACACGTAAGATTGTCTGCCAGTCTATGGCTGTTATCTCAGTGACCTAGTTCCTTGTATTCTGGTCTCAGAGCTAAGGTGTAGCGTGATTTGTTTTGGTGACTCCTGGCCGTTTGAAATTACTGGAGTGGTTAGTTGGAATGTAATTATCCAAATGAAATTTGGCAAAAACATTAAAGTTAACACTTCTCTGTTTGTGAAAACTACCAGGTTTGAAGAGCAGGGGTCTGAGTTCCAGTTTTGTGTTTTCATCAGAAATAAAACGCTCAGCAATTCAGCAACGTGTTCACTTACTACATTAGGATATAAAACAAGTGCCTCGTCCAAAAGAAAGTGTGCTACCTTTTGAAAGATGGAGGATTTCCTTTCTTTAGACTGTATTTTACCGTTTAAACTATATACTATTTTTCCTGTATCTCAAATGCAATTCTAAAATCTTTCTGTGGCTTTGGCCCCTTTATACTTTTGTTTTCTGCCTCCTGCAAACTTCTGCTACTTGCAACGTGTAAAGCCTCCATTCCTAGCAAAAATATACAATGTCAATAGTTCCTTTAAAATTTGGAACAGGAAAAGGTGAGTACAATCCAAAGGCACATTTATTATGGCTCACCACCTCTATTTAACTGGGATTTGATGATGTTTTGGCCAAGCTGGTTGCCTTTAGATTGAGTCAGCAGGTCTCCATGAGGAAAGGGTCTGGAACAGGAGAACAAATGACCTGAAAAGGACAGAAAATAGAGGATCCAATGACAGAATATTAGGAAAGGCAGTCTAAATTAAATATTGGAAGCAATATTAATGTTAATTTTAATCCGTCAGTTTGAAATCTGTGAAGTACTGAATGCTTAACTTTTTTGTGGTCACATGGATACACAGCTGACTGGAATAAGCAATACTTTTGAAGATCCAAAAAGATTTAGTTCTTTATAATCTTTACAGTTACAAGAATACTGTTTTAATGGAGAGTTAAGGTTCTGCATGCTGTATTTTCTCGACCAGCCCTTTTGACTTCCTGTTGCCATTTTCAGTCAGAACTTCTCTGCTGGTTTTTCTGTTTTCTCCAGGATATACTTTATTAGTGAAGAAGTACTCAAGACTCTGTCAAGAATTGTTTAGAATTGTGACACCGAATGAATTTAATTCATAATATGAACAAATTAGGGGAGATAGAGAGTCTATAGCACAGTATTCTGAATTTCTGACTGCAAAGTTTTTATAAGGTCATTGTAAGAGAAAAACAAAATATCTTCTTTTTATGTCTGGGTGTCATGAAGATGTTCCTTTGGTTTCAGTCCCACTCCGGCGGGGGCTCCCCACGGCTGCAGCTCCCTCAGGAAATGTCCCCCTGCTGCGGCGTGGGCCCTCCCCGGGCTGCAGGGTGGAGATCTGCTCCAGCGGGGGCTCTGCAGGGCTGCCGGGGAATCCCTGCTGCCTGTGGGCCTGGAGCCCCTCCTGCCCTCCTCCTCCTGGGGCCTGGGCCCTCTGCTGCTTTTCCCTCGCCCTGGGCCTCCTCCTCGGCCTGTGCCTGCTCTGCCCTTTCGGAAATCTGTTTTCCCAGAGGCGCTGCCAGCTTAGGGCTGGGCTCAGCTGGGCCCTGCTGTGGGGCCGTGTCCAGCACGGGTCAGCCCTCTGGCACCTGGACATGGGCACAGCAAGCATCCAAAACCAGAAAAAGTAATGTAAAAGAACCTTCAGTCAGAACTTCCCCCCCAGTATTAGGTTTTCCTTCCCTCTCCCCCCTCATTGTTTGCTATTTTCTTGTCAGATCAGTCTGGTAACATTCCTGTCAGATTGAGCTGAGAGTACCACTGAAAAAATGGATCCTTTGGTAGATGACAGTGAAAAACATCAGAGGAACTCTACTAAATATGTGTGTAATTAAAACGTGAAAATATTGCTATGCAAAACACTTATTACAGTATCCATCATGATAATTCAAAGGAACTGCTATTTTAACAGCAGAACAAAATTTTACTTTCTGTAACTGTGAAATTAACAAGCAATTTGCTGTTGAAATATTAGGAAAATTTGAAAGGAGGACGTTTGCAGGTCGTATGTTGAATATTGGGCTTTTTATGAGAAAGAGGCTTTATCTTTAAATGGTACGATTTTTAAGTACTACACACAAAACCGAACTGCTGTCCTGTCTCTTGTTTCTGGTGCTCTCCTCCGTGTGGTGCTGTTTGTCTGCAGCAGTAGCAAGCTGGATTTTTTTGAGTAGCTTTTCTAATGCATTAAAACATTTGACACAGACTTCTCAGCTTGTTTGAAATAGAAGAAAATATTCTACATCTATAGAGAAATCAGCGACCTGGAACTTTGCATACATGAATTGTCTGTCACATCTCTTTATGTTTTGACTGATATAAGAGCTCATAAAAGTGCAGGTATATTTGTGGGTTCCATTAGTAACAAGTTTAAATGTATTAAGTTAATGATGTATTTGTGAGCTATTAATGTTGTTACAGGCTTATTGATGAACGCAGGTCAGATATTCCAGAAGTGAGGAGGAACAATCACTGTGCGGTGGTATTAGGAATTCTTTTAGCCAGGACTGCAGGTATTTGAGCTTTGAAGTCCAGTACTGCCCTGCACCAGATCATTCTCTTCAGCAGAACGTTACATATTTTGGTAGCATAATTTAAAATTTCTAAATATTTCCTCTGCATTACAGTGGTGGGCGCTTGAATGAATGCACAGTAGTTTTTTCTGATGGTGCTGTGGTGCTATGAATTAGGGAATGCTTTAAGCAAATGAGATTAGTGAATCAACAGTGCTGCTGAGTAACACGGAACTTTTTTGTCGGCAGCTGCAATGAATAGTATAGAATTCCAAGTCTGAATTTTCCATCCGAAGTAGGAAGAAGTTGTAGTGAATCAATACAGCAGACTGGCCAGCATGATGCTGATCTCAGGATCTTTGGCGAAATTAGGGAGGCTGCGAAGTTTGGATACAGCAGTAAGAGAACTGTAAGAGTTGCACTGGGACATGACAGACTAAATTCACAGACCTGTTGGTTTTATGGAGCAGCTGATTAGAAAGGCAGTGAGAGAAAGTTGGCCTTGACGTTTTCCTGGGGAGCATGTAGGACCCGGTTCAAAATGTTAAGTTGAAGTGCCGCCTGGAAGTGACTGTGGTACACTTGGCTACAGCAACAGCAGCTGATGAAATGGTGCACAGCTTAAAGTCATTCAAAGAGAATATTCAAGAAATGAGAAAAGTTGTTAAAAAGAAACAAAACAGCAACTGAGAGTTAAATATTAGTAGGTAGCCTGGAAAGCTTTGATGCCACCCTATCAGAAGCACAGAAAACAATATTTCTGTAAGAAAAGCCTTTTACCTCTCAGGAAAGACTTGAGAAGGGAGACAAAAGAAACTGCATGTCTGAACAGTAAGGCAAGGGAGCACATTAAAAGCAAGATGACATCTTTCGAAAGTGTCCTGGAAACATTTTTTGTTAGGATTTTCTCAGGTCCATTTTTTTTTGGAGAAAATAATGTGATAGGAATAAACAAAGTTAATAGTACTGTCAACAAGAGCGCCTTTGTGAACTGAAGGGTGTAATGGTTAAGTTGCCAACTGTAGTTTGTCACCTCCTGTTTCAAACCATCCTTGTGCTTGAGGATTGATAGATGGCAGATGTAACGCCAGTATATGAGTTCCAGATCGGAGGCACTGTGTACTGCTAAGCCTGATGTCTCTATTGGCCACTTGAATAGAAACTGTAATACAGAATTAGTGGATGCATGAGCATGTCTTATATACTGGGGACAAGGCTGTTTATTTTTCTTTTCAAGTCAGTGCTTCACAGTCCATATGCTTCGCATATTGGAGTTCTTTGAAGATGTGAAGAAACACTTGTATGAGAGAGACGGTAAAAGTTTTTCTGGATTCAGAGAAACATTGAGTAAGATCAAAGAAGAGAGGTTCAGTGCGGGTTACTAAACACATAAAATTCACCTTTGTTTCAAGGAATCTCATGCTATTTGTGACTGGGAGAGTAGGTTGGGAAGTACTTTGTGTGCTTCTTCTGTTTTGTAGGTGTCCTGTTTTGTTTACTGCATGGGGCTGCTCTTACTAGTATAAAGTCTTAACTTTTCTTTGCAGAGTGTTCCATCAATAACGTTGTGTCTTGGTTATGGTACAATTTGCATTTATATCAATTCAGTGAATTTCAGTAAATTCAGGTGAGCAGGTGTCCACCTAGGGAAAGCATGGGGTTTGCTACATAATGGTCTTGTTTAACTGAAAGAAGAATAAATAAGCGTTAAAAACACGCTATCTGAAATATTTTTTGAAGAAGATGTATCCTAGCAAGTACTGAGTGACAACCAGGAGCTGTTTTTTTTCTGATGCAAAAGATCTGCAATGGAAAAGTATCTACATTTTACATTATTGTACTGATCATTAACTTTTTAAAATGCATGTTTGTATCTGAACTGTTGGTGCAAACCAAGTTTTATTTGTGTTTTATATTTGAATGTTCACGCATTGGTTCTTGCATCAAACATTTCAAAGAAACACTTTAAAATGGGAGAGCACATATTACACGGTGTTAGAATTTTGAGAGAACCAGTGAAAACATACAGCTGCTTCTAGCACATTTGGTTGTTTAAGTTTATAATATTATCCCCATTATATGGAAAATGGCTAAAAAGCTACTTATTCTCTCTCTAGTTACCAAACTTAAGTTGTATATTGAACTGGCTTTTCTTTATGTTTTTAAACTAGCATATGAGAGAGTAAAACAACTTGATTTGTATGACATGGGAGATGAGAGAGCAAGGCCTGAAGCATCCGAGTAATGTGGATGGAGAGTGAGTAGCGTGTAATAACTCACCATATATTTGCTGCATAGAACAACGTTTTTTCTTGACGTCATTCATAAAGCTGTCATACCAACACCACAATAGAAAGATAGTTCCCTCTACAAATTTTATAATATCTTGCAGGCTTGTTTGACAGGGCACATGACAAGTCTATCAAAACTGGGAGTCTCCCGTGACAAGATTCAAGACAAGTGGCAATCCTGTAAATGGAGAAGGTGGAATTCTTGTATGTCAAAAGCAACCCCATTTTTATTTAAATTTCTGAGAGTCATCTTATCATTTTTCCTTCTCATTTTTCAGTGTATAGGATCTGAAATATTAAAATGAGAAACACTAAAATACTGCCTAGCTGTACCCTGCTTTTATGTAATCTTACTTGAACACTTCCTTCTCTTATCCTTAGATCTCTTCCTTTATCTTATGCTTAGATGTGGAGAATATATGTTTTGTTAGAAAGAAATAAACTAGAAGAGAGCAGAATTAAGACACAAAGAAAGTTTTCTGGTAACTTTTCCTCAAAATATGAGAGGCTTATGGTCAGTGAAACAGATGGCTCAAGCCTGACCTGCAGACTGCTGTGTACTGTCAAAGGCTTGCGAGTTCTCCAACCCGAGTGGGTGCCCTAATGAAGCTAACTAAAAAAGAGCAGAGAAGCAAAAGGCAGTGATGGACGAGGAATTCATAAATCAAGCACAAATGCTGTATTTCCCTGCCTGAGGACATGAACGATTTATTTTTATTAATTGAGGATATATTTAGAATGGTGCTGACTGTTTTCCGTGCCATTTTCATGGTGTAAAGTGGTGAGGTCGTAGCACATGTCATTTATAATCCTTAAAAATGCATAGTCATTTGCCTGTTTTACAAAACCCAGCACAAGTATATTCAGGTACGAGTAGCTGGAGATTTTATTGCTCTACAAGGGTCTGGCTGGGTCGGAGTGAAGAAGGTTAGAAGTGCCCTGCTTGCTGTGTCCTGCCTGCTGCGGGTTGGGTCGTCCTGAACTTTCTGGAGATGCAGAGGTTTTGTCCATCTGGGGAAGCCGGACAGAAGGCTTGAGACTGTTTTGAATCTGGTACTAAGGACTTGAATGGCTACTAGTAGATGGAATACGTCTTCCGATTTAGGTAACTGAAGCTCTGGATGACTTGTGGTCCCATCATAATTTCATGGTTAACTTTATCCATTGGCACTTTAAACCTAGGTATTTTCTTTTTAACGTTTTTAACATTTTGTGCCTACCGTGGTTGCATTTGCACAATTTTAGTACCAAATATTTTAAATATTACATATATCTATAGTAAACTGCATTTTTCAGAGCAACTCATTTGGACTTCTTATCTTCTTTGGAAAAGTTAATTTCAATTTTCTTTTTTAAATCCACGTAGCTTGATTTTTCTCTGATAAGTGTTGAATGCAGATAGGTTCCCTTAGGCGAACAACTACAAATCAACCCTCTAGCACAGTCCTTAGAGTAATTTACACTTTTCCGATATTAAAGCTGTGAGGCTTTTTATATTTAAACAGAGTTCTTTTGTGTCTTTATTTCAATAGGGAAAACTTACCCTCGTGTTACCTGGTAAAAATAGATTATAAATTGCCAAACAGATTGTTTACCATTTGGTGTGATAAAATTAAAATTTTAGAGATGGACAAGAAGGCCTCGATTCTTTATGATTTTATTATTTCTCAAAGCAGGGTGTGACACTTGTCTGGATGCAAGAACATGTAGTCCAGTAATTATGCTTCATGTTTGATTGACTTTGAAATCCAGTTTTGACCATAATTTATCTTCTATTAAAGAGAGAATAATACAGATTTATTGATAAATAATTCTTAACTTTAAATGTTAGAGGTTCTAACTGCATTCAGTAAAAACTTATGCATAATAGAGCATGGATGTGTAATATTCAGTGCTCATAATTCCTCTCAGTAGGCAATTTAAAGAAATGAGTCTCTGAATCAGAAGGGAGCAGGAGCCTATTTTTTAGCAAATATGAAATCGAACTACCATCTGATTTTAATCATTTAGCCTAAAAAAAAGGGATAGGGGCATAAGAGGACTTCTGACTAGCTGAAAATATATATTTTAGTACTCTAACCAAACCTAATTTTCATGTAATTATTCCTATATTTAAAAAAATATATATTATATATATATATTTTTTTCTTATTTGGTTTTGAATGAAATGAAGCACCATCATTCAGGTTGAATGAATTTGAATGATAAAAAAAATAAATCCCATTCATCACCATTCTCAGTCATAATTCTGTTATTTGCCACTTTTTATTTGTCTCAAAACTGGAATTGTTGGTTATTGGGTATGTTTTATACATTTTTAGAAGTATGGGGTAGTATCTGATCCTTTTGTCTAAAATTAATCCCTATGAATTTCCTTGCGTCACGTGCAGTAGTTTTGTCATTGCAGTGACAATCGGATGGATAGATGTTTAGATTTCTCCGATCGTGTGGTAATATTAATTTACATTTGTATGGTTTTACATTGTGCAAATATGAAGTTGCCTTTTGGTGAAACGATAACTAATGTTTCTGTATAAAAAACACACACAGTATTTTACCAAGATTTGGAAGGAAGAGGTTGAGGCGTTCTTGTTCATTTTACAGAACTCACTGTCTTTATAGTAATTACATATATTTTTAATACGGTTAAACTTTAAAAAGATGTTTCTTTTTTCATTTTGAGACCAAATAGGAACACTATGATGATATTTAGCAAGAAGCCATTAAACATTTATTCCAAATGAGCCAGCAGTGTGCCCTGGCAGCTAGGAGAGCCAACCACGTCCTGGGGCTAGGCCGTCAAGGGAAGGGATTGTCATGTACTGCTCTGCGCTGGTGCGGCCTCACCTCAAGTACTGTGTGCGGTTTTGGGTGCCACAATATAAGGAGGACATAAAACTGTTAGAGAGTGTCCAAAGGAGGACTGCAAAGATGGTGAAGGGTCTGGAGGGCAAGATGTATGAGGAGCAGCTGAGGTGCCTTGGTCTGTTCAGCCCAGAGCAGAGCAGGACGAGGGGAGGCCTCATGGCGGCCTGCAGCTCCCTCACGAGGGGAGCGGAGGGGCAGGCGCTGAGCTCTGCTCTTTGGGGACAGCGACAGGGCCCGAGGGACCGGCATGGAGCTGGGACAGGGGAGGGACAGGCTGGGTGTTAGGGAAAGGTTCTGCACCCAGAGGTGGTCGGGCATTGGGACGGGCTGCCCAGGGCACTGGTCACAGCACCGAGCTGCCAGAGTTCAAGAAGCGTTTGGACAATGCTCTCAGAAATATGGTCTGATTTTTGGGTGGTCCTGTGTGGACCAAGGAGTTGGACTTGTTGGTCCCTTCCAACTGGGATACTCTGTGATTCTAAATATCATACATCTATGAGAATATGTTGCTAGCTGGAAGATGTCAGTGCATTTTCTAACTAGGAACTACACAGGTTTGTCGAGCTGCACAATAAATAGATATGAATAGATTTCTATGGAGAAGAAACTTTAAGATTGTTGCATGTCCTCTGATCATGTTTCATTTTTCTCTTCTCTAGAGAAAAGTTGGTAAAATAATTTTTTCAGACCAGTCATTCAAAGTAAGTTGAAGACAAAATCCACCCACGCGTCAGTTGTAAGGGAAGGAATTATTTTCCAACGTATATTTATATGAAACAATCTTTCTATGTAAGCTGTTAAGAATTAGCAGTCATTTCCCAGTTACATGATTTTTGTTGCTTTTCCCAGAGGACTCTCATTTCTGTAGAACTTAATGGATGGTCAAGCAGAATTCACAGAAGCAGGATGATTTTGGCTTAGGATTTAATCAAGCATGACTAACAGTTGGAAATTTCATGATTATTTGTCCGTTTTAAACCTCTGAAGTTATGAGTCACTGTTGGGGAGTTTCCTGCTGCATATTTATGAAGTTCTCTGAGTGAGCTGAGTCAGTGTGTTTTTTAAATAAGCATTTGTAATCCTTTTAAGTGTATGCTAACCACTCAGATTGGAAATCAAGTTAGCGTCCCTAACAGAAACAAAATAATGATTTAAAGATCAGGCACCAGTTGCTTAAATATATATGTATTATATTTATACATTTTTAGTTGTATAGAATGTGAATATATAGGTTTTTTTTTTCAGGAAAACTTTTAAGTTTAAGAATTTGTTTAGGTCAGTTCACCACTGACCCTAGAGAAAGAAGTGCTATCCTGGCAGTGTTCTGCTGAATTTTTATATATGTGTGAGTAGTGCTTGGAAGGTGGAGGAGCGTATTTCTTTGAGTCTCTCAAAGAAAAAAAGAAAGGAGTGAAAGACTGATCTCTGCCTTTTCACACAGAAAGGAGACTTTCTGTTTCTTCTTCTCTTGGAAAGTGGAGACTTCTCCAGATTTGTTGGCGTATGATGGCTTTAGATGGTTTTACAGCTTAGATTCTAGAATTAGATTTGTCATATTTTCTTCAGGAAAGCTGTCTGATTCAGCTGATTAATTCTTTTGTTCACGGTGTTATTAAACCTACTTATAAAGACCTCCAGTTGACTTTGAGAAAGTATTTCTCAAAGAGGTAAAAAACCAAAAGCATCAACATACATTAAAACCTGTTTTTTATGTTATTTTCATAGGATATTCTATTACCTTTCAAGCATAACTGGACTGTGTGAATACAAATACGTAAATAGTGGCGGGTTGAAACAATGATGGTCCAGGTATTGTTTGAATTGCAAGATCATTCTCAGAAATCAGTAATAAACACATACTGCAGACTAGTCTGACACAGTGCTCAAATTGCTCGAAAAGGACCGTGGTGGTTTCACTCGGGTGGGCGGCCAAGCTCCACCACAACAGCTCTCTCACTCCCCCTCCTCAAAGAGGAACGGGGAGAAAATACGATGAAAAGGGCTCAAGGATTGAGATAAGGACGAGGAGATCGCGCAGTAATTATTGTGACGGGCAAAACAGACTCAGCATAGGGAGACAGTGAGATTTATTGCCTATTACTAACAAGCTAGAGAAGCGAGAAACAAAGGAAAGAAACCAAAAGCACCTTCCCCCCCATCCACCCTCTTCCACCTCCTCCCCCCGAGCGGCTCAGGGGAACGGGGGAATGGGGGTTATGGTCAGTCTATAGCGCTTCTTCGCCACCGCTCCTTCTCAGTCACTCTCATCCCCTGTGCTGTGGGGTCCCTCCCACGGGATGCAGTCCTTGCTGAACTGATCCAGCGTGGGCTGCCCACAGGCAGCAGCTCCTCAAGAACTGCTCCAGATACGGGTCTGTACTACGGGGTCCATCCCTCAGGAGCAAACTGCTCCAACCTGGGTCCCCCATGGGCAGCAGCTCCTGCCAGGTCACCTGCTCCTGCGTGGTCTCCTCTCCACGTACTACAGGTCCGGTCTGGAATCTGCTCCGGCAGGGGTCTTCCACAGGCCGCAGCCTCCGTCGGTGCAGGTCCACCTGCTCCACCGTGGTCTCCTCCACAGGCTGCAGGGTGGAATTCTGCTCCACCGTGGTACTCCATGGGCTGCAGGGGAACAGCCTGCTTCACCATGGTCCTCACCACAGGCTGCAGGGGACTTCTGCTCCGGCGCCTGGAGCACCTCACCCCCTCCTTCTTCACTGACCTTGGCGCCTGCAAGGCTGTTCCTCACTCCTCTCACTCTCCCAGCTGCTGTGTGGTGCAGCGTTTTTTTTTTTCCCTGTCTCAAATATGCTCTCACAGAGGCGCAAAACAACATCACTTATTGGCTCAGCTTTGGTCAGCAGTGGGGCCCTTACCTAACATGGGGCAGCTTCTAGATCCTTCTCACAGAAGCCACCCCTATGGCTCCCTGCTACCAAAACCTTGCCATGTAAACCCACTACACCAGTGACTAGCCCTTTATAAATCTGTGTTTCTGAGAAAACATTTTGTGATGCCTTTCATCTGCTTTAAGACCTTTGCCTTTGTAGAACTTTATTTCTGTTGTTGTACCATTCGCAGAATTTAAAGTTTGTGCTCAGCGTTCAGGAAGCTTTAGTGAAGATGGGACTTGGAGCGGGAAATGGTGCCGGAGCTCATTGGCCTCGACCCCGTTTACCTGGCTGAATTATGGCAAAATGGGATCAGTGAAGAGAGGAAATGAGTTTTAGTGTCATCTCTACTTCTGATTCATGTCTGCAATTATCTTCTAGTGTTTACTAAAGAGCTAAGTCCAAATGCCCTATATTGAAAAAAAAAAATGTGAGGAAGTCACGTAACACTGTGTTTGTTGAGAGAACTGTATGTTTTAATAATGTGAGTGAATGCTTGGTTGCTTGGCATATTAGCTGGAGGATAACATGCCCAGCAAAAGAAAGCAGATGGATTAGGATGGAAGGCATTGCCATTCTGCAACTCTGGGACCTGATTTCTAGCTAGAATATGGCATGTTTGATTTCTGAAGCTTTAATCTCTGAAAACAAGTTTCATTATGTTTTCATTTCGTTAGTTTTTACCACCGTATTAGAGTAGGAATTTGCAATATTCATTCCAGATAAAACTCATTAAATCAGTGATAAATTTAGCTCAATAAGTTTACAGATTTTGAAAATGATTGTGCTGCTAGAGCCTCTATTTCCAACCCGAGGAGCAGCTGAAAAATCTGAAGTACTCAGTCTTCCATATTTTTATGTTAATGGCTGTGCTGAATAAACAGATCTATTGATTAAGTTGTTCAAGCATTCCAGTTTTAAAATCTCTTTTTCACTTTTCCTACTTTTGAACAATCAATTAATTGGGCTTATCCCTCTTAATCACAGGAATTCCTGAAAAAATTGAAGATTGTTTATCACAAGCATACAGAAGAGCTCTCGTGGAAATCTGATCACTCAATTTCAAGGATCTTTTGTCGCAGAGTAGATTTTTTCTGATGTTCTAGATGTATGCATTCTTTTTAAGGTACTTCAGCAATTGCAGAAGCAATTTGGTTTGTCTTTCGAGGGTGTAGGTATCACTTTCATTTAGAGTACAATACAGCAATAGTCAGAATACAAAGTGAGTGTACGGATAGTGGATGGAGCTGGGTTCTTCAGACCATTCTGAGCAGCGAATGGATTTGACATCTTCAGGAAACCATTTGTACTTCTTGTGTGCTTTTTTATGGGGTGGATTTGTGTGTTGTAAAATAGAAACTCTAAATTTTGCTTGGACCTGTGTCAGGCCATATGCCCATAGGGGGATGCATGTAGCTATTCCTTCTTTGTCTGACATATTGTATTCATATCTAAGGTGTCTTGACAGTTTGTTAACTTGGAAAAGTTAAGTTTCATTGCATAGCAGCACATTTTATAATAATAAGGTATGTATGTTGGGATATTGTTAAGACATTTCCTTTGTGAAAAGCAGTACTGGTTATTGAATCTATCAGAATTCTTTGAAGCATAGGCTGAGCCCAAGAACAAAGGAAAAATTGTTGATTACTGCTTAGTTTGATTCCTAAAGTACCTAAAACCTCACAAAAGTCAGTTTGAGAGAAACAGATATTCTGTAAGGTAAAAGTGAAGGTCCCACCAGGAGTCAAGAGCTTGTTAAATAAATGGTCCATTTACTCACTAAGAAGTCGTCTCCAGCATGTTTCTAGGGATCATTATTTTGCCTTTGTCATTCAAATAATCTGGGTACTTTGGTGATGAGGATTTTATCACAGGTTATTAAGAGAAACATATATGAAAACTGACTTTTAAGGTTGCCAGGAGTATCCTGTGATAGAGGTGGGTTGTTAAAATTTGAGGTGAAGATCAATACTGATCCACATGTGCCTGGAGAAAATGCAATCTTAATCCAAATACACAATGATGGGCTCCAAGATAACCATTACCATTCAGGAAAGAGATCTTGGTGGGATGAGACAGTGTGAAAATGTGAATTTAATTTGTAATAGCAGTGGGAAAAGGTCTATGGAATATTAGGAATATCAGAAAGTAAAGGAATAGAGAGCAGAAGAAAAAGTGGCTTCAGAATGTACCCTGCTTCTTGTGCAGTCTAATTCCCATTTCTCACAAAGGACATGGTAGAAGTAGAAGGAACGGAGAAGGAGAAGGGATGGGCTAGTGTTGAGGAAGTGTGAAACAGTAGAAGTGTGCAGCTTGAAAAACTGAAAACTGCTTAACTTGGTAGCATTCCTCTGAGACTTGTGGGTGTTGCAGCCCAGGCGGGCTGGGTGGTGGCGTATCCATCCCCTGGCTGGTGGGAGGCTGGAGCTGCAACCCACACTTGTGAACAGTCGTACAACTTTCTAAAATTCTCATTTGCTTGGCCCAAAATCCACACTGAAAGTTAGTACTTGATGGCTGGGTCTGCAGAAGCAAGACGTGGTGGATGATAATTAAAAAAAAAAGCAAAGCGGCGTGCTTGGTCTCTGCGAAGTGAGAGGGAACTTGCTGGTGGGTGAGTAGCAGCTCAGATCAGATGTGTCACTCTTAACTAGGGCGTCAGTTGTGCAGCGCTTGTTTTCCTCCCGGTGCTGATGTTCTTTCTGGGGCTGGGAGTGTTTTTATCGCATCTTGTTATTTCACAGAATCACAGAATTGTAGGGGTTGGAAGGGACCTCGAGAGATCATCGGGTCCAACCCCCCTGCCAAAGCAGGTTCCTTAGGGCAGGTTGCCCAGGTAGGCGTCCAGACAGGCCTTGAATATCTCCAGAGATGGAGACTCCACAACCTCCCTGGGCAGCCTGTCCCAGTGCTCCGTCACCCTCACCGTGAAGAAGTTCTTTCGCATGTTGGTGCGGAACTTCTTGGGCTTCATTTTGTGGCCATTGCCCCTTGTCCTGTCCCCACAAACCACTGAAAAGAGGTTGGCCAAATCCCTCTGTCTCCCACACCTCAGGTATTTATACACATTGATGAGATCCCCTCTCAGTCTTCTTTTCTCCAGGCTGAACAGACCCAGGTCTCTCAGCCTTTCCTCATAGGAAGATGCTCCAGGCCCCGTATCATCTTTGTGGCCCTCCACTGGACTCTTTCCAGGAGATCCCTGTCTTTTTTTGTACCGGGCTCTTTCCAGGAGGAGTTCCCTGTCTTTTTTGTACCGTTTTATCCACCTCCCGTGGGTGTGTTCTTTCAGTGTGAAGTAGCTGCCGGCTTCTTGTACCTTTACATTTGGGGACCTGCTACAGGGCTTAATGGACAGGTTTCAGTCAGGAAATGCATTCGGTGATGTACTGTAGCTTCTTTACAGCAACTAACATCTTACATAGCCGTTGCTGGGAGAATCAGGCTGACTTGTGGGTCTTCAAATGAAAAGCATTTCCCTTTCAAAGGGTGTATGTGTGGGAAGCTGTTCGTCAGCATCCATCCCTGCACTTAACTCTCCTTTTGAACCTTCCTACTTTGTGTAAACACAAAACTCTCGGCGGGAGTGTTCCAAATAAAAATTATCCATATTTAAATTATTTCTAGTCTCTCCTCCACATCTGGACTGAGAAGGAGGCGCTGTGATAGTTGTGGTCAGTAGTCTTGTACCTAAGTTGACAGAGGTCAAACTTTTGAGGCAGTTGTGAACATGCATCAGCATTTGGCTGCCATTTTACTGCCCTGCAGGCCTGGCTGCAGGCCTCTTTAATTAAAGAGAACAGAATTCTGTGATTCATATTACAAGAAAAAGTAGGCATTATATTTCTTGAATGTTTCCAGAGGGCAACTGAGCTCTAGGAGGGAAGACTGTCCAGAGAAATAATGCTCTATGCTCCTATCTTTTTCCCGTCTTTTGGAAGTAACAACTCGTGTTTTCTAGCTAAAAATGCAGAGAAAATAACTTGGGGATGTGTAGCTGGAATAGGCAATTAGAAAGTGCACGTTTTAATGTGAGATGAATGCTCTTCAATAAAAGATGGTTGAGTATTATAGTTGGTCTGTCACTCTACGTATCTGTTTGTTAGGATGACCTTTGATTCACCCTATTAGTTAATGCAGAAAGGCTACAGTGTGCCTGCCTTTAAACTTCATATTATTCTGCTCACATCTCCATTCTCATTATAAACATGGCTATTTTTAGCTAGCACAGATTCAGAATATGCCTTGTAAGCTTAAGGGGGATTTATTGAGCTCCTGTGTGTATTCACCAGAGATTCCTTGCTGCAGTTTACTGATTTAGGATTGGGGAAGGGGAAAATGTACTGTTTAATTCCCGGCATGTGCCTGCAGGAGCTATATTTAGCTTCAGCTACTTGCTGTTGCCATTGTGCTATTTTTACAAAGGGATGCAGCAGTTTCATTGTTCAGGGGCTTAACTAGACATAAATGTAGATGGATGAGCTAGATAAACACTGGTGTACCGCAAAAATTGCTCCTGAAAGTCAGCGTGTATGCAGTAGGTGTACTTGAGTAAAACTGCACCAGAGCATGAACACAACAGGCAGCTTGTTTCATAGGCGAGCTGTGTAAATTCACCTGATTAACATGTGCAAAAAAAATTATACTTAATTTTCCTTTAGACTGAAAAAGTGATATAGCAGCAATAGCAATTTGGGCTGAGTTTGTATTTATACACATAAAGATCTGATTTACTGCAGTGGCGTAATTTGTTTCATTGCTTATCAGTTATTAAGAACTTTATCACCGCTTTCGTAATTGCCATGCATGTGCTTAATGGAATGCATGGAAAAAAATTAGTATGGAGACTGCTTGCTGCAGTTCAGTCCTACAGGCTGATTACATATGCACTACAAGATGATTACATATGCACATCCTTCTTATAATGCATGTATCAGGGATCTGGCTATCAGTTCTACTCGTTGGTGCTTTAAGGAACATCTCTTCTTCCCGTTTGGGGAAGATTAGGAATTCTGATTCGATCAAGTATTCCAGTAGGTTATGATTTGCTTTATCATTTACATTCAGAAAAATGGAGAGGTAGTTTCTTCCCTTTCATGGCTTTTTAATTTCTCCTTAAAGATACAGAATTTATTTATTTTTAGCTAAAAAAGGATAGTTTTTGTATCATCTAGAAAATACAGAAAAACATACAACAGCTATATTTTGTGTATCAGAAAATCAGACAGGTTCGACTAATATTCTCCAGAGAGAGAGCAAGCAATGAACAGAACTCTTGCTGCAAAGTTGCATGATATCACTGCACAGTCATCTCAGTGGTTATTTCAATTTAAAAATTCAATTTATGATAGAATGTAATTTCTGTGAACCATGGTACGGTGTTTTCTTCAGGTAGAAAGATTTCATATGTGGTTGTTAACGTATTCCATTAAGGATCTTCAGTTGTTCTCCTTGACCTTTCTCAGGTAGCCTCAGAATTGTGTTGCTGGCCTTGCTTCCTAAAGATATCAAGGAGGACTAACTTATTCCCAGTTTTGGAATAATACTCAGCTTGAAAGAAACCTTGTGAGGTAAAGGCTTAGTGCTCTCCGTATCACAAATAGCATACTCTACTTCTCCCCTCAAATTTCCTTTCAATTCCAGTATTTCAAGTAAAGGAAGATCTCAGTGGAGGGAATAATGTGGATTCCTGCATCGAAGAGGCTTTGAAGATACCAGCATCTGACCCCTTACTGTCTGCATCTTGCAGTAAGAGACAGGTCAAAATTGTGAGTGTTAAGAAGTGTATGTAGCTAAGAAATCATAAGGTATGTCACAAGAGCATTGAGGTTTCAGTAATGCCATTCTTTGCTTAGCTCCCATCGACAGAAATTAGCAGAAACACAACACAACTGACGTTCAGTTGGAGGGCTTCTTTTTTGATTTGATTTGAGATTGTTGTCCTGCCGATGAGAATTGCAGAATCTCACGGCTAGTCAGCACTCTGCTTTTCCTGTTTAGTGGTGTGCAGGTGAGTGTTTTTTTTTCCCCCTGAGTACAGGTGGGCAGGAGAATATTCAGCTTATGTACCTAAAGGCACCTGTCATTTCTCCCAACACTGCTGTTAAGTCTGACTTTTATACATTCTTAATCCTTTGCCAGGTTACCATGTGAAATCAGGGACTCAGTGATGGGAGAGAGAAACAAAAACTGACAAGTATTTGTCTTTTGTTAGACTACTGCAAATTAAAACTCAGAAAGTGCTAAGTTAGATTGATTCTGGTAATCAAATCAATACAGAGACAGAACTGGTATGCTTTCTGGGTGGCATCTAACTCGAGGGTTCCAGGACTGAATCTTTTCATCAGCCCAGGCCTAAACCTGGACATGGTGTTTGCATTCACCAACAGGTCCAAGGACTGGAAGCTTGATGTTTTTGGGTCCCATCTTACTTGGGTTCAGCTGCGTAGGCATCTACGCACCATTCCCTCCCAATGCTCACATTCTTGACTTTTCCTGAAAAAGATCCAACTGTGTTCAGTGTCTGCCTTTCTGTATGAATCGTGTTGGTGGAGCAGCATATCCCACGTGCTTGGATTCAGCAGCTAGTAGTCTCTGACTCTGTTTTCATCCAGTAATGCTTAGGCTAGGTAATTTTGATGGCAAAGATGGGAACGGTGCAGAAGAGGGCTTGAATGTGCGACTGGAAGCATGGAACCATAGAATCATTAAGGTTGGAAAAGACCTCCAAGACCATCTGGTCCGACCATCCCCTACCACCAACGTTACGCACTAAACCATGTCCCTAAGCACCACATCCAACCTTTCCTTGAACACCCCCAGGGATGGTGACGATCAGCAGCCTGAAGCACCACGGAGGCCCTGTGGGATGTGCAAGCATGACAGCCCCGAGGACCGCTCAGCCTCGCAGCCCAGAGCAAGGGCAAGCTCCAGGAGCTGCCCCCGGCTCTGCATCGCTGCCCTGGTGCAGTTGAGGACATGGGAACCGACTGTCAGCAGCGCTGCCCCCCCGAGCTTTCAGCTGGCCAGCTCTTTGCTCTTCCCACTTCATTCATTGCCAGGGACCTCTGCTGCTAGTGAAATGAGTGTAGTTAATTTGAGAAACTTGTTCTCTCTTTGTCACTGCCAGATCATTTAATTAGTTACACAATATTCTTAGGCAGCTGAAATTCCTGATACAACTCTGTTTAAGCAAAACCCAACAGAACAGAAAACAAAAGGCATCCAGGCAGCTGAGAAAAGGGGCTGAAAGTCGGGAAGAATGGCTAAGCAGTCGTGAATTCATCCTCTCCTTCTGGAGCATGTCCTGCTAATGCATTTGCTGATTTGGCTGAGATGCAGGAGATCAGGAGCATGATGGGATCCGGGAGGAAAACATGTTTACTGTTGTGCATGTAATTTGATTTAAGAGAGAGGAAGGTAGATTTGAAGATTGCACACCTAGAATATGTTACTTTTCAAATGTCAAGCCCTAATCCCGTGAGAAATTATACTCATTAGTAGGAGTTGTTTTCTATAATGAGTTCAGAAACCGAAATGGAAAGAAGATTATATTCTGAATTTAAATATTTTTAGTCTCCTCATGCTGCTTTTTTAAAATCTTAATGGGGAATCTGCGATGTTACATTCTGGTATTTCTTCACGGTTATTGCAGGCAGTATCTGCAGAGCCTCAGGAGCAAACTGCCTGTAGCTAAGTACTGGCATTTCATCTTGTATAAAATGTTAAGATCTGCGTCGTGTCATTTTTGCTATTCTAACGGAATTTAGAAAAGACCCGAAAATGCAGTGTATGTCAGCCTCTGTTATAAAGTTTGAGGTTTTGATTTAATTATGTAAAACATTGCTAATAAATATTTATAAAAAACATTAAGGTTCCAGTTTGGGAAAAAGAAAAAATTGACAAAATAGATCTTTGCTGTCTGAAACACAAAGTGCAGTATGTGTGGTGATGCAGTGCTGTGGTTAAGAAGTTATAAAACAGAATCCTCTGGTTCTTCTAGTAACAAGGTACAGGGGTAAAATCTGAGTTACTGCCATTGCTAGTAGAAGGGCTTAGGAATGAAGCTAAACGTTTGCTTACAAAAAGTGGGAAAGACAAAATCACGAAGCAATAGAGGTGATGGGAGATAGAAATCCAGGAGCTCCTGACCTGAACTGTTTCCAACTCTGTAAGTTTTACAAATCAAAATTTTACAGAATCAAAAATAAAGAATCATAAAAATGTTTTGCAACAGTGAGGAGGAAAGTATGTGAATTGTTTATTGATTGATTACTCATTGAAAATACATCACTATGGAATTGGGTTTCCTGACTACTCATTCACCTACTGCATATATCATTCTGATTATCGGTAATTTCCTTGTTGATTATATCTGCTGCTTCTGTTCAATAATGGTTCTTTTGTTAAAGGAAATGACTCTTTTAACATTTCTCATACCTTCAGGATTTTTCTTTAAACCAGACTAATTACGAGAGTTTCTAATACCAAGTTGTACTAATATTTTGTGGTCTTCTAGATAATACTTATTTTCATTCATGTGCAGCATGTAATGATTACATCTGCAAGTGGATTTTATGTCCTTGAGTTATATTTACCTTAACAAAGCCTTGGTCTGAGCTGATTTTTGAACTAAAGTAGTATTCTTCAGCTACATAGACCATGGAACACTTTTTTGGGTAAAACTTTTTGGTTTGGCTCTTTTTATCTTGAGTTAGTCAGTCTACCCCTCTCATGTGAGCTAGCATACAGAAGGATTCAGCACCATGTTTAGCTTCCCAGCACCGCAAATCCCTTTTATCCCTTCCCTTCCCTTCCCTTCCCTTCCCTTCCCTTCCCTTCCCTTCCCTTCCCTTCCCTTCCCTTCCCTTCCCTTCCCTTCCCTTCCCTTCCCTTCCCTTCCCTTCCCTTCCCTTCCCTTCCCTTCCCTTCCCTTCCCTTCCCTTCCCTTTCCTTTCCTTTCCTTCCCTTTCCTTTCCTTCCCTTCCCTTCCCTTCCCTTCCCTTCCCTTCCCTTCCCTTCCCTTCCCTTCCCTTCCCTTCCCTTCCCTTCCCTTCCCTTCCCTTCTTTTTATGGATCATCCAGGCAGAATTATGTGCATAGTGACACCCTGCCGTTCCCTGTTGGTTTGCAGCAATGCAGTTCAGAGAAATTGAATAAATTCTTTTATATTCATAAACTTTTAATAGGATCTGCAGCTCAGTCTGTTATCTGTGCAGGTTTGACAAGGCCGCTGGAGTAAGCATACAATGGTATTTAAATCTGTGGCTGTAGCGTTTAGTGCCTCCTTCTCTGGAGGTGCTGTGGGAGAGAATGGTAAATTGTTTTAAATTGGAGCTTTGTAAGCTTATGAAAGCGTAGGATTTTTTTTTTCTATCCTGGAGATAGAAAATCGATCTTTCATATTGTGTGTGGAGTTCTTTCCAAGCTGTGTGTACGTAGAGGAGTTTAAAGGAGATTTAAATTTTTTTTCTTTTACATCCTGTTGATATTATATGAATTCTAAGTATTAAAACTTTCTCGGATCACCTGAGGGCACCAGAAAAAAATGTTTTCCTCAGTCATGCTCCCCCTCTACACATCCATATACACCCCGGCCAGAGAGAGCAGGGGGTTCAGTGCTCTGAAGCTCTCCGAGAGACTCCAAATCTGTCGAGTGCCCCCACTTAGATCTTATATTTTGGGTGGGAAGAAATTCCTCCTGCTCTTGAGGTTGGTAGAAGACCTTTTGGTTCTTTTCCCTGTTCTCTAGCATGGGGTGTGAGACGCACCCAGGGTCACCAGCAAGGTTCTGCGACAAATTCCTCACTGCAGGAGGGACCGCGATGATGATAATGATGCCTTTGAACTCCTGTACTTACCGATGGCACATAATGGTTGTAATTTTTAGCCTTTTCTTGAGTGTTTTCAGTTGGTATGGGATGTTGGGAAGGGTTTTGCATGGGGAGTGGTAATACTCCGTGGCCTTTCAAACTAACCCTGTCTCTTTACCCAGTCTGATGTGGAATGAGCCATGGACCCAAACCATGGTAGCTTTCCAAAGCAGGATACTCTGAGTGTTACAGCAATAATACGGGGCTTTTTCAGAGAGTTTTCACAGAAGACTTCCTGATTAAACTTGAAGTCCATTCTTACATTACACTACTTACATCAGTAGTGTCAGATCCCTGTACCTGTGGACTGTAGGTCTGATCCGTAGGAAATAGTCCAGCTGGTTAATTGGAATGAAGCCTGTTTGAATGGGTTTGTGCTTTTTTTTTTTTTTTTAAATCTTTGTGTTTAATATTGATTAACTCTCCTGACATAACGTAAACTTGAGTTCATTAACTGCAAATTAGGAATTGACATAAACAGAGCAGACAGGTATGTCCAGAGTGCCCAGTGGATATTTTTGTTTGCGTTGTAAGGTGACTCTTGTGAATTTTAATCAAACTTAATTAGGAAGTAGAGTTAGTTCAAGTTACTTAAAAGCAAGCTGGAAACGTGCAAAACATTTCAGCCCTCGCGTGCCACAAAACATTGAATTCTTGATTTTGGTGTTCCTCAAACCACTGGATTATGGTTGTTTTAAGACAGTGATTGTGTTAGTGTTTCTGTTCCTTCAGCCAGGTTTAGAAATCCAGTTAACAGGTTTCATAAATGTTTAATAAATCTTCAATTGAAAGGGAAAGGATTTTTAACCATCTGAGGATTGATAGCATCTGGTAAATATGGTTTCCAGCAGAGCGTGTTGTCTTGGAGGGTTTGTTGGTGGTGGTTTTTGTGGGGTGTGTGTTTGTGTGTGTGTGTGTTCTATTTTTGTAAAAAACAAGCTAAGAGCTAACCAGGGAGGAGGTAGGCATTGTTCCTAAATCTTTTTTAGAAACTGCTGTCCTAGTTGACATAAACTTCAGCATGCCGTGGTAATGTCCGTGTTAGGTCTGTGCCCTTGCTCTGAGACTTGGCAATAGCAGCTGCCTGGGAACCAGAATAAGAGCAGGGAAAGAATCCAATGGCACTTTCCAAATTTTCGCCTTGCTTCAAGCAAGTTGTATTTCAGGAGTATAATAAAAGACGAGGTCATGTATGGTCCCCTCTGCATGAACCAAAGGTTTGTCCTGAGCTTGAGCCCTGAAGATGACATGGGGACTGGTATGCTGGTAAGCTTTACACATGCTGTTCATTAAGGAAAAAGACCCCAAAATAAAATTTAAGACACAGAAGAACTCAGTGCTAATGAGAGTAATGAGTACATAAGACTAACGATAGAGAATCATCCTTATTTTTTAACTTTGCTAACCAGTCGTTCTCTAAAATGAACATCATGGAAAGACGAGGTTCGTACGCTGCGTCAGGTCAATAGTTTTGTTGTAGGCTGTTACTTAGCGGAGATGAGTGAATGCTTACGTGTATTGAGAGCAGATGCTTTTAGTTTTGTGTAACTTCCCTCCATTTGTCTACAGTCAAAAACTTTACAAGTTACCCATTTGATTAAGAAGGTAATGAAGTGATGAATATTTTAAGGGTGTGAAAGAGCGGATCATTTAATAAACTCTAGGAGGAATTATGTCCAGCTGATTTTGTTCTGTACTTGTAAGCTTCTGAAAGGATTAAGGAAAAAAATCAACTTAGGGATGCAGTCATTTGTTTGATTGCCTTTTTTGGGTACAATAGAATGGGTGGATTAGGACGACAAATTCAAATTCTTGATGGCATAGAAACTTTGTTGCTATATCACTTCTATGGTGTAATTTAATTGTACTTTTGAAATGCTCAGCAGTGAAACATAGCTAATAAGTAATTTACTTATATTTTTCTAGACACTGGAAGCCATTCTGAATTTTAAATACTCTGGTGGACCAGGACACGTTGAAGGCTATTACAGGAACCTTTCACTGGGTCTTCATGTAGAAGTAGAGCCGTCTGTTTTCTTCACACGTGTCAGTACCCTTCCAGCAACAAGGTGAGCCTTTCTTTGACTCTTGTATATGAGACTTATCATCTCTTTTATGTTGGCTACAACTTAAAGGGCATGCTGGAAACTTGCAATGTCATCATCAACATGTGGGCAAAGAATTTTGTCAACCAGTTGTCAAAATTCCTCCACTTTAGGAATTTACCCTCATTTAACTGCAGACTGTGACCAAAGCACTCCATGGGAATTTGAAAATTTCTGATGTTCAAATGTTTTTTCAGTAATGTTTATTTTACCAACGACAGGATATTTCTTGTTTATTATAGTATCTGATGACTTCTTTCTGTATCTTTCCACTATTACAGTGTGGTCTGCATTACTGCATTACATAGTTTTGTGTTTGTCTGAGTCTTAAAAAAAAAAAAAAAAAAAAAAAAAAGTATGCATAAATGGTTGTCTTTAGATGTGAGGAATAAATTGCAATCATTCTCTCCTTCAGTGCTTTCTCTTGTAAACCACAGAGTAGTTTCACGTGTCCTGGTGAGTTTTCAAAAATTAAGGGTCAATTTACATGTTTGCATGTAAGTTCACACATGGTAGTCATTAAATACTCTAAAATCTTTAAATATTTGTGATGTATTAAAACTCTGGAAGTGCCAGAGATAGCTTTTGAATAGCTCTTGTTCAAAAGATGAATAACCAAGCTTGTTTTTTTTGGGAAGAAAGAAGAGTGGACTTTGTTTCAGTACATAGGTACTTCTGCGGTACAAGTATCGGTATGGAGTTAGTACATGAAGAATTTGTTGTATAGTGGACAAGAATGGCGTGAAGCAGCATTGGGGAGGGTCAGGCTGGGTGTTAGGGAAAGGTTCTTCACTGAGAAGGTGGTCGGGCACTGGGACAGGCTCCCCAGGGCAGTGGTCACGGCACTGAGCTGCTGGAGTTCAAGAAGTGTTTGGACATGCTCTCAGACACATGGTCTGATTTTTGTGTGGTGCTGTGTGGAGCCAGGGGTTGGACTTGATGGTCCTTGTTGGTCCCTTCCAACTCAGGATATTCTGTGATTCTGAGTTTGTTTGAGAAAACCTCTTCCAATATACCAAAGTAGCAGTACCATTGAAAAGCATGCCACCGTGCGTTGTAGAACTTCGTGTTTTAAAGTTTGAAATTATTTCAGTGCATTTATATAGTACTGCTTTAATGGTTGAGAGTGAACTTGATTGATCAAAGAGATTCATATTGGTCCCAGGACCTTTTTCATGACAGTCTTCAGAGAGAAACCCCAAAGGTAGGCAAGAAAGAACTACAAGTCTAGGAGATATTGGCGCCATATTTCATTTTTCCAAGCGGAGAAATGAGTCACCAGTATCATCCTAATGCAAAAATGTCAAAAGATGGATGGACTGCAACATAGCTTGCAAAACATGAAGTGTTTCTTTCATTCCTGTTTTGTTTTTCACAGGAGCAAAAGAAATGAAGTCTCAAGAAAAGTACTGAGTCTGGGTGGGGTTTTAACTTAGAGAAACTTGAAGCAAAAGTGGACAAGTTGGAGAAGGTGTAGAGCAAGAAGAGTAATAGGATGTGAATGCTAAACCATTGAAACTGTTGGTCTTAGTGGAGCTAAGGAGAAGGCTGAGTGTAGACTGAAATTTGTAATTATGTAAATGGCATTGCCAGCGGGATAGGTATCTGTTTTTCACAGCAGGTAGTAGAGTAAATAATGGGCTTTGCATGCAGCAAGGAAATTTTAGGTTAGACGAGGCTAAGGAAGCACTGAAATAGATTGTGCAAAGTATCATTAAAAATTAGACAAATGAGATTGTCTCAAACTGATTTTTTTTTTGACTAGATGTATTGCGTTCAGCTTTTGTGAAGGAGACCTAAAACTGCGTACCCTTACTGGTAATCAGGTCTGCCAAACATTTTGCTACTTGAAAATAGAGCACAATGGGCCTGAGTTTATTCCTTTAGGAACTGCTCTAGAAGAAGTAAATCTAATGCTACCTGCCAAGTCAGAGCATGGTATCTGGAGAATTCCAGGAGCTTTATTAATGACGGTCAGAGTTTTATACCTGCAGTGGCACACTGTTCAGTGTGCAAGGTTTTCAAGCGTTAATAAACGATCTCTGTACCATCCTGGAAGTATCACAGCGTCTACATTAAGTAGTTTTCAGGAAGATTCGGTATATAGGTTGAAATGCTTAGTTTACATTCATTATTTACATGAATAGTTTTTTTTTCATTCATTGTCAAAAATCTCCTTTGTACTCTGAGTATCCTATATACACTTTTATATGGACAACACGATGGCTCTTTGGGTCACTGCGCTTACTTTCCTTTAGTCACAGAGTAGGTTGGGTGTGAAGCTGTGAACCTTCCATAAAAGCCTGAAATACAACACGATGCTTTTATTTGAAACACCGTTGTCGGTAAGTCAGCTGCTTGTGCGAGGTGGCCCCAGCTGTGGTTTGTGTAAGACACCGTTATCCTCCCCCCTGCCCTGTCAGTCTCTTGTCAGGAATTTACTATGCTTGGAAAATGCTTAATCCCAAAATCTATAAAAATAGATTGAGGTCTTAATTCAAAGGTAGAGTTGCTGTGTTGTTCAGCTGTGTACGATTTCACTAGTCATGTAGCAGCAGTGCTATATATAGCAGCTCCACTTCAGCCAAATGCTGCAGCCCTTACTGTTTGCATTCACTTCATTCTTTGCCTGTCCGTCACACAGACCAGCATTTAAGTCAGTGGAAACTTTAAGTGATTTGCTGATTAGAGATGTGGTTAAAGATGTTATTGATTTTAATTCAGAATCCTCAAAGGTTTATTACTGTTTGGGGGCAAAATGCCTTAATGTTTAAATTTCTTTCGGAAATGTTTTATTGCAGGAGCTGTCAAATTGCCATTCAAAACTTTTTGTTGTTGCATAGGCATACACTGCCTTATCAGTCATGAATGCATTTTGTTTTTAAGTGCTTGTTATCTTGTGTTCTTGGTTTTAGTATACTAGTTTTAGGGAGCAGTAATGCTTTTCCTTCACTCTTCCAAGGAGGCTCTTGTCACTGCGTCCCAGCGGTGATTCTCCATCAGAAGTCAGGTACCGTTCAGTGTTATGCTGTAAAGTGACAAAGAGTAGAAGTGTCATCTTCCAAACTGCTGGGGATGAACGTTTATTATTAAATGAAACAAAGTTTCTTATTTGATTGTTGATCATCTCTGCCAATTTCTGAGACTCAGTGACAGCAAATTATAAGTCAAATTTTGTACTTTTCCTCGCTTTTAAAAACTTGAACCAAGTTTCCTCTTGAGTTGCAGCTGAGAAATCGTTGCTTAAATCCTTTTTGAGGCACTGAACTATTTTTGTTTAGTCATTATATGAGAAACTGTGTTTTATAACTTACCTTCTCAGCTGTCATTTCAGAATGAGTTAGCATTGTTTTCATTTTCTGGATTCGATTTTTTTTTCTTTTATGCTTTTGTTGTTGTTACGTTACATTTTACCTCAATAAAAATAAGAAACAATAGCTTAATAGCTGCTGGGCTTAAAATCAAAGTCAAATTTAAAACTTTAAAAATTGATTCTTCCCTTAGGCCTTCACTGGAAAAAAAAATCAACAGGAAAAATGTTAATGAAATCACTTTTTTCCCCCAATGTAACATAAAGATTATGGTTTATGTAAAAGTCTTCCAAACTCAGTTGGTATTCCTTTTATTTAGTTGCTTGAGCAGATATGCATAGGAGATATCACTGAAACAGATTTTTTCTTTTGTTTATTTTTGCCTTTTTTACTGTCTGTAGCCATAATTATGTCTTCTGCTCATGCACAGATTTGTGCTTTAGAGGGAGAAGTTTCATTAACTGCACCTTCACTATATCTTGAGATGCATTTAACTCTGACACAGCTCCTTTTAACCTCGACCTGTGCTAGTCCGTAGGGGCACCCCGGCTTAGCTTGGTGCAGCCCTCGATGTGCTGCAGTGTGCGATCTGTTGCCTACTTCTCGTGCAGATACCAGCCCTCCTCTCAGAAGGTGATGTTCTGTCCGTAAGCGGCCCTATTCTGCTCCAAGGATTTTCCCTGAGCATCTCAACCTCCGCTCACGGAGCTGCCTGCACCCAAAATGACTGGCGGGACGGCCTCGCGCTTGGAAATTGTATGCCTCTGGCCGTGTCACTTGTAATCCTTGATTCTGCTTGTTTGTCCTTGCCAGGAAGGGCTGGTCTTGTCATGCATAATGAAAAAATTAGGTGTTGGATGTAGCCCTGAAATAGGCTATGAGAATGTATTTATACCGAAAGTTTTCCCAGTATTTCCCACAGCTCACTTGAAGCCTTGAAGGGCTTCAGGGATCTCCTTGCTTGACACTATGTACCATAAAATTCTGGTAAATCTATATAATAATATTGTTTTCATTGTCTTCTGTAATCAGGTGTATCATGTGAATTGACTCCTTGTCAGGTCTTAGCCTCAAAACTACGAGGGTGATTCGAGGCCTCCAAAGAGCTCAGCTACCAGCAGGTTGTCTCCTAGACCGCCAGCAGAGCTGTGATGCTGATGGGTTAGAGTGAAGGAAATGTTTTGTTGCATGTGAAACACCTCTTCCTTTTCCCATCCTGGTAGCTCCAAAAAAGTCTGCTGTTGAAGCTTGTTCTAACTAGATTGTCTTGAACTATTCCTCGAAAGCGTTATCTGCCAGTTTTGGTGAGCACTGTATGTCCTCCCCTACCACCTTTGTCAAAAAACAACAAAGCTTGAAAAAAATGCTAGAAAAAATGCTGCTTTACTCCACGTGTTTGGTAAGAATTGAAATAAGGTATGCTCTGCATGCTGTGTAGGGTACTTCTTATTCTCTTTGCATCCCCTGCCATTGTGCCGCCTGTACGAAGATGTTTAAATAACAGCCATCTACAAAAACTGGAAACTCTTTGCCTTGCTTATTGCGAGGAGGCAAGCCACTCTGAATTTGTAGATGAAGTCAGTCCATAATGCAACAGGGATGCTGCAATTCCTTTGGAGCAAGGTCTGGAAATCTGGTATGTGAGAATATCCTTACCTTTCAATTCTACAAATTCACAATGATGAGCAAAGTGGTTTTTTTTTTTTTTTTAATTTTCTTGAGGCAGCCAAGTTTTCTTCCTGTCTTAAAACCACCTTACAACATCAGCTGCAGATCTTTTTTGGCAAGAGCAGAGGCTTAGACTCTCCTCTTGTAATTGAGTCAGAGAAGGAAAAATAAAAAAGGAACTTCAGCAGGTCTGAGACTGCTACTGTCCAGAAGTGCCAGTTCAGCTCACCGTAGGTTGAAGTCCATTTTCCTTTGTACTGTTAATGTATGTGATGTAATGAAATGTTTTAGTTCTGGAAACAAGGCATCAGCCTGCAGTGTGCTCCCTGGTCTAAGACCTATCGTTGCTTTGTGTGTCATGGTAGAATGCAGTTTTTCCAGCTTGGGTTTCACCTAAGTGTTGGGAGACAGAAAAAGGACAACCTTGACTATGTGTTGGGTTCTCAGGAGATCTCTGCTGGGTGGGTAGAGGTTTGGGTCTTAATGAAATCAGCCGTGGTTTTCAGAATTTCACTTCTGGTTTCCATGGTTGCCCACATTTTCAGTGCAATAAATGGCAACGCAGCCCCTTCAGCAGCCTGGTTTGGAGTAGAAAACCCTGATCCTTATTCACAAATGGCAGAGGGGGAGTGGCAAACAGTGTGGTTCTTTGGCCACGTTCTAACAAACGTTTTGGTCACGCAACAGAAAAGTTCTGTAGCATTTTCTGAAACACTTCTTGGTTTTCTGTAGCTGAATTTTTGAAGTAAATGTTCACACTTAGCACATTTCGAATGAGAATCAGCTACCTGCTGACAGGCAGCTGTTTCTGGTCTCGTGTTTCCCAGTATTTCAGTGCTCAAATGCCATGGATTCCTGAAGGGTGGAGGAAAACCTTTGAGTGGCTGCTTGAAGGGCAGTCATTTTAGTTCATTGGGAGGAAGGCCAGGATAAGACCTGGTTAAAAGGAATAGATGTCTCCACGGTGTTAAATTCACTCTTTTCTTAATGAAAAATAATAATAATAAAAAGTGGATGAAAGAGAAACCAGGCAAACTCAATTACACGTAAAGGTCTCCTTTTGATCAATTAGGCTGAATAACCATTTGTAAAACCTGTCAAGGAATGGATTTAGTAACTTTTTTTTAACGTTCTCAAGACTGGATGTCTTTGTAGAGTATATCCTTTCTTTATACATACTTTCTTTATACATACACCATTGAGTTCAGTATAGATTTCACTGAGGGAAGGCACATGGGAGGTTAGATCCAGTAGTTAAATCATCTCGCTAACCCCAAACTCTGCTAATCGTGTAATGTTGTAGTGGGTTCAGGGGAAGGGGGCAAGAAGGAGCTTACAGTTGGGGAGAATTGATTTTTGAGATCAAAATGTTAAATATGTATGGTTTGGCACATGAAGACGTGAGAACATAAATCTGCAAGTATTTATAGATGTGCTGGGAATATTTAGCATAATCGAAAAGGTTTACAACTAGGAGAAGTCAGATGAGGACAATTCGAGGAATATGTGAAAAAGGCCTTTTAACAGTGAGATGTGTAAACTTCTGAATTAATCATCTAGAGTTAGTTTGGAAAGCTTCATTTTTTCAAGGGAAAAAATCAAATGGAATTAAAGAAGCTCTATTCAAAACACAATAGTAATAGCAGCGATGCTGTAGATTATTGTTTTGCTGTACTGTATGAAGTGGTCACGTTCATCAGTGGATTTTGGAGAACTGAGTTGGCTTCTAGCATGCCACTGCCTGTCATCATTTCCAAGCGCTTCTCTTCACTTTCTGGTGTCTCGTTTTGAGCAGGGATGTTGGGTGTGCCTGGTTAAAGAAAGCATAAAAGAAGCAAACCAAAGTATAGGTGTGAAAACGCTCCTTGATGGGGAAACAGAGCTGAGTCAGGATGTGCATAACTTGCCAAACTCCCTCCAAGTGTTTCTTGTTTCATCTGATTTCAGAACAAAGCTAGAAACAGAACTGCAACACGATTATTCACTGAAGTGAGCTGTCATTAGAGCGTGATAGCTGCATCTGCTTTTTAATATTGTGTTAAATGTTACTGAAGTGCATCCTCTGATGTCATTTCAGAGTAGATTGCAATACCCCTGAAAGAAATTTCTAGATCACAGTATAATTGCCTCTTGTCTTAAGTTCCCACAGCCCCAGTTTTGTGACTATTTCTGTCATCAGAACAGACATTGGAAGGTTTTTAAAATACAGTTTGTCACTAACTTTTGTTTGTCTTACATCCTGGATTCTGTAATGGAGGATAACAGAAATTAATGTATGCAGTAAATCTCCAAGACACTGTAGAAATAACTCTTTTTTTCAATTAAAAAAAAAAAAAAAAAAGAATTCTTTTTTAGCATTTGAAATAAGTATTGACTTAATTTGGCATGTTACTCTGAGACCTTCAGATAATAAATCACCCAAGTGAAAATAACATCCTTTGTAATTCTAGTTTTGGCATGCACAGCCTCCTGAGCTACAGACTTTCATGTTAAATGTGAAAGAGAATCTTGAACCTGATATTCGTGATAGATTTTTCTAAAGGAAACACAATAGACAAACAAGGAAGGTAATTGAAATGGAAAATGTTTTCATGATGTGATTTTTAGTATTTTTCCACTTAGGCTCTGAAACTGTTTGTTTGACCCAGGCTTATTTCCTTTCCATTAGCAGTCCGAATGTTAGATGGAAACAAAAGTAAAATCCTTTCAAGCACTGATATTCTTTATCCTGGAGTCTATAGACAGTCCAGTCCAGCTTTAATTCATCTTTGTTTAATTTGGGCTTTTAACATAATGCAATAATTTGTATATCATTCTGTTCAGAAAAGATGCGTGTTGTATTTGCAGTGTCTGAGCGGCTTATTCGGGTTTTGCAGGAAAGGGAAGCTCTGTGCTCTTTTGTGCTGTTTTCCTACACTTTGGTATATTGTGCCCGTAAGTATATGGAATAAAACAAACCTAGATGAAGGTTTAATTGGGCGTGTTAATATGGGGTGATACCATGCTATCCATATAGATGTTCTGGAGGGAAAAAACAAGCAAAACCCAACAAAAGCATCCAAGCCCACCAAATGACTTGTAGATGTGTTTGACCCAAAGTTTAAGAAGTAATTAGTGTCAGCAGAATGATCCAAAACCTCTAGAAAGACTGGGACGCTACCAGTGACCCGTCAAGTTGTGTGACATCTTGCAAAGATGGTTCTCTCCCTTCTCTGGTAAGAAAGAAAGGTAACTCACCATTCTTAAGTAGATTTAGAGGACTCAAAGTAGCGAATTTTCTCCCAGTGACTCAGCCTGTACCTCCCTTCCTAATCCACTAACCTTTTAGCATAAACTACCATATGGTGGTACATGGTGGTGGATAGCTTGGAAAATGAAGAAGAAATTGGGTAAGTGTAGGATAATCTTTCCCAGGTCCAGGAAACATGGCATATGACTGTTTTTTCTCAGCCAAAAATTTCACTAGGCTACTATTGCCTGTAATTAAGTCATATTATATCATGTTTTTTGTTCTGTTTAAATTTTTTTATAAGCTTACAGACTTTTCTTTAAAAAATAAAATAAAAAAAGGGAGGCCATGGCTAATTTTCTCAATTGCCTTGAAATCCTTAAAACAATCTGACATTTGAAATTTCTCCTGTACAGAGCTCAGTTAAAGCAACAGATTACTGACTTGATTTTTATGTAGTAGTTCAGCAAATTCATGCTGAATTTCCTTTATCACACTTGCGTGAATACTATTTACTTCTAAAATCTCATTTACTGACACTGATACAGGTCCTTTAACTCCTGTCTTGCAGAGGACAGTCATCTCTAAGTTCACCTGTAGCAAAAATTGATATAAAGAATTAATTTGGCTTTCTTGCTACTTCTTTGTTTTTCTGAAACTTTCACCTTCACCCAGACTGTAGCTCAACATCATCAGTTCTTCTCCGTCCTACTGATTGTGACATGGTTAAAAAAAAATAAATTACACTTTTCAGGTCTTTAACAAATTGCTTTTTAACAACTTGTGTGTTTTTTTTCCCTTTGCTTTTCCTTTTTCACTTTATTATATCACATCTTATTTTCCAGAGTTTATGCTTTGTCCAGTATTTATTTTAGTTTTTTAGTTATTTATTAGTTTATCATTTTTCCAGTATTTGAAGCTTGCTGTTTCAATTCTTATATTTTTGTACCCTTAAATTGTCCTTGTTTTTTTTTTTGTAGTTGGTTTGGTACTGATACGTATTTACTCTGAACTTCTAATGCTATGTTTCCCTACCGTCTTAACGTTGCCTATAAGCTCTTTATACCTGTATCTTATTCTTATTTTTCAAATTACCATAATTATTCTGTAACTTTGATTTTTATTTTTATTTTATTAAAGATTTCCCTGGAGAGTTAACTCAAAGTCAACAAGGACATTCCCCTACGCACCAATTTTGTGTTGTGTTTGAAAAGGATGAAAAAAGTCTCAGGATGATGAATAATTTTCCCTGCATAATCTGAGTTCCTATTCAGAAATGTTAGTGTTAAGGGATGATGGTGTCCTGTTCTGAAGGACTGATGATCGTGTATAGAGCCTTTACATTCATAGCAATTGTTTTATTTACAAAACTTTGGTTCTCCTGCCAAAAATATCACACAGGGCTTGTCTGAGTGTTACTTCAGACAATTGTTTGATTTTTGCTATGGGGTAAATAAAGAATTCCTTCTGCATTGAACTTTGTAAACCTACTCAACCCTGGAAGTCTCCCTTGCAGGTTGTATCTTAGCATCTCCTCGAGAGGCAGAAGTTTCCTGCGTCTTTACAGGTCTCGTCCCACTCTCCCAGCAATGAGGTAGAAGCCAGGCTTCCTTTTCTCTCTTTTTCATGCCTGGCTGGTAACAGGTTAGCTACTGACTCGAATCCTGCCCTTCCAGTCATTTCTTTCTTGTGAGTTGTTAATTAAGGCAAGGAGTTTCTGCTGCGAGCTGGGGCTCCTTATCTGGTCGAAATTCTTGAGTTTTGATGTGTTTGCTTCAGGCACTCAGCTACCTTTGTGCATTCCTCTCTATACGCGGTATTCACTGGGGCTTTACCCCAAAAGAGTGAAAACCCTTAAAAATACTAAAAAAGCATCCCCCCCTTATATATACATATACATTTTTTTTTTTTTTGCTTTTGCTTAGAGGCACGGTACTGTCTGTTGGCAGCGTTTGCTTGCAATTGAGTGCCTGACTGCATGTGGGGCTTGTCAGAGGGCTGCTCCCATCTCAAGGGCTTGCCAGGCAGCAGCGCAGTTCCTCCTGTAGATGCTTTGGAAATGATCTCTTGATATTCACAAGAGAGTTGTGTTATGAACCGGAAAACCTGTAGAAAAGGAGATCACAGATCTTAAGATCTTAAGGTCTTGCACCTCTAGAGTTTAATTGCCTCTGGAATGACTGGTGTTGGGGTTGATTTGAAGTTATTATGCAGTAGCAGAAGTGTACGTGGTTACCTGAGACACACAACTGTGTCTTCTGGGGTTTGAGTACGTGTGTTCTTCTCAGAATGGCCATGACGGCTCTCACCTTACTGCTGTTTTCCTCTTTCTTTTTTTGGGGTAGCTCCTGAAGGACATGGAAGTATTAGGGCGAGTCCAGAAGAGGGCCTCAAAGAAGGCCTTCACCTCTTCTGTGAAGGCAGGCTGAGGGAGTTGGGGTTGTTCAGCCTGGAGAAGAGAAGGCCCTGGGGAGACCTTACAGCGGCCTGCCGGTACCTAAATGGGGCCTACAGGAGAGCTGGGGAGGGACTCTTTATCAGCGGGTGTAGGGATAGGACAAGGGGGAATGGCTTTAAACTAAAAGATTATAGATTTAGATTAGATATAAGGAGGAAATTCTTCACTCAGAGGGTGGTGAGGCCCTGGCACAGGCTGCCCAGAGAAGCTGTGGATGCCCCATCCCTGGAGGTGCTCAGGCCAGGCTGGATGGGGCTTTGGGCAACCTGGGCTGGTGGGAGGTGTCCCTGCCCATGGCAGGGGGGTTGGAACTGGATGGGTTTTAAGATCCCTTCCAACCCAACCCATTCTGTGATTCATGCGAACTCCCTCTCAAATTAAAGCTGCTGATGGCTTTTACTTCTGACATTCAATACAAGTTACTTTCCCCTACTTATTGATTCTGGTAGCAATTACATGGGTTGTGATGATCTGTAACCTTTGTGCAATGACTATACTACTTCATTCTGTAATTCCCAATGGCGAGTCACCTAATTCTGTTATACATGCATTTAAACTTCAGAGTCATTTATAGCTAAAGCTAAATTGTAGTGATGCTTAAGGCTACGATATTTCCCTGCTGTTAAATAGCTTCTGAGGAAGTTTTGAATTCAAGTGGTCTGATAAAACATTATTGGGGCTGTCTGGTTGTATTTGGCATTTTACTGTCTGGTTCTGTTCCTGATTTTTTTGTTGCATGTGTGTTATATTGTAATCTTCATTCAGAGCTGCTGTTTGTGTGTAGTTTCACAAGGAAGAACAGCTTACAAATAAGAATAAAAATTTTCAGCAAAGTTTATTTTCTGTAGCTTTGTTGGTATTATTTCCTAGGTTTACCAGAAACACGGTTGGTATATTCATAGTGAATGCTTCTAGGAAAATTTGGATTTGAAGGATGGTAACTGGTGAATATAAGAATTTCTGCTAAGCCTGCCTGTGTTTGCCTTTCCTACAAAAGGGACGAAGTTGTCTCTCTTGAAGTAGTTGGTGTAAGGGGGAGAGTACTTCAGTCACCAAAAAAGGGTTATTTCTAGTAAAAGAACAAGATACTCATGTAGTTGGAGTAGGGTATAAAATTTATGTATGTGAATATACGTATACTTATATGCATCTAAATTTTTATGTATACATGTTTATTCTGTTATATTGTGATATATATATATATATATATATATATATTGAAGTTGCAATATTCCTTTTTTCCCCCCCTGTCTGAACAGCACCCGGCAGTGTCATCTACTTCTGGACGTCTTCAATTCTACAGAGCACGAGTTGACCATTAGTGCTAGGAACAATGAAGATTTAATTCTGCATGCCGGGGAATGTCAGCGGTAAGTCCTTTCAGTATTAAAAGGGTCCTATTTGTAACAATACCATGTATTTCTACCCTAATGATGATATTTGGGGCCTGTTTTTCTTTGGAACATTGTGGAGCTGGCAAAGAATAAAACAATTAACAAATCAACTGGAAGGTATGCAACCGTGAAAAACAAATACAGAATATGTAATAGTACCAGCAATATCCTGACAAAGGGCAAAGTACATCAACTCAAAATAAGGCTGAATTTTTTCAGTTTTTATTTATCAAGGAATGGACAAAAATATCGGTAACATGCAGTTCTTGTTACTTTTTTTTTATTTTATTCAGAAAGAATCCGTTCTTTTCTTTTTCAAAATACAAGTTAAATACTCACCAAAATGTGCATATTTATTTTGTATCCTGTTTCCCATCATTTTTGTAGTTGGTAGACTGCTTGGAATTTGCTCCCAGTTTTTAGGATAGTATATAACAAACATAAATAGTGCTACAAATAAGGTTATAAAATTACTTTGCATCTCCTTGAATGAATTACTTGTTTTTTCCTATAGGCTTAATAATTGAAATTTAAATACCCTTAAATTTTTACATTGTAATGCATATAAACCTGTTCCATAAGTCTTTTGAAACAGTCATTTATCAATGTGGTTTTTGTAGCTTTTTCTTGCAAGGATAGTGAGTTTAATCTTAATGCAAAATATTTTACCATTTTATTCTTGCTTAGAAGTTGCACTGAGTTTTCTGTCACTTCTAAACTCATTTGTTATCTATTTCTTGAATGATAAGCACAGTTGTTACTATGTGTAACCGTGTATATAACTCCTGTCTTAGAGGTTTAATTTTTATTCGGATGGATCTGCTACAGTAACTTAGGTGGAACATACACTGAGCCTTAAAATTAGCAAACTATTTCTAGCAAAGGACTTTTATTAATCATGCAAAAAAAAAAGAAAGTAAATCAACGATCTTCCCTTTTTTTGGAGCAGTGGTTCAAGACTGGACTTGATGCTTAGGGACATGGTTTAGTGGGTGACATTGGTAGTAGGGTGATGGTTGGACCAGATGATCTTGGAGGTCTTTTCCAACCTTAATGATTCTATGATTCTGTCTTTCTTTTTAAACATAGAACTGTCATTCACAGGTGTTTGCTTTTGAACCAAGTTTTTTCAGTCCAGACGCACAATGTTTTTCCACAAGCCCTACTCTTATATTCTCTTTTTATCATTTTTTCCCAGCTTCTGACATTGATTTTTTGTTAATATTTGAGTAATATTTGAAGTGAGGCTGTTCAGACAAGTCCAGTTGTTTTTCCCCTTGCTTGTACCTTCTTGATACCTTCCTCATTCTTAATGCTTTCCCCATTCCACTTTTATTTAAATTGTAGCTTTTTCTCCAGCTCTTACTTTGGTCACTCACAGTTCCTTTTGTAATTTGCCATCCCTCCATTCATCACCATCATTTTGAAATCTCCTGTCCTGACAAAGTGTAGATAGCAGGAAATTGTTTTCTTCGTTCCTGTTCTCATTGCTAGAGCCTTTCATATTTTCTGCCAACAAACCCACAAAGAAGGATAATGCTGCATCCTGCTTACTGCTCGCCTCTTTGCTTCCCCCTTTGTATGTTTAGAAAGTAAAATAACTCGGAAGCCTTTGTTGTGTTGTTTCTGCTTTCTGTATTATGGAGCGGTCACTGTAGGATATAAGATTTGCACTCCTGTGCCTAGTGGGAAGGAATTTGCAGGGAATTCTCTTATATTTGCTATTGGAAAGTTCAGCTTTCTAGACCAGTGGAGCCTCCCAGCTGCAAAGCTGTTTCTTCAAGTAGTCGACTGCACACTGGTGATGGAGCTTTGCTGTAAATTAGAAATGTTTTCAATGCAATCAGCAGTAAAACTGAACTTGTTTATCAGGGTGATGTGGCATTCAGAAATGAAACCTAAAGAATATAGCAGGCAGCTCTGGGAGGGAATTGTATCAGGTACGTTAACAAAAAACTGTTGCCAGTAGCAGTGATTTTAATTTATTGAAAACCTTAGGTATGGTAATTATTGTGTTTCTTACTTGATTATCAAACCATTAAAATTAAATTTCATGACAACCCTCATTTATGCGTAAATCACTTCATAATTTATGGTAATAGATGTTATCTCGTTATGTGCCTCAGGATATCTCATTTTGCACAACATCCCCTGCATTACCTTTGCATTTCCATTCTGTGCACAGTATGTCTGGCAGTCCGGAATGGCAAACATCATCATCAGCGTGAGATTTATCAAGGTGATGGTCTGAGTTAGATGAATCCTCTCATATATCTTTGTGGTGCAACACAACGGAGGTTTGAGAGACTTTTATGTACATGCGACTCCACAGTTGGAGGCCACAGATATAACACATTTAGATGTTGGAGGTTTTGGATGGCTTTGGCCTTGGTGTGAGGGCTGTGAGTATTAAGGCTTTGAACTGCAGGGGAGTAGGACTGGGTGAGGAGTTGAGAAGTGAAGAACAAACAGCACCTGGGTAAGAACAGGCTGGGAAAAAAGGGTCAAACACTGCCAGTGATGGAGGAGCTGCAAAGGATCAGGCAACAGAACGAAATCCAAAAGTTTTTGAGACCTGTATTTCCTTGTGAATAGGAAATACCCCTTGAAGCTGTCGGATAGATGTATCACTGCTACAGGCCATCATAAATGAGGGCATCCTCGTATTGGTCATCCAAGTAGCAGAGAAATACTACAGCAGCAAAGTCAATAATCAGAAATTAAGAATTGCAAACCAGACTTCTTTTTGTGTAGCCAGTTCATGCCCTTTAGCAGGGCTATAGGGCTAAATGAGTGAGCTTTTGTGTAAATACTCACTAAAGTCAAGCAGGACTTTTATCAATTTTGATGAATGAACTTTTGTATGTATTGACTCAGCTATTTTTAAAAACTTTTTTTGTTAAATTCTATTGACAATCAAAAAATAAAAACGATTTTTATTTGTATACCCGTCATCATACAGTATGGTGGTTTTTGTCCATGAAAAATACGGTTATGTAAAAAATTCTTTGTGTGCATACTTAATGAGCATTGGCCATTGACTACTGCTTAGTTAAATACGTTGGTTAATTGAGCTGTGAAGTCTGTGAATATCTGATTAGACCTAATTCGCTAAATGTTGAGTTTGAGGAAGTGGCATTACTCTGGAAACGGGTTATCAGACTGGTGTTAAATACTTGCTGTCTTTTTTAGAACTGTTTATAATAAATGTGAACTAAGTTATCAATGTTTCAATGAAACCTTTCAGTTGAATGGAAGTGTTGTATATTGCATTTTCGGTAGAAAACATTTGGAAATAAGTCTTCTTCCAAAGGGTAGGAGAATTTAAAAATTCTTACCATTTCTAACCCGTCAGTAAGTTCCCTTAATAGATGTATTGTCTATGTGTAAGTAAATCATGCTTGTTATTACTCACAGCTGCTAAGTCAATGTTTAATTTGTGCTTTTGATTGTGACAGGGCATGTTTGTCTGTATGAGAGATTAATTATGTCTTCCTTATGTTGCTGTTATAGTTTGTTTTTTAAGGACAAAGCCACTATGATTAAGGCCTTGCTGTCATCAAGGGAAGCTAAAACTTCACAGCAGTTTCCCCAGCTCTTCACATTAAAAACAAGGCAAGCTGGAAGTTTTTGAGGACGCTTCAAGCTGATTTTAAAAAATACCAAAGGTTGTAATAGCCAAAACATAAAAAATCACCTACTGTTTTCAGGGTAATAGTTTTTGTTTCCTTGACAGTTGTGAAATACATAGTTAAGATGGTTAAGGCTTGCAATTTTTGTTTATTTATTTTTACTAATACCAAATATTAACTTGGGTAGGGAGCGGTGATGTGTTTAGCACTGCTCAGATCAATATCATGGTCCACTTTTAATGTTTATATTTATTTCAAAGCACAAAAATTGGAGATTTTACATAAAAGATCTGCAAAAATGATAGGTTGGCAAATAATAAGGAAATACAGAGAAATAAAGGGCATAATAAAGAGAAACTTAAATTTGGGTTGCTTTATGGTTAAAGCACTGAAGAAATCCCTTCTGTGAACGGGACCTGCTTCTCTGGTAAGGTGTGAGGGTGTGGTGGGTGATATCACACGATGGTTGCGAGTCCTCCATGGTGCTGCAAAAAAACAAATGTGATCAGAAAACAGAACAGGCAAATATAAATATGGAACCATAGTTGATAATTACAACATTTCTGGCCACACCTATGTAAGAAAGATGAGATCACTTAGAAGATGCAGGTAACTGGTCGAAGTGATGTAGACCTAGAATTCAGTTTGATAAAAGCAGTAAAAGTTAAAAGGCTTTATTAATGTGTTCTGCGAATCTGGGGACAAATACGGGCTTTCTTTTAAATGTCAGGGGAGGTGAGAACACCAGGAAAAACTTGGCTTTGAGCTATCTATGAATAAAGCTAGAAATGAAGAGACTTCCAAGCCTCAGACATCAGATCATCAACCAGTTTTCCTTGCTGAGAAGTAGAGGCAAAGGACCTGGCTTTGTCTAAGGTGTCCTCAGCTGAATGGCTAAAGACCTGCCTGCAATTGCTGCACCTTCCAACAGGAAGACTTTTTCAAGTGCTGTGTTCCCGTAATTGTCGATGAGAAAACATCGACATCTCTTTCTTAGGATCAACATTTGAATTTAGCATTTCTGTTTTTGTCAAAACCGCAATAATTTGGAACACAGATAAACCCCCTCTTGTCTAGTTGTTACCGAGAGAGGTACCTTTAGGTAGTCTTTCTTATATTTGTCTACTCCAAGGCTGTTTTCTTCCTTCAGCCTCATTTGAAAATCTCATTGTATTGACTTCAGCAACTGGAGGATGCTATGCTGGGTAGGCAACTGTTTCGGTGTTGTATGACTCCTCATAAGGTCTTTTTGCTATTCCCACTTTCTCAAAAGTAGGTGTAAGCGATTTGACTGCTTTTCTAAGTGAGCGACAAACCAGCTGTATCTAGCCTGCATGGCAGTTTTTCTAACATCTTTGAACATTGACTTGACCTTAAGAGACCAAATTTACGCTGTTTCTAATATTTTGTGTGTACTCAGCTAGGGGAACAGGAGGTTTGTGAGTGCAGGCTAAGTTTGTCTCTGACAGGATTTATTAACTTTAATATGGTATAGCATAAACATGGTTAGATAGGTTGGCCACTATACAAAATATCACTCAGGTATTGTATGAGTTTTTTATCCTAGTTTTAGATGATCTGTAAATTAATCCAAATCTGATATTTATCGTTATTTATGCCTTAAATCATAAGTAGGGCACTGGTTGTAGGAAACGAGGGTTCAGAAAAATCTCTCTTGAAAAAAGAACAATTGATTTCAGAATTCAGGTTTAGATTTTTATTTTTTATTTTTTTTGGTAAAGGAGCATTTTTGTAGGAGAAGCCAGGGTTTTTCCTGTCTTCGTTTCATCAATACTTGGGAAAAACCCTTCATTTATTGAAATTTGTGGATGCTAGATGCTTAGAGAGGGAAACAGAATTTGGTCCTTAGTAACTAGCATCTAAGTGGAGGCATCAAACAAAGTACATGTGTATGAAGAAAAAGACTGAAGTGCTAGTACTTTTTCATTTATTTTTCATTTTTGTGCAAGATATGTGGGGAGAAAAGGGAAGAATGCAAGAAAATTCGTAATTCGAAGTACTTCTTTTGGTAGATAAGAATGGATCAAAAAGCTAAACAGGAGAAAAATACTGCTTCCTGTAAATCAAATTGTGCTTGCTCTTAATTCGCACATGTTGATGCCTATAGGTTTGTATTGTGGTTTTAGAAAGACCATGTTTCAGCACTGAGGGATGATGGAAAAAAGTGGAATTGAAGGCTGACCATTATGAGCCTTTCACTAGAAATTAGTCCGCTCATTAAATGAAAAACAGCAATATCCATGGGAAGGAATGAATCCATGGAAAAAAACTGGGTTGTCTATTCTTGTTTTTTAGTGGATTTTCTACTTGAAGGAGAAGGGTCAGTAGTGTTAACAAACATTGTTTTTTCTACCAAAGTTTGTCACTAATTCTGTGAGATGGAAAGTTAATCAAAATTTGTATTTTGTCCTGAACCTACTCAGTAGTGAGCACAACTCAGATAGGTCGTTGCTGTCTCTCACCCTATAGTTCTGTGTTTTCACGCATCAAATTTTCATGCGTGTATTTATGTACTATTACAGTGAAGTCCAAGTTAGAAACCTAGGTGTGAAAGAAATGATGATAGACAACCATTAAGAAAAAAGAGACGCCATCTGGACGAGCCCTGATGGGTAGGGAGGTATGTATCTGCAGCTCTACTAATGTAGTTCACACAACCCCAAATCCTGTCAGATTTACCTTATGGAGTAAACTCAAGGTAGGCTGCAAATGTTGTTATTGAAGAGATTATTTCTTGATTCTTTCCAACCTAGTTGAACACAACACTACCTAAGCTATGATGGGCAAAGGAAACAGCCTGGATCAGAGCAGGTTTGTAAAAAAAAATAAGTATTTCTTGTATGCTGTTGGGCTGCAGACGTGAATCTTGTGGCCGATTTCCAGGTTAGCTGTGCTTTGAGTGAGGGTTTGAACCGCTTGTCCTCCAGAGGTCCCTTCCAACCTAAAATATTCTTCGATTTGAAAATCTGCCTGCTCATTGGAAACTTGCTTGTTCTTCCCAAAGCCAACAGTGTTATGTTGTTCCTGCCAGGCAAGCGCCCATATGACTTGGTTCCTCTATAACTTTCTCTTGTCCTCTACGACTTTGTCTTACCAACATTTGGCCTATTCTGTCATTATTATTATTGCTTCCAGAGGATTAATCCCTTTCCTTACCCTTTCTTCCTTTATTTTTCATCTGTAACAGAAGGCATAGTGCCAGTTTACATTTAAAGCTCTTGGCCTCCAGACCAGTATTACTTTAAGTAGTCTGTTATTGAAAGTAGCGTGCGTTTACACGGTCCTGCTTTGTATGTCTGATTACTTCTTATTTTATTTGGAGACTTGGAAATACAGAGGGAAGGATATCTTGATGTAGAACCTTTATAGGTTGTAGGTTCAAGCTGTGAAGGGAACTGAATAGTTTTTGTCCATTTCCTAATTAACCATCATATCCATTTTTAGGGGAAAACACATTTCAGGACATTTTTATTCTTGCTGCCAGTAGAGGAGGGAGCATTTGGGTGCAGGTACAGCTCTAGGTCACACCTAGCTCCAGGTCACATCGATGTCTATAGTTAAATAGATGAATTTAGCCTATGGCACTGCCTGTATTTAGGAGCACTTGCTGTGTTTTGTGGCAGTGGTGACATGGTGACTGCGTTAATGGGATGAAAGAAGATTGTCTTGAATGGCTGCCAGTTAGTCTGGTTTAACAGCCAAAGGATTTATTAAAGTTGCACTTCAGTGTTGCACTGATTTGGCTTTCTGCCTGCTCTCTGATCTTCTGCAAAAGATCACGATGGTATGGCATAGGCTTCCTGAAGTTGGAAATGAAAATACCCAATTCCTATTAATTTATTTTAGATGATCAAAAGTGTAATTAAAATAGCTGTTTTATGAGTCTTTCCTTCAAAGAGAAAAGTCAATCAGAATTAGTGCCTCAGTAGTTTGAATTTATTCTTCAGTCTTGACATCCATTTCCTTCATCCTTCATTATCTGGAGCCAAAAGCTAAAATAATAATCTGAAGAAGTCTGAAAGATGCTGTGTAAATGCTCTGTTGTATAAAGCCTCTTTTTTACGATGTTTCCATTTTCCTGTCATAGAGGTGTTTTCAGAACTTTGAAACAGAGTCTTTATTTTCTCTTTTTTTATCCTTTTAATGCAATTTTTACCCTTCAGAAAGTTAGAACAATCCTTTCTCACCCCACTGAAAAATACCCAGTGCTTTAAGAAAGAAGGCCAAAATAAGATCATGCAAGACAAAATAGCTGTCATGTTGTATCACAATATTTGCTTATGCTGATACTTCCACAAGTGAATTTGATTAAATAGCAGTAACAAAACCTGATTTCTTGGCTAAGAGTTTCAAATGCATTCATTTCAGGTACCGTCAGCTTCAGTATTAATCTGTCTGTAAGATTGCCGTCCCTGGCAGTCACTGGAGAAGCTACGTGAAGTCTTGGCAGGCAGCGGCGTGTGAAGTCCAATATCTTCCCTTATTTTTGTTCACTTAGTCTCTCCACTCCAGCTCACCCTTTCAGTGGCTGGGTCTTCCCAAGGGAGATGTCCCTCTTGGTGGCTTGGTACGCTCTCAGTCAACAACGTGGCCTTCAAAGCACATTTGCTCAGTTTTGGAAAATGCATACTGCTTCTAATTTGTTTCCTTACAGTTGGAAAGGGCAGTAAAAATGAAAAATTCTGCTCTAGCTTTGGATTTTTAAAGAGTAATAGTCGGTTCTCAAATTAAATCACTGGAGTAGTTTAATTTTCTGTCCCTCAGAAGGAGCGTTACTGAAGGTAGAGTAACTCTAAATCAGAATCCCGTGGTGCTGTCATTTCTGTCTAGTGCTGTAGGTGTGTTTAAAGCCTCCATATCTGCACTTTTAAAATTACTCCTTGTCTTACATAGTGCTTTCGGGCTATGAAAGATGGCAACATTTTGGAAACACTCCAGATTTGACGTGTTGAGTCGTGAGTACGTACCCTCGGGGAACTTGTAAAGAAGGTTAATTACAGGTTTCTTTCCATTTTTTCTGTGTACATCTGCACTGGATAAGTGTGCTGAATTGGAAAAGAGTAAACATGTTTTTAAGCATGGAAGTTGTAGCTCATAAATCCATTTAAGTTCTGTTAAGGCATTAACAAGCTTGTGGGTAAGAAAGATCTAATTAATGTAACTGTTGGCATATGACAACGTTCCTCACCAAAGGCTGATAGAGAATCTGAGCTGCTGTGAGATAAGAAATGAGAGTTATTAATTGGTTAAGAGAAAGGTGACAGAGGAGTGAATAATCGTTTTGTTAATTGTAGAAGTAAAGTCATCGTTGGAGTCCTTCTGCGATCCATGCTGGGCCCTGTGCTGCTCAGCCTTCGTGGAAACTGAGTGGGAAAAGGAGCGAGCATGGGGCTGGGAAGTGCCCTGCGAGTAAATCGTGGGCTGTAGAGTGGGAGGCCAGCTGCAAGGAATTACAGAAGGATGAGGTGATAAAATAGCAGATGAAACTCAGAGTTAATAAATCCAAAGTGATGAGCAGGGTGGAAAAAGAATCCAAACTTTAAATAGTGAATAGCTTCAAATAGCCCAGATGAGCTGTCTTTCACCTCTTAGGAACTGGATGTGGATTTTAATACATACATCTATGAAAACCTCTGCTCAGCATTCAGTAGGAGTTGAATACAAACCAACCATCCTTTTAAACAGACATTGTATCAGCACGTGCTAGGGTATTGTCACTTCTCTGGGAAATTATTTCCCACTGAAATTATATTTTTTAAATCCAGAATGCCTTTGTGTCGCACATAAATATTTCATCACCATTTGGAATAGAATTTTTTCTTGGGGGTTGACAACTCATGAACTGTACTGTATTTTTTTGGTTCCTTTCTTTAAAGTTTATAATCCTTCCAGTGTTAAGAAGCATTATCACATTGTCTCATTCAAGTATAAAAGCAATTCTTCAGCAGCTTCATTTCGTACTTTGGGAAGATTAAACTTTCTAAAAATTGTACTTCTTTCTGAAAATTGAATTTCACTCTAGGCCAGTTGTTCTTAATTTGAAAAGAAACATGGCTGAAAGCATTCATTGTATCTGTAATTTGACCTTGTTTTCTACACATTCTGCAATATTGTACCATATTCTGAGACTGTATGGTGATGATTGTCTTTTTGAAATTCTGTTTTCCTGGTATGAGTACACTAATCCTCTAACGTGTTTATTTATAAATAAAAACCTTTAATATACCTAAATGTTGGGTTTATAAAATAGGAATGTCCAGTCAAAGAGTTTAAACTAAATATTCATGCTTTTCTTTATCAATACCTCTTTTTGTAGTCTTTTCTTTATTCTAACATTTAATACCTCTTTCTTTCTGTTCTACTGATACCTCCGCTATTGGCATCTTAATAGTTCTTGTTTAATGCTATTTACAACTAGTGGATTGAAATGGGTGGAAATTACACATAGTCCCATGCTTATCTCAGGTTGCTGAGTATATTCGGGTGGATTAACCTGGTCGTTCCTTGGACTGGGACGTCCATCATCCATGCAGCAGAGGAGCACATCTGAGAAAGCTCACTGAAGTTAATGTTAACAAGTTCTTCGCCAGACTGCGTGGTAGGAAGAGCATAGAGAAGTGTAGATGCTATTAGACTTGAGAACAAAATAAAAAATAAAGCAAGCTGGCACACATCAGAAATGGAAGAATGAATTATAAAAGTTAATTCAAACTCAATACCGTGAAACAATTGGTAGTTTTTTTATTTTTAATTTTTACAATTGTGGGATTGAGGTTTTTCTGTCAGCTGTAACTGTTGGTAAGGTGGTTAAGTGGAAACTGGTTTAATGATTCTTACTCTCACAAACTAAATTATGTCTTGGTGAAGGTTTTGCTGTGTCACCAGATCTCTTCCTGACTTCTGCTCTGAAGCTTTCCGGAGCATTCTGACACATGCAGTTGATTCCAGATTTGCACTGCTGAAGTGCAGCTTTAAGGAGAGGAGCGGGGAGTGGGTTGGAGCGTATTTATATGAGATTATTTGGGGATGGAATAGAGATTTTTCTCACTGATGGCAGATATGCTTTCAGATTTTTCAAATATTCTAAGGTATTTCTGGTCCCCAGTTGTCTATTCTCTTCTTTCAGAGTCACCTTTGCCATGAAATGTGCTGTTGCCAGTCAGCTATTCACAAGTCTGTCCTTCAAGTGAGAGGGGAAAAGCAGTGTACAAACAGGAACAGCAACCTTTAACATTTTTTTGAATCGGTTGAAAGTATTACAGGTTACATGACAAAACTAAAAATTGCAGTTTGGATAAATTCAGGTATGTCTTGAAACTAGATCCACCTGGTATAACAGAATAGAGTTTGACCAGAGATTTAGTTTGGCTGCATGCCACAATTAAAATACAATTAAAATCATTTTTCCTCTATGTAAGTCTTCAGGAACGAATTTGGTTTTGGAAAGAATCTACTGAGTCATTGTTTGCAAGAGGTATTTTTTTTTTCTCTCTAAATTGTTTCAGCTTAACCGTTTACCAGGTCATTTGTATTTTTTTCTGAAATGTTTATTCTTTGACTATTTTTTTTTTCAGTTCCAATTGCAATGTATGTCAACTCCACAGAGCGCATGGCAGTATGTTAATTCTCTTAATAGGTTCTGTGAAGCACGTGTTATAAAATCCTGGCCATGGATGCATCTCAGCTAGAATCTTTCCCTTTGATTAATGAGGCCCCAGCATCTCAGGTGATCACCAAACTTTCCTTCCAGGTTTACATGCATCAGAGAACCTTTGTTGTCAGCCTTATCTTTTATATCAAAAAGGTGTTAACGAGTTTTACGTCTCCCAGTGAGTTGGCAGAGCTTTGGCAGCTTCAAGGAGGTCTAACACCTGCTAATGCCAGTGCAAAAGCTTGGCAGGACCACATTTAACCTACTTGAATCCCGTACTGCCTTTGATCAGTTCGTTGTACTGTGTCTTGAGTGCTTAATTTTAGGAGATTTATTACTTAAAGATTTTAGTATTTAATTCAAAATGTATAAAATGAAAGCTGCCTGTTTGGGATTGATAAATGATCAAGTACAGTTTGATAATGATAATTATGATGATAATGATAATTCACGGCACTTTCTGAGCTCTGAAAGAAGACCCTTGTAATAGGATTCTTCAGGTTGGTGTGAACGAAACCAGACTGGATCAAGAAGAAGCTTCAAATGGTGTAGAGAACAAGGTTTCAGGGAACATACCTGCATTGAAAGTGGGGTAAGAGCAGTAAATGACAGTTTGTATAAACCAGCTGCATCCGTGTGATCCTGGCGTAGCTGAAATACCTCTTTCAGCTGGACCAGGTTTTGAGAATGGTAGCGTATTAGAACAAGCCTTTCCATCCAATCCTGTAGTTAGTGATGCTAAATCAAGGAGTTGCGGCTGCACACACTTTGCTATTTCTCACAATCCTGAAAAATAAACTATTAGGATGATTTACTATGTTTTAAGGCCCTGATGCGAACTGTATTATTCCACGGGTGTTATAGTGCCAAGTTAGTGGAGGCTTGTCTTTAAGAAAGGAGTATGTGGTGGCAGTGACAGTCCACGTTTGTGATGGTTTTTCATACATACTGGAAGTGGAAGTGGACTTTGTGTATAAAATAGAGAAACCTCTGGTTTTAAAGCTGTTCACGCTGAACCCTTGTTTGTGTGTATTTGGAGAAAATACCAAAACTACATCTGAAATAATTTCCAACTATATTCTGTAAAAATAACAGATGAACAGTGTTAACAAAGCAGGCAGATTTTAATGAATGTATGTCTTAGTTTCACAACGCCTGTCTCTTGCAGACAATGGAACTGTATTTTTTAATTGTAGGGCCTGTGACTGTATCTTTGGGGTACCTGCGTGAAGCGTTTCACATCTTGCTGCTTTGTACACGTTGCGAGCGAAGTTTATTTTGCAAAAAGTAGGCAAAATGTGGGTTACGGCTGTAAATGCAATCTGTTCAGTTTGAATAAAGCTTACATTGAGGTCTTAACAGTTCAGTGACTGGAGGAGTGGTAAGAGAATACAAAATTAGAAAATTACACATAATAAAGCTACTTGAGTAGTAGTTTATTTTCCTGCTGCTCTTTGAAGAAAAGGGGGCAGGGAGGAAAACAGTATCTTTAAACAGCCTGCCAGGCTGCTGCTGCATCTAGTTCCTTGTGTGACAGATACTGCATTTCTCATTAATGGTACCTTGCAAGTGCCTCTGGTTGCCATAGGAACTATCTCTGAGCCCTATACATTAAATTTATCCTGACAAAGGTTATTGTGGCACTTCTTACTAATTGGCTTTTTTTTTTTTTTCCTGCTATTTTTAACTCGTCGCCTCCCTGTGTGTTTCAGTTACACATCCTAAATGAAATGAATGGGCAGAAGGGCTGCAGGTGAGGAAATGCTGTGCAGGGCAGGGCTAATGTGGCAGCCAAGCTCCGGGTTTTGGTCTTCAGTGCTTGGTCAGAAAAATCTAAATCACAACTTGCAGTGGGAAATCAAATGTTATCTGTTTTGTCCTTCAAATGGTTTGGTATAAAATAATCTAGCCGCTCTTGAAACATGGTTTTGGTGCGTGCAGGCTGCTAATATTGTTTATCACCAAATATTAGTCATGTTGTTTATTACCAGCTATTACGACCAGCAGAAATACAAGAAAGTAAGCCATATCCTGAAGAGCTGAAAAGCTAATTTAAAGTAAGACTCCAATAAACAGAAGATAGCCCAATAAGGGGAATTAGCCTTGTGCTATATTGGCACCTGGGACAGGTCCTATATTAGTACAAACGCAGTTACCTGGCGTATGCTGGTACAGCAGGTTGAATTAAAAGTTATACATAGACTGATGATATCATTGTTTAATTTCCTGTACGTGTTTTAGAAGACTACTGCTACAACGTTTTCAATGGCTAGGTACTCTCAAATTTAATTGCGTGATTGACTTCAGTTACATTTTCCAGGCTCAGTATTGAGACAGCAAAGAAGTGACTTGATGAGCAGTCCCACAGTATGCATTTAACGGGTACAGAGCATCAGAGAAGAAAAGTTGTAGGTAAAATTGGGGGGTTGTTAAGCACCGTGACTTTTTACAGTGTGGAAAGAATAGTCCAATTCTGCTGATCAGCAAGAAGTGTGATTACAGCTGTGATAAGATACAAAAACGTGGCCATAAAGAAGGCAACATGACAGGAGTGGATCACACCGTGCCATTAGAGGAAGGGGAGGGAGGGGCAGAGGATTCTAAACCCTTCAGTAAGGTGAAGGAGACGGATGCACATTCAGCCCACTTTTACACTCGACCGATTTCTGGGGCAGAGTTCACCCAGAGGAGCAGGCAGCAGTCATTTCACTGCCCGCTTTCTTTCCAGCCATATGAGAAGGAGAAACGTGCTTAAAGCTGCCCAGCCTTTAAACACTGAACTTTCTGGTGTTAATACATTTCAATACTGATGTAGACCAGAATTTGAGCTTAGGGCGCAGCAAACTTAAAAAGAGTTAGAAACGCAGAAGTTAGAAATGTTTGTTTACAATTGATTACTTCTGAAACATTAAGAGTAGTGCATTTAATTGCCTTGAAGCCCAGAAATACATCCACCTTTTAGAAACTTTAGAACTTCTTAGAAAGTTTTCTTTCTATGCTTTGTCAGAATGAATTTACAAGGACTATAAATTCATGTCTGGGAATGGGAATTTGCTACAAGAGCTAGTAAAGTCCCCATGGAAATCTGAAGGAAATGGAAGGACATTTGGGAATTATATCACAGAATCACAGAATCGTCTAGGTTGGAAGAGACCTCCAAGATCATCTAGTTCAACCTCTGTCCTAACACTAACAAGACCTCCACTAAACCATATCACTAAGGACTACACCTACTATAGGACTACACTACTATATACCTCATCAAGTGCTATGCAGGAGTATGTTTCATTCAGTATTGCTTTTTGTGATGTGTAACTTTGACCAGAAGCTTCTTGTTCCATATAAAAGCAAAATGGAAAGCTCTAGAAGATCGGCATTGACTTTCTTTTTTTTTTTTTTTTTTTAGTTTTCCTCCTTCAGCTTGAAGGAGAAGGTGGAAGACAAACCTCATTCTCCTAGGTGTTTGGTGCTACAATTCCTAACACTGTTGAATTTTCTAGATTTTCCTTTGTTCATCGCTTGGTCTGTCTGCACAGACTTCAGAACTGATATCTGCTGGTTTTCGGAAACTTCAGTCATTCAATGTAACAGGTAGTGAACTGAAGTAACAAAGTCTGTCTCACGTGTTTTTTTTTATCCATATGCTAAAGTACATTACAAAAGAGGTGTGTGTTGTGATTTGGGGCCCGAGAGACAGAACAGTAAGCGTTTTTCTGGCTGTCACTCAGCAGGAAAGTGCCAAGAGCAGAAACACAATCTGCCTTGCTGGGTTTGCTGTAGCCGTTGCTTTTCAGTGCTGAGTGCCCTGGCAGCAGCTGAGCATCTAATACCTACCTGAATATACGTATGCAGCGATTCCAAGCGCTGGGATGTATAAAGAGCAGCTTGAAGATTTTCAGAACTTTTTAGATGAAATACATCAGCACTAGTGGGCTGAAATGTAAATTGTAATTTTCTACGTGACTGTAAATCATAACAGCGGTAAAGACTTTTTTTTTCCCCTCTCCTGTGGTCAGCCTTGAAAATGCCAGAGCCCTACTGGAAATCTAAAATTAAATACGGAGGGAAGAAAACAGCATTCAAATGCTGTTATAATGTCTCAAGATTTTGAGGCATTTAAACCTAAATTTTATGTAGCAAATTACACTCATTTGCTGCGTAATTGAATTTCTAGCTGAACACCTACTGAAGAGTTTTTCTTCCCATGTTGACTTCTCTGTTGTGTTGACCATTAACCATAATTGTTGTTCCATCTCTTCTCAGTTCTACCCAGCAATTTTATATCTTTGTGTTGTTTATAAATTCATCGACAATGGGCTGTCTTTTTCCTGTGCGCATGTTCTCCCCAACACAAAGTGATTCTCATCAGTAATTAAGATTTATACTTGCTGCTGCAGGAATTACAAAAAATTAAGGAATAATACAGAATTAGGCAAAAAGAAGAAAAATATTAATTTAAGTTGCAGCAGTACATGTGTTCTCAGATCTTTCACTTTGGCATACCGAATGTATCTAATACAGCATAGATTTTTCATTATTGCAGGGGGGACTATAAAATATATTTCTGATCCTGTGGTAGAATATTTTATTGAATTTTGAATCACAGAATAATAGAATGGTTTGGGTTGGAAGGGACTTAAAGACCATCTAGTCCCAACCCCCTGCCATGGGCAGGGACACCTTCCACCAGCCCAGGTTGCCCAAAGCCCCATCCAGCCTAACCTTGAACACCTCCAGGGATGGGGCATCCACAGCTTCTCTTTTCTTCAGGAAAGACTGTTTCATCCTAAGATCACAGTCAGTGACTCGTGAAATACCACAGAAAAGAAGGAAATGAGAGAAACAAAAAGTTATCCATAGTAGTAATCTAGACTCTGGACTGGTTCCAGAAACGTGGCACAGTTTTGAAAGTACTGCTCTTTTCTTGACCAAGTAGGGGCTGGAGTATCTTAACTGGTGTACATACAAAACAGTGTTGGAGTTTGGATGTAGGGGGAGAGATTTTTAGCAAGAGTTGTGATACCACAACAGAAGACTGGGCTAGAGTGGAAACCTCATGAGACTACTTTTTACAAGAACATGGACCAAATTTTTGACAAGCTGAGGTGCTGCAGGTGGTGAAGAAAAATCTAAGGTAACAGCGAGTTTCAGTGGAGGTTAGTCATTTACCTGATTTTTAAAAGAATTTACATTTTAAAGAATTTAATTTTTTCAAAATCTGCCTTGCAGAGTGTATTAAATCTAAGTTCCAGATAACTAAGTGGACTTAGAAGCTGAGTGGATTACTCATGCAGTTAACACATTTCTCTGCCTTCTTGCCATCTGAATCCAATTTATGAGTGATTCACCATAAGAGGTTTGTGACAGCTCATGGAGGGTAATGGTCCAATAAAATCTGCCACCAAAAATAATTTGTTTGAAGTGACATTAAATTTTATCTTCATGCATTAAAATATAAATCACAATCTCATGACAGCTTGAGCCTTTCAATTTTTTTTTCCTTTGTATTATTAATGACAATAGAAATGGCTCAAATAATCAGGAAATTCATTTCAGACCATTTTGGGTTGGATGTTATTGCTCCATCAGAAATTTTCATGAAATATGTTTTCATGGAATCACAGGGTCCTTTAGGTTGGAAGGGATCTCTTGAGATCAGATAGTCCAACCCTACTGCTCAAGGAGGGCCACCCGAAACAGGTGCCCAGGATCGTGTCTAGTTGGCTTTTGAATATCTTTGAGGATGGAGATTGAACGACCTCCCTGGTTAACCTGTTCCAGTGCTTGGCTATCCTCAAACTGGGAGAAAATAAATAAATAAATGTTTTCTCATGTTCAGATGGAATTTCACATTTTTTAATGTGTCCAGTGCCTCATCCTGTTGCTGGGCACTAGTCGGAGGAGTCTGCCTTCCTCATCTTCATTTCGTTTTATCATGTATTTATACATGTTCGTGAGATTCTACCTGAACCTTCTCTTCTCCAGGCAGAACAGTCCCAGCTTCCTCAGCCCTTTCTTCATGTGAATGATGCTTCAGCCCCATGATCATCTTAGTAGCTCCATGCTGGACTTACTCCAGTAAGTCCGTATCTTTCTTGTACTGGGGAGCCCAGCAGCAGACCCAGTGCTGCAGATCCTTCTCAGCAGTGTTGAGTAAAGGGGAAGGATCATGTCCCTTGACCAGCTAACATGGAATTTGGGTTCATTTTCTCTACAGTTTTGTCATGCCACTGGGGAGAGAGCTCCTGTGACATATTGTGTGTTACGGCCTCTCCAAAGCACCTAAGTGGTGGGAAGAAAATCATGGATCTGGCCACCTCCAAAACACTTTACAAACCAACAGAATCAAGACTCAAGACTTAAATTAAAATTAGATCCAATTATTTTACTAAGAATTACCTAAATTCTGTAAAAGATAAGTAACTTTATGTGCTGTGAAGCAACACACGTGATTTTTTTTTTTCCTTCAGAAAGTTGAAAAATATTTCCAATATTATATTCAGTTTCTTTAAGCTGTTCTTCATCACTTTTTAAAGATGGCTTTGCTGGCTGTGCTGATAGGATATGAAATCTAGCCAGTCTTCCTGCCCAGATCCAGAAAATCAGGATTTCCTTTGCTTTTATCATGGCATTCATCTTAGTCACAGGTTTTCTTCACGCTAGCAAAGACACCTTACTGTTTTTCATCATCTAACGGGAAATTTTCATTGCGGTCATTTTTTCTAAAAATTTGTATTGGCATCTCGTGCAATTCTCCTTAATCCATTCTGTTCAGATCTGACCTGTCAGAGATTTGTACCTCACTGATTTGTAGATAATATGTGTATCACTTGGAGGTATGCTGGAGAATCGTAGAATCATTGAATGGGTTGGGTTGGAAGGGACCTTAAAGATCACCTAATTCCAACCCCCCTGCCATGGGCAGGGACACCTCCCACCAGCCCAGGTTGCCCAAAGCCCCATCCAGCCTGGCCTTGAGCACCTCCAGGGATGGGGCATCCACAGCTTCTCTGGGCAGCCTGTGCCAGAGCCTCTCCACAAATTTCCTCCTAATATTTAATCTAAATCTATCCTCCTTTAGTTTAAATCCATTCCCCCTTGTCCTATCCTCCCTGACAAAGAGTCCCTCCCCAGCTTTCCTGTAGCCCCCTTTATGCACTGGCAGGCTGCTGTAAGGTCTCCCCAGGGCCTTCTCTTCTCCAGGCTGAACAACCCCAACTCCCTCAGCCTGCCTTCACAAGAGAAATAGGAGAAAAAATCAGAAGTTAGTTGTTCAGTTCCGATTTTTTTTTAATGCTATACGGTAATCAGAAACTAATTAGAGGTTCGTAACTGAGAGATTTATTAAACGTGCATACATTTGTAATTTTCAGATAGTGGCTGCATTTGCGATTGATGTATGATCTGTGAGATCAAAAGTTATTAGGGTTTAAACTCTTTAAATTCTAGGAGATATTTTCCCTGCCTCAGTACTGTTAAAACAAAATTTGCTTTGGATTTAAATGGTTTTGTACCCTCTTCTCAGGAAAAATATTTTGCTTTGTTTTGTTGAAGAAAAATTACAAATAGCTTATGTCCATCTGTTCATGCATGAAGACTGAATAGATGCTGATCAAGAGTAGAATACATGGATCTAAAAGAAGTTAACAGGTTTTCAAAAACGCCTTGTTTGCTAGAAGATATTTGTGTTGCTTCCAAATTACAGCTAAGCCTTAAGGTCAGGATACTAGAGGAAATGCGAGCATTGGAGGTATATTTCCCTTTAGTGGTGGTAAAATAATACTTAAACATTACACAGTACCGGAGTGATCAATTCTGCATACCCATTTCTGAAGCAGAGGCATCTGTGCAACTAATTTGCTTCATTGCAACCCTACATACAGTCTGAAAATCAGTCCATCCGTGTTCTTGATCATAGGCAACTGCAAGAGGTTGTTTCGCAGGTGTACGTAGTTGAAATATGTATATCAGTATATAAAGTGGTTGGCTGGCTGCTTTTCCAACAGGAGGCAACCCTGTTTTTCTTCCACATCTGTCAAGATAAGGATCCTGATAATTAATGTTTTCCAGATGTGACTTCCCGACAACGTCAGCACGTTTCAGTCATGCGTGGCATTGCGTGAGGGTCTCTGAGTCGGTCACACATTTGATTTTCTTGGAAGATTGAATTCTGTACATCATAAGTTCATCACAAGAGTATGTATGTAAAGGTTTTACAGCTGTTTGTTACAAATACCTGAGTAATTACAGCAGTGTTACTAGCATGTGATTAAACCTGCTGACTTAAACTCATTAAATATGCTTAAACCCATTCAATTTGTTTCAGGTTACAATAGAGGTGAGCCCTTGATGCTTTGTCCAGTCTCTACAATATAACACAGGTTTTGCTTATGCAGCCTGTACTAAAATACATTTGACTTGGGGGAACAAGAAGCAGGTTTTAATATTTTAAAATCTTAATATTTAATTTTCTTCGTAAGTTTAAAAATAGTAAGTTTTTGCTTGATTTGGAACCTCTTGGTTATTTTAAGACCATTCAGATAAAGAGGTAGAAACTGCATGACAGATGATGAATTAATTAAATGAATTTCAGACGTTAAGACATAATAGAAATAAAACTTCTCTTGCACTTTATCCTTACTTGGGTGTGGAGAACTGTGAAAAGGTTCATAAGCAAAATGGTAGAAGCTGTAGGAATTATTCCAGGGACATGGGATTCTCTTCTTAACATTAGAAAATTGAGCCCAAACAGGTATTCTCGGTTGTACTTAAGTTAAAATAATGGCATATATAATGAAAAGTAAAAGGGTAGAAGATAGAATGTAATTTTTGTCAGCTCTTAGCTGTGTAAGATCCCCCCAGTAGCAGCAGTGTGCTTGGGCAGCTTTAGGAATTTAATGTGTGCTGACATCTCCCTTCATGTTCAGAAGAGGAAGAGGTTCTGCAGTCTGGATCTCCGTGCTGTCTTTTGGTGAAAGATTCAGCCTTGGCACCTCTTCTGCATGTCTCACAGAAACGACCAGGTCAGGTCCAATTAAATGCTGGTCTAGCCAATGTCCTGTGTCTAACTAAAGCCAGTAGGAAAATGCCTCAGTAGCATTTATAGCAGCACAGGGCATGCACCGAATCTGAGAAAAAGTTGAAGCTTTCTATTACCAGATGTTATTCTGATGAGCTAACTGAACAGTTAGATGGAAGCATGTTTAGCTTTGATTTAGGCTCCCAAAACTTATCAGTAAATGGCAAACCTAACAAGGGATCAGCAATGCCTTGCAGACCCCATGTGGGCTGCCTGTGGCATGTCATAGTTTCTCTTTTTATGTACTATCAACAACATTAATGCAGTGAAAAAGCACATAGTTGCAATTACGTGGTTGAAAATTCACAGCATTAAAGACTAACAGTGAATCAGATATTTTTTTCCGAATCTGTACTGCAAAACGTGCTGAGAGCTAATCACTTGCAAAGTCATCATTTTTCACACCTGGTTCAGGTCATACGAAGCAAACCTATTCACATTTAAGCTTAGTGTCTAATATATTTACACAGATGGAATGATTTAACACAAAAATAATCATTACAGGGTTTTAAAATCATTTGAAGTAAATAATATATGTTATGACAGTATTCCGTTGCTGTTTTCAGATTTTTTAAAGCACCATTATGCATATTTCAGTGCACTTTTTTTGTTTTTGCTTGCTTTAATTCAGAAACGCCTAGCAAGTTTCTGAACCCATACTTGTTCTATTAGTGTTGGTAGCAAACCTGTAAAGGTTTTGAATGACGTGTAGAACATGCTGATGAAGCAAATGATAGAAACTAGGAGAAACAATACTTCCAGAAGCAGTTTTAGAGAAGAGTAGCAACATGCACAAGACACAAAAGCAGTGATGTGCTCAGCCCAAGTTCTCTGACGAGCAGTACTGGAGCCTCAGCTGTCACCCAACTGCTTTGTACCAGCCAGGTAGGCGAAGATGGTACAGAACTGCCTTTGGCTAGCAGATGAGTAATGGCCTATTTTAAGAAATCCTAAGCAGACAGTGTCATCTCTGGGGTATTGTATCTGGGTGATAGATTAAAGGTAGATTAAAACCAATTTTTCATCCCAGTAGAAAGCTGAGATTAAGCAAGTGCCTGATCCAGAAGGGTGTTCAGGGCTGCTGGGCCTGATATTTAGAGAATCAGAGAACTGAAATGGTCTGCAGGCGTAGGAATGGGGGGTGAGTGTGGCCAGAAGCAGAGCTGAAGGCAGGAGCCCGGGAGGTTCATGCTGGAAGTTTGTGACAAGAGCAAGGACAGAGTTTGACTAGGTTGGGTGGCCAGATCAGAAGTAGAAACTGGAACTGGGACCAAACAAACAAGGCAAAAGTGTGACAAAAAACAAAGATGCTGCAAATTGGGCATTTTCTAATAGGAATTAAGCCCTGTTCTCTTGATTGCAATGTAAATAAAAAGGAGCAAGGGTCAGCTGGGTCAAACACAGCACAAATACGATAGATGATAATGATGTGGCCATACAGATTTGATCTCGATGAGGTATTTGTAATCCTTGTTAAGACTGTGAAATGGAAGAAACAGGGATTAGGTTGGAGAGCATCAAAAACTGACTGAAGGAAATGAATTTGAAATAATAAGTTGAGATTACATTCAGTGATTTCAGACCTAGGCATAGAGATTGTGTTTGGGGACAGAGAATATAAAGAGCGGGGATTTCTTGGGCTGCAAAAAATACATTGTAAGGAAAGAATGTAATAAACTAGAGAGGAAAATGAGAGAAAGTAGGAAAAGAAGTTGAGAAGGTGGGAAAAGAAGGATATGAAACAGGAAGGTAAGTGCTGGTGGAACAGCTAGAAGGTATCGGAGGAGTGGAGGATTCAGGCAAGAAGAGTTAATCTTTGTGTATAAAAACCCAAGACTCTGATTTCATAGTGTGTGTTGGTAAGGAAGAGAACCAAGAGGAGAATTATGCTCCTAGCCTCTCCAGTTCTCAATAGTAAAAGCAGTCTCTCCTGGCTGCAGATGCCCCTCTGACACCCAGCCTTTGTCTGTGCGGCTTGTGTTTGTCTGCTTCCTTAGACTCTGTGTTCCTCGGGGTAAGTCTGAGTCATCTTCAAGACCTTGGTCTGCTAAAGCAATAAAACAGCTTTCTTGTCTATAAAATAAAGGTCCAATTTTGCATGGTGTGCCAGAAGAGAGATTATATTTGACAGTTTCAATATTTTGATTTCACACCGTGCCCCATTTTGAATTGCATCTGTCAAGGTAAAGGAAAGGTTTGCTCTTACAGGGACTGTTGTCTATAAGGCATGATAGTCTTATTATGCTGCTCAGAAAATTTGGGTATTTGTCTTCGGCTTTGTCTTCAGAGGGCGAAGAATCAGTTTCACTTTGGGTATATTAAAAAAAGAAAGAATCAATAAGGAATTAAATAGTCATAAGTCAGATAGAAGCTGATTATGATGGAGAGCTGTAGTACAGGTTGCTAACTTTTTTTTCCTAGATAATAACATGAAAGTGCAAGAATTGGAAGTAAAAGTTACTGAATATAAATAATAACAAATTCCCAAATGAGCTGAATTATAGTGATTTGATGTTTGGGGTACGAGGCCTGTCATTAGTTCTGTGTTTTCTGCTTGCGTTCGCTAGCAGTAATTAATTTTAAAATAACTTGTTTTGAGAATATCGGCATAACCTTAGAAAATTGTTTCAATTGTTTTGCTAATTTGCTCCTTATTTGTATGATTTTAGGCATTTACATTGGAGAACACTTATTAATACATAACATAGTGCCTTTGAGATAAAAGCAATAATGTGACAGGTCAGGGACATGGTAGCCATGGCAAAGGCAGGACACTAATTAATTACTGTGACATTATTTAGACTCTTCAAACCTCTTCAAACCAATATAGACTCTTTCGAGTTATTGTGGAGTCTCTTCAAGATGCTGCTGGTTTGTCAGGAGCGTGTTAATGAAGGTCTTCTGGCCTGGTAATCCAGCAGGAGTGCTGCTGAGGAAGGAGCCCCAGGGCTTCTTTGCTACACATGGGTGTAGCAGGAGATGGACAAGGAGCATCAGGTACCATAACATGCACACCTTCATCTGATTTAAGTGCTGAGAGTACCAATGAACAGATGGGCACACTAAAAAATCTGCTTTTATGACTAATCTTTGAAATGTTTCAAACTGAGGAAAGTTGTATGAAGGAAAATGAAGTTAATGGAAACAAGAAGTGTAAAAATTGAGAAATGGTCTATTTTTTAAAAAAGATTTACAGCCATTTAATGTCATCCTGAAATATGTATCATTTCCATAATAATAGAATCTCGGATAGTTGCTCTTATGTCATGAAGCATTATCAAGACAAGCTTTATAGCTGGAGACTTTGAATTTCACTGAGAATCTGTGAAACTGTGGTTGAGGGCAAATGCAGTGATCATTGTCAATATTTTTGTGTTGCTAGAGTAAGATATGTGTTTAGGTCTCAAAAAGAGAACGTAAGAATGAGAAGCTTTACGATTGTGATGGTGGAAGGCTGTCTGTTAATGCAGAATGAATGGATATGACACACAATGTATTATTTTAAATTCATTTAAGTGTCTTATAAGCACTGCATGGTGATCTGTTGCATAGTAATGAGAAGTTTGAGGGAATAATCCAAGATTTTTTTTTTCTGAATCAAGCAAAAAGTCATCCCTGAGCCCCAGTTCAGGACCGTGCTGAGTCCTGAGTCTTAGCAATTCGAGATGCTCCTGGAAGATAAATGATGCTGAGCTTGGATGCACTAACTTCTATTCTTTTTTTATTTGAGAAGGTCATAGGACTTTTACTGTTATAGCAAATTGTTCATCTATCTGAAATTTAATGATGCGTGTTTCAGCTGAGCTATCTTGCTGTACTGTGGCTAGTTTTAGCCATGTCTCTGAACCATTCCCTCCTCCTCCTGGTGTGATACTAGCACTTAAGAGGTTCCCACTAGTTTCTTGGCATTATGTGCTCTGTAAATACCATTTAGTGTTGCTACAGAAAGTCGTTGAGTAAATGGGCAACCTTAAACAAAACTTGTCTTCATGTTACCTGTTTATTAGTCCCTGGATGTTAAAGTGCTGATTTCTGCAGCCTGTGTCCATCAGATGGACCTGGGGTACATCTTCAGGTGTTCACCTGGAATGTGCATTATGTCTGCCCCGTATCGCCCCTGGGTGCATGTATAGCCATGTATAAATGTCAGCATTATAAAATCCCTTACGGGTTCTCTTTCGCGTCTTGCTCCCCTTCTTTGTCTCACTTATTCCCATCTACTGTCCTTCTCCCTCTTCTTCTTAAACCCCTCCCACCTCAAATGAACAAATTTCTGAAGCAAAACAAGATTTTGCCTTTTTTCCCTCCCTCCCTTCAGGCAATATTTTCTGTAGAAGTTGATAACCAAAGGTTGGAGATTTCCTTACGGTGAATCCAGTTTTGTGAAATGAGTTGAAACAACGATACGAAATGTCTGTACAAGGAAACTTTCAATTTTTGTGCGGGCAGAGATAATGAGCAGATGATCCCACAGGTTCTTGTGTACAATTCTCCTCTGGTGCGTGAACATGTTTTCTGAGCTAACTATGCCTTATGTAAGCAATCTTTCAAGTACTTGAATATAAAAAAAAAAACAAAAGCAAACCACCCCAGCTCTGCGTAACTTCACCTGATAAGCAGAAATGCTTTTCTTCTGCATATGACATAAACATTTATTTCTGTAGAGCAATGTTTTGGTCTGTGTTTTTCAGACATTGATGTTTGAGAATATTTATTTATTATCAATTGAAATTTTTTCCCCTTTGCTTCCCAATTATTTATTAGTAAGCCTAACCTGGAAGCAGGAACTATTAGAGGACTGACATTCTGGAATAGCCTTCAGACAGGCTTTTTGCCCTTTCGGTCTTCCTAAATAGCCTGAAGACAGAATTAGATAATTTTATGAATAAGTTTGCAGAACCATGCACATCATCACGCTCTGCACAGAGACTGCACAGTCTCTCTAACAGCCTGTTCTGGTGTTTGACCACCCTCACAGTAAAAAAGGCTTCTGCTATATTTAGCTGGATTTTCTTGTGTGTTGTTCTGTGCCCATTGCCTCTCGACTTGTACAGGATGCCACTGAGAAGAGCCTGGCTCCACCTTCTCTCCCTACGCCCAGGTATTTAGGCACATGGTAAGATCCCCCTGAGCTTTCTCTTTGCCAGGCTGAGCAGTTCCAGCTCTCTCACCCTCTCCTCACATGACAGTCCAATCCCTTAATCATCCTCATGGCCTTGGACTGGGCTCTCCCCACTATGCCCAGGTCTCTCTTGCTTTGGAGAGCCTGCGACTGGTCCCAGTGCTCTCGACGTGCGTCACTGGTGCTGAGCAGAGAGGAAGGATCACCCCTCTCCACCTGCTGGTTGTACTTTACCAAATTCACCCAATTTTACCAACTTCAGAGGTTCTGTTTGCCTCCTTCTCTGCAAGAACACGCTGCTGGCTCACATGCAACTTCTCCACCAGGACCCCAGTGCCTTTTCTGCAAAGCTGCCTTCCAGCCTGACCCAGCCCCTGCTGGTGCCTGGGTTATTCCTCTTCTGGGGTAGGACTTTCCCTTACATAATAGACTGGTTTTTGCAGCTGGAAGCTGGACTCCATGCCCCTGAAGAATTTTTCCAGCAATAGGTTTTAATTAGGTTAAGGAAAAGAGTAATGTTCATATCTGCTTATTGTTTTTTTTCCTCTAGGAGTTTAAACTGAACCTGTTGCTTAAGGATTTTCTCCAAACACATAGGATGCAGTGGATCCACAGAAGCACACATTTTTGCATCTTGGGAAATAGTAGTGCAATAGGTCTTAATTTCAAAATCCCACTGTATTTACATTAGAGAAGGAATACAAAATACTGCACTTTTTGCAATGTGGTTTCCTTTATTTTGGTGCTTTTTTATTATTTTCAATGAAAAAATGAAAAATTGGTTGTTGATTTGAGATACCAGCTCAAACCTCATTCCTTTTTTTTCCTAGTCCTTGATACAGATCTTATTTTTTATAGGTCTAGTTATAGATATCATGTTTTTAAGAGCCTCTCATTAGAACATGACCGAGTATCTCCTTATCATGAATGTAATGATAGTCATCTCAAAACTATTTGCAGGGAGTTATTCACATTTCAGTTAAAGTTTCCAACTTAGAAGAACATCTTGACTTGCAGGAAGCACCGGGGAATTCGGACAATGTTTTCTGTATAGGTAATTCAGCTGCAGTTGGAAAGTGCTTTAAAGCTTGTCTGCGGGGTGCTGCAACTTACATTTTCTTCTCAGAGGCGATATTGTTTAAATTTTTCCTTTGTCCTGACTCCTGGTAGCATCGCTTTGATCTCACCTGATGTTTGATGAGTCTTTTCCCAATGAAGAAAACAAATGGAAATTTGACATCTTTTGGAAAGAGTTTCTTTCTGAGTTTCAGCTAGTGGTAAATCAATTCAGCTTTCTTGCTCTTGTCCCTAATTAGATAAGTATTCTACAGAGCAGAAGCCATTTATCTCTATTGAATCAAGAAAATAGATTTATTTGAAAGTGTATTTGCTCTTTTCAATATTTTGTTAAGATTTCCACCCACGTAAATATATGAATTTTCATATTTTTAATAAAGAGTCAGGCATTTTCCTTGAAACACTATCCTGACCAGTAACGAAAAAGTAATAATTTGTATCAGGTGTTATTAGGTGGGTGCTGCAGACGCTTTCTTCCCTGAAATGTGCTGGAAGAATTTTGTTATCTTACAGCAAAAAAACTAATTTATTTTGACATGCATCGATGTTTGACTGCATTGTCTTTCTTCAAAGTTGTACCCGCCAAGTTCCTCTCATTTAATGTAATACATGATTTTTAAAGCGTTTCATAATTTCTCCCAGGAAGCTATTCATCTGTCCAGTTGAAAAGAGATTCTTAAAACAGGGGGAAAGAAGCTGTTTTAGTGCTCATGACTTCTTTTAGGTTGTATTACCCAAACTTAATAAATCTTATCAGTAACAGTGAAACTGAAAATCAAATAGAACTGTTGAGGAAAGTAGGCTTTCTGCTCAATAGTTTTAGCTAAAAACACGAAAGAACCTCAGGACGCCATGGTGGTGAATCTATTTTTAAAAGAGAGCATTGCTATTTAATGAAATGCTGACCCCAGGGAATGCAGCAAAGAATAATCAGAGGCACTCATCACCTTTGACAGGCTACAGTATTTCTTATGGCTTTGTTGCAGCCTATGCCGTCTTTGTTTGGTAATCAAATACCTTCTGTACCAATTTCTAGGGAAAACATTAGTATTTAAGAAGAGCACAGTAAGAAAAAGAAGTATAACTGGACGTGTTGGGCAAATGCCTGAAACATCAGATTTGAAATATTTACGCTCCTTAAACCAGAGGTTCAGATCCCAGGAGGGTTGGCTTCGTCTTCTCATCTCTTTTCATCTTTCATCTTTTGCAAGTTAGGTAAAGTCAACTCGATGTGGAATCATTGAAGTCCCTAAATTGTCATATCAGTGAATCACTTCACTGCTGTTCAGAGTGATATTGATAGTCTAAGACTGTTCCTTAAGGGCTACAAATAGGAGCTTTCTGTCTTGTGATATGATATTCTACCAGGTGTAGACCTACCAAAGCCAAAACCAAGAAAAAACCTCAAGGAAATGTGAGCCCCAGTCATTGTTGCTATTTCCATTATACTTTTTAACTCTGAGAAACGTGAAGTATGTGAGAGTATAGGCTGTTGTGTGCTAAGGCTGATTTGACTTTCACCAAGGTCTTCTCTCCATGGAAAAGTGAAATTTTGTTTGGTTTCCTAGTAAGTAGCAGTGTGGATTGAGGTGTAGCAGACATGTGCATTGCAAGTTAACCAGGATTTGGGCAAGAATCATTAGAAAACCCACATGGACAAGGTTTCTGGTGTAGTGTGGTCAACATAGTTCATGCTATCTGCATTCATAGTGATGGGGCACGCTGGACTACGCTGAGTTGTTGAAAATGACTCCTTAATGCAGCTCAAATACATCTGTCTTTATTCTCCTTTAGTACATAATTAATAAAGAACAGAAAGGACACACACCAGAGTTTAATTTCAATGAAAGTTCAAGTAAGTATGCTCTGAACACCTGTTAAGTGGTTCGTTGGTGAGAACTGTATATTTGGGCTTACTTCCTACATCTCAAGTCATTTTAGCCTGAGGATAGCTCAACATAAATTGATGCTGAAGAACCGTATAGAAATAGCTGTGAGCTGCTGGCAACACCTTCACTTCTGTCAATAGTATTTTCTTTACTGAGAACTCTTTGTAGAGCCTCAGTTCTTTGTGGTTTGGAGCATAATTTTCTACTTTGACCTTGTGGCTAGGCAGCTTAAAGTTTTTTTTAGACCATTTGTGAGCATATTTATGTGACACTGACTTTTTAAAATTTGAAAAGCCAGGTAGCTTTTTATAGCATTGTTAAAGAGGCGGTGGTCATGGCTCAGTAGTTAAAGTTGAATTCTGTTTTGCACTTAAAAGCTGAGACTTATCCTTTTAAGCCCTATGCTGGCTTAATGATTCAATACAACTGTATGCTTGGCTTTTCTGGGAAGTGGTTTCTGGCTGCTTTGCTCTGGCTGTGTGGATTTCTGCCTTAAAAAGGACAGGTATGGCTTGTACTGTGAGTCTTCTTTATACCAGCTTTTCCTGTTTTAATGGATATTCATTGCTGACATTGCATTCGTTTTCAGAAATATCTACAATTTCAAGATAAAGCTAAACCCACAGCTATTCTTTAAATAGCTTAAAATTGGAATGAACAGATCAGCAACTTAAACCAGGAAAAAAAAAAAGATATCTTTATTATCCCCACATTAAACACTACAGTATTAAATAAATTCACAGTTAAAACTTAGCCCAGGGAAAGATTGATGTGTTGGGTAGTGGAACTCAATAGCAGCTTCACCATGCAATGACTTGCATTTTGTCTTATTATATATATTTATGTGTATATATATATATATATATATATTTTTTTTGCCTTGATGGAATGAGAGAAGCTTGTCTTGGAATCTCATCAAATAGCTTGCTTCTTCTGCACATGTTATTTGATCAAAGTCTAAGATCCTCTGGTATTTTTCTGCTAATGAAACCTGGCCATGGAAATAGTGCTATATAGCAACTATGTCTGTTCTCTTTGTGTACTGTTTGCTTTTGATGTACTTTTTTGTTAAAAAACTTTTTTTTTTCTTTGAGTGGTTGCACCACGTACACTTTCCAACAAGGATCTGTGCATTTCCAATAGCTTGTCAGCAAATACTTCAAGTTCTGTACATCAGGAATGAATTAAAGCACTTAAAATTTGTTTGTACCTCCTGAAGGAGGCTTCATCCACCTGTGTCACTTTTAGCATAACATTTCAGTTGCATTTTGTAGGTTTCCTTGCCATCACTTTCAGCATAGTTCTTTGCACAAAACACTAATAGGCAATTTTCAATTTTGGATGGGGACTTTGAAGCGACTGGGCTTTGAGGGTCTCACTTCTTTCAACCTGTTTCTTCCACTTGAGTAAATCTCGATTTTTGATGTCTGATCGTGCAGCACGTAGGTTTTATTTTCTTGATTTCCTCTTTTCTACTGAAAACAGAAAAAACAGCTTCAGAATACTGACTGTTCCATCTAGAGAAGGATCATTGGTTTGTACGCTGTCATGAATAGCAGAATTACGTCCTCTGTTGCCTAATAGCCACAGCATCTGCTCTGGTTGTGCCCAAGGCCACGAGCATTTCAGCCCTTGATCCCTTACTGCAAGCCTCTGTCGGGCCCTGGCGTTCATCAGTGAGCCACACGTTGCACAGTTCCAGGGAAATTTGTCTTTTCTGGAGCCTCCACAGCATTCAAGCGTCCAGGCCATCCCAGGAAAATCTTGGCAACTTCTTGTTGGTACTGCAGCTACCTTAATAGAGGTATGTGATCCGTCTGCCCCCCTGAGATGCCTGGCATTACTCCCATCCGTGACAAGCTGTTGGATATACCCACTGTTACAGTCCGTGTGCTGAATTAAGGCAACCTTTGTCATTACTTGTCACAGGCTGAGGCGATGAGCCTGTCTTGCAGCTCAGATACTATTTTCTCAGAAGCTTAAGAGATAAAGTGCTCTGTTGGCAAGGAACCATGCTGTGGAAGAGCTGGAGAACAGGGGAACGCAGTTCCCTGTGCTCAGAGGGTGCCTTTGAGGCTTGAACTGGCTTTACAGAGCTGTTGTTTGTTCTGGGATGCCTTAATCGAGCTCCAGAGAGGAGCTTTATCATGACAAGGGAGGGGAATTGAATCTCCCTTGCCTGCTTTGCCTGCAGTTATTGATAGACGCCAATAATTATCATCCTCATGGCATCCCAGATCTTCATGAAGGGCCCACTCTTTGTCTTTTCTGTTTAGAGTGATGGGAGTTCAGACATCTGTGCGGAGAGCAGTAGAGGTTTCCTTATTCTGAAGTACTTCCCACCTGTAGTTCCCTTGCCAGTAAGAATGACTTCTCTGCCCACCCACCTTTCTCCGTATTTTTTAGGATCATTCCTCATGCAAGCCTGCTTAGAAACACTACTAAATGCCTTCCCCACTAGCTTTCCTCTGATTTTAGAAGAGTGGAGCTTTACAGCAGCTGTTTTCTGACAATAAAGAGAAATAGAGGACAAACATTTTGAAATTCGGAAAATGGAGAACAGCTTTTGTGGTTCAAATTAAATATGGTAACTACAGCTGAAATAGAATTCTGTCATTTCATGAGGAAAACGATTTTGCTTCTGTCCATCTTCCAGGGGTGTGCTTTTCATATTTTACATATGTTTATTTAAAAATCAATTTGTTACAGGTCAAGAGTGCTGTCAGTGAAAGGATGCCAAGCCTGGATTCTCAGGAGCTTTAAGGCCTTTCCTGGGGTTCTGTGTACCCGTAGATGTGTACGCTTCCAGTAAAGTAGAGCTATTTTTTGTCATTTCCAAAGAGGTACAAAGATGCCTAGAGATGATTGTGCAGCTATTTCGCTCACTAGAGTTAATTTGAGCCATGCTTTTTGTCTGATGAGATGTGGCCAGCATCTATGGAGAGCAGCCTTTCATCTTCAGCCCCTGCCCTGTTATGTCTGGTCCCGGCTGGGGCACGAAGTCTCGGATGCGTGTAAGTGCACCGGAGCTCTGGGCTTCGTTTATATCAGCAGTGCTCGTGTTGCAGGTGCTGATGCTTACTAATGGGGCTGTGTGATATGTAGTCAGGAAATTAGCGTAAAACGATGCACAAAGGGTTTCGATTTGAGTAGTCTATCATGTCTGACTTCTGAATAAAGAGCAACATCAAAGATAATTTCTTTCAGTCAATTTTCAGCACCGAACATGCCAGGAATTTCATTTGTGTTGGGTACGAACAAGAGATGTGACTCTGCAGTGGGTGCTGCGCTCACCCAGATCAGATGATGTGTGTTCCTAAGTCACTGGTTGTAACTAACAGTGGATGCTTTTCCCCAGTTCCATATCTTACTGAACATATCTTAGGAAGAAGGCATTGAATTGTAATTATATTCATATTATAATCATTATGTTTCCAAGTGCTGCTTGTTTTTTTGAGTTATAAAATTGTCCCAAAGCTTAGGTCAAACATCTGTGGTCTAGGGAGCATGTCTGCACTTAACTGAGTACCTCACTGCACTACAGTGGGGTTACCCTAAACCAGCTAGACATATGTTCATTGATGGCAGGAAAAGACAAAATTTGTCTCTTCTCAAGGGTGGTGGAAAGGCCAGAGACTAATTTAACATGGAGTTGATTGCAAACTCTTTAAGACCTGCAGGTTAAAAAGTCAGCTGATGTTTTCCTTTTATCAGTCTCATTTTTGATGTTGAAGTGAGTCTGGACATTGAGGGAAACTCAAGGAGGTGAGGGAAGCACGCCGTCCTTTTTGGGCCATTTTCAAGGAGCAGGTGAATGGTTCAAGGCAGCAGCGAGCTGATAAGGCCAAGGCTAAAAAAAGTATCCCACGTCATGAAGGTGAGCGCAACCACTACATAAATACTCAAGCGGAGCAAGACATCATAAAAGAGCTTCCAATTTTTGGTGAATAATCTTCCTTTTCCATATCTGTTAATATTTAACACTATTTAGCCACTGGAGTGGAAGAGCATGATAAAGGGTTTCATTATTGTCTGGACCGTATATTAATCTACAGAAATGTTAACTGAATTCTAATTACTTGGCCAAATTCTGACCTTCCTTTGCACTTCAGTCTCTTCCAAGCATAGCAGAGACTTTGAAAAAGCTTGTTAGTGATAGTGATGAATGGGACAAAGATTATGAACATTAATAATCTGCGTGTTGGGGATTAGAAGAGTGGAAGGGGGGAATTAAACAATAAACTAAAATATGATTTGGAGTTACTGACCCCCCAAAAAACAGGATAATTTTTTAGAATATAAGTGCACATTAAACAAAGGATTATTATCCCCCAGGTTAACTTAGTTTAGGTAATGAGGATTTATAGACAGGGCTAAGGTTCTGTCTGAAGATTTGTCTCTATTGCTGAGAAAACTTACCTGTTACAAAAAATCAGCTATTAATACAACTGAGATGGAGAATAGATTGCTTCTTCACTGAAATAAGGAGGATACAGCGAAACACAGAATGTTGTTGCATCTTGAGATCGCTGAAGCTGCATCTCCTAAAGCCATCACACAACAGAATAATCTCTTTTTTTAATGAAAGGTTTATGACAATAAAAATCATGAAACAATAAACATTTTCAGCCTTAGAAAAGAAAGTGCATTATTCGGTCTTCTGAACTTTGGAAGACATGGGAGTAAAAGAATGCAGTAGCACATGCAGATGTAGTGAATATTTTATAAATATTACTTTCTTTTTGCAGCAAAGAACATATAATTAAAAACTTCAATGCACTTGCAAATTTTTTTTTTTTTTAACCATTATGGTTGTAAGTGTTGACCTTTTAGTTTCTTGTTTAGATCTCACTGTTCTGGACCAGAACATGAATGCAACTATTTAGTTGCGTTTCCCCTCCTGAATTCACTTTTCCTGGGCATTACATGATACATTGTACACTACTCATTATTCACTGCAAGGAAGAAACAAAGTACATAAAATGAAAATTACTGAGCTTCTAAAGCTAAAAGTTAAGAAGTTCAGAAACATTCATTTAATGATAGGAGAGCACATGCACCATGCTTGAAGTCGGAAGCTGAAGTCCTGTAGTTTTTCATTTGAATTTCTACCTGTAACTACTAAAGTAAACTTAGAAAATGAAGTTTGTCTTAAGTCATTGAGATGTTTTTAAAAGTATCCGTGGGCTTAAATAATGGTCTGTGCTATGTTGTACAAATAATGCTCTAAAATACTTATTAATAACGTGGTTTATATTAATCATGAGGAGCCTTTACCCAATCTCACCCTACAGCAGCTCTGCCATGCCCAAAGGCATCACGCACAATATTGTATCATACTTTACCAGGATTTCCCTTTTTTTCCCCATGAGTCTGTTGATGGAAAGCTTATTTTAAGGTGGCCATCACTAGCAGCTTGTTTCAGCTGTTGCTTATATTCCTTCTGAACGCACAGTGACTCGAGGAGGATGGGATTTACTAAGGAATATTCAGACTTGTGACCTCTTCAGTTTGAAATGGAGAACTGCACGAAGGAAACTTCGGGAGTGATTTACAAGCCCTGATAAAATGATGACAACAAAAGGGCAGTTAACAGGCAATAACTGCATATACACAGGCTTAATCATGGAATTTATATCTAGATGAGGAGCATGCTTACGTCAGTGCTCCTCGCTGTTTGTTTCCCAGGCTATTCTGTGTGTTCAAGTCCACTTCTTTCTTGTATTCACTCTTGTATTTTTATGTTAGGTCTCCTTTTCTGGAAAGAGCTGGTCTTCTGTAATTTCGAAAAAGAGTTTCTTGTCTATTATCTGGGAGTGTGTGCAGGCTGGACTCCTGTACAATGATATTTTCAAGCACACAGTGACATTAGACAGTTGGTTTCGCCTGTACTGCTTGTTCTGAATACATGCTCACCAAAACAAGCCCTGGTTTTTGTCTTTAGTATCACTGCTTGCTGTTTCAGGACTGCCGTCAACTACACAAACTCATTTACTTTTGAGCCTTTGTACACAAGCACTGATTTATACAAATAAGTAACATTTAAAAAATATTAGATTTTTTTAAAGTAAGCTGTTTCTTCTTGTGATATAAAGAGTTTTTTTTTCTTTTTTTTTCTTTTTTTTTTTTTGTAAACCATGTGGCTATGCTGTTTCTGCATTTCCATTTCAATTGAGAAAGCAAATCGCATTATTTCCATTCCAACTCTTCCAGGTTAGTTTATGTACATTTAAAAAATGTTCAATAAATGGTTTGGCGTTTCCAGTAACGAAATAATGGTAATGATTTAATCAGGGTTTCTAAGCCTGCTAGGCAAATGAATTCCAATTGGACAAGAACTTTCTCAGGACAGAAGGTCACAGATTTGCTATTAAAACGGTATTGTCTGAAGAAATATAAAAAGAGAGAGAGTGAGTTACTGGGAATTACTTGAAGGAAAATACTGATTTTATGGTATGGAGGCTGTCCCAGGTTTCTGAAAGCATTTGCCCACTCATTTGCAGAGGGATTACAGAATTAATTTAGTTCCAAAAAAGCAATTTGTGCTTAGAGGTGTTAATCCACATCTGAAATCATGATTATCAGTTTTATAAACAATTACTGGCTTAAATCAACTAAATCCTACTGGATTGTTCTCAAAATGGAGTGATGATGCCATAGTTTTTGACAGGTTGAGACAATTTTCAGGAAGAGAGAGGTTGGGAAAACACCATGGGAAAAAGTAAGTGTTGCTTCTCCTCTTCCTCTGGCTTCCCTAACCCTGGAGATTCACTCGTATGGCCCTCTGGAGTATGTTTTGATCCCAAGCTGGATTCCAACTCCTGAAATATCTGCGAAGGGCTGGACAAAGTACCTGTGCAGTAGCATGAGAGGACGGAGCAGCGGGTATTAGTTTGCTCAGCTCTGAGAATGGCTCGAGAGGAAGAGCCCAAAGCCTTGCAAATGAGAATTGATTGCACTGTTGGTTTCCCCCCTCCCCTCCCAGTGTTACTCGTTTTGATGGCGTTTGTGATTACGAGCCAAAACTATCATCCCTTTTTATTGTCACTCACATTACAGCCTGCAGTTACGGTGGTGATTTGATTTAGTGATTTCCTGCATTCTGTGTCGGTGTATGGGCTTCTGCAAGAGAACGGTCCGACCGACAAAATGTGTGTAGATAGCTAATTGAACAATATAATAGCTAGGAAATAAAAATAAAAATAAAAAATTAATAATAATAATAATAAATAAAAACAAACAAACCAAAAAAAAAAAACAAAAAAAACCAAGAACAAACCTCCTCTTTTATGACTTTATACTCAATTATTCATCATTAGAGTCTGGGATATATAGGAATGGAGGCTGCCATTTAGCACATTTCCTAACACCTGGAAGTAACTTGATTTACAATTAAGAAAACTGCTTTTTTTTTAGTAATGCCAAAACTCTTAATGTGCTATTTTAGTGACATGTCGTACAATGTGTCATGTGCTGATTAAAGTGAATTTTTGTCCTTTTTGGGATATTATTCTAATGTAGTCTAGTCAAAGAATTTCATTTAATTACATGTGTAATACAACTTTCTGCCTTTTACTTAATTGGTCTCGCCTACGTTGTTTCTGCCTATTAGATGATAATTTAGCAATTTCCAATTTGTATATCCCTGAGGGAGGCTCAATGGGAATAAATGGGAATAAAAAATCTCTGCAGCTTTCTTCCTCAATTTACTGCTTGATGGCATCTCCTTTCTAGTTGTATGGGAGAAGCAAAATGGGGAATAGTAAGCAATAAAAAAGGAAATCCTCTGTATAGAAAGCTTTGTATAAAGAACTTGCTTTCAGAACAAAGGAGATTATGTAATATTTCACACATTTTTTATATACCAGTATTATCCATATTTACTATTTTCCAAGAGGATAGAGGGCAAATTTCCAAGCAATTTCCATGCAATGCTGCATCTGAATGGCAGGCTTGGGCACGCTTTTACTTATAATAATGGGGCAGTTCTTACGTGTAGTCACCCAGTGAAAAGCAAATGCTAAATCTAAATGGTGCTGAACGCTGTGTTTGTTTACAGTATTAGACACTTAGTATAGTATATATAAACCCAATTTTAATTATATATACATATAAACTGTATAATTGAGTAACTGAGGGTAAATTAGTGCATCAGAAGTGTCAGGACTTCTCAGCTGTGAATGGGAAGGTTCGAAAAACTACACAATTCTGGGGTACAGTTGGTCTGGTAGTACTGGCCTGGTGTTTTGGGATTTGCTATGTTAAATGGTTGTTGGTAGATGGGGATAAATTTATATTTTTCATTTATTTATTTGTCCTAACATTGTGTGTGTGAGTGTCTGTGGCCTTCTATGTATTTGGTGTTTTTGGCTTCTTTACAGGATGGGGGAGCAAGGTGGGACATGATGGTTTAAGAAATAAAAATGTTGGTTGTATATATATACACAAGTGAATTTCAGCCCTCCAATTGAAAAGAATTGAAAACAATAATATATATATATATTTTTTTTCTGAACATGTAAGATGAGACTATGATTCCTGAACTGGGATTTAGTTTCAAATTGATGCCTGAATCTAGATATGCCTCCATATGTTTTTATTATATTCAGCAAAATCTTGTCAACAAGGGGAAAGTATATGCACTTTCCATAAAAGCGATCTTCAGTCATTTTTTTCTGTTTCAAAACCTTCGAATTTTACCTTGCAGTTTGCCTTTTTTTTTTTTTTTAAAGGAAAAATCTCTTGAAGAAATTTAAATAACATCTGCTTCTCAGCTTTTATCGTCTGTAAAGGAATATTACAAAGAAACAGAGATTCATGTAATTTTGATTAGAATGTGTTCTTAGTTCATAAAATTAAGATTAGACAAATGAAAAGACTTTGTAAACTTCTAGGTGAAAAGTAATGCTGAAAAAAAAATTACTTCAACATTTACATAATTTTTAAAATGTTACCAAAACTTCTAAATAACACCAAGATTATTTTTACTTGAAATAATTCTTTTTCAGTTTATGAAACATTGAAAAGATTAACCTAAAAATATACATATTTAAAGCTAGTCGTTTTTGAAAAATAAGTTGAAATGGACATGAATGAAATACTTAGATGGAAAACTCCATTATTTCTTAATCCCGATACTGTATTCCTCAGTTTAGGAAGAATACTTTCTCTTAAAAACTAATTAAATTTTTGAAAAAGCTTAATAGTGTACATAAAATGATGCCTTCTAATGAACTTTTAGTTGAAATTTTTTTGGTCTTTTGTTTCAAATTTGGAATTGTTCCTCATTGAAGGGCACTGCGCTGGCCATGGTAACATGGACGCTCTGGACGTAAAGAAGTTCTTCCTTAGGTTGGATATTAGGAATAACTTCTTTACTGAAAGGGTTGTTAGGCATTGGAATGGGCTGCCCAGGGAAGTGGTTCAGTCACCATCCCTGGAGGTCTTTAAAAGATGTTTAGATGTAGAGCTTAGTGATATGGTTTAGTGGAGGACTTGTTAGTGTTAGGTCAGAGGTTGGACTCGGTGATCTTGGAGGTCTCTTCCAACCTAGATGATTCCGTGATTCTGTGACGTCCGTCGAACCTGAAGGGCCCTCACATCCAACACCACGACTTGACCGTTCTCGACTTCGAAGTTGTGCTTTCCATTCCCTCCAATTCCTTAGTGAAGAAATCTGTTGTTATCTAAGAAATGTGTGCACCTGCAAATGGTCCCAAACATTGGTGTCGCTGCCCTTTCCCTTGGGGGCTGCAGCTCACGGCTCCCTGGATCAGAGGGCACCCGGCCGGGCGGTTTGATGGGATGCGGCGATTTCCCAATAGGAACTCACACTGGTTGAGTTTGGGCTAAAATAACAAAGATCTTCAGATCTGTGCTCATTTTCTGAGGTGCTAATAAGGCAAATCAGGTGACTTGTACCACACAGCAACGTGTGGGGCAAAATGCTCAAAGGCAGCTCGATACCAACATGTTGAGATACAAGGGAAGACAATCCCAGCTCTGGATCCAGGGCTGCTTGAGGCTGAGCGATATTAGCAATAGAAGCGGCGCCTTGCCTTATAAAACCTTAACTGCTGGGCAGAGGGGAAGCGCTTTGAGGCTCTGACATAAGCATTCATTAAGGATTTAAGTGTTGACAAGACTTGGTAAGGCCAGTGCGGTCTTCCAGGCTGTTGCAGTGCTCAGCGGTTGATGTTATTTTTTGAAAATAGCCTTCCTTCGAAGCCTGCTTCTAAATGCATGCGTAGGTGTTTCTGGGGGAGGAAACGTGGAAGGAAATTCTGATATATGCATTGTTTTCTGGTGGAAAAATACCGTTCATGTGCAAAGTGTGTGTGAGAGAGGGAGATGGGCATGCTTTTAATAGTGCTGAGCAATTGGCTGCCATGGCTTGCAGATCTACCCAGGTGAAACTTATTCGTGGGGAAGTAAGATTTAGGGATTTTGTGATCATAGAACCTGGCAGTAGTTATAAAATAAGCTCTGTAGGTCAAAACTCATAGACCTACAGTGTGAGATGTTCTCTATAGTACTGGTGGTTTGTATTCCGAAACTGGGTATGTGCTGATTTGTCCAACTTTTCTTTTTGGCAGGCTAGTGTAAGGATGGTGTCACCAGGAGACTTGTTTCTGGAACCTGAGAGTCTTTAATAAAATCGGTACAACTCCTTTATGTATCAAAAGAATCAACGAGGCTGTGGCAAAAGAAACATTTTGAAGTCCATAGTCTGGGCTGCCTTGCTTAGAAGAGTCTTCAAGGAGCTAACAGAGGAGTGCTCTGAAGAGCTGTTGTTGGTTTGTAAGAAATCCTGAAAATGTGCAGGCCACGCCTGTGATCGAAGTATGCAGGTTATAGATCTGTAAAGGGAAATGGCTTGGGAAAAACAGACTTGGAAAAGAATTTGGTTATCAGAGCAAATCATCCCAAGGTGAACTTTTATTGCAATGCTCTGCGAAAAAGGGCAAATGATAGCTTTGTATATTAATAAAAAAAAGACGAGAGTTGAATATAAATGAATAATTTACTATAAATGTGGAGTCTAGTTGTATCTTGAAGTGATAGTCCACGTCAAAATGTGTACACTTGCATGCTGAGCATTCATGCATCCTATCACTTTACCCCACAAATGTTTGAATCAGTTCCTTTATGAAAATCTGGCATGTAAAGCCATGCATCATTTCATTTCCTCTTATGTGTCACTGAGACGGACTGCTTCATGTGTGAGTGATTTCTCTATCGGTTTTCTGGTGTTCTGAGCACTCGGTTTCTCTCGGAGTTTGGTTTTGACTGGCGTCTCAGTATCTTCTCTGAAGACGACCTTTCAGGTGTGCAATGTGTTATGGTCACGTTCCTTTAGAAGAGGAATAATGCCGGCTGTTGTGTGACTTGCTGGGAACTTTTAAGCCTTTTCTCTGAAGAGAAAGTGAGTTGATGATCCAGTTACATCATGTGCAGGTGGCCCCGAGACTCCTCCGAATGTCTTGGTGTCCTGCACAGGTCCTACACCACCGTGTACCTGTGCTATGCCCTGGGACCAGCAACAACCATCAGTGTGGGGACAGGGCAGAAAGCAGGCTGTGAAGTGATCTGCTGGTGATTCCTGCTCACAGTACTTCTTACCAGTGTTGCTGGTTTCTTTGAGGTGTTCCAGAAGGAGAGACACCTGGCATTTTTGTCCCTTGTTCCTTATTGCTAGGTTTGTGCAGTGCTGGTAGGAAGACAAAGCTCGGAGCAGGTGAGTACCTGTACTCTGCAGTACTGCAAAACTCTCCTCTGCTTCAGGCTACAGGGAAAAGATGCTCTAAACATTACAGATACTTGCCTTATGCTAGTGTATTTTTTGCTTTACTTTTTGGAGTGGCCAATCTTCTTGATCTCCTGGGAGGAGAGAGGGAGCTGGAATGAGAAGTGGGCGCAATTGTAGAATTTTCTGGTCTCATGCGTTCTATCTGGCACAAAATTACATGCTTTTAAATTTACACCTTCTCTTTTAAGCCTTCTGCCCCAAAACAGCAGTACTGAATTATACAAATGAGTGACTGAATGTGAAAATACACCTTTTGAAATGTATTTCTCTGATTATTAATATTCCACTGTGAGAGATGTAGGAGGTACAGTATGATATTATTTTGGATAATGATAGGATGACAATCCATGCTTAGTTCAGATTTGATTAAAAAAAAAAAAGGAAGAATATTCAACCCAGTCTTTAAGCATTATCATGGTTACACTTTTCTAGATTACTTAACTGAGTAAATGGCTATCGATTATCAGTCTCTAATGCCCCCTCTGGAAGTTGGTGTATTTATAGAGCATGCTATTACCATTATTGTTATTCTAAATTTCTTATTTCATTACGTACCTAACAGTTTTGCTGCGTGGCGATTGCCACAGAAATCCAAATCATTTAAATGGGCAAGTGAAAAAAAAAAAAAAAGATGCAAGTTGAAGCTAATTGTTATGCCTCTTCATTTCCAGGTTATGGTTTTCAAATTCAGAGTTAGGAATTGAAAAGTGAGATTTGCAGCATGCACAGAATAATCTCATTAAAACAGAAGATTTATGTAGCTAACTCTCTCTTAACACTGTTCTATTTTCAAACATTAAATTATATACAGAGGAACTGTTCTTTGCCAGTTTAACTTTTTATCATCTGAAATGTTGTGGATCAGATAAGTATAAGCTGTTGAATTTTACAGACTTCAGCACTATAGTTTGACTTTCATCTCCTCTTCAATTATTTTAAATAAATATTTAAGTTCTAAATGCAAATTTTTTAATTTAATTGACCTTTCAAAGATTAATGGAAAAATTTATCTTTTGCTCTGCATAGTTCAGATATTAAAGCAATCCTTTTTCTTTATGAAGTCAGTTTTAGGCCAAGAGGAGAGATCATTACTTATGGGTCGCTTGAGCTACTTAGTTTTACAGTTGTATTTTATCATAACGTATGAAATATAGATGGCACTTGTAAAGCATTGAGATATTTAGAAGTAAACACAAGATATATGTTAATTTGGGTTACTTTCTCATGTTCAGCTGGTGATACATATGTATTAATTTCACGAGAGATTTGATACTTGAGGTCCCTCTTAGCCCATATCTTATTGTATACTGGGGTGTCACTACTCTGCCTTTCTTTATATAGAATAGAACATAGAATGGGTTGGGTTGGAAGGGACCCTTAAGGATCATCCAGTTCCAACCCCCTGCCATGGGCAGGGACACCTCCCACCAGCCCAGGTTGCCCAAAGCCCCATCCAGCCCGGCCTTAAACTCTTCCAGAGTAACACAAGAACACTAACATGCTTTAAACCTCCTTGAGCACATAACAGTACCATCAGCATGTGATGTACTAAGCAGAGAATGAATATTCCCTCTTTACTATAAAAAAGTGATGTTTTTTATTAAAAGAGGTGACTGTCAAACATCAAGATAAGGAGAACTGACTGTCCCTCTGACACATTAATTTCTAGGGTACCGTTACCTGTATACATGATCCAGTCAAAAACTGTCAAGCATTTGGCTGTAATTTTGATATGATATATACCACATTTGACTGCCTAGCTAAAACCAGGGATTTTTCTACATCATGCATAGGGTAAAAGTAAAAAAAAAAAAAAGAACTAATGTCAGCTAATAATAAATAATAATAATAAACTCCTAATATCTGCTGCAGTACTTTTATTTAGGGTGGAATTATGTACTCCTGAAACATGATGTTATAAAAACTGTTTTACTGAGATTGTACAATGGTAGAATCCTTTTTTGTTGTTGTTTGTTTGTTTTTGTTAAGATTTTTTGTTTGTTTTTGTTTTTTAATTTTCTCTTGAAAGTGAGAAGCAGTAGTATCATCCTTACTTGTACCTTTTCCTGAAATTTAAGGTCAGTGACAATAGAGGGACTATTCACATACCTATATATATATTCACATACTATATATATATAAATATATGTATGTATGTATAGAAGCATTTTGAGTAAGTAATAGTAATCTGGCGTGTCTCTGTGTCCCTACTGTCTCCTTTAAAAGTAAGGAGAATGAGCAGGAAGCATAATACTGAATAAGGTCTCTGACTGCCTCCTTTCAGCTTCATCACTGAAACAGCTTGCAAACTCATCTGTGGGCGCTACTATTTAAATAGGTAGTTAGCCACGAAGAAGAGTTTTTGTGTTCCTGTTACATCCTTTCTTCCTAAAGATAATTGAATAAGGGCTATCTCTAGATTTTTATTCTTCCAACCTCAGCAGCGATATTTTATTTATTTAATGGAAGCTGAAATCTAGTTACAGTACCAGATTGCTGCATTTCTTTTAATTCCCTATCTGCTTTTAACCCTGTTTTATTTGGTGAGCATGACAGATGTAATTTCACTTCAGATACTCGTCCTCTTACAAGAGATGAGGACATCAGCTCTGCTAGGCATCATCACTGCGGGTAGGGGACGGCTGGGACAGACCTCCATGGGGCAGGGGTCTGCAGCACTGCAGGCAACGCTCCCTTGCTGACTTCCCCACCTCTTAATTTCATCTGCTGCTTCTCTGAAACTGGGGGGGTTCCTTAATTTTAACGAGGGATGGATGTGTGCAGCACTGGCTCCGGAGTAGGCACGGTGGCGTTTGCAGGAAGTTTTCTTCTTTATATAAAGTCCTTTTTTGGTGTGCATTTTATCATCAGGACGGGGTAGTATTTCCAGTAAAGTTGTAACTCAGGATATGAGAAGTGGTGAAATGAACTGTCCGGTGCCTTTAGCAGCTCTGTGCTGGTGCTTTACGAAGACTTGGGATAACTGTCATTGAAATGGCTGCTGCGTATGGAAGGTTTGTCATTTTTCC